>NC_135573.1:48230000-48860000 GCF_965152235.1 Eretmochelys imbricata | reverse complement strand
AGGAGCATACAAATGTTTAGCATATCTAGCACGTAAATACCTTGGAATGCCGGCTACAAAAATGCCATGCGAACGTCTGTTCTCACTTTCAGGTGACGTTGTAAATAAGAAGTGGGCAGCATTATCTCCTGTAAATCTAAACAAATGTGTTTCTCTTAGCACTTGGCTGCATAAGAAGTAGGACTAAGCGGATTGTAGGCTCTAAAGTTTTACATTGTTTTGTTTTTGAGTGCAGTTATGTAATAAAAAAAATCTACATTTGTAAGATTGACATTTAGTCAAATGAAATTATTCGTCCAAAATAAATAAATAAATAAAAATTCACCCAGCTTTAACCTTTTATATAAAACAAATGTGGTATCATTGCAACCCAATAATTTGATTAAACTTAGCAAGGTGTCCCTTATACTAACAAAAAAACACCAACAAAACACCACTCAATTTACCACAGGTCATGGTGGATTCTCTGTCACTGGCAATTTTAAAATTAAGATTGGATTTTTTTTTCCTGAAAGATATGCTCTAGTTCAGTGGTTCTCAAAGCCGGTCCGCCGCTCGTTCAGGGAAAGCCCCTGGCGCACCAGACCGGTTTGTTTACCTTCTGTGTCCGCAGGTTCGGCCGATCGCGGCTCCCACTGGCCGCGGTTTGCCACTCCAGGCCAATGGGGGCTGCGGGAAGGGTGACCAGCACGTCCCTTGGCCCACGCTGCTTCCCGCAGCCCCCATTGGCCTGGAGTGACGAACCGCGGCCAGTGGGAGCCACGATCGGCCGAACCTGCGGACACAGCAGGTAAACAAACCGGTCTGTGCGCCAGGGGCTTTCCCTGAACGAGCGGCGGACCGGCTTTGAGAACCACTGAACTAGAGCATATCTTTCAGGAAAAAAAAATCCAATCTTAATTTTAAAATTGCCAGTGACAGAGAATCCACCATGACCTGTGGTAAATTGAGTGGTGTTTTGTTGGTGTTTTTTTGTTAGTATAAGGGACACCTTGCTAAGTTTAATCAAATTATTGGATTGCAATGATACCACATTTGTTTTATATAAAAGGTTAAAGCTGGGTGAATTTTTATTTATTTATTTATTTTGGACGAATAATTTCATTTGACTAAAAATGAAGTTTCAGTTGACCTAAAATTTATTTACAAATTTAACATAAATACTTTTGGCCAGTCACAGAATGGCAAGAATTAAATGTGCAGGAAGGAGGTGCTCCTGTGAGTTTACTCCCCCTTTATAACCTTTAGCTCAGCAGTTAGGGTACTTTCTTGGGTTGTGGAAGACCTGGGAAGACCTGCTCTGGAAAAGACCTAAAACAGACCTCCCCATTTCACCTAAAATTCATATTTGATTTAAATCAAACCAATTTTTTAAAAATAGTATTTGGAACTGCTACTGAACTTCAAAATCAGTTGTTTGTTCAGCTCTCCTGAAAATATGTGTTCACATACCAAGTGGTATTAGAAGCTATATAAGTCCTCTGGAAGGATAAATAAATGTTGAAAATTTTCCTGAAAACATAGTATTACAGAAAGTAGAAGTGGGAAAGGGCCACCTTGTCCATTCCCTAGCAGTGCAGGATTTGGAGTAGAGCAGACAACTACAGAGTAATAATTTATAAAGCACACATGAATTAGGATTTTTCTTTTAGAATTTCATTAACCTGAAAATCCAGTTGAGATTCAGCACATCAATGGATAACTTATATATTGCACATATGTAATTACATGCATGGGTAAGCATCTCCTCTATTACATGATCTGCACAAAATATTGGAAAACTTGCTTAAAATTAATCAATCTCCCTATTCTAATTTTTACACTTTGTTTAAAAGTAAAATAGCTGACAAGTGATTGCTACAAAAGCACAAGCACATGGAAGAGCTGTAGAAGGTATAGGGCATATTTATACATATTTTCTTTTTATGGAGTGATACATTTGAGGCCCAATCCTGTATTCCCTGTTCACCCTATTGAAAGAGGTTTGGGTGCACAGTGAATGCAAGATTGGGCTCTTGGTGGCTTGTTATTGCAGAATAATATTTATTAATGTTTAATTGTATTTGGTTACAGCTTCATTTGGTACACTGGTATTCAAAATACAGTAATTACGCTGAAGCTTTGAGAAACTATGATGGTGTGGCTATTTTGGGTATTTTTCTGCAAGTAAGTAGAAAGAGCTCATTCTTTCTTTGTAATATTGCATACATTTGTTCTTTGCAGGAGAAAGGTTCCTGCTCTGCTTTTCAGTATTGTATCACATTAGAGGACATGTTCAGAATGGTGGATTATGTTCTGATGTGAATAGAGGGACTGAGGAAGACGTCCTAACCACAGGGTGTACTCCTCCTGCTCGGGGGGTGCAGTGTCAATAGCGGGTGGCTGTCCAATAGCAATCAGGGGTGCACTGTATTACTCACTGACTGATTTCTATATCCGGGATCTCTCCAAAAGATTCCGCTTTAATCTTCCCGTGAGAAAAACATGCCAAAAAACAGCATGTATCGCTTGTACCAGATTTACCTGGTGGGTGTATGGTTTTAGTTTCAAATGGTGGGTTTTAGCCACTCATTTCTCATCAATGTTAATTAGAGATAGACCCAAGTTCAAACTCTGAATTGGGATCCTGATCAAAATCTTCTCAGTCTTCAAATCCAAGGTTCTGGTTCAGCCCATTGCAGAAATGGGTTCCAGCCAGGAAGTTTAGATTTGGTCCAGATTCAAACTTCCTCCTAATTGTGGAATTTGTTCCAAGATTTTGGTTTGGGCTCATTTCTAATATCAATAGACAAAAATCTGAGGTCCTTCCTGAGTTCTTTAGCTCTATTCAGGCAAAACTCAGTGGGTCCAGTAGTAGTTGTTTAATGAAAGACCCTCAGATGTTGAAAGTCTGTAGTGATTTTTCTTTCACATTATGATTTCTGTGTCTGTTATGAGAATGAGGAATGAGAGCACTGGCTATTAGCAGATGTAATAGGAGCCGGTGCTGAGTGAGCTTCTCCACACATCTCTGCAAATATACCCTGAGCCTTTTTAGTATATTAGAGTAAATTAGGTAAATTTTAATATTTACCAGTCAAATTATGTGGTGGTCTTGTGAGAAGAGACCGATTTCTGAAGTTTTCTCTGATGCCAAACTTCAGTGGGTGTTTGGTTTACATGGGACTCACAATGAGGCCCAAGAGAATAAGGACAAATTTGCGTTACTGGTGACATGAACCATGTTTTAAGCCATTCTTTCAGTGATGAGAAGTTACATTACTTTTAGATTGTGCTACCCAGGGCCTTCCCATAAACTGTAATCCTATTCTGAAATACAGAGAGTCCTATTATAGTATTTCTTTGCTCTTCTCTTCTTTTCTTTACGTGAGATCAGATCCTTTGCAGAGATATCAGCTTTCTGCTCATATTTTCCCTGGATCCTCAGCTTGGCATATAGTTGTATTTTTAATAAAGTCAGGCTTCTGCATAAGGGCTAAAGCATGCATTTGGTAGGAGAATTACCATCAAATGGTACATATGCATGCTGAAGAAACTATACATTTTCTATTTGTTATAAGTCCAAAATTGTGTGAACTGTGAAACTAATTTGCTACTAATCCTCAGAAATTCTTCTTTTGCATCAAGTTTATATTCAATACTGGGAGCCCACCGTGCTCTCACTTAAGTCAGTGGTAGTCATACTAGTCACTTCAACTGGAGCATGATTGAGCCTGGTATGTTGTTTTAGCAAATACTACTATAATGAAAAATCAAGCAATGATTTTTATATTATTCAGGGTGTTTTCCCCCCTATCAGGTGTAACATTTTGTTATTGTTCCATACAAGATGTTCTGAGAATGTTGCTAATTAAACTGACAGATGGGATGGGTCAAGTTCAGTTTTTCATGTAGTCGTGACCTATAATGATGAAGGGGAAAAAAGCAGCTGTCATATCTACTTTTCAACTCTTGCTTCCTGCATTACAGGTAGGAAAAACTCCCAAACCAGAGATGAAGAGAATTCTTGAAGAAATAAATGGTATTAAAACAAAGGTAACAGAACAGTTTTTATTATATTAGGTTAACTGAGTAGCTGCAGTAGGGAAAATCAGAAAGCCAGATTCACTAGTCTGCTCTGGCTGCTTTGCACTGTTCCAGCAACACATAGCAGCCAGCACATTCTGGTGGCTATGGCCCGGAATATCTTTTTTTCTTTAAGGAGAAATGTAATTCCTCCTCTCATTTCTCTAAGGTCCCGCATTGACTTCAGTGGGCTTTGGATCAGTTGCCAGGCAGCTCTCGTTGATAATTAGTACATCATTGCAAACTCTATCCTAAACTGCTTTTTAAATTAATTAATGATCTAAGGGCCTTGTCCCATACTTGTCCCATTATATAGGCAGAACTCCCACAGAAGGGAGCTCAGTTTGCATACGAATTATAGTATCAGGACTACGTTTAACACCGGAAATAAATGCAACCACTGGGTGTTTCCTAAAAATATTAGTCTGTGACCAACATTGGTGGGGTTCATTCTAATTCTACTAAAATAAAATTCACTCTTCAGAATACATCTGACATTGATTATGTCACTCACCTTTTTAAGAGTTTGCTTCTGCAAGGTGCTGAGTACTGTGTATCCAATCCAGCAAATCACTTAAGCCTGTGCTTAACTTTAAGCACGTAAGTAGTACCATTGATTTGCAGGGTCAAGTCCTGAACCTCTCCACCAGCTCCCCACTCTCCATCACCTCAGCTTTAAACTTCTTTGCCTTATCTTCAGTCCCTAAATAACTCCACCTCTCCCTGCTTAACCAACCGTGAATCATTTATTACTCTGTCCCTTGCCCTCTTTGCTCTACCCATAATGCCAGAGCCACCATTTCTCTCTTTTTTCTTAATGCCTTTTTTCATGCCATCATCTACATGTGGAACAGCCTCACCACTGTAATCAAAAGTTCCTGAATAAGTGAAGAGATCAAACACTGTCAGATACTATGTTAAAAAGACAACAGTGATACCAGCCCCATTACATGGCAACTGAGACTGCCTGTCAGATTTTACACCATGTTTTAGTAACAATGGAAACCTAGCTGTTCAGTTTTGGATAGTGGAATCCAGTCATGATGCATATATATCACAGAAATCCAAAACTGGGCTGTAGCTATTCTGAAAAAGAAACAGTTCAAGAAAAGCAGAGAAAGATAAGAGCATGAGCTAAGGAATTAAAATCAATGCACAGCATCTTGAATTTTATTTGTTATACTTTTTTTTCTTGGCAAAGTATAAATCTGAACAAGGCTACATATTTATGTATTTATAGGACAGGTTAGTGAAAATATATCCTGGACATAAATATTTCATGCACAGTCACAATTGTTAGGTAACAGTACATTATGGGGACAAGTTCTAAGAAGTTACTGTACTTAATTACATCAGTGGACACTTTGATAAAGTGCATCTTATTTTATTTCTTTGGGAAATCTCAGCCTTGGACTAGTGGTCATTTCTAGAAAAGTAAGTTACAGAGCAAATGTTTGAAAGGAGGTGGTCAGCCTCTTACATAATATTGGACATTTCATTAATTCTTCCATGGAAACTTGACTCTCTCTTTTTAAGCAAGCTCAGTGTCTCCATTAGTGTTATTAAAGAGATTTCTGTTTTATTTATTTGAAGGGAAAAGAGGCTCCTTTTTCAAACTTTGATCCATCAATTCTTTTTCCTAAATCTTGGGACTATTGGACATACCATGGCTCCTTGACTGAACCTCCTTGTGATGAGTGTGTTACCTGGATTCTTTTGAGGGAACCTATTATTGTCAGCCCAGACCAGGTAAACTTCAGCTGGACATTAACCTCCCTATTGTCGTGGTTCTCTCACAGTTTCGGCTTATTTATTTATATGCCAGATCCCAGCCCTACTCTTTCAATAAGAAAAACTCCCCTTGGAGTTAATGGGAAATTGCATGAGTAAAGACTGGGTTAAAATAGAGTAAAAACTGAACTTCAGGATTGGGCCCTTCTGTTAGTCACCTCCTCAGCTGACTTTAGTAGAAGCACCATTGGGACCCCTAAAAGAGCTGCACAGGACTCCAGGCTGCTAACGGTATGTCTACACTGCAGCGGGGAGTGAGTCTCCCAGCCCCGATAGATAGACTTGGGCTAATGGGGCTCACGCTAGCGTGCTAGCAATAGCTGTGCAGATGCTGTGGCACTGGAGGAGGGACCCAGGGGTGAGGGTGGGTGTGAGGGTGGGTGGCTAGCTCAAGCCTCCGCCAGTGCCACACAGCTATGAGTCTACCTATCCAGGCTGGGAGGCACACTCCAAGCTGCAATGCAGACATACCCTATGAGCCTATCCACCCACCCCAGTTCCTTGTCTGTCTCTCCACATTTGGAAAATTGTTGGTTCCAGCTCCTAAATTCCTAGACCATGTTGCTGGGAAGGGTCAGGTCAGAGGCCACAGAGCTTCACAAATCAGTGAGATTGTAACAGACTGTGGGAGAATAGGAGGGGTCACAAGGAAGCAGGAGGTGATCAGAGAGTGTTTGTGTGGGTTTTGTGGCTACCAATGTGGAGGGGGCTGATTGTAATCAGGACTATTGTAGATTGAAACAAGAACAGTCTTTCTCATACATCAGCCAAAGAGGAGTGGCAGCTTTCCCTCTGCTTTCCTCTTTGTCTACTCTCCCCTTTACTTAAACTCCGGATTGTAGATGATGGAGCTGGATGTGGCTCACACATGTTATTTGCCATAGAGCCTTGCAAAACCGAAGCCTGCACTGTCCAAACACCAAGCAAATTAAATTTTAAGCCACTAACCTAGATACTTATGTGGCGTGATAAATCAGCAGAACATTTAGTGCATGTAGAAAAAGCTATAGTTATATTTGCTTAAACCATTTCAATTCCAAAGAGGTTTTTCAATTTATAACTTTCTGAAACTTTCATTTTTCAGGCAAAAAATGTCCCAGGTCTGGTGTCTGTTCAAGTTGATTTTTTTTGTTTTTCTTTTTTGCCTTTTGAAAGTTTGAGCAAAACGACTTCAGACATTTTTGAATGAAAAGAGAGTGAAACAGTACACTTTTTTTCATGGAGTATAGTGATTGAGGCAAACAATAAATAGTCAGCTATCTCATTCATTACCCATTACATGTGCTCATCTAATTAAAAACTGGTTGTAATGCAACCTCAGTTTTGGCATTTCCAAATTTCTGAGGGATTCATTTTGCAGCACAATGTTCTTTCAATATAGTCTTATTTAATATTTCAAAAGGTTCCTTCCTAAAATCCATAGGAATCACATTTTAACAGGTGAAATAATATTTTTTTAACAAATGGTACCTATAAAATAACTTGCCCCACATTCTAAGTGGCAGCATGTAACAAATAAATTAATGCAAATTTTGTAATCCTTTTAAATACATTTCTGGAAATGTTCATGGCCAAATTTGAATAAACAAAAGCAACAACTTCAGAGAACCTTCATTTCTCCAATCTGAAGGCCTCATGTTAAACATAACAGTCTCATAGCAGAAATAAATATTTTTTGTAAATTTCCACACACCCTAGTATACTCATAAAGGTGCTTAAATGATTGAAATTGGATGAAAATGACCAATGACCTCCTTGGTGATCTCAGATGTAAAGGTCAGTTTTCTAATCTAGGATTCAGAGTAGCAGCCGTGTTAGTCTGTATCCACAAAAAGAAATGGAGGACTTGTGGCACCTTAGAGACTAACACATTTATCTGAGCATAAGCTTTCGTGAGCTACAGCTTACTTCATCGGATGCATTTAGTGGAAAATACAGTGGGGAGATTTATATACACTGAGAACATGAGTATAACATGTGTATAACGTTCTCTATGTATATAAATGTCCCCACTGTATTTTCCACTAAATGCATCCGATGAAGTGAGCTGTAGCTCACGAAAGCTTATGCTCAAATAAATTTGTTAGTCTCTAAGGTGCCACAAGTCCTCCTTTTCTTTTTAATGTAGGATTGTTCCTGTGCTCAGCAGTCCACAATGAACGAGTCCCAAAGTTCAAGAGTCAATGGGAACATGAAAATTCTTTGAGTCAGACAGTGAGTGACATGTTACACATGCACGTAATAGATACATGTAGACATATGTTCTTATCCTAGGATCTCAAGGTGTTTTATGACTACAGTACACATAAGCCAATGCAGGCATCTCTGACACTTCATACAGATCCTGGCAGGCATCAGTGTATCACACAGCACTTTATTTCCAAATTATTATGTCCTGATACATTTGTGGCTGCTTAGTTTAAAAAAAAACTGAATGAGTGGAGTACAGTGAAATCACCAGAACTCAGATCTGACTTGAACCTTAAGAGGAAAGCTAACACAAGCACCTGTATGACTGCGTTTTACATAGCTCATTCAAATACAGAGCCAGTCTGGAGGTCACTTCCTTATTTTTCTTTGTTTGTACCAAAATATAAAGGCATTAGATATTTGGAAGCTTCTCCTTGTATGCAAAATGCAAATTGGCTCTGGTCAGTTTTCCTGGCACAACAACAGATCTGGTTAGAGCCTTATTACTGACTCAGCTGTTTACATCACAGGGGATCATGTACGGGTTTATATGAAACTCCAGTGTAGGTATAGCTATTAGTGAACAGCTCTGGGTTGCATCAACAATAAAAATGTCAGCTTCCTCTCCTCCCCTACTTTAATGGGTTGATCTTAGTGTGAAATTCTTTTAGAATGCAACAGCTATGTGCCGAATCATTGATCCAACTTCATCTGATGTGTTTCTGATCTATATTCAGACTGCTCTTCTTTCTAAATACGGCTAGTAACAAGTTTGGGTAATTAATTGTTCTCCAGGCAGCCATCAGGTCCTGTGTGTAATCTGCAGGGAAGCACCTTGATCTGCTCATCAGAAGACATTGATCATTTCTACAAAGTGGATAATTAGTACCTGTAGATGGTGCTTTGTCATTCTGCTTTACAGACAGAATTATTAGTAGTAATATTTTTATTGCAATAATGCCAAAGAGCCACAGGCAAGGACAAGGGCCCCACTGTGCTTGGCACTGTATAAACACAGAACAAATCAACAGTTCCTGCCCCAAAGAGTTGCCGTCTAAGGCCATGTCTACACTGCGGGCACTATAGCAGTGCAACTATGGCCCAGTACTGATGCCGGCAATAACCCCAAAGTGGAAACACAGCCTAAAGTGATGGGAGGGTTTTTTTCTATCACTGTAGGAACTCCACCTCCCCAAGCAGCAGTAGCTAGGTCAATGCACTGCGTTGACACCTGGCATTAAGTCAGCACCCCTGAGCTCTGTAGCTATGTCTACCTACATTTTAAATATAGACCAGGTTTAAGTAATCTTCACCTGAGAGAGGTTCACAGGCTGAGGCCCTTAAAGATCTCTAATCCTCGAAGTGTGCTAACATTGCAGGCTTGCTGGCGATAATTGTTTTAAGTGCTAATCCCTTTGCCACAGAGACCAAGATAGTGTTCTTGTATGGCTGAGATACTGAGGGCAAATTTTCCGGTGTGCACCTGGAAAGATGTGCTCATCCCATATGCGTTAAGCCATGCAAACAGGTAGATATGTACATCGTTACCCAATCCACATACTATTACTATTTTATTTCTATAATATCCTTGGCATGCCTGGCACTTTTCAGCAAATGTATATACTAACCCTCCTAGGTGCACCCCAGTGTGGGGGCATGGGTCCAGCAGGAGTGGGTTGCATGGAAATAGGTATCGCTGGGTGCAAAAACAGGGAAGAACATTATCAAGGCTTGAGAAGTACCTGGAAAATGTTGCTTGTGGCATCACACAAAGAGAAGATAACCCTGGATTTTTAATGTTTTCACCAAAAAAGAAACAAACCGAAGGCCCAGCTTCTAATCCATCTAAAGCATTGCAGGGGGCAGCATCTTGCTATCTTAATATTGCTGACGCTAGTATTGAGTCTTCCTACTGTTCCACAGCAGAATACAGTCTTGTGCCTCAGCTCACTACTGAAGCAAAGGATTTGTTGGAAAATCCAGCCCTAAGGCCTTCTCACAAAGGACCAAATCCTGACTCCTCCCCCGCAACCCTGGAGGACTCTATTCCTATGACCAAATGGTGCAGTTCTTGTGCTGAAAGGGAGGGGATAGGATTTGGGGCCCCTGCATAGGTGGTGCACACCCCTTGCTTGTCACAGAACCCTGCAAACCAGTGCTCCCTGCACCCCATCACATTGAGCCTGGGGGCAAGACTCAGCTGGAGAAAGCAGGGGTGGAACCAGTGGATCTCTGACTATGTGGATCTATCTACTGTAAATATTTATGTAATGCCACTGTAGTATCTAGGTAATGGGTCCCCTGGCTATTCTAATCCTCCGAGGGTAGCATGCTGGCCATGAGGGTTACTGCAGCCAATGCAACTCTTTGGCCTTCGGGGGAAAATTTCTTCAAACTGGCAGCTCCAGTATATAGCCCAGTCACTCTGATGATGTTCTGGTTAAAGCACTGGGCTCAAAGGTCAGAATTCTCAAGTCTGATTTCAAACTGAGCTTTTCATTTTGGTGCAATTACTCACTGTGTATTTTCCTTTTATACTGCACTGGCCAGATTTCTCATGGAACGGAAAACACATGCCTCTGTTCTCCAAAATAGAATTCTTCTTCGAGTGATTGCTCATGTCAATTCCAAGTAGGTGTGTGCGTGCCATGTGCACGATTGTTGGAAGGTTTTCCCCCTAGCGGTACCCTGGAATGGTGCCTTAATGGTGGTGTATATAGGTCCCTGCCGACCTGCTGCCTCTTCGGTTCCTTCTTACCGCAGGTCATTGGAGCAGCTTCTCTCTCTCTCTTATGTTTAGCATGTAATCCCCTGGTGGACTGTTCTCCATTGTTTTCTGTAAATAGTTCAAAAAATGATTTGTAATTAGTATTAGTAGTTAGTTAAGTATCAGTTGGGGGTCCCCCCCATCTTGTTTCCCCCCTGAGGAGTGGGGCATGCATTGGTCTCAGGGTTTCAAGCTGTGCAGGTCCTGCCTGAAGCCTGTGCTTAAGGGAGACCCACACGACTCCTGCCTGAAGTGCCCTGAAGAGGCACAGCAGTCAGACAAGTGTAAAATCTGCAGCAGCTTCAAGCCCAGAACAAAAAAGGAATGGAACTTTTGGCTAAAACTCCTCCCAATAGAGTCAGTCCTTCACCCCCTGCCGACCCAGGTGGAGTCCGACCCTAAGCCCAATGCTTCGGTGCGCAGCACGCCAGCCTTGGTGCAGGAAGCTTCAGTGCTGAGAAAAGACTTGGCTAAGGACTCTCAGCACTGCCATTTCCCGGTGCTGAAGATCGCCCCTAGTGCAAGCACCAAACACCTCCCATTCGCCAGTGCCTCACAAGAAAAAGAGAGCAGATAGGAGGTGCTCCCCCACTAAAGTAGTGGAGTGGGCAGGCACCAATGGGGTGCATTCCACGTCGGGACACCTGGCCTTGGCCCCACCTATACCAGCACTGTTGACTCCGGCCTCTCTGGGAAGTCCATCAAGTCCGGTCCTGGTGGACTCCCCAGTGCAGGAGGATGATATAGACCTCCCATCCACGCTGCACACGTTTGAAGCAGCCAGGGACCTGATCGTGATGACAGCGCAGTCCCCCCCATCCAGCACCAGCTCACACACCGGTGACAGTTCTACAAAGAGGCACTGTGGCCTCCTGGGGCAAGCTTATGATGATGCAGTGCCATTCACCATCACCATGGCACCGTTTCCTGGCACCGTCTCAGTCCACTCTGCCCTGGTCACTGGGATAAGACTACTCTTTGGAATCAGAGGTGGACTCCTATGCCTCTAGGTGAAGCCAGTACTGTTCCCAGCACTGCTCGAGGCACAATTAAGGGCAACCATTGCTCATGATGTCCTGGCCTCCACAGTGGCAGGGGCTGACCCAGTGACCCTTTTGGACACCGTGGGCCTACCGCCAAGTCCAGGACATGGGCTTCAGATCCCTGTCAGTGGCTTCAGAGGTGCAGATCCCTCCCTCTGCCACCTCAGTGTCCCGGGAGCCTCCTCATGAACAAGAAACAGACGCCCAGGTCGGCGCCAACACCAGTGCAGGGCCCAGCACCAACACTGGTACCAAGACTGGTGTGGTACCAGGAACCAGCACTGTCCCCAGCACCACCCAAGGGGTCACCATGCAGGGGGATTCCTGCAAGCCAGAGGGTCAAGAAGACCCAGTGTCCCCGTGGTCATCATCCTCATCCTTCCTGAATGAGGCTGTGGGTGGGTACCTCCACCACACTGCCTGCCATGGACACGAGGACGCATCAGGACCTGCTCAGGAGGGTGACCCAGAACCTGAATATGCAGGCAGAGGAGTTCTCAGAGGAGATTGATCCTATGATGGATCTTCTGGCTCCTGAAGAGCCTTCGAGGGTGGCTCTACCCCTCATTAAGACATCCAAAAGGTGTTGTGGCATACACCTGTCTCTATTCCCCACACAGCTAAAGGGGTAGAATGCAAATACTTTGTGCCATCTAAAGGGTATGAACACCTATATACTCACCCATAGCTGAACAGTTTGGTGGTGGAGGCAGCCAACCACAAGGAATGGCAGGGACAGCCAGGGCCCACCCCAAGTCCAAGGAAGCAAAAAAGCTGGATCTCTTTGGTCGGAAGGTATTCTCCACCAAGAGGGCTCCAGCTTCGCATATCAAACCAGCAGGCGGTTCTCAGCCATTATTGCTACAATTCCTGGAACACCTTCTCCAAGTTCCAGGAATTGCTTCCAGAGGACTCCCACTCTGAGTTTGGGACAGTCCTGGAGGAGGGCAAGGTGGTCTCAGGAACCTCCCTACAGGTTGCCTTGGACTCAGCAGATCTGGCCACTCACAAGATGGCTACTGCTATAGCTGTGAGACGCAGCTCATGGCTTCAGGTCTTGGGGCTCCCGCATGGGGTCCAGAATAGTATCCAGGACCTACCCTTTGACTCTTCGGGACTCTTTTCAGAGCAGACAGACTCAAGGCTCCATAGCCTTAAAGACTCGCGGGCAACCCTTAAATCCCTGGAGATTCACATGCTGGCCCCGCAAAGGAAGCTGTTCAAACCTCAGCCCATTTCTCGCTTCTACTCTGCTCCTCCCAGGCAGGACTATAATAGGAAGTGGGGCAGGAGTAACAGGAGGCGCCCATCTCAGTACTCCTCAGGTCAGGGCCAGGGGGCAGCAAAATAGCACTCAGCCTCAAAACTGAACTTTTGAAGGTACGCCTGAGGACGGAGCACCAGTTCAAACCCCGGATCCTTCCCCTCCTTTTGCAGATCATCTATCCAATTTCTACCATGCCTGATCTCAAATAATCGCAGACTGATGGGTCTTGAGCACAGTAGAATTGGGATGTTCTCTAGTTCTGTTCGCTCCTGTCTTCCGACCCACCATACCTGTTCCTCTTCAGGGACCCTTCTCATGAGCAACTTCTAGTGCAGGAGGTGCAAGTGCTCCTGCAACTCAGGGCAGTAGAGGAGGTTCCTCTAGAGTTCAGGGGTAGGGGGCTCTACTCCTGTTATTTCCTAATCCCCAAGGCCAAGGGTGGGCTAAGGCCTATTTTAGACCTGCGAAACCTCAACAGATTCATGAAGAAGTTGAAATTCCACATGGTCTCCCTGGCTTCCATCATTCCCTCTCTGCATCCAGGGGACTGGTACGTTGCCCTTGACTTGAAGGATGTGTACTTCCACGTGTCCATAATGTTGTCCCACAGACGGTTCCTACGATTCCTGGTCAACAGTACTCACTATCAGTTCATGGTCCTTCCCTTTGGCCTCTCGGTAGCCCCTCGGGTGTTCACCAAGTGCATGGCAGTTGTGGCAGCCTTCCTACAGAAGCAGCAGGTGCAGGTATTCCCATACCCGGATGGCTGGCTAATCAAGGGCCGCTCTCTGACCCAAGTGGAGGACCACGTGAGCCTGCTGCACACAACATTTCTCCAGCGTGGCCTCATCCTGAACATGGCGAAGTCAACCATAATTCCCACTCCAAGAAGGCACCAATGAATTTTATCCTTTGACTCCACTCAGGCCAGGGCCTTTCTTCCAGAATCTCGTTTCCTTGCCATGAGCGCCATCATAGAGGATCTCAAAAGGTTCCCTATGACGACCGCGAGAAATTGCCTAAAACTGCTAGGGCACATGATGGCTCCGTCCCCTTCAGGCGTGGCTAGCCCGAGAATAGAGGCCAAACCAAGACCACTTAGACTGGTCACAATCACTCCTCAGGTCCTTGAGGCCCTCCGGTGGTGGCTCAATCCACGGACAGTCTGTGTGGGAATACCTTTTTCCAACCCTCAGCCCTCGCTATCACTAGTCACAGATGCATTGGCAATGGGATAGGAAGCGCACCTAGGTGGACTCAGGACTCAAGGTCTATAGTCCCAGGCAGAAATTTCACTGAACATCAACGTGAGGGAGCTGCGTGCGGTGCGCCTCACTTGCCAGACATTTCAAACCCATCTCCGGGGCAGGTGTACTCACAGACAATACTGACAGACAATACCACCGCGATGTTCTATATAAACAAACAGGGTAGTGGAAGAAGCCTTCTTCATTGCCCATTTGATATATTTGGAGGCATTGTATCTTTCAGGCTCACAAAACGAACTGGCCGATCACCTCAACAGGTCTTTTCACAGCCACGAGTGGTCTCTCCTCCCGGACATGGCGATCAACATCTTCCAAAGGTTGGGATCTCCCCAGATAGACCTGTTTGTGACACAAAGCAACAGGAAGTGTCAGCAATTGTGCTTTTTCCTGAATCATGGCCTGGGCTTGCTCACAGATGGGCTCCTCTCATGGAACGGGAGCCTGCTGTACGCGTTTCTGCCTTTTCTGCTGGCACATAAGGTCCTCCTCAAGGTTCAATGGGAGAAAGCATCCTTGATCCTCATAGTGCCAATGTGGCCCCATCAGCACTGGTTCACCATGCTGTTAGACCTATTGGTGGACATGCCTGTAGCCATGACTATGGTTCTGGACTTGATCACACAGGACCACGGCCACCTTCAGCATCCCAACCTGGAGTCTCTCCACCTCACAACATGGAAACTCCATGGCTGAACTCGTTAGAGCTCATGTGTTCAGTCCCGATTAGGGAGGTCCTCCTTGGCAGTAGGAAACCCTGCACTCATGCCACTTATCTGGCTAAGTGGAAGAGATTCTCTGTTTGGTCCCTACAAAAGGGCACTCCTCCATTACATTCATTGGTTCCCTTCATCCTAGACTATCGACTTTACCTGCAACAGCAAGGTCTGGCAGTGTCTTCAATCAAGGTGCACCTGGCCACTATTTCATTTTTCCATCCGGGCTCAGCTGGGTGGTCAGTATTTGCTAACGCTATGGTTGACCGCTTCCTCAAGGGGCTAGACAGGCTGTACCATCAGGTACGGCAGCTGATTCCCCCATGGGATCTTAACCTGGTGCTCTCAAGGCTGATGGGCCCGCCCTTCAAGCCCGTAGCAGTGTGCTCTCTACTTTACCTTTCTTGGAAGGTGGCATTTCTAGTGGCTATAACATCGTCCAGGAAGGTGTCTGAGCGCAAGACCCTGACGTCCGAGCCCCCTTACACTGTGTTTTATAAGGATAAGGTACAGTTGTGGCTGCACCCAGCGTTCCTCCAGAAGGTGGTTTCGCAATTTCACACAAATCAGGACATCTTTCTTCCAGTGTTCAGCCCTAAGCTGTATGCTAATGGCAGGGAACGCATGCTCCATTCCCTGGATGTCAGACGGGCTTTAGCTTTTTACGTTGAGCGGACAAAGCCATTTAGAAAGTTGACACAGCTCTTCGTTGCCATTGCTGAGTGAATGAAAGGTCTTCCAGTTTCCCAAAGGATCTCTTCATGGATTACAACCTATATCAAGGTGTGCTACCACCTATGAAAGATACCAGCCCCAGCGTTAACAGCATACTCCGCAAGAGCACAAGCTTCATCTGCAGCATTCCTGGTGCAGGTCCCTATTCAGGACATCTGCAGGGCGGCGACGTGGTTGTCTATTCACACTTTTACATTGCACTACGCCATTACACCTCAGGCTAGAGACAATGCCATGTTTGGCAGAGTGGTCCTGCAGTCTGCAAATCTCTGAACTCCGACCCCTCCTCCAGGGGACTGCTTGGGAGTCACCTACTTGGAATCAACATGAGCAATCACTCGAAGAAGAAAAAACGGTTACCTATCTGTTGTTCTTTGAGACATGTTGCTCATGTCCATTCCAAGACCGACCCGCCTTCCCTTCTGTCAGAATATCCAGCAAGAAGGAACTGAAGAGGCATCAGGTCATCAGGGACCTATATACATGGCCATGAAAGTGCCATTCTGGGAGCTCCACAGCCGATCCGATGGGTACCACTAAAGGAAAAAACCTTCCAACGGCTGTGCATGTGGCGTGCGCACACCTACTTGGAATGGACATGAGCAACACATCTTGAAGAACAACAGTTAGGAAAGGTAGGTAATCGGTTTTTACATTCCTTTACTACAAGTTCTAGCAATAAAACCTTGGTAAACCACTCTTACTTCCTCTCCAGCCACATAAGCTGTTCTTACATTCTGATTGATCCTGGGGCTGGAAAAAAAGCCTTATGTTGTGAGGCTTAAGGAGCTGAAATTATTCAGCTTATTGAAGCTGTAAACATGGTGGACCAGTGATCTGAGATGGTACATGGAGTCCTTTCTCTAGATGTCTGGCTGGTGTGCCTAGCTCACATGCCCAGGGTCATACTGAACACCACATTTGTGGCTGGGAAAGAATTTCCCCCCAGATCAGATTGGCAGGGACTTTGGGGAATGGGGGGAAGAGTTTGCCTTCTTTTGAAGCACAGAATATGATTTTCCTGAAGGGATCATCTGTGCCTATTTCGCCTAATCAACTCCTTGCCATTGCAGTAGCACTGGTGACATCTTGATCTCTCCTGTTGTCTGCTGGTGGCACACAGTTTAGTGTCTAGAAGACTGAAATGCTTTAGTCTAACTAGAGTCTTTGGGTTTTTATAGTGGGATCTGGGTAAAATTTAATGGCCTGTGTGTACAGGAGGTGAGACAAGATGATCTAGTGCTCTCTTCTGGCCTTAAACTCTATGAAACTGTGAATGCAATATACAGCGAGCCTTCAAGTTCATGATGGATTTGTTATTGTGTTTCAGATTCATAATACAGTTGATGCACTTTTCATTGCTCTTTGAAGATATAAGCTAACTATTCTGAAGACAAGGTATCATCATGGCTCATGTCACCCTATATACTCTTTCCCTTGCCTCCTTGATCATGGAAAGTAATGTCACAGCAAAGAAATTTTATTGAAGTTCCACAGTGCAAGAGGCAGGCAACGGCTGCTACCACTTGCACATGACAGAGCTCCCTAGGTTGAGGGTTTGTGGGGACAGGTCATGAGTAGGCCAGAGAAGAAGCCAGGCAGAGATGGAGAATCCACTGTTACACAGGTCTACTATGTAAGGATCCCCAGAGTCTATTTCAGCTATTAGGCTGCAGTAGACTCCATGCAGTGGCTCCTGTGACTTTGTAGGAAGATTCCTCTCCAACCCCCAATGCTTGACCCAGCCACAGTGGTTGGTCTAGACCTGGATTTGCCCCAAGTGAATTCCATATTGACATTGTTATTTTGCTTCTTTGCAGATGGCAAAGCTCCGTAGCCTTTCCATCAATGCTGAGACGGAACCTGCTCGCCCCCTGGTGGATAACTGGCGCCCTCCTCAGCCTCGGCATTTCAGGATGGTGAGAGCCTCGTTCCAATAAAATCTATGCTGAAACTGGGTGTCTTTGCGTGAGGCAATGCCTGCATCCCAAAGCCTAGTTAGCTTTGTGCCCTCTCCTGCTCTTCCTCTGGATGCAGCGCTGCATTTCACAGTCCAAAACTCTGCATAATGAAATGTGATGGGTCCCCTACTCTAATTTTGAGATGTCAAAAATTACTCGAGGCAAATTCGAATCTTAACATGAAAATGTGGAATCTGTGTTTGGATCTCAATAACAACTGTGTTGACTTTAATAGTAGCATTTATATGCTATTTCTAAGGAAGAAAAATGGAATAGTTACTAATGGCTAGAAAAGGCATTTCTCCATTAACCTTATGGTCTTCAGCGCTTGCCTTTTTCCAGACCAAAGAGGTTTCCAATTAACAGAAACAGAGTCATTTGAATTTAAAATGGGCGACATGTGTCAAATTCTGCTGTCAATTGTACTAGCAATCCAGTAGGGAATACCAGGTGTAACTGAGAACAGAGTTTTCTACTTTGTATTCATATAGAAATACGGAGAGTACAAAGACTCATTAAATTTCCATTGATAATTAAGCAAGTTAAGATTTTAATGAACTGAGAGATTAATATTGTACAATTTTATGTTGAAAACTGAAATCAAGTTGTCAAATTCAGGTTATTAAATGTGGGGGAGGAGAGAGTTCCTACTTTAATTATTGTAACAACGGACTTATTCTTGTTAGAATGTCAACATTCATTTTAATGTTAAAGCAACTGAAATGAAATGAATTTCAAGAAATCCCAGGATTTTCTTTAATTTCCTGCATTTGTAGGTCTTATCAGTGGATGAAAGTGAATAGATTCTGTAGAAAACCCTTTAGCATCCTAAGAGTTACTTAGTCCCCATTTTTTCTACTGTACCATTGTCCTTACATATCTGAAGGCCAAATTCTGCTCTCGTATATCTATGCAATTGAGCCTGATGTTGGTGAGATTTGCTTGCAGGTATCTCTGTTGGACTTGTGGTAGCAAAAGCAATAAAAGAGTATTGTATGACTGCACTTGAAGTAATAGCATTTCTGCATTACGCGAACCAACACGAATGAAAGCTCTTTTGTAAGAAATGGTGTTTGGGGTTTTATTTCTAATTTTGGGTGACAGGAAAACGCAACAGACAAAAATACTTGTCAATGTCCTCCTAATACATCTCTGTATACATTAGGGATGGATAAGATTGTAGTACCTAACCCTGGCTGTTTGTACTGCAAGGTACTGGCATGTTTTGTGTGTGTGTGTGACTCCAAGGAAATAGCATCTCTAAAATGAAAAGGAGTACTTATGGCACCTTAGAGACTAACCAATTTATTTGAACCTAAGCTTTCGTGAGCTACAGCTCGCTTCATCGGATGCATACTGTGGAAAGTACAGAAGACGTTTTTATACACACAAACCATGAAAAAATGGGTGATTATCACTACAAAAGGTTTTCTCTCCCCTCACCCCACTCTCCTGCTGGTAATGGCTTATGTAAAGTGATCACTCTCCTTACAATGTGTATGATAATCAAGCTGGGCCATGACCAGCACAAATCCAGGTTTTCTCCCCCTCCCCCAACACCCTTTCCCCAAAAAAAACACTCTCCTGTTGGTAATAGCTTATCTAAAGTGATCACTCTCCTTACAATGTGTATGATAATCAAGGTGGGCCATTTCCAGCACAAATGCAGGTTTTCTCCCCACCCCACCCCACCCCCCCAACACACACACAAACCCACTCTCCTGTTCGTAATAGCTTATCTAAAGTGATGACTCTCCTTACAATGTGTATGATAATCAAGGTGGGCCATTTCCAGCACAAATCCAGGGTTTAACAAGAACGTCTGAGGAAGGGGGAGGGGTAGGAAAAAACAAGGGGAAATAGGTTACCTTGCATAATGACTTAGCCACTCCCAGTCTCTATTCAAGCCTAAGTTAATTCTATCCAATTTGCAAATGAATTCCAATTCAGCAGTCTCTCGCTGGAGTCTGGATTTGAAGTTTTTCTGTTGTAATATCGGAACTTTCATGTCTGTAATCGCGTGACCAGAGAGATTGAAGTGTTCTCCGACTGGTTTATGAATGTTATAATTCTTGACATCTGATTTGTGTCCATTTATTCTTTTACGTAGAGACTGTCCAGTTTGACCAATGTACATGGCAGAGGGGCATTGCTGGCACATGATGGCATATATCACATTGGTAGATGTGCAGGTGAATGAGCCTCTGATAGTGTGGCTGATGTGATTAGGCCCTGTGATGGTGTCCCCTGAATAGATATGTGGGCACAGTTGGCAATGGGCTTTGTTCAAGGATAGGTTCCTGGGTTAGTGGTTCTGTTGTGTGGTATGTGGTTGTTGGTGAGTATTTGCTTCAGGTTGGGGGGCTGTCTGTAGGCAAGGACTGGCCTGTCTCCCAAGATTTGTGAGAGTGTTGGGTCATCCTTCAGGATAGGTTGTAGATCCTTGATAATACGTTGAAGGGGTTTTAGTTGGGGTCTGAAGGTGACGGCTAGTGGCGTTCTGTTATTTTCTTTGTTAGGCCTGTCCTGTAGTAGGTGACTTCTGGGAACTCTTCTGGCTCTGTCAATTAGATAAATTATTACCAACAGGAGAGTGTTTTTTTGGGGTGGGGGGAGTGTTGGGGGGAGGAGAAAACCTGGATTTGTGCTGGTAAGGCCCACCTTGATTATCATACACATTGTAAGGAGAGTGATCACTTTACATAAGCTATTACCAGCAGGAGAGTGGGGTGGGGGGAGAGAAAACCTTCTGTAGTGATAATCACCCATTTTTTCATGGTTTGTGTGTATAAAAACGTCTTCTGTACTTTCCACAATATGCATCTGATGAAGTGAGCTGTACCTCACGAAAGCTTATGCTCAAATAAATTGGTTAGTCTCTAAGGTGCCACAAGTACTCCTTTTCTTTTTGCAAATACAGACTAACACGGCTGTTACTCTGAAACCTGTCATCTGTGAAATATGGTATTTCATCACAGCAACTGCTAATTGGCACTTTCCCCCACTATGATGTCACTTGTGTGTCTCTGCTTCAAGAAAATCCTCATTCCTAATAGCATTTACTTCTCGTTTGATCATATACCATCCTTGATCCTGCCAAAACCCATATATTCAGAAGTATTCTGCTTGAAATTTTCTGAACTGATCTGGCTCATGTCTAATGATGACATTTCACTCTAAATTGCACATGAACTCTAGTTTCCTACAACGAAACGCATGATCGAACTAGATGAGCTGTTGGGTCACTCTGAATTTAACTTTTAGCCTCTGCTTCACCTCCACACGTCACAGCCCACAAGCCTGACTGTTTAAGAATGGCATTAGTAGCTTCTTTTCCCTGAAGACATAGAATAGATATTCAGTCAGTCACAACGAGTCCTGTTGAGGTCTAAAAAATATCAGGTAATAAATTATAAGGAGGCAAAAGTAAAGTCACATAATTGATTCCTGTAAGCCTGGAGAAAAGCCAGCTGGGCCAGTTCCAAATAATTCCCCAATAGGAGCCAATGGGTCTGGAACTTCCCTCTTCAGTGCTAATGCAAAATTCATTTTTCTGTCCTTACACACACATCTGGAGAGGTAATAGATTAATGCAGGATATTTTGTCACATTATTAGCCCAGAATACATCTGTGTATGTGAACGATTCAATATAAAAGCAAGCATTTAACAATGTTGGGTGGGACACAAGAAAGTATTTTAAGAATAACATGAGTCTGTTCTTACTTCATTCGTGATATTGGGGGGGAAAAAGCCCAGTTCTTTAACTCTGAATTTCCTAGTAGCTTGTACGACCACCTTAATAGTATATTTTAAATGTATTATTAAATGTGATACATATCATTCTTTTCTTTCAGGAAGTAATGCTTACGAAGGTTATGAAATGTGTACTATGCATACAGAGTATGCATGTTTCCAAGTTTAATGTCCCAGGACCAGATCACTTCTTTCCTTATTAAAGTCAGTAAAAGAGGGAATCTTCCTTGTTCTTTACCGTGAGGTTGAGTGCAGTGTCTGTTCCTCCCATCCTCCCCTCAATTGCAAGATGATGGCAGAACAGAGATGAGACCTCCAATACCGTTGTAGTCATGGATCTGGTCCCAAACATGAATCATTTGCCATCACAAATCAAGTCTCTCTGTGCGTTTTGTGGTACTGCCAACTCAAAAACTATGAGTCAGACCCCCCAAAATCACAAGAATTGTTTTAAAAGATTATATTGGGGGTGAGGGTTGGCTTGTCTTTTGATTTTTGAACTCCCCCTGCCCATCCCCGGTGAGTGTCAGCGGCAATTTGTGTTGCTCACTCCCACATTTTTTGGGTAAGGTCATTTTGCTGCCTTCCAGTTCAAAGCCCCCCCACCCGACCCAGTTCAGCTTGTCCCTGAACCCCCATCAGTTCATCCCATTGCAGCAAGCCCCCCTCAGTTCAGCCTGTCCCCACCCCCTCAGTTTAGCCCATTTCCCCATCTCCCTCAAAAGGTGGCTCCTATCTCCAGTCAAAACTGGCAACTTGCCCCATGCATCAAAAAGTGTGGCTTCAAATCTACAAATGCCCTTTCACCAAATCTTGTTTGGCTTTCCCTTGAAATATGTGTTAACTACTGATATTAAACAATCTGTTCCACCTTGTATTTAGCTGTGACACTCTCAGTACGTTTCCCAGACCTGAAGACGAGCTCTGTGTAAGCTCGAAAGCTTGTCTCTCTCACCAGCAGAAGTTGGTCCAATAAAAGATATTACCTCACAAACCTTGTCTCTCTAATATCCTGAGACCACCGCAGCTACAACAACACTCGATTCTATACCTGTACATGTGAGAATTGTTTGACTTAGAACAAGTTTTAAAAGAGCACCCTTTTCAGTGTTGTTCAGCTGTGCAGTTTAATATATATGCAAAACACGTATGTAATAGAATCAAATAGGATAGAGCCCAAAGTCTGATGGCTGGTGCCAAAGTGGTTGCACAGGGGGAGAGAGAGAAATTATAAAACTGTGTCCCCACCCGTGATGTTTTCCCAGATTGGCCTGTAGATGGCAGCAAAAGTACAAGAACAAGAGCTAATGCACTGAACCTGCCTTCACTGAACTCTATAGGCAAACTCTCATTGACGTAAGTGATGCAGGATCAGTCACTACATTATCCTGGCGGCAGACAGAACTCCTTGTTTAACAGCAGTGATATTTTATTTCAGCCTGTCATTGGGTTTCCATCTTAAAAAGGCAGGATAGACATTGCATTGGAATCCACAAAAGGGCGGTGAGGACCTGACTTTAGAAAATCAAATAGTTAATTTGACATTGACTATAGTATTTTCCTTCCATAATCTGCATAGTAGCACATGTTGGTTACTATAATGCATTTAAATTTAAGATACACTGTTATTCTTAGCAATGATGCTTGCAAATAGGAAATGTGGAAGTTTCATGTAGAAATATATTGTATATTCTACAGTTTGTTTGGTGTTTTTATTATTTATTATATTACCCAAACAGTATCATCCTGTCAGATGTGCATAATGCTGAACAAAACTCATAGCTCCTGAGTTTGATATCAGTTACCCCAGTGTAAATCAGGAATGATTCCACTGACATCAGAAGGTGAAATCCTGGACCCACTGAAGTTAATGGGAGTTTTGTCACTAACCTCATTACGTGGGGCCAGGATGTCACCCAGGAGCCATAAAACTTCTGTAAGTGAAGTTGGAATCAGCTCCATAGTTTAGAGAAACGAAAATCTAAATTGCATTGGTAGAACTGAACAATGAAATTCTGTGAGATGAGGGATGTGGGGCAGCTGGAGATTTAACTTTGATGTCTCAACCCTGGTCAACAGAAAGAGTTAACCCATAACTGTACGAGGCCAGTATATTTTCTGCTGCAAAGGCTGAAAAGCCAAATAAAAATAACCATTCAGTGGTCTATAGAAGGGCTTTGCACACCGAGCTATGCTGAGCTTCCACAGCTTGGTGGCTATATGGTACACAGTACATTTTGCTGTATTTTGATGCTTTAAAAAATGCAAAGGAATTGGGTCCACCTGTGTCATAATAACCTGCATTCCTCTGAACCTGCTTAGGCCCAAATGTGGCATAAGGAATCAAGATGAAGCCTGAAATGGTGTAGGAATCACTTCTTTAAGACAAACAATATTTACTATAACCTTGGTGTCCTGACTCAGTTTATCAGCTCTCAGTAATAAAAGTGAATCAACACCCAATTTGCACGTAATGGATTAACCTAAATTTGGTCTAAACTGAAGGAAGTCCCTGCTAACGAGGTGAGAAGTATATTCACCCCACAGTTGCTCACTGGGAACCGCTTCACTAATATTCAAAATAATCAGAGAGCTTGTCCTCGTGTTACCTCAGTGCAGCCAGTGGGAAAATGTTCCACTGCTTGTTTCACTCAATAGTGTCTCTCAGGCAGAAAGAATCTGAGAGAAGGTTATATTGCAGCCTAAGGTTGTTTGAGTGGCTGTTGTTTTCATGTCATGAGAAAAATACTGCTGCATGGCTGTAAAACTTCAGGGTGGGGGCTGTGTACATATTCTCCTTCATTGTATTTAATGTATATTTTTGTATAATATGATGATTTATTTGATCAGTTTTGCAGCCCCACTCTCTTTTACCCTCCCCACCATGCATACATTCTTTCTGCTTCACTATGATGGGGTGATCGTCCTCTAACGTTGATTTTTCCTGTCCTTGTCTAAGCAGGAGCCAAACCCTCCACTGATTTATACCAGTCACTTCTTTGGGCCAGATTCTGATCAGAACATTGTAAATCCAGGGTGACCCAGTTTAATTTAGAGCAACACAATTGATTTGATTGTGCTCTCCCTAGTAGTGGATTAAGCCGTGGATTCAGGCCCTGACCTGGGAAGAGGCACATGGACCATGATGATTAGGTCCAAGGATAAATGGTGGGGTCAGTGTACATCAGAGAGGGAAGCAGGCGGTAGCATTGTCAGAGCAATGAGTCAGGAGTGCCAGGAGCATTTTAAGAAGGGGGATGGAGTTCTTTGGTTTGCTGAGGAGACAACTGACTGAATTAGATCCAAGGCCCATTTAGTTTTAATCCACCACAGCTCTCACTTACACTGGATTTACACCAGAGTGTTTCCATTGGGTTTGAGTCCATCTTCCTTACACTAGTTTTACACCAGTATAAGTTCACTGATTTTGTCAGTTACTCCTGATTTACACTGACATAAAGGAGAAAAGAATAAGGTGCAGTCTTTAAAAACTATAATTTTAAAGGGTTTGTTTACCTGACTGGGGATGTCTAAACTTGGGCATAATGGAATTGAAAGCATGATTGGCTCTTGGGAAGAGTGAATTTATTTGCTTTTCCTGCCTTATTGAAAGAGCATCTCACTTTAAAGGAGGGAGTTTAGAAGCCAGCAGGTGTTTGTGCCTCATTTCTCCCTTTACATTTTAAAAATCCCTTCCCAGCTTCAAAAACGCTTCTGTTAATGACGATGTAAAACAGCTGGGAAGTTATGATGAGAAGCAAAGCCAAGAGTGTTAAAAGAAAAAAGCACAAGCTGATGTTAATCAGGGGTTTATCAGATCCTAGGACAGGGCATCTGAGAAATCTTAAATAGAAAAAGTTTGTGATTAGAGGGAGAATATTGAGACAAAGTGGCAGAGTCCTGTGGCACCTTACAGACTAACAGATGTATTGGAGCATAAGCTTTCGTGGGTGAACACCCACTTTGTCAGATGCATCTGATGAAGTGGGTATTCACCCACGAAAGCTCATGCTCCAATACATCTGTTAGTCTGTAAGGTGCCACAGGACTCTTTGCCACTTTTACAGATCCAGATAAACACAGCTACCCCTCTGAATATTGAGACAAAGGGGCTGTAGGTATTATCCACTCCTTGGGGTGGGGGTATTTCCTAAGGGAGGAAGACAATAATTGCCTTCAGGGAGAATTCAGAGAAGTGACTTGATTCCTTGCAGGAAGAGCTATGTCTGCTAGATTGTAGTGCGAAGAGAGAACATAGGGCATGAAATCCAGAAAGCCTGGGCTGATAAACTGATGGACCTGGAAATGACAATGAGACCTAGACAGAAACCAACAGGCTGCAGGAAAGTCTTTGTTACTTTGAGGAAACTGGGCTTCAGAAAGACTTGACTTCGGGTATCCAAAGCATAGGAGCAGGAGACCTACAGAGAGAGACATGATTTGGGAGAGCATGTGATTAGGAACTGTGAGAGAATTTGAAGCTAGTTTATGGTTAGTAGGATAAATCCTAGAAAGTGCTGGTCACTCAGAAATGAACAGGATTATAGTTTGGAGCTAGAAATAAGATGTAAAATCTAATGTGTGAATGTTGCTACCTTAATCATCTGTACCTATTTTGTTAATGATTATATCTAACTGACCTAGTTGAGTCCAACGGAATAGAAATAATACCACCTCTATACAAATAGTAATATAAAAAAAGTGTTGACAGATAGATACTCTGTCAACACCGTGATGTTCCAACCTCAGATGTTAAATCTGTCTCTGCTATTAGAAGTATTATAACCAATGTTTCGTTTGTTACAGAGCCAAATCCTACACACCCAATAAAGTTTATTTATAAAAGGATTAACAGTAAAAGATACTTTGTCTTCTTGTGTTTGCTTTCATTAAGGACTGTTGATCCCTCCTTAATTAGGTTAGTGAAATCATGTTCTACTTGTGCAATATAAACTCTTCTTCATATAATGCTGAAGCTTAGATAAAAGACAATTTAGTATTTATGTAGGATTGATGTTTGTGAGATAATGCACCCCTGTATTCACACCCTACACACCATTGTAATAATCTTTGTAGAAAATATGCCTTGTGAGGTAGCATTTGAAACTAATAACTCACTGATTAGTAATATGATGAAATGTGTGTAGCAACATTATATAAAGTTACGAGTTCCTTCTCAATGATGCTGATAGCACATGTTCAAACCCAAAGAGCCCGATTAGGTAGGATTGGTCAAACAGGTTCTAAACAAAGCAATGTGTGTTTACTTCAATTTACATATAAATTGTAAACAGAGTTCTCAGATGGAGAGGACAGGTGACAAGGAAAACCTACATTTCAGCAAACAGAGGTGAGAAGAAAACGTGCATCCTCTTTCACCCCCAGACACCATGTCACCTTGTTTACTTTTTGAATGAACTTTCGCTAATAGTGACCCTAGTAAAATGCATTTCAAAGGGGAACTGAACTATAAAAGTGAGGGGCAAAAACATCCCAAGTTATCTCCCCCTATCCATCTCTCTCTTTTCCACCTAAGAAGACAAAAGAAAGCCTATTGACTTTGAGAACAGATCCTGTCCTAAAACTTGGTCAGCAATGATACTGGGAACCTGTGGTAAATGACTTCACCTTGAACCAAGTCCACTTTGTTAAATTTAGAAAGCTTTTTATCCTTATCTCTCTTGTAACCATTTCTGACTTTAGTGTCTTATATTTGTACTCACTTAAAACATATCTCCTTGTAGTTAAATCAACTTGTTTTATTATTTAATTAAAACTAACCCAGTGTTGTAAATTTTTTGGGTAATTCCATTTAAAGTAGCAGCCTGTTGTATATTGATCCCCTTAGAGGGGCAACAGACTTGATTTATCTGGGCTGCCCAGGAGAGGGCTGGACAATGAAGAACACACATTCTCGGGGGCGGGGAGAATCCAGGACTCGGAGTGTGTTGGGGTCAGCGAGGCTGTAACTGGTGTAACTGTAACCACCAGTAACCGAGGCTGGTGGAAGCCAGAACGTGGCAAGTGTTTGGTGACAGGCAGCTGGGGTCAGAGCTGCAGGACCAGGGCTGTAAGTATACACAGATACTCCGGGTGTGACCTGCAT
Organism: Eretmochelys imbricata; assembly: GCF_965152235.1. Taxonomy (NCBI): domain Eukaryota; kingdom Metazoa; phylum Chordata; order Testudines; family Cheloniidae; genus Eretmochelys; species Eretmochelys imbricata. The sequence continues at coordinate 48,832,339 of NC_135573.1, read as the reverse complement.
GCTGTTTGGCTGCTTGTGAGGAGCCCAGGTTGGGCGTTACAGCAGCAAAGCACTGTGAGACTCCCCAGATTGCTTGGCAAGGGGTGACACAGCCACTCACTGGTCTGGATTGTACCCTGGATGCCATAATGCTATCACAGAACCAGTCAAATGCTGTATTTAGAACAGGTCTAGCACCTAGGCAGTGATGAGGCAAGTGTCCCTGCAGTCTGCTGTCTCAGTCTTGACCAAGCACAATGCTGAGGTGGTAAATTAGGCTCCATGCACAGTTCAGTGATTGGCTCTCCTGCTAGCTAAGATGCCAGTTGTGCTTAGGTGAACATGTGATCACTAAGAACAGGACTAAGATCAACTCATCAAATGATAACATATTTCAGTCTCTACTCGTCTGAGCTAGATTTTTAACCAGTGCCCTAGAGGGGTTGGGGAAAATATCTCATTACTGAGCTAACTGATCTCACTGCTTTAGCTCCTGCCAAGACACAGCTATAGTCCTGTGGTATAAAGGGGATTAAAGAAGATGCTACCTGATGTTGTCCTAAAAGTGGAGACAGATGATACTTTAAGAGAAGCTTTTGCTAAGGTAAGCAGAGAAGACCATTTCTCAAAGAGTTTGTTAGTAAAAAGCACAGAGAAATAATTAAAGTTACATGGTGATCTAACAGAAAGTTCAAAGTTTTAGTCTTGAATCTCATTTTAAATTTAGATCTACAACTTTACAGTTTTAGATCTTGATTTAAAATGTATACAGCACTATTCAGGTCTTGGAATGCGACAATCTTAATGCATCTTTTCTCTTGCATAATATTAAACTTATGAACTCAACATGTTGTAGATTAATTATTATTTATTTTTATTTGTTAAACACTGGTAATGTGTTCATTGTTGAACCAAAGTGAATATAATCTCTAGCTAGAGCAGCTTGGGATTTCAGTAGTAACCTAGAAAGAAGTAGTTCGGAAGTAAGTCTTGGAATTGTACAGTGAGCCCTGGATGACATACAACTTATTTCCAAGAACAGTGTCAGTTACATTTCCTTGTTGATGCTATTCTTGTTATTATTAATAATAATAATTACTAACAATAATGATGTTTATTATGGTAGTGCCTAAAGGTCAACTAACAATGTGTGCTAGTTATGGTAAAAACATAGGGTAGCAGACAGTCCCTACCCAGAAGAGTTTAGTCTTAATAGACAAAACAGACTGAGGATGGGGGAAAGCGCAGAACATATAAGCAGCATGAACAAAGTCCTGGTGGCAAACATAATGTTACTGCTGTAATAGTTTATTTATTTATTGTTGGGTTGGTTGGTCTACTTAGGTGGGGGTAAGCTAAATGGAAAGAGAAGGGAGACAGGGCAGGAGGAAAGAAAGTAACAGGGAGAGGTACAGAAGGAAGCTGAGGTGAAAAGACTGTAGTGAACCCACCTGTTTAAGTCGCGTACTAATATTATAGTGACTCAATCTCCACAGAGGACCGCAGTTATCTGACATTCTGAATTCAATATGAGTTCCATTCACATAAGCAGTGCAGGTCTCAAGATCTGCTGTGGGAAGCAGCTTGTATCCTGAACTGTCCATTATAGAAGAAAGTTAAGAACTTAAAGAACAAAGTAATTTTCTGAATGCTCTGATCCAGAATGGGTGGCAGCTGTACATGATTTAGCTACGTTTGTTATCTGGCATTGCAAACAATTTGGTGCATAATGTACAGCTATTTCTCCATTTTGCAGGACTTCTTGCAATGATCTGTGTTCTCAGATCAGTTACATTTATAAATCCTGAGATAATAGTAATCCTTTCAGAATCCTTAAGAGGATTGAGGGCTATTAATACTTACTAAATAGCCATTCTTTGAGCTCCACATGTGAGAAATGTCATAGAACACCACATAATAGATGAAAATAATAGATGTGTCTGAACCAAAAATCTGGATCAAAAAAGCTCTGGGTGATATTGGGGGAATGCCAAAATCTGGTATCTAGATACTACAGTGATGGATGTATTAGAAGTATACAGATTAGATCAGGTTATCTTTAGATTCAGACTTAGATTTAGATTAGATTCAATTAGATCAAATCAGATCAACCCAGCTCTAGCACTATCTATGAAGTGCCAAATCCTCAGCCCCACTCTGGTCATATTGCATAGGATTGTGTTTTCCAAACAGTGGGGAATACCCCCATGGTGGGAGGGTCACAGATAGATTTCTCACTTGTTCTTCAGAGTTCAAGCTTTCATTTTTTAAAAGTAAGTCTTTATCTGTTATTGTTGTAAAGAAAACCTTGAAAACATAGAAAAAGTATAACAAATGCTGTGTGATGTCTGCCTGAGTTTGCAGAGAGCCTGAAACAATAGCGAACTATCCCATTCATTTAAATGTGTGATATTGACTTAGGTACCAATGATGCTATTTTAATAATGTTGATGTTTAGTTGTTTCAGTGTTCATCAAACCATTTGAGCAAGTAGAACATATATTATGAAGATCTGCAGCAGTTTTCTGCAGTGGAAGAGGATGTGAAGGACTGGGGTAGAGAGGAGTGGAGTGGAGCAGTAGGCCTTTAATATCACCTGATGAGACTGTAAAGGAGGCAGCATTTAATTGGTTTAATTTTCCTCAAAGGGGACTCAGCTTTCAAAAGTATTGGAAAAACTGGCATAGGCAAGGCAGAAAGCTGACACTGATAGCTCTAAACCTTGTCTCCTGCTACCCCACCAGCAGCCTCCCAGTGTAGAGGACATTCTGGAGATATATTAAGGCACAAATGGGAGTTGCTGGAGCAACTTTTGCTCCAGAAATCCTGGGCTGACAGAATGGCCCCTAGGGAGCCATTGCAGATGGCATAGGTTAGAGCAACCCCGAGACTGCTCTAATTTATGTCAGGAGTTGAACAAGAAATCAGCTGCCCCCAAGGTTAGGGAATCACAAAAGTGGCATAAATCATCTTTGTCTCCATCTGTCAGGGTCTCCACTAAGTATTTGGCCAGACCTAAAGATCTGGTCCTATAGTTTTCTTAGAATCCAGATAGTGAGGAAAAAGTTTGTGGACTGGATAGCAATTGTGGAGCTAAACTATTTGAAAGTGTTTGTGTTCTGAGTCTTTTGTGCAATTACTTTAAAGAGGCATCACAAATTTAGGTTTAAAACTTTGGCTATGTAAATATAAAGTGTTAACCAAATCAAACATCAGTAGACAAGCTTCCTTTTAAAAACGTCGGTCGACTCAATTTATTTTTTAACCAACACGTCCGTGCAAATACTGAAACTGAAACATCCTGCTCAGCAGGAGACTGAGAAAGTGACACGGATGAGCCTATTTTCACTGTCCAGGCTGAATGCAGCACAAAAAGGGAAACCAACAGTGTAACATGGAAAATTAAATTCACTTGGCAAATTAAAAAGTGACCGGTGGGGAGGAGGCAAAGGTGGTGGTGGGGAATCTAAACAAAAACAGGAAAGTAACCCTGACATGCTTAACTCCACCATCCAAGCACGCTGATTATTGTTGCCTTCCATCCCCTTATATGGATTGTATTCTCTTTGGGGCAGGCACCTTGTCTTCTGTTCTGTGTATAATGCACCAAACACAATGCTGACACTAGGCAAATAATAAAGATACAATGTTGCCTAGGAATGAGAGATAGCAAACAGCAAAAATAGGAGAGAGACAGAGACAGTGACAGTGGCAGATTAGTCCCTAAAAAGTGACTGACGATCACTTTATTGTTATGGCCTGTGCCTCTATTATTTTTCTTGAAAAGCTGAGGTGACTAGTCCAATAATTCAGTCTCTTCAAGGATTTGTTGGGAATGAGGAAGCTGTCACGCAGTAGCAATCTAACAGCAGATATGAGAAAATAGACCTCACAATTCCTATAATAATTATACTACTAGGCAGGAGGCTAAACAGACTAATCAATAGGGGTTCTGTGAGAAGGCAGCTTAGATTACTTGCCTGGGGGGACATGAAATGAAGAACAGTTTGCATGAGTGGAGACTGCAATTCTTTTGCCAATCTATGTAGAGATGTGAGTAGAGCTTTATACAACGTTGCTAAAAATCACCTGAGTTTGGGCCTCCTTACAGACTCAAAACCCAGCCCAGGTTTAGTAAAAAGTTCACAACCCTTTCATGTGAACCTGGACTGATTTATAGATAAGCCTGAGTGTGCTGCTGTATGATTGAATATGACCATTTATATCATTGATATTACCACTGTTACATAATTGCAACAAATCTTGTACAAAGCATATCATGTACGGTATCAATAGAAAAGTTATGAATTGCTAAGTATGATTAGTCTGTTTACATGCATGTATCATCTTTGTATCTGAAGTTATGAATATTGGCTATGTACTGGTATGTAAATTCTATTGTGTTAACACGTGTTTTAGTCCTAACACCCGCCCCCACAATAGAATTTACATTAGGGGCAGAGAGCTGTGTACTGATGGCCTATTGAGGACATTCAGCTCACAATGGGGCATTGAAGAAATTCATCACACTCAATAAACCTTTCCTGTGGACACCTCAGAAAGAATATGGGCATAGACTGCCTCTGTGAGTCAGCAAACCATGTAAGGACATGTGATATGCTCATGGGACCCTAGACTCCACCTTGGGCCACTAATTTTCCATGCACCTGGGCTGTGGGCTTTGTCTTAGACAGTAACATTCCATGCACATGGCAGAGGATATAAAAAGGCACTTGAGACATTTCTGTTTTTGCTTCATTTTCTGCTTCATTTCTCTGGGCTGGATTTCTAACAAGGAAGCTCTGAACAAGGACTGATGGCCCCCAATCTCTTTGGGTAATTCCAGAGAGACTTTTGCAAGCTAGTAGTTTATTCCATCACTGCTTCAAACCTAATATAAGGACTTTACAATCACTTGGATGTCCATGATCTATTAACCATTTATAAATCTCTTCTTCTTTTCTTTTATTATTAAACCTTTAGTTTTTGGTTACTAAAGGATTGGTATCAGCATGATTACTGGGTAAGATCCGTTTTATATATTGACCTGGTTAAGTGGCTGGTCCCTTGGGATTAGAAGGACCCTATAACTGATTAAACTGGTTTTCAGTAACCACTCATCATAAAGCCCAGTGTCTGGGTGGAGAACCAAGGGCTGAAATGCCTTAACTTCTTGTTAACCAGTGTGGTGATACAGTTCACTTTTGTTACTGGCTTGGTATAATCTAATGATAGAATAATCACCAGTTTGGGATGAGTCTTCCCTATTTCTCACAGTCTGTCTTGAATTTGGCATCCTCGGCTGTGGCCTGCTGAAGTCTGGTGGCACCGAGTTGTAAAGCTTGGACCCATATCTGTCTCCAAGGTTCCCCAAAGTTTATGGTTCAGATCAGGCATTGTGGTCTGAATGAAAATTATGTGATAAGTGTGGTTGGTTTCCCATGGGCTTGATACAAAGCCAAATGAAGCTTGGCCATTTGGACTGAGTTTTGCCTTGAGATTTTGAACTCACAACTCAGAGTGAAACTTAGGTGGGAAACAAACAGTGAATTAAAGATTTATAGTCTCATGAAGTGACACCATCAAGGTTTGCACACCCAATCATTAGTGCTCCTTAAGAGTGAAATTCACCCCCTCCACTGCATGAGGTTTTATGCATGGAACTCCACAGGAGTAGTTGGGAATAGAAATCAACTCCTGACCTATGGGCAAGTCCTGGAGCTGCAATGGCTCCATGGCACTATGTCAGCATGTACTCATTGCAAGCCCCTCTGAACCTGGAGGCTCTGCTCTGCGTTCTAGAACTCATGTTCCTGGTCTTGACCTACCCCAGTGGTCTCTTCTATGCCAGTCTATTCAAAGCTGTTATAGATTGCCTCTACATGACAAATAAGGGGTGTAGCTCCCCCCTGTGCACCCTCTCTATCTGCACTCCCTCCCCTTAAAGCCTCACCTCTGGGATTTAATATCTCATATAATGTTGAACCTATATATTTAATTTCACCCTCAATGCCTGTATTTGAAGCATTCAGGAAACAAAGCAGAGTTTGTCACTATTCTTCTTATTAGCAATATCTGATCATATTGAATTTTGTAATTCATGGACATGTACCTCAAGGTGCATTTTGATAAACTGGAAGGATAAACAACCTTACTACTTTGGTACTTCCAGTCTCTTTAGCGAAACTCAATCATAGCTAGCTAGTGGCAAAACAAAGTGTTGTTAGTTGTAAATGGCCCTAAGGAAAAGAATAAACTTTGTTTTACTGAACTGGAGGTGATGTAGTTAATCTACTCCAAGCACAGCAGATGGCATGAATAAATTGTTCTTTGAACTCAATGGAAATATTCACCTGCATAAATTTACTCATGTGGAAGAACCATTTGCTTGATTAGGATTAATAATAAGGAATATGCTCTCACTTGTCAAGTTGTCTTTTTAAGACTTCCATTCTGCTGTTCTGTACCATAGCATTCAGATTAGCTCTCCCCATTTTCCCCACTTTTTTTATTCTGAACACTTTTTAAAAATGTATTGGTCTCTTTTTTGGCTGTTGTGTTTCTTGCATGATGTTGGTTGAATGAATTGATTCTAGCATGTGATTTTTTAAGGATAAGATTCAAACCTTCTTTGGATTTTTGTGTATGTCTTGCTGTTATTCTTACCTGTGCTGTTATCATTTCAGAGCTCTTAAATTAAGAAGGATGGGTGGGGTTCATAGCTGGATTGCAAACCTCAAAGGAACATTTAGACACTTCTTGAAATGTTACTGGTTGGTGAAGACAATGGTTCTCTATCTTCTGAACCAGGGCTGAACCAATGTCTTAGGAAGGGACAGTTTTCAGCTGGGATGTAACTCCTAGGTCCAGATCATTTATGGCATTAAAGATCTTATAATGTTTCTTATAAGAGTATGGGCATTAACCCTATTTTCCTAATCAAATTTCAGCTCAGATAATTATATTCTACCTACCTAAATTCCCCCTGCAATTTTAGCTAGGAAAAGAGACAGTGTTACTATTATTGATTGCGTTCAGTACATAATGTCCAGGTGATGTCATTAATTTATTTTTAACATAATAGATTACTTAAATAATACTTTGCTTCATTTTTGTCCTAAAAATATCCAAGAGACAGCCAAAACACAGCCAGGATGGAAATGATCCATACTTATTCCTTTCCCACCTCACTTAGTTTGTCAATGATTGTAAGTACTCTAGTACTGCGTGTTTTTTGTTGTTCTTTTTACAGTCCAGGTCTCAAGCCTGCTCGCACTAAAACCAATGGCAAAAATTCTCTTGACTTTGATAGGGATAGGAGCAAACACTAAATGCAGAGGGAAAAACACTGGATGTTATCAGATTGGATTGGTGGAAATACACTCAGAACCAGCCTGGCTCAGATGCAATCATTATAAATACACCCAATAAATGAAAGCATATCTAACTGAACTCCCCAAATTGCTTTTGCTTTATTATAAATGTTGAACACTCCAGTAGTACCATAATCATGCCTGGTGGTTTACAGAAGTACTTTCAGTCTAGGACCCCCATCCAGCTCCCATTGTAGTCAATTTCAAAATTTCCACTGACTTCACTGGGAGTACAAACAGTGCCTTACAGGAGACAAACACAAACCCAGGTGAACAAAGGTACAACAAATGAAGACACTATAATTAATATAATGGTGCAGATCAAGCTTCTGAATCTGGACCAGATCCCCAGGCAGACTTGTGGATCTGACCCAAGTGCAGAAGCCTGATTTGCAATATAGTCCAGGCCAGCTGTGCTCTGTGTCACCTTACTGCTCCTCTGATCCTGGGACCAACCCTGGAGCAAGTTAGAGCTGCCTAATGGCTGCTCTAAATTATACCAGCAGGATTGATCCATTCTGGCTATAATTACTCCTGCCATTAGCAATGCCCCAAACCTCTCCTTTATGATGTGGTGTAGGGGAGAAGGTGGAGTGGCGTACAGCCTATGTCAGGGAAATTCCCCACTGGACAGAAAGCTGACAACCCAGGCCTTTTAAAAAGTCTAGCTATTTTCTCACTGTCTGTCTCCAACTCCAAAGGGAGCTGAGTATTTCCTCAGATTTCATGCCCAGATGTGACAGAAGGATCCAGAAGTTTAAAAATAAAGCTTTGAAGAACTGGACACTTGTGAAACTAAAGACATGCAAAGTAAAATTCATCCCGGTGCAGAGGACCAGCAGCAAGGCCTATGCAGCCCATACATCTTCAAAATAGGGCTTAAATGAGAAGTAAGGGATGCAGAAGCCTTGTGCTGGCTCTTGACACAGGAGTGAATTTCACCTGCTGTGGGAGAACAGTTTGCTCCTACTGTAGCCATGTGAGGTTCATGAGGCTTGTATTTGTATTGATGCAATCAAACTCAACAACACTTACTGACAAAATCCTTAGGCCCAATATAATCCAAAGAAATGGAGGGAAAAACATGCATAGACAAACACATCTAGTTACATAACTTACCTACAACCTTCATTACAATAGCTGGGGGCTGTTCTACTAAAAAGAACAAATGTATGTTATAATTTTTGCACACTTTTGCCAGCAATGACAAAAATGGAGAAATCTGCTCACACCGATGCTATTTTAATTCCAAAGCCTATTGCAATTTCTACTGGAAACATTAAGGTAGGAGCTGTGAGTAATCACATGGCTACATTCCTTTCCTGTCTAATCTACTGACTTACATTGCCTCCATTCCGCATAGTATCTGAGAACCTAATGCACACTCTACAGATGCAAGTAGGCCTTATGCATGTGCATCTCTCTACTGACGTCAATAGAATTACTGATGAGTGAAATTCACTGGACCCACCTAGAGCCTAAGAATTCAAGCTTTATGCAGCTGGAGTACAGGTCAATTGGGGATACAGAACCCACACCCAGACCCCTCAAAGCAGAGCCAGTGGGCTAGTCATGATTGGAGTAGCCACTACACGAGGGGGGTCACAATCGTGCAAGATGATGTAGAGGCACTCTGATGCTTTACTTTGTAAGGTCTCAAGAAACTCTCAAGAAACTCCCTGAAAAAGCACAAGAACAAATCCGGACAGACACACCCCTAGAATCCCTACCAGGGGTACTCTATCGGCTACCCAAGATCCATAAACCTGAAAATCCTGGACGCCCCATCATCTCAGCCATTGGCACTCTGACAGCAGGATTGTCTGGCAATGTAGACTCCCTCCTCAGGCCCTACGCTACCAGCACTCCCCGCTATCTTAGAGACACCAATGACTTCCTGAGGAAACTACAATCCATCGGTGACCTTCCTGAAAACACCATCCTGGCCACTATGGATGTAGAAGCCCTCTACACCAACATTCCACACAAAAATGGACTACAAGCCGTCAGGAACAGTATCCCAGATAATGTCACTGCAAACCTGGTGGCTGAACTTTGTGACTTTGTCCTCGCCCATAACTATTTCACATTTGGGGACAATGTATACCTTCAAATCAGCGGCACTGCTATGGGTACTTGCATGGCCCCACAGTATGCCAACATTTTTATGGCTGATTTAGAACAATGCTTCCTCAGCTCTCGTCCCCTAATGCCCCTACTCTACTTGCGCTACATTGATGACATCTTCATCATCTGGACCCATGGAAAAGAAGCCCTTGAGGAATTCCACCATGATTTCAACAATTTCCATCCCAACATCAACTTTAGCCTGGTCCAGTCCACACTAGAGATCCACTTCCTGGACGCTACAGTGCTAATAAGCAATGGTCACATAAACACCATCCTATACCGGAAACCTAATGACCGCTATGCTTACCTACATGCCTCCAGCTTTCATCCAAACCACACCACATGATCCATTGTCTACAGCCAAACTCTACGATACAACCGCATTTGCTCCAACCCCTCAGACAGAGACAAACACCTACACGATCTCTATCAAGAATTCTTACAACTACAATACCCACCTGCTGAAGTGAAGAAACAGATTGACAAAGCCAGAAGAGTAACCAGAAGTTACCTACTACAGGACAGGCCCAACAAAGAAAAAAACAGAAAGCCACTAGCCATCACCTTTAGCCCCCAACTAAAACCTGTCCAACGCATCATCAAGGATCTACAACCTATCCTGAAGGACGACCCATCACTCTCACAGATCTTGGGAGACAGGCCAGTCCTTGCTTACAGACAGCCCCCCAACCTGAAGCAAATACTCACCAGCAACCACACACCACACAGCAAAAACACTAACCCAGGAACCTATCCTTGCAACAAAGCCCGTTGCCAACTGTGTCCACATATCTATTCAGAGGACACCATCATAGGGCCTAATCACATCAGCCACACTATCAGAGGCTCGTTCACCTGCACCTCTACCAATGTGATATATGCCATCTTGTGCCAGCAATGCCCCTCTGCCATGTACATTGGCCAAACTGGACAGTCTCTACGTAAAAAAATAAAGGGACACAAATCACACATCAAGAATTATAACATTCAAAAACCAGTCGGAGAACACTTCAATCTCTTTGGTCACTTGATTACAGACCTAAAAGTGGCAATTCTTCAACAAAAAAACTTCAAAAACAGACTCCAAAGAGACTGCTGAATTGGAATTAATTTGCAAACTGGATACAATTAACTTAGGCTTGAATAAAGACTGGGAGTGGATGTGTCATTACACAAAGTAAAACTATTTCCCCATGTTTATTCCCCCAACCCCCCACTGTTCCTCACGCTTTCTTGTCAACTGCTGGAAATGGCCCACCTTGATTATCACTACAAAAGGTTCCCCCCCACCATTCCCCACTCTCCTGCTGGTAATAGCTCACCTTACCTGATCACTCTTGTTACAGTGTGTTTGGTAACACCCATTGATTCATGTTCTCTCTGTATATAAAATCTCCCCACTGTATTTTCCACTACATGCATCCGATGAAGTGAGCTGTAGCTCACGAAAGCTTATGCTCAAATAAATTTGTTAGTCTCTAAGGTGCCACAAGTACTCCTTTTCTTTTTGCGGATACAAACTAACACGGCTGCTACTCTGAAATTTGTAAGGAATGTGGATCCTGTGTGTGTGTGTGTGCACATACATGATATAAGGTAGCAATAACCATCTGATAAATTGCAGAACCAGATGATAAAGGAAATAATAAATCCTAGTCCCCTGGTACTGCTACTGACTGACTCATTTCATTTGCCCTGGTAGGACTGCCAAGCAGATCCTTGAGGAAGCCTGCCTGCCATGCCCAACATTATAGTGCCTGAGCTGGTACTTGTTCTGGATGTGGAACTCCCTTTGAAATCAATGGAAGCTTTCATGTGAAAAGATGGCAGGATCAGGAGCCAGTATCTTTTTCAACTCTGAGTAATGAAAGCAGCCATATGAAATATCTAGACATCCTAGTCCTGGCTTGTGCAGCAAGCCCACAACATAAAGTGAATGCCTTTCTGGGTTTTTTTGAATGGTTGGTGCACGTTTGTTTGTGTGTGTCTGTATATCTGGTGTCCACGTCTAAATATGTATGTTTGTTTGAGAGAGTGTCAATATTAATGGAGAGAAAAAATACTAGATCACAAAAAGTGATTTCTAAAAAAATTAAAAGGGCTATAATGAAGAAGTGTGGGATTTCCCAGTGGATTTCTGCCCTCCAAATTTCCATTTGTAGTGTACATAACATACATTACAGCCACTTCCAAATTACCGCTTTGCTTTCCCATTTCTGCTTTGGGGGTCTCTACTTCTACTTAAATGGAATCAGACAAGTGTGAAAGAACATGCATACTTTGTTAATCAGTAATAATCTTTCAAGTATTTTCTGATAATCCTCCAAGAAGCCTAAGAAATGTCTTTATTTCTTCCAAGCAATTTCCTAGCTGGTTCATTTTGCTGTTAGTAACAGTAATATGCATACACTCATCCCCTTTTACACAGAAAGACTTCATGGGACAAATTTTATTAGGTTCAATATACTGTAAATCATTTCATTCTTGTGTTGTTGTTATTCCACGGTGGAATAATGTAATATTGTTATAACTGAGTAACTCTGGGGTTCTCAAACTGGGTGTTGCGACCCCACAGGGGGTCGCAAGGTTATTACGTGGGGGGAGGGAGGTTGCAAGCTGTCAGCCTCCACCCCAAACCCTGCTTCACCTCCAGCATTTATGATAGGGCTAAATATAAAAAAGTGTTTTAATTTATAAGGGGGTCGCACTCAGAGGCTTGCTGTGTGAAAGGGGTCACCAATACAAAAGTCTGAGAACCACTAGAGTTATTAATGAATTTGGCCCCATACTGCTAAATCAGCCTAAGAACAAAACTAACACTCTTCATTGCATGTTGGTCTATAACTTGTTTGATGATGAAAATAGGATAGCAGTGCCCTTCTGATGCAAAACTGACCAAACCAACAGGACATTAAAAATGTTCCTCTTGGGCCCTGTTTTGCAAACCCATATGAAAATAGTTACTTTACACACACAAGTAGTTTCACCGCCTTCGGGTACAATGGGACTGCTCATGTGAAGTAAACTGCTTCACTTCTGTAAGGGTTTGCAGGATTGGGTCCTTCGTGCCCAGCAATTAACTACTGTGGTGCTGGGCAATGTAGAAAAACCCAAGACATGTATTATTGTCTACTGCTTTAGGTTTATTTTCACAGGCTCACTGGATTAGTTTACCAGTCCTGTGCTGTTATTTTAGGCTGGTAATTTACTCACCCCGAGTATATACCGAATTTTAACTGTCAAACGTGTACCTAGACATAGGAGGCGTTGTAAATGTAAGCAGTGTAGACCCACTTCAGGGGAAGCCACACAGTCCACCATTCTCGGGATGTGATCATAGAAACACACTATGAAATAACAGGGAGTAATAATGTCCCTACTCAGGAGGGCCCATCCCCCCTCCCTTCTTCAATGTTACAGTTGTTTCCTTCTAATAAATTGGTTGAGACTATTATAAATCCCCCCTCGAAATCCCCAGTAATTGCTTTCAAATGTTGGCACCTCTGGAAAACTCTGAGCCTGAGAGGATTAAATGTTTCTCTCCAGAAATAAATGCCCTGATTGCAGCACCTTTTCCTTCAGTTCCCAACAGGGAGCAGCAGCAACTTAACTATCCCCCCCCCCCCTCCCCCGGCCCAGGCAGCAGCTCCAGCTCCACGCCCGCCCTGCCGCAGCGGAGCTAGCCCCGCGCTCACGTCCCAAGGTCACCGCGCTGCCCGGCGCTGAGGCGAGGGCCGCCGGCAGGGCCGCGTGCGCACCCGCGCTGCAGGTGTGGGGCCGGCCCGCCGCTCTCGGGGAGGGCGGGCACGGTGGGAGTCGCTCCGGTTCGCATCCCCAGGGCGCGGGAGGACAGCGCTCGCTCGCGCATCCCGGGCGCCCTGCCGGGGTCCCGGCCAGCCGGGGGATGGGCTGCGGGCCAGCCCGGCTGCCGCTCTGCCGGTCCCGGGCTGCGCTCCGGCGGCGGCGGCCGGAGGGAGGATGGCGACGGCAGGTTATAAAGGGCTCGCTGCCTCTCCCCGCCCCCTGCGCGGGCTGAGCCGGAGCCGGAGTCGCCCTCCTCCCCCCGCCGGCCTCAGACTGGGGCATGGAGTTGGCGGGAGCCTATAAAAGCCCCTGACGGCGAGCCGGGGCCACCGTCCTGCAGGAGCCGGCCAGGCCAGGAGAACGAGACCATGTCCCATCACTGGGGTTACGCCAGCCACAACGGTGAGCGAGCCGGCGCGCCGGGCTCCATCCCCCGGGGGTCCCCGCTGGGCTTCCCCGGCCGGCTCCCGGCTGCTCCGTCGGCACCTGCCGCAGCCACCGCGCGGCTCAGCCTGCGCCGCTGCTCTTTGCCCCTTGGCAGCGCCGGCTCCGCTGAGCGCGGGGCGGTGCGGGGCATGCCCTGCCGCGGAGCCGGGCGGTGCTGCGGCCGGCACGGGGACCGCATTGCCTCTGGCACCGGGGGGGGGGAGCCGGCTTGGGGCGCTGTGGAGGTGGAGGGACCGGCCCCAGCGCGATCTACCCCACTGAAGCCCATGGCAGCGCCTCCGGATTTACTGAGCTGAGATCGGAAGCCGGCCCCAGGAGCCCCGATTGCTCTAGTTGGGGGGGGGGGTCTGGTGACGTGCGGTCACTGCCCCCCTGGACGTGCGGTTCCTGGCAGAGGCATTGCCACGCAGGTGCCCGGTCCCAGGGCGTTCCTCCTTCCTCCAGCCCCACGAGCTCTTTCCCCAACCGCTGGACAGTTCAGCCGAGGGTGGCTCTGTCCTTTGCGATGAAGTTTCTCTCATAGATCTGGACTCGTGGGGGAGGCTGGAGCATCTTCTGGTTTCTCCTGACAGCAGTATTGTAGCGGAGCTCTTCAAATCAGATGGGGAGCGGGGGAGAGGTCAGACCTGTGTCCCCTGCACATCCCAACCCCTGCTAAATGCAGTGAGGGGCTGGGCGGGCAATCAGCGCAGGATCGGGCCCTCCTGCGTCCACACCGCACCCGCGTCTCGTGAGTTCTCTCATTTAAGGGGCTTGAGACCAGCGCCTCCCTAACGTGAATGGTCAGTTCTCAGGATCTCCGGGTTTATGTGGCAAGGGCCGGAGGTGGCGAAGACGGGTGCATCGTTAAATATTGATGCAAGAGTTAAAGCAGCAAATGCACTTATAGCATCAACTCCTCTATTGCATTTGTTATAAATTATTTCCACCTCTGTGTCTTGCCTGCATCTTTTTCACGTTGGATTTGTGTGTGCTTTCTCTTGTAGGACCTGCTCATTGGCATGAGAATTTCCCCATTGCCAATGGAGAGCATCAGTCCCCTATTAATATCAACACCCAGTCCGCCCAGTATGACGCTTCTCTGAAGCCTTTGCATGTCCATTATGACCCCTCCACAGCTAAAAACATCGTCAACAATGGGCACTCTTTCAATGTGGAGTTTGACGACTCTGCTGACAAATCAGGTGAGTCCTCGCTTTCAGGTGCTCCTGTAAGGGATTGAAATTGGACAGATTGGGAAGGGGGGAGAGGATTTTAACACTTTCCTCCTTATCTTCTACTAAAACGATGTGGTGAAATCCGGCTCCCGCTGAAGTCAATGGGAGTTTTTACCTCATCGGGTCAGGATTCAACCCATAAAGATTCATTCAGTTCATTTAGGCATCCTTTGCTTTAATTACAAGAAAGTTGATGTTTTATGTACTGTCTTGACCTGGCCTGATCCAAAGGCCACTGAAGTCAAAGGGAATCTTTTCAGTGAATTCAGTAGGATTTGCATCATGCCTCAAATGCACAATAGACAGAAGTGAGGTAATTTATCAGGGATGACAAAGTGTATTTCTCCACCTGAAAAATACTAGCTTTGAGTAATACCTGCTAAATGGTTACAGTAAAAAGGCAGGATGCACTGCAGGAAGAAAAGGACAACAGAATAGCAAAACAACTAAAATTAGCAACTTGAAATGATTTGGAAATAGCCTCTTCAGTTTTATATTTTTGCTGCCAACAATTGCAGTGCAGAAAAAGGGGGCATCTCTCCAGGTCAGTAGTGGAACAGCCAGGAAATGAGTTTGATATTCTCTAATTTAAATCCGCATCAGCCCTGGCATTCCCTGACTCTGTGCTTTCTAGATAAAGATAGCAATACATGTAGCATGTTCCCACACAGTTCACT
Organism: Eretmochelys imbricata; assembly: GCF_965152235.1. Taxonomy (NCBI): domain Eukaryota; kingdom Metazoa; phylum Chordata; order Testudines; family Cheloniidae; genus Eretmochelys; species Eretmochelys imbricata. The sequence continues at coordinate 48,816,712 of NC_135573.1, read as the reverse complement.
GAGAGCTAGCTATTCTGCGGTATTTCAGGAGCCTGTTCATTGTACTGTACTGACAAGGGCCTGATCCTGAAAACCTCTATACACATGATCTGTCCTTACTCACAGAAGTAGTCCCATTGAAGTGGATGAGAGTATTTGCATGAGTCAGGGCTACTTGTATGAGCAAGGGTTTTGCAGGCTTGCTCCCTAATTGTAATTTCTCAGCTGGCGGGATTTGCAGAAATCACCACCCTTCTGCAATGAATGTGCCTCTATATTTAATTTAGAAAGGGGAAAACAATCCCTCTGTAGAGACAGTAGCTGCCTTCTCTAGACACTGCCTTATTTAACTTGCTTGAGCAAGTGCCCTGTTTTTCCTAAGCAGTTCCTTGGCAATGTCATTTAGGGGATGGTGCTGAAAACAAATTATCAGTGCCTACAATATTTTGTGTGTGTATGAACCTAGGCAGTATTGTAGTTGTTCAAAACTATAATGAAAACCCAAAAACATATTTTCCAACCTGCCTTTAGAGTAAATGGGACTAAATGGATAGCTAAATGTTTCACAAATGTATAGACAAGGATATACAATTCAGTCAGAACATCCATTGTAGCATGAATATCTGTTTTGCTTCAAGAAAAGGAGTACTCTGACTCACACAGTTTTGTAGTGCCCAATTCTGTGCTGAGAACTCTTAAGTCCTGTTGAAGTTGGTTGGAATTGACAGTGCTCAGCACCATGCAGGTTCAAACCTTTAGTGAATTTTAACTATGTCATGAGAAGTGGGAAACATGATGAAATTGCAAAAAGCAGATTTGCTTTTCAGGGCCGCATCCTTCTCCGTGTGTGTGTGTGTGTGTGTGTGAAGGATGTTGTGAAACTTAATTTAAATTCAGTAACTCAGAAACAGAAAACTGCCAGGGTATATAAAAGTTTTCATAAATATCCTTTGGAAGAACAGCTCCTAATGAGAAAAAAAAATAGCACAGAAATTGAATATCTCTGTTCTGCGAGAATGATTCACACACAGCTACAGCTTGCAGAGAGTGGGAGGAGGAGGGGATGAGAGTGAAAATACAGTAGCTCTACAACTCATCAAACACTGGACTGGAAAAAAAAAACATTATACAGATATCTGTATAAATTCACCTGAGGGTAGATTCTGTACTCTCTGATAGTCTTTTGAAAATCACGGTACATAAAATCTAGCTGGCTGCACACTTAATTGATTAATTTGTATGCATTTAACTAGTTAGCCTAATTTTACAACACAACAAAAGCTGCTTATGACTTGCTTACATTTCATGCACTTCCTATATACAACATTCTGATGCTGAGCTTGATTATTTCTTTACCAAGTTCCTGGTTAAACATAATGTAGCAAGCACAAGGAGAAATTATAAGAATTTATTTTATGTGATGTCCCTTTTTACATTAAAATTTAAGGACCTAATCCTGCAAATACTTATTAAAAGGTGTAGTTCTCACGCCGATGAGAAGTCCCATTTATGTCTGTGGGACTACTTAATGTAGTAAGCACACCATGAAGTAGTAAGTAAGGTCCTGATTTGTGACTAATTTTACGCACAAGTAATTTTATGCAAAGAAGTAGTCCCATTGGCCTAGATCCTACAAGCACTTAAACATGTGCATAGTTTGGCTTGTGTGACTAATCCCATTGAAGTCAACAGCACTACTCTTGTGACTAAGGTTATGCATATACTTAAGTGTTTGCAGGATCAGGGCCTTATTGTTTACAGAATCAGGGCATGTCCCTGAAATTACAGGCAGAGGTTCTAATGTCTTAGTAAAAATAGGTGCAAGAGCAAAAAACGTTTTTGGATAAAATCTTTTGGAATAGCATCATTGTGACCATTATGCATTTCTCTGATTCAGACAATATTTCATGTGGTCATTATTAATAAAATCATTAAAATACACAGAAATTAGAGATCAGAATATCCAGATACCTGATATAAAACATAGCCCCTAGAAAAGAAAAGGTTCCATATATATTTGTTATATAATGCATTGCATGTGTCTCCTGCATAACTTGTCGAGTGCCTAAACACTAATGCAAAAAAAATGTATTTAAAAATCATCCTTCTCCCTTGCTGAGGCACCAAGGTATTGTGCAGTGTAATAAAAGTCCAAAATAAATGTTTAAATCTCTTCAAAATAAAAACAATTCCATGTGTCTTTTATGAATACTCTATTGTCATAGGGGAAAAAAAGTCTTTAGTCTGCTCTTTTAGAAAATTTGCTCTTTAGTAATAACAGAAGCTTGTATGTGCATAATTCTTGATTCAATTTCTATTTTCATTATTCCAGTATCCCAAGCATGTTCAGTATTCTAAAAAACTCCTTTGTATAGTAATGGTTTAAGATTTCTAAACTAAATCATGATAGAAAAAGGTATGTGATAGCTTCAGAAAATTTAAATTTTTAGAAACCACTAAGTATTGAGAGTAATCTTTTTAAAAAAAATGTTTTATAAAAGCTCTCGGCCCAATCCTGCAGCTCTTGCTTACAAGTGTAGTTCTTCTGAAGTTCTTGGAACTACTGGTAAGAATTAGATGGGCAGGATTAGACCCTGGGCTTTTTAAAGTGTGTCCTTAATATTTTACGGTTACTAGTTCAGCCTTAGAAATGCTGTAAGTAGTGAAATGCCCACAAATCAATAGTGACATTTATTTTACTCAAGCGTTTTTCTATTTTGAAAGGCCACGATTTTCCCTTAGTATGGACATTTTATGTATTTTGTTTTGTTTGCAATTTTACGGAAAGCTTTCTGAGACCGTTTGTACCAAGCAGGATACAAACTACTCCAATTATTTTTATCTTCTCTTCATCCACTTTAATTCTTGTGGCTAAATATTTTATTTGGCTTCTCCATGTCTACACATCATTTTGGAGGAAGCAGGAGTGAGCTTCCCAGCCTGGGTCAACAGACTTCTGCCAGGGGGGCTCATGTTAGCACTCTAAAAATAGGTTTGTAGACACTGTTTGAAGTTGCGGCTTGAGGTAGGAGCTCAGGCTCTGAAGTTCACCCCACCCCTCCTCAGGCTTCATAGCCCAGGCTGCAACTTCAAAGCGCTGTCCATACAGCTATATAGAAAGTGCTAATGTGAGCCCTGCTAACCCGAGTACGTCGACCCAGGCTGGGAGGCTTGCTCTCACTTGCTCCAAAATCCTGTATAGACATACTCTGTGGTCTTTTAGTAATAGTGAAAGTGTGAGTATTTCCTAGCAGTGGCATTTAAAATGTCTGACACTTTAAATAAGGGCAAATAGTCTCTTTGCTACAAATACCATAGGGCAGTGGTTCCCACACTTGTTCCGCTGCTTGTACAGGGAAAGCCCCTAGCAGGCCGGGCCGGTTTGTTTACCTGCCTCATCTGCAGGTTCGGCCGATCGCGGCTCCCAGTAGCCGCGGTTCTCTGCTCCAGGCCAATGGGAGCTGTTGGAAGCAGCGGCCAGTATGTCCCTCGGCTCACACCGCTTCCAGCAGTTCCCCTTGGCCTGGAGCAGCGAACCCCGGACACTGGGAGCCATGATCGGGCGAACCTGCGAACGCAGCAAGTAAACAAACTGGCCCGGCCCGCCAGGGGCTTTCCCTGCAAGCGGCGGAACAAGTTTGGGAATCACTGCCATAGGGACTAAATCAAAGACTACAGTGTATCCATTCTGATATCTCAGAAATACAACTACATCAATGGAACACCTCAAGGTAGTAAGCATTACATGCAGTATTTAGTGTTTGCAGGATCAGGCCCGAAAATATCATAATAAATGCACCTTATTCTTGGGATTTGTCCCTACTGCATTTGTAGCAAAGATGATATTTGCACCTAGTTAAAGTTACAGGCACTTTAAATCCTGTTGTGAGGAAATAGTTACACTTTCACTATTGCTAAATGACCGCAAGAAACAGCGACTAACCAAAGTTGACAACTGACTTGCCTCAGGACAGCTAAAAGTGTCAAGAAAACCTGTAACCTGGTTATAACCTGATTTATATAAACGTTTCTCAGAAATGTTTTCACAATATGCATAGGGCCTTAATTTCAATGGCACTGCTCACAGTAGTGAGCACAATGCTCTATAGCACCTCTCATGCTTATTGAGCTTATATGAAGCAAAGAATCCTGTCAGTAATGAATTTGTTTTATAATCATAATATAAACTGATCTATTTTTTAGCTATAAAGATGATACAATATAATTGGAAAATCTGATTTCAAGTTCTACAGCTAATAGTAAATAGACTGGTAATTTCTCCTTATGGCTAACGCTTTGTTAGTTGTTTCTTTTCTTTTTTATATAATTGCTTTTAAGATAGAGAAAATATTCTAAGTCAAGCTACAAATTCATGTACATTTGACATTTTTATGGAAATACAATCAACTTAAAACCTTAAAGTTACTCTGCCATCCCTGGGAGGTCAACATATAGGGGCAACTTTGACACTAGTACTGCATGGAAGACTCTCCTCAATAATTTTACGCAAGTATATTTTTTTCAGGTGATTCTTTCTATAATGGAAAAGAATGGAGGTACCTGGGGGACCATTCAGATACATTTCTTTAGTTATGACTCAGTGTAAACAGACCAAGGAATATTTGTTATCCTAAGAGAGAGTGTGTGGGCACTCCTTGGTTTGCAGTGAGTTACACTGCAAACTGCGTCGCTGTTGGATTTTTCCATTTCCCACTGCAGCAAGGATCAGTTTAGGGAGGAAACATGCAGGTCTGCAGTCTTCAAGATAAGATGTTCTGAATACAGCCTTTGGCACAGGAGGTCTATTTTTAGGCCCACAAACACTGACGGTATAACATTAGCTATTGCCCAATGTTACATGTCACCATTATATGTCCAGAATACTGAATATTTACATTACTGTACGTCTAAACCAATATTTTGAATCATAAGGGGAACTGACTGAAAAGAACTCCTGTGGCTAAAGAAATGGAGAGGCTAACCTCTGTGCTTCAGGACACACCTGTGCGAGTCAGAACTTTCTCACTGTTATAGTCCAAGGCAGCTGTTGTGTTATTTCTTTCAGTTATGTTTTAAACCAGGGATCAGTAACTTTTGGCATGCGGCCTGCAAGGGTAAGCCCCCTGGTGGGCCAGGCCGGTTTGCTTACCTGCCGCATCCGCAGGTTCAGCCGATGGCAGCTCCCACTGGGAGGCTGCGGGAAGCGGTGCAGGCCGAGGGATGTGCTGGCTGCCGCTTCCCACAGCCCCCATTGGCTTGGAGCGGCGAACCGCAGCCAGTGGGAGCTGCGATCGGCCGAACCTGAGGATGCAGCAGGTAAACAAACTGGCCCAGCCCGCCGGGGGCTTACCCTGGTGGGCCACGTGCCAAAGGTTGCCGATCCCTGTTTTAAACTATAAATCTGGCCAGAAATCAGTTTTGGAATGGGCACATAGGGTGCGAGGAAACTCTCCTCACTTCATTCAACTCCCTCCTTAAGAGTCGCTTCTACTGTGTCAACGGAAGAAGTTAGTCAACTAATAACAGCTAAGTTGGGCAGCACTTGTTTTTAAAATATACAGCTAACGAGATGTGTGCCAATCATCCCCATATTCTGTTGGTGAGAGAGACAAGCTTTTGAACTTACACAGAGCTCTTCTTCTTCTTCGTGTAAGCTTGAAAGCTTGTCTCTCTCACCAGCAGAAGTTGGTCCAGTAAAAGATATTACCTCACCCACCTTGTCTCTCTAATATCCTGGGACCAACGCGGCTACAACAACACTGCATACAGTCATCTCCGTCTGTTCTGTTTGTCTGATATCACTTTCCTCAACCTCTTTCATTTATTCATTTACTGGAAGTTGTAAAAGACTTGTAAGCTCTTTGGGGCAAGGTACCCTGCCTTCCTATGTCTCAGTTCATCATCCATCAGATGTCAAGGAAAATAAGCACCTGTTGGTACTATTGTAATATTTTGCAATACACAATACACTTTTTTAGTAACAGTTGCTAGGACTGTTCCATACATCCAGCTGCCAGGAGACAAGACGACATATTGTTACCACAATATTGTTGAAAATCATCTTCATGCTTATAATATAGCAATTATCAATTCAAGGACAGCTCATACAGGATGAAATTCACCCCATTGCAGAGGGTGCACACAGGGTCTGACCATTTAAAACCCATATAAATCGCTTGCTAAGGGATAATGTAGGACTTAAGTGCTGCACTGAGCCTTGTGCCCTGATGAATTTCACCCTTAGAGGCTTGGTGTTCCTGATCTGTTCCCCTCTGATGTTAACAGCAATGCACTTTACTCACTTTTTTATTAATGATTCATAGGGATTTCTGACATATATTATGTTTAATATGCATAAGTTATATCTGCAAATGGTTTCACTATAGGGAAATTTGTTTAACTGTACCCATTGAAAACAACCTTTTCTGACTCTGTTAGAAGTAGGGTTGCCAATTTTGGTTGGACACATTCCTGGAGGTTTCATCACATGATATAATTTTTAATTAAATTTTAAATTTTAATTCCTGGCAACTCCAGGGCAATCCTGGAGGGTTGGCAACCATAGTTAGAAGCCATTTGGAGAGCCTGATAGAGAAGGTGTGTTTTTGAGAGATAAGATAAAAGAAATGAAACACCTCTCATTATGTGCCATATTTGCACATACTATATATATATATATATATAGGCAGCTTGACAGTGACTATGACTCACCTGGGCTGAACTTTTCAGTATGGCCTGTGTGTCAACTAGGGACAGCCCACCCCTACTTAAGGACTCAAGATTATCAGGTGAAAATGTTCTTCAGATTTTTCCTTATGCCATGAGTCCATTGTGCATCTGTAGGGAGGTATGTGTGTACATGTATAAACATGGGTGTATGTATGTATGCCTGTCTACACACACACACACACTCTTAATTGCATTAACTACTAATGGCATGAGGAGTACTCTGGTCAGCATGCTCAGGGGGTAGCCTTATATCCTGGACAGGGCAAGCTATCCTTAGCTGACACTCAGGCCATATCTAAAAGTTCAGTTAGGGTGTGTCACCGTCACTGTCACACTGCTAATATACAGTTTGTGCAAATATGGCACATATTGGGAGTGTTTAATTTCTTTTATGTTATCTCCTCAAAACACCTTCTGCCCTCTGGGGCTTCCCAAATGGCTTCTATGAGAGTCAGATGAGGTTGTTTATCAGCAGTAATTGTCACACGGTTTTCTTTTGGTGAAATTTATTGCAGAGGTTTCCCACAACAGCCTTGCATCACAAGGTGAACCCGTCCATTCAGAACCATTGGTCCTGCTTTACTCTCTGCTTATTGTGATATATTCTCCTAGGAGGGATGCTTGGGAGAGATAAAATAAAAAGGGAACATCTCCCCAAATGTGACATTCTGTCCTGTGTATTTGCAGCCTTACAGAAAGTATGATTCACCCTGGCTGAACTCTTCAGTATATCAGCTGGGGAAGCCCACCCCCTACATAAGTACTCAGAATCCCTGAGCATGCTCTTTAGTGTATTCCCCATCCATTAACAGTACAGTGTGTTCAAACATAGCATGTTTTTAGTAATATTTCATTTATTATATCTCCTCTGCCAAATTGGTGTTCTGTGACTGCTAGGGTTTTCATTTGAGAGGACTCTGAATTAGCACTAAATCCCATAGATTTTGAGCAGTGGACTTCCATCTTGCTTGGATGACTATTTTTTCAGCTATAGGAAAATGTTCCATTTTTACTCATTTCCATTTGAGGAGTATTCCCTTTTTCTGCATTTATTCAGATTAACAAGCCTTAGAATAGTTTATTTCCTACCAATTTGATTTGTGTAAGTGGAGGATTTCATTCAATGTCTGAATTATTTTTTGAAGGAATCTTGCAGTTTAGCCATTTGGATTCTTTCCAAGAAAAGCGTTTCCCTGAATAAGATAAATTAGGGCTTGCTCTTTATAGTGAATACATCCCATCAGTGTTTGGAATCCCAGCAGTAAAGCCACAGTATTCCTGCAAAGCTTCACATAAAGGACCTGACTCTTCTCTAAATAACATCAATGCTACCCACACAGTTTAGGCCAAAGTTGCTAATGCTCTGAAGTAAATATGGGAGTGGTAACTGCTCAGTAAAACTTCTTTTACAGTAGAATAGCCTGGCCCATGTAACCAGATGCCTTTGACTGTGTAGATTTCTCTTAATCAACAAAATGTCCTTTTAGTTCTACACACTCTACGATCTCACCAGGAAATGTGTTAGGGCCAAATCCAGTTTAATGTATTCATGCAAGGAATCCCAGTGACATCAATGGGACTTCTCGCCTTACCCACGTGAATAGGATTTGATCATTAAACTTTCCTACGAGTCAAAGCACTTTTACCTCCTTTGTAAAGTGCTTTGGGATCTATGTAACTGCTCAGGGTATTATTCATCATCATCATCATCATTACTGATAATAAATCTCAAATCTGCTCAACATTGTCTCAATACAGAAAAAATACAGTGCCCACTTCTAAATTGAAATGAAGTGCCCCAAAATGTATTGTACCTTAACATCTTTCATGTTGTCATTGAATAGAAAAAAAATCACATTTGTAGCCCATCATCATGTAGTCACATGAGCCTTAGCCACAGAACAGGAGTTACTGCTGTATAGAACATGCTGCTTTGAGACAGGAACATGTGACAAAGATTGGCTGTTCCCTTTTTCACCCCACACCCAGCTAGCAATTTTCTCCTGCTCACATTTACTTGCGCTTGTGTTGTGCACCCATGTTTAAACACCTACAGGTTCAGTGGCAGTGGAGTGGAGCTTTTGTGATTGCCAATGGGTTCCGATTTGGGATGTAGGCACCTAACTGCTACTGTGGGTACCTAATTCCTTTTGTGACTCTAGCCCAAAGGGTATATTTTGCCCATTGTACCTAAGTTTTTCAAATCTAATATTATACCTACAAAGCTGTAGCCTTGACAATGGATGCAAAGGTTGTTGTGTATATCTTAAATTGCATTTTCTTGTGGCTAAAGTCTTGAGTCATTCCCTTCACATCATTGTAATTACCCCTGCCCCAGTTGTCAATGGCTATTTTAGTCTGTGCTTGCATATAGTCAAAGTTAGCCAAAACTGAACAGATAGTGGCCTACTGTAATCAATTTACATACTCTCACACATGCACACACTGGCACAGTCCTGGGTATGGACTGTTTGCAAACAGAGAAAAGCATTTTTATTCCATTGACCTATTTTGTTTGTGATGCATAATCCAGGCACTTTTATGGTAACATATAGCACGTTTCTGTCACTTTGCAAGTACAAAATTGGGTTTTAGGGTCTATATCATCTTAAATTTTATTCCTAAAATACCTTTGCTTTTCAGATAATACCAGCTTAAACAAAGAATTAGATTGTGAGGCCTAAATGCTCCGCAGAAGAACAATTTGGCCTAAACGTTTCTCTGTTTACCCACACGATTTGCTCCATTAACTTCAATAGGATTACTTATTACCTGTTCGGGCTTGGTGCTGCACATGAAGACAGTTTCCCTGCCCTGAGCATTTTCCAGGCTCAGGGCTTGATCCTGCATCTCACAAGGGTGGGCTGTTCGGAGTCTAAACACAAGGTGAAAATTAATGAGCAGGAAAGGGAATTCAGGGAACCCAATCCTGCATAATTGAGAGTGCTACTGAGTGCTCTGGTTACACTAGGACTTAGTTACTGTAGTAGCAAGAGTAATACCAAATAGGGGCCTCATTTCCAAACCCGTCTCTCCTCAGACCTGACTCATGTGCCAGTCCTTATTTTACCAATATTTTGGGAGGGACTAATGGAGAAGGGAACACAAGAGGCTTGAGATTTACCTCACTTTAGTGAGGAAGGCAATGCCTAGTGTTTAACCTCATACGTGCCTGTTGCTGGCCTTTACTCATACTTACACTAGAGCACAGCAACATTGGGCTCCCTGCTGTGCACCATGATGTTTGCAGGATTAAGGCCTAAATAGATGGCATAAAATGAAAGGGCAATTTGCATGAGTAAGGCAAACACTTTTAGGCCTTTAAGAGTGCTTTGGTGGAACATTTTCTATATGGCCCTAGAATTCTGGTTATTCATCTTTTTAGAATTTTTTATTATATTGTGACAGAAAAGTTTCTCACAAACCTTTCCTAAATCCAGTCACCTTGTATTATTAGCATGGCTGGTAAATTGCTGATGAATCTCACATATTAAAGCCATTTAAGTTTTTAGATGTCTGGTGTAGACTAGGTGCAGCTGTGCCAATACAAGTTTGTAGTGTAGACCTGCCCTTAGAAGCCCGGAGTTCAGTGTTCTGTTTTAGAGTAAGGCTCCATAACAAAGGAGGTGAGGCAAATACTAATGGAGGCTGTTTGGTTTGCAGTGCTGAGGGGCGGAGCGCTTGAGGGAACCTACAGACTGATTCAGTTTCACATTCACTGGGGCTCCTGTGAAGGCCAAGGTTCTGAGCACACTGTGGATGGAGTGCAATATGAAGCCGAGGTAAGACTGGATTTTTTTCTTATAGGGGACTGTTCACACTAGGCATTTTTCCTTAAAATTTCCCATCAGCGCTACTCCCCCAGTGGCAGCAGTGCTGTGAGTTCTAGCAGGGTAAGACAACATGGTGGTTCAGATGTCGGCTGCTGGTCTACATTAGTGCTCCCGACACAGAAGCAGCACCATACTATAGAATGGTGGGAAATGTTAAGCAAAATCTTGTGTAGATACAGCCTAAAAGTGCTGGATGGTATCAAGCGAGATGTGGTATTCACTGTAAAAGATTTCCATTGCAGCCACTTCATTTCACAGATGTGACAGAAACAAAACAAACAGACGGCTCATGGGAAGCATTGGAAAAAATTCTATTCCCTGTGCATCTGTATATCATAGGTTCCCCATTTTCTTGTCTCTAGTGTTAAAAACCAAAGTGTTTGCTCTGACACGACAAGACTTTTGGTTTCTTAAAGGCTTTATTGTAGTTTTCAAGTCATGATCTGTGGTAGTGACCGAGCAAGAGGAACTGTGGAGGGGACATACAGCAGTGGGACCTCAAGCAGACATTTTGGTTGACCCAGCCAGGGACCCCTATAGGACTGCATGCTAGAGCAGTTGCTGCACTACCCTTTGCTACACTCCCCTGGACCCAGGCTCACCTCTACTCTGCTCCTGGAGCGGAAGGAGGACAAAGCCCTAGATTAACTATCTCACCCCTCTCTGTCCGCTTTGGAAGTCTAGCAGTGGCAGCGGAGGTGGCATTTCCCAATTCTTGCACTAAGGTAGCACAAGGATTGGAATTGTGACTGGCTCTTGCACTGGAGTATAAGAGAAGTAGCTCCTTGCACCCTTTCTTTTCCTATCCCTTGTGCACCCATGCAGGGCCAGTGACAATCTGGTCTGAGAGTTCACCTGCCCTGCTTCTGCTTCTTTTTCACGAGGTACCGAGCATCTTTCAACTTTCTGAAGGCTCTGAGCACCTTGTAGGATTATACAAAGATTATAAAATTCTGCTTGTGGCACCATAATTAGCTGCTGAACTTCCTGTGCAGATAGTTATGATGGCACAGATTGTTATGATTTCAAATGAGGAATAAGCAGCAGGAGGAGATGAGCTTCTGAAGAATCAAAATCCTGTCTTCATCTTAATAGCCCTAAAAACAACTAAGAAAACAAAAACAAAAAAGAAGAGCAAACCAACTAGATTGATGCAGAGGTACATTTATTTCCAAACAGAATGTCCTCCAAAGTTTTCCAGGAGCTGTCATTTTTAAGGCATTACCTTAAAATTTGCAGGCCAAACTCAGCCATAGTGTAAACAAGTATAACTCCCCTAAGTCAATGGAGTTTATTTAGAGCATGTTTAACTCTATATCCTTTTTAAAAAAAAAAAAAAGGACAGAATACTTTGATTTAAAATTAGGCCAAATCCTGCAGTCCTTGCTTCAGCAAAATTCCCACTGAAGTCAACTGGAGTTTTACCAGAATAAGGACTGCAAGATATGTTCCACACTTGGCATTTAGAAAATGTTTTTGAAAATAAGTATGAGAAGCACTTCTTATTATAAATATCTATTGCACAAATTTCTACAAGAGACATAAAAGCAAATCAATGATGCAACAATTTCAGAGCTGTATGCAAAACTCTTCAAGTTTCAGCAGTAAAACACAATCTGTGTTAATGTTTTTGGTAAATGGTCATCTATTAGTTGAGATGCTCTGTTAGATGGAAGGTGCTGTTTACAAATGTCTCTTGTCTACTGGATTCTAGCTTCACCTGGTTCACTGGAACACAAAATATGGTAGATTTGATGAAGCTGTGAAGCATCCTGATGGCTTGACTGTGGTAGGCGTTTTTCTGCAGGTTAGTTGAACAATCACCTTATTATTATAGTAATGTATTGTTTGTACAGCACCTACCATGATGGAGCACCTAGCACTATTGCAATACAAACACAGAACTAAAACATGCCCCCATCCCAACAAGATTACAGTCTAAGGCCTTGTCTACACCCAGAAGTTGTACTGGTTTAGAAATACCGTAGCGTTAAAGAGGTACTTCCCCCCAGGGTTATATTGGTATAAAGGTGCCTATACTCACTAAGTCCTACTGTATGAAAAGCAGTAAGATATATTGGTCTATGGCCCTTTATACCAATATAATTGTGTCCACATTAGGGGTGGTGGTATTGGTATAAGTATGCCATGAAAAAAAATCACACGGTATAAAAACTGTGTAAACCAGGCATAAATAACCTCTATTTTCCCTTTCATTTGTCACTCCTCAATGGCAGGATGTTTTGTGCCACATTAATTACCTTGGCTTAATATAAAGGTTGAGAAATACACAACCAGCTAAAGATGATGATTTGTCTCTACTATGCTCCCTCTATTCTGGTCATGCTGGTTTTGTTGGGAGTTTAACTGTTCATTTCTCAGAAGTCAAATTTAAAGTCCAATAATAAATCCACATACCTTAAAAGAAAATCATTTTATTCTGTCCCACAATCCTTGACTTCTGCAGATTAGTCAGCACAAATGGCTTGTGCTGACTGGCAAACTTCATATGCTTTACAATGTGAGGGCACAGCCACTTTCATCATTCAGCATTATGAGAAATCTCTATGAAACTAATTGGTGCTGTGGTGATCTAATTTAAAATGGTGTCTTCAGTTAACTATGGTGGTAAATCTAAGCAAGCACATATGCACCTACTTACTTTCTTTTCATGTGGTTTTCATTATAGGCGGGAAGTGACAGGCCTGAGATACAGAAAGTTATCGATGCACTAGACTCCATTCAAACCAAGGTAGTATATGATCTCTATGCCAACTGACAACAAGCACAGCTGTTTTCTATAGTCTTCTTCTTGAAAAGTGCAAAATTGAAGTTCCTTACTTCTGCTTGCTATATGCAAGTACTACAGTAGAACAGCTCTCCATGTCATCAGCACTGACACCTTTGTAATCCCTACCCTGACGAGAGCTCAAATGCTTTTTTTTAAATTAGGCTAATAAAAGATATACAGCATTGTAGGTCATCAGCAATCGGAAAGGATTTATGTAAATAATGTTTTCATACCATTATGATCGTGTACTTCTGGCTTTCAGTTGCAGTGGAGTCCATAGTTGTTATGCTGGACTAGGTTCATGCCTGGTGTAAATCAGATGAGTTACACTAATGACTGAAGTCGATGAGTTTGGCCATTATGAACCAGACCCACAAATTTTTATATTTGCTCTGTTTCTTTTGCCATCTATGCATGGGATATAGATTGTGGATGTTTTTAGAGGAAGAGGCAGTAACTTTAGACATTTGAAACAAGGATGGAGGGCTTGATCCTGGAAGGTGCTAAGCAACTTTAACCCCAACAGTTTTCAGCAAATTGTAGGAGGATCTCAGTACTGTTCAGAATTAGCATCCATCTCTCTCTCTCTCTCTCTTTCTAAAGCAGGGGACACACTTGGCAAGAAATATCAAACCTCCCTTAACTAGCTCCACTAATGCAAGCAAGGTGTGTATTTTCCAACTAGTCTTACACCACAGTTTTAACAGGCCGTTCTATCTTCTTAGGGCAAGCAAGCTTCCTTCACAAACTATGATCCCAAGAATCTGCTTCCCACATCCCTGGATTACTGGACTTACCAAGGTTCGCTGACCACTCCCCCTCTACTTGAATGCGTTATCTGGCATGTTCTGAGAGAACCCATCAGTGTCAGTCCAGAACAGGTAAATCTTCAGTAGCTAAAGGTCATTTTTCTATATGAAAATACTCTCATTCGCCTTCGTTTAGACTTCAGTGGGATCTTCTGCTGAAGCTGCAGTTTACATTACTGGAACAGAATAGAGTCCGATTGCAAAGCTTTGTGAAAGAGAAGATAGCATCATGAATCATTGGTTCAATATGCATATCTGAAATGTTTTTTTTCTCCCTCTCTGGTAACTGTGTTCATATGTGTGTTGAAGTGGACTTTGCTGCTACTCAGGACAGGAGTCAAGAAGAAATGCCATTGCTTGGAATGCAGAAAATTTGCAGCTTCCAGAAGTTTGCATTTTATCTCAAGAAACTCTTTTATCGTGCAGCCTGATGACACTGGCAAATGCTCTCAGAGTAGAGCACTGACAAGTTGAGTGTCTCTGGGCATTAGTTCTGTGCACCATTCCTTAATGAAATTGTGTAGATTCAAGTTTCATCCTCAGGGCTGCAGTGGTTTAGCTAAGAAGATAAAAATAGGACCCTTGAGTCTATAAATATAAGCCATATTTGAAGGGCTTTAGTTTACCCTCACAGGCTTACATCAATTTTACCAATGGCTATTGCTCTAACAATAAATCAAATAATTGTGTTTCTTTATTGACTTGAGATGAAAAGAAGCTGTGATCTGGTGCTGGGCATAATTTAATAAAAGTGCAGGGGAAAGGAAGAGGATGAACTATTGGAAATGTTCATTAAACTACAGTATCTATTACTACTAATAAGAGGCTTTGGAGTGAGTCTTAGCTTGACATCTGTGTTTAAAGCCACAGGAACTATTACTGATGATCAAGGGGACATGAATGTAGCTTTACAACATGGGAGAGAGGAGAGGGGAAATACTCAACATAAATGAGTATTTTTCCCTTATGAAAGCCATCCTCCATCTCTTCCCATCCACAAATCCATTTATCACATTGCACCTTTCAAAACCAACTACTCAAGACCAAAGCTGCACATATCATGTATTTTGTCATTCCTAAATGCTGAACAAATCAAGAAACCATAAAACAGCTTGGGGAAAAAAGGAAATCCTAAAATTTAGCATCTGTTGGGAATGTTTTCACTGGACTTCAATTCACAATTGGCAACTGTTTTTTTCTAAAGATAGGCAGATTTTGAATATTTGTCAGGAGGAGGAGGTTTAGGATAGCAAATCCATAAGAATTGCTATACTGAATTACTGATTATTGGAACACGTAGGGTTGCAGCATTCTGAGCTATGTACCATGTCTCTCAGTGAAGTTAAAAGCCTCTCGTAAGGCAGCTCTTTGCCAATCAGAGCGTAGCATGATTTTATGTCTACAGAACCATTCTGTACAAATGCTGCAGCCCCCTCGCATCCTTCTGTCAGCAATTTCTATTGCTGTGTGTTTTCAGATATGGTGTCCCGAATCAGTTAATTAAAATGAGGACTATTTCTAATCTGCTGGTCACTTGCATTGAATTATATTTGTCTGACCTTTGTCACACATGAGAAAGCAGCATGAATAGCTGAGTACCTGTGACAAATCCACATGGTGTCCTGGAGGGCTGGGTTTTGCAGTTAGTTCTGAATTAGCTGAAGTATGTGTAAAAATCACACGTAGTCAGATAGCTCCCTATGGACCACATCTAAAGAGTCTCCTGTGTGTTGATTATTCTAGCAGGTACCTCAAAGGTAGCAGAGCAAGACTTGTTTTTAATGGAAGTACATGAATAAACACTGTGTAGGGTAAATGTCCTACTGCTTGGGAAACCGCACATTTACTTCAGATATTTCAGGGCCTGGCTGTCCCAAGGGACCTTTGGAACAGAAGAGTATTATGGCTCAATTATACACAGAGATGGTTCTATTTTAGAGGGCTATGAAATTGCAGATCATGCTTTAGGATAGACCGTCACATTCTTACTATACATTCCCATGGAAATTGAGATCTATTCTCTTCTCATACCAGTTTAACCCCAGGATAGCTTCACTGACTTCTGTTGAAGTAATTGCTGAATTACACCAGTATGAGAAAGGGATCAAGTAAATGTTATTTAAAAAATCAAACTGTCAAAAGAGTTTCAGCTTTCAAAATAGCCAAGTGTTCAATTAATCTATAGACCTGGAACAAACACAGAGCCAGCTCTGGCCCCTTTGTGAAGTTCCTGTGATTCAAAAGTTCCATAAAACCTATACCACTCTTTCCCAGCTCTACCAGCACAGATGGCATGTCGATGGCCAAAAAGAATGTGTCAGGGGCAGGAAAGGGTTTGGGTGAAACACCTTGCACTGAGTTCCTTGGCCAGCAAAACAAAGAGGGGGGTGATCACTTAGATATCTTTAAGCCACCTTTCCCAATACCCTAAGAGTTGTACTGTCTCTGGCTCACAGTATATACCGTAAATAGGTTGCCGGAGGCATGAGGATGCATCTGAAGGTTAATGTTGATCCTTTCTTTTTTCTCCAGCTGTGCAAACTCCGTGGCCTTTGCTTCAGTGCTGAGAATGAGCCCCCATACCATATGATGGACAACTGGCGTCCATGCCAGCCTCTGAAGGGCAGAGAAGTTAGAGCATCATTCCAATGAGCTAAGCACTGAGCTCATAAGAAATTGCTGTGTTTGTGAGGGAGGAGTCCTTTCTGCTAAGCACAAATCAAACCTTTGCTAGCTGTGCACTGGCAACATTTCTTCTCCTAGATCTCTCGCTTCTTCCATTCAGCATCTGAAGTTCTGGCTAATGAAATGTGAAAGACCCTAGACCAAGAGAAAAAAAGGTCTTAAGGTGTGGGGAGAGGGGAAATCTGTGTGGTGTTTGATAATTGCTGTGACTGACACTTTGACTGTTTGGCAAAGCGCATAATGACCGCAAAATAAGCCATTTTAAGTAATCTCATCTACAGGTGATGGTACATATAACTAACTGTACTCAGTAATGTGAAGCTTTTTGGAAGCACAGGAATACAGAATAATTTGGACATTTTAAATGTGATTTAAGAGATTAAGTTGTGTCAACATAGGCAGTGAAAAGCAAATTAATAATTATTAAATGTCTTAGATTTTAAGAAATTGAAGTGTAAATATTTTTTAAATTTTACATTTTTAGCCATGGTATCATCAACCTCAATTATGTCTTAATGTTAGTGTGTTTTTTTAAATTACAAAATGTCTTAAATTAAATATTTATAAAACTAATTCCCATAGATATAATACAGAGTAACTTTCCATTAAAATAATATGTCATAATTTAAAGAAGAAATGAATATGTATTTTAGATAAATTCTCTAATAAAAAAACCTCTATAATTATAGTTCTGTTTCCAGACTATTATTCAATCCAGGAAAATGGGACAGGGAGTTTTCTGCATTCATGTGTGTATATTATATAATTAGACACATAGTACTATAATAAATATTAATTAGAAACATAGAATACACAGGGACCAGTCTCACAGGTTTTGTCGCAGAGTTCAAGGAAACAGAAGCTGAAATGTGAACCAGTTTTGGTAACAGGGTGATTGCCTTACAGAGTCCCTGGTAGCAAAAGGAAGGCAACTATCTTTAACATAGAGTATTAGCCTTAAGCAACCGCCCTTGAGGATCAGCAAAACTACTTGCATAATGGAGCTGCTCCTTAACAAAAAGGAGAACAAAATCATACTGAAGACCAAGTTAGGTTCTGAAGGCCATAGGTAGGCCTCTGTTTAAATGGATTGATTTTCAGGAGTCCTGCACTTAGGACGGAAGAATCCCGCGCACTGCTACAGACTAGGGACCGAATGGCTAGGCAGCAGTTCTGCAGAAAAGAACCTAGGGGTTACAGTGGACGAGAAGCTGGATTTGAGTCAACAGTGTGCCCTTGTTGCCAAGCAGGCTAATGGCATTTTGGGCTGTAGAAGTTGGGGCATTGCCAGCAGATGGAGGGATGTGATCATTCCCCTCTATTTGACACTGGTGAGGCCTCATCTGGAGTACTGTGTCCAGTTTGGGACCCCACACTACAAGAAGGATGTGGAAAAATTGGAAAGAGTCCAGCAGAGGGCAACAAAAATGATCAGGGGGCTGGGGCACATGTCTTGCGAGGAGAAGCTGAGGGAAGTGGGATTGTTTAGTCTACAGAAGAGAAGAATGAGGGGGGATTTGATAGCTGCTTTTAACTACCTGAAACAGGGTTCCAAAGAGGATGGATCTAGACTGTTCTCCGTGGTAGCAGATGACAGAACAAGGAGTAATGGTCTCAAGTTGCAGTGGGGGAGGTTTAGGTTGGATGTTAGAAAAAACTTTTTCACTAGGAGGGTGGTGAAGCACTGGAATGGGTTACCTAGGGAGGTGGTGGAATCTCCTTCCTTGGAGGTTTTCAAGATCAGGCTTGACAAAGCCCTAGCTGGGATGATTTAGTTGGGGATTGGTCCTGCTTTGAGCAGGGGGTTGGACTAGATGACCTCCTGAGGTCTCTTCCAACCCTGATATTCTATGATTCTGTGAGTGCTGAGCACCCAGCAGCTTCCATTGACCGCCCCGAGCCTACATCAGCTGACCCCTGGTGTTTTTATTAAAACATGTGGAACAAATTCAAAGACAATGATGCTGAAGCTGGGGGTGCTGTAACAATGTACATAGTGGGGGTGCTGAAAGTCACTGAACCAAACTGTAAACCCTGTCTATGATGGAAACCACTTCAAGCCAGGGGTTGCAGCAGCACTCCTAGTTCCAGCATCTGTGGCTGAAGCTGAAAGTGAAGACAACACACAGGCTCCATCAGGTACAGAAGGTGACTGCCTGCCTTCTCAGGCCTTGTGCTCAAGTCCTTCTCCCGGCTCCCAGTCAGCTTCTGATACCAGCTTAAATCTCTGGTTCTAATTTTTAAAGTCCCAGCTATATTACATACCAAATTTTGATCACTGAATCGCTGAGACAGTTGTGGTCCTATGGGTCAATGCAAAGCTGAAACTGCAGGGTGAAGTGTGTGCAAACTGTGGATAACACCCTCAGGTAAGGGGATCCAGCTATGGAAGGGACTTTCAGAGGAGATTAGGAGAATTCAGAATATGGTCATTTTAGGAAACCCTGCAAAACCTTCCTTTTCAAAAAGGCCTTGCCAGCATATGAATCACAATCTCTTCTTCCCAAATCATTCCTTCCTATGTGTAGTACTTTGCAGTTATCTGTATTAAATTTCATCTTGTTACATTCAAACTAATTCTCTAATTTGTCAAGATAGCATTAGAATTCAAAACAATCCTCCAAAAGGCTTGCAACCCCTCCTAGACTGTTGGCATCTGTAAATTTTATAAAGCATACTCTCCACTCCATTAGCCAAGTCATTAATGAAAATATTGACTTGTACTGGACCCAGGACTGACCCCTGCCAAATTTCACTAGATATGCCCTCACCGTTTGACAGAAAGCCATTGATAACTACTCTGAGTATGGTCTGTCAACCAGTTTTTCACACAGACACGTCCCTTGGGTATGGCGAATCGGGATTCCACGCTTTGGGGGTCCCCATGGGTGGGGAGATGAGGCGGGAGGTGGGCAGGTGAGTGGGGTGAGGAGGTGAACAGGGAGGCAAGTGGCAGGTGGGCGGGGGAGGGGGAGAAGGAGCCCCCCCCTACCAGAACCTCCTCTTCCCCCCAGCACCTCTGGCAAGCCCCACCGATCAGTGCCTCCCCGTCGCATGCCATGGATCTGATGTTTCACGGTGTCAGGAGGCACTGGGGGAGAGGAGCAAGGGCACAGTGCATGTGGGGAAGGGGTGCTCAGAAACTACAGTGATGGGTGGCAGTATAAAGTCCTAAGATAGACAGAAGCTTAAATTTCTGGATTAAACTATCCAGCAAAGCGCACACTGTATTAATCATATTCAGGACATGTGTGGCTGGAGTGCACCATATGAAACTCTGATGCAGTGATGGGGAATATAAGAGGCTGTAACAGCCAGAAAAACAAGACACTTACTGAAATGTGCCACCGGTGTAAAGTAGCCAGGTTACATGCCTGAATGGGGTATGGCTGATGCCATGAGGAATAGCTGAGGCAAAGCCTGCTTTAAGGATTGTAATGCAGGCACTAAGGTTTGAGGTGGAGACGCATTCTCTGAGAGTATGTTAATAATAAATAATCATTTAAAAATTTGCATTGAGCCATCAGGATGTACACATGTTTGTACAGACTAACTGCATGGCCTCAGTGCTGGAACCTTCACCCTAACCCTTCCCTATTGGTTGTTACTCCCACACATTGCATCATGTCTAAAATTAGATTGTAAGCATCTTGGGGTAGGGACTATGTCTTTCTATTTACTCTATAGAACACCTAGTGCATTTTTGGATGCTCAGTAAATAATAAACCCCAGTTAGCAAAGAAAGTTCAGGATCCTGACATAGGGAAGAAAGGTAAGCAGCAGGATACGGACCCTGGACTTCAGGAAAGCAGACTTCGACTCCCTCAGGGAAAGGATGGGTAGGATCCCCTGGGGGACTAACATGAAGGGGAAAGGAGTCCAGGAGAGCTGGCTGTATTTCAAGGAATCCCTGTTGAGGTTACAGGGACAAACCATCCCGATGTGTCAAAAGAATAGTAAATATGGCAGGCGACCAGCTTGGCTTAACGGTGAAATCCTAGCGGATCTTAAGCATAAAAAAGAAGCTTACAAGAAGTGGAAGGTTGGACATATGACCAGGGAAGAGTATAAAAATATTGCTCGGGCATGTAGGAATGAAATTAGGAGGGCCAAATCGCACCTGGAGCTGCAGCTAGCGAGAAATGTCAAGAGTAACAAGAAGGGTTTCTTCAGGTATGTTGGCAACAAGAAGAAAGCCAAAGAAAGTGTGGGTCCCTTAATGAATGAGGGAGGCAACCTAGTGACAGAGGATGTGGAAAAAGCTAATGTACTCAATGCTTTTTTTGCCTCTGTCTTCACGAACAAGATCAGCTCCCAGACTGCTGTGCTGGGCATCACAACATGGGGAATAGATGGCCAGCCCTCTGTGGAGAAAGAGGTGGTTAGGGACTATTTAGAAAAGCTGGACGTGCACAAGTCCATGGGGCCGGACGAGTTGCATCCAAGAGTGCTAAAGGAACTGGCGGCTGTGATTGCAGAGCCATTGGCCATTATCTTTGAAAACTCGTGGCGAACGGGGGAAGTCCCAGATGACTGGAAAAAGGCTAATGTAGTGCCAATCTTTAAAAAAGGGAAGAAGGAGGATCCTGGGAACTACAGGCCAGTGAGCCTCACTTCAGTCCCCGGAAAAATCATGGAGCAGGTCCTCAAAGAATCAATCCTGAAGCACTTACATGAGAGGAAAGTGATCAGGAACAGTCAGCATGGATTCACCAAGGGAAGATCATGCCTGACTAATCTAATCGCCTTCTATGATGAGATTACTGGTTCTGTGGATGAAGGGAAAGCAGTGGATGTATTGTATCTTGACTTTAGCAAAGCTTTTGACACGGTCTCCCACAGTATTCTTGTCAGCAAGTTAAAGAAGTATGGGCTGGATGAATGCACTATAAGGTGGGTAGAAAGTTGGCTAGATTGTCGGGCTCAACGGGTAGTGATCAATGGCTCCATGTCTAGTTGGCAGCCAGTGTCAAGTGGAGTGCCCCAGGGGTTGGTCCTGGGGCCGGTTTTGTTCAATATCTTCATAAATGATCTGGAGGATGGTGTGGATTGCACTCTCAGCAAATTTGCGGATGATACTAAACTGGGAGGAGTGGTAGATACGCTGGAGGGCAGGGATAGGATACAGAGGGACCTAGACAAATTGGAGGATTGGGCCAAAAGAAATCTGATGAGGTTCAATAAGGATAAGTGCAGGGTCCTGCACTTAGGACGGAAGAACCCAATGCACAGCTACAGACTAGGGACCGAATGGCTAGGCAGCAGTTCTGCGGAAAAGGACCTAGGGGTGACAGTGGACGAGAAGCTGGATATGAGTCAGCAGTGTGCCCTTGTTGCCAAGAAGACCAATGGCATTTTGGGATGTATAAGTAGGGGCATAGCCAGCAGATCGAGGGATGTGATCATCCCCCTCTATTCGACATTGGTGAGGCCTCATCTGGAGTACTGTGTCCAGTTTTGGGCCCCACACTACAAGAAGGATGTGGATAAATTGGAGAGAGTCCAGCGAAGGGCAACAAAAATGATTAGGGGTCTGGAACACATGATTTATGAGGAGAGGCTGAGGGAACTGGGATTGTTTAGTCTGCGGAAGAGAAGAATGAGGGGGGATTTGATAGCTGCTTTCAACTACCTGAGAGGTAGTTCCAGAGAGGATGGTTCTAGACTATTCTCAGTGGTGGAAGAGGACAGGACAAGCAGTAATGGTCTCAAGTTGCAGTGGGGGAGGTTTAGGTTGGATATTAGGAAAAACTTTTTCACTAGGAGGGTGGTGAAACACTGGAATGTGTTACCTAGGGAGGTGGTGGAATCTCCTTCCTTAGAAGTTTTTAAGGCCAGGCTTGACAAAGCCCTGGCTGGGATGATTTAATTGGGGATGGGTCCTGCTTTTGAGCAGGGGGTTGGACTAGATGACCTCCTGAGGTCCCTTCCAACCCTGATATTCTATGATTCTATGAAAGTATGTATTTAAAAATCCCAATGGATGTTAACCAACCAAGCCTTGTTATTCTCAATGAGACCTCTGTGCCAGCACTGATGAGTACTGGCACATCTCTGGCTTCAAATCAAGCCCCTTCTCTTTCCCTTCCCCCTTTTCTATTTTCTAGTTACTCCTCTGTTCCCTATCTCATGTCCCATTGTCAGGCTTGACAAAGCCCTGGCTGCGATGATTTAGCTGGGGATCGGTCCTGCTTTCAGCAGGGGGTTGGACTAGATGACCTCCTGAGGTCCCTTCCAACCCTGATATTCTATGATTCTATGATTCTAAATCCAACATCACCCATATATTTACATTTCTGTTTGTGTGGGCATGTACATTGCCAATGCCACATATGTGCCCTCATCAAATATACAGAGGATTGGTTATGCAGCCTGGAAGTGAGAGAGAATTCAGTGATGGTTGGTATTAACAGACTGGCAACTGTTTTCAGTATGGAACTGTTGTAGCCCACCTAGGAGCATTGCCACTGGTTGGTTATTTACAGTCATAGTTCTTCAGACTTTCTTGCTTTCCCGTAACTGAGAACAAACTAAAAAAGAAACAAGAATTCCCAGCATAAACCAAGGTGCCAGTTTCCCCTACGTGTGTCCTATATAGCTTAACTATTGCACTACCACAGCCATTTCAAGGAAGATATTTATGCTGAGGCCAACTGAAAAAGATAAACATACAGTAAATGTTTTTCCTGGTATTCATGGGCTGTATCTGCAATGGTAATTTTGTTGGCGATGAATGTGAGTGGAACGGTAGGGCTCTGCTTCATGACCTATGTTCTCCTTCCTTGTTGATTTATTTGAAGAGGTTATAATTATATTTCACAAGTCTCTCCCACTGCGGGAAAAGCAATGCCTACATGTATCAGAACATGACTCAGTATGACCAGGACAGTTGGTTTCTGGTATCTATTAGACCGGGAGTCTCAAACTTCTTTGCACTGTGACACCCTTCTGACAACAAAAATTACTACACAACCCCAGGAGGGGGGACCAAAGCCTGAACCTGTCCGAGCCCCACCACTCTGGGTGGGGTGGGGGCAAAACCTAAGGGATTCAGCCCCAAGCAGGGGGTCTGTAACCCGAGCCCCACTACCCAGGGCTGAAGCCCTCAGCCTTCGGCTTTGGCCCCACGCAAGAGGACTCAGACTTTGGACCAAGGACTCAACAAGTCTAACACCAGTCCACTTTGGGGTCCCGACCCACAGTTTAAGAACTGTTGTATTAGACTAAAGATATCTGGCTGACCAAAAGATAACATTTCATGCAGAGTAAAATGTGTGCATCATTACTGCAAAGTATGCAACTTCGGTACTAGTGAAATGAATTAGCTGTTGATGATAGAAAAATATTCACCTGTGATCTGTCCTTTTTGCACAGCTTGATATCCTGTCTCACACTGGCCCTTCAGCCCCAGGTATTAGAACATTTCATGATTCCTTCTTAGTTTCCAAACACAGGATTTGTATTGAAATGCTATGAATGGGTAGAATGTGATCAGAGATAGTCCTCATCGGACTGGATTATGTATTAGTGTCCCACATGAAGTCAGAGATGGGAGACTTTGTAGCAGGGGATTGACCCTCATGAAATTGAGAGGAGTAGGATTTTCTGTCACTTCAAAGAAAAGCAGCTCACAAGCAGCAGCTGTTTTAAATTTAGGGGCAGAGAAGCAACTAGTTGGTGACTAAAAATGTGGCCAACGTCTTCAGAGATATTTTCATGGACTATCGTCCCATCTACTCACAATTGCATGGACCACTTTCTCTCCCAAAATACAACCAGTCAGACATCCAGACAACATTCCCTGGCAACAGCTGTAATGAAAAACTAACATTAGGAAAGTGTTTGATGTAGTTTTAGCCCATTGTACTGCAATTTAATAATTGGATGGCAGCATGCTCCAGTCATGTGTCCTTCCTCCCTCAGCACATGGAGGGTGGCTGGGAGTGCAGTTATACTGGCTCCCTCATGCTGGGAGAATCCCCAGATACCAGTTTAACAAAGCTTTATGACGCCTTTGTTCCACCAAAATGGGGCAAAGGCAGCATAATGGGAGTCAGGAGCTCCATGGTGATAAATTCTTGCCTGGTTTTCCAGATTACACTATTACTTATTTGTATTACAGTAAAACCAGGGGAGGGGCTAAGTAACTAAGGCCAGCTCCACATTGCGGTAGAGCAGTTTAGCTATGGTGCCAAAACAATGCCAGCATAACTCTATAATACAGACACGGCCTCAACGAGGGGTAGGTAACCTATGGCACACGTGCCAAAGGTGGCACGCAAGCTGATTTTCAGTGGCACTCACACTGCCTGGGACCTGGCACTGGTCCGGGGGGCTCTGCATTTTAATTTAATTTTAAATGAAGCTTCTTAAACATTTTAAAAACCTCACTTACTTTACATACACCAATAGTTTCGTTATAGATTAAAGACTTACAGAAAGAGACCTTCTAAAAATGTTAAAATGTATTACTGGCACGCGAAACTTTAAATTAGAGTGAATAAATGAAGACTTGGCACACCACTTCTGAAAGGTTGCCAACCCCTGGCCTAAACCAACAGAAGGGTGTGTTTTTTCATTGCTGTAGCAACACTCCCTCCCCGAGCGACAGTAGCAAGTTCAATGGAAGTATTCCTCTATCGACCAAGCGGCATCTACATCACAGTTAGGTCAGCATAGCTATGGCTCTGCGGGGTATGTAAAATCCACACCCCCTCCCCCACCGAGTGCTGTAGTATGTTGACCTAAATTTTAGGTGAAAACCAGGTCTATTTGCTTTGAGAGAAATTTGTGTTTCTGAGTCAATTAGGCACTTTTGAGAATCCCACCCTAGAAACTTGAACTGGGACTAGAGTAACGCCCGCATTGTACTAAGCATCGACAAACACATAGTAAGACAGTCATCTTATCAACTAAATAGGGAAGGAAGGGCTCCAATACACAAACATAGTGATCAGAACAGATGGCTGGCAAAAGTCATGTTGATTCCATGCTTTGCTTATTTGAGATGGGGCTTTAATGAGTCTGATGGTATCACCAGTAGCCAGGGACTGTAAAAATCTACTGTGAGGGTAAGTCCACATGGGTTTGGTGCATGGGGAAGGATTTGGTGCATGCGATGGGATCATAATCAAATGTTGCCTGCATTTGGTAATGCTCTGGTGAGTGTTATTTGGATGACGCTTCTCGTCACCACCCGGGTAATAGTATTCAATCAAAATAACATTTTAAACAATACATGTGATTTCCTCTTAGAACAGCTGGGTACCTGCTCCTGAAAATCAGAGAGACAAGGTGAGTGAGTTAATATTGTACCAACTTCTGTTGGTGAAAGAGACAAGTTTGAGCTACTGTGTTGGCCCAATAAAAGATATTACCTCACCCTCCTTGGGTCTCCAGTATCCTGGAACAAACACAGCTATAAAACTGCACACAACAGTGGAAGATATTGAATTTTTCCTCATGCAAATGCCTCATTTTACCATGGCCAGTCAGAACCACGCCCACAGGAGGAATAAGAAAACAAGAAAACCAGAGTAGCACTATGCAGACAACAGAAAATTGAGGCTGGAATGAAGACATATAAATATGGTTTTTGTGATCCTGAAACAGATTTGAAAGCACAGCATCTTGAGGTTCAACCTTAAGGATCATGAAACACATCATTTCCTTCTACTCTTTCTAGAACTATAATGCATTAAGTGCTGAACAACTGGGAATGGAAATCATTGCAAACTACATATTTGAATTCAAAGCACTTCAAATGGTTTTCAAAAAACACAGTAAAATAAGACAATCATTCAGCAAATTATAAAACCAACAGATGTAACTAACTGATGCTATAATCCCAGAATGACTACAACTGCCCCCGCTGTGCCTTCTTCTTAAATATCATGTTCTACTTGCTGTATTTCCTAATCTAACCAAACCTTATGTCTGTCTCTGGAGACAGGGTTGTGGGGGAAGGAATATATAAAATTGGGGCCTGATCCTGCAAACATTTATAGCTGTGAGTAATCCCTCACATGAGTAATCCCATTGATTAATTTAAATGGGCTGGATTTTCCACCCCCTAGGTCTTCCCTCTAATCTACACATGGATCTGTCCACTTCCATGCAGGGTGGAATGGGGATATAATCACCATTGTAGCACTGCCCCCACCACCCCTAAATACACACAGATCCCTAAGGGAACTGCAGAGGTTTACGGATTCAGCTGGGGGAAGGAACAATGATGTACTGGGGTAGTAAGCAGAGGAAGGACAGATCATCTCCTGCCTATGACAGATTCCCTGAACCAGCACAGCCCCACCCAGCCAATCTTTATCATGAAGCCAGTGCAGAGGCACAGAGCCACCATGGGGAAGATCCCAACCTCCCAAAGATCCTCCATGTTTGGGGTCCAGCCCCACAGCCTATGCAGAGGTATAGGGGTTAAGGTTAGCCCTAACTCCTATAGAACAATCAGGGAGAAACTGTATCAAGGGCTCTCTGCAGATAATTTCCTCTCCAGAGTCTGCTCCTGCGGGTGTCATCACAGAGGGATCAGAGTAACAGCTGTGTTAGTCTGTATTCGCAAAAAGAAAAAGGAGTACTCGTGGCACCTTAGAGACTAACCAATTTATTTGAGCAAAAGCTTTCGTGAGCTTATGCTCAAATAAATTGGTTAGTCTCTAAGGTACCACAAGTACTCCTTTTTCTTTTTATCATAGAGGGAATGATCTGAGCTGATGGAGCTACATATCTGAATAAAGTTAATCATGGTTGTTAAATATCTGAGGGATCCAGCCCTTAATTTCCATGTATTTCACCCTTATTTCCATACAGTTACCCAGTCCATGGAAAATCCCCAGAGAACTTGGAAGGACAACTCATTCCCACTTGAAAAATTCATTCCTATTTCACTAGGGATTGTCCTAGAACCAAGTAATTATCTACATTACATCCAGGAAGAAAGTAGTATAGGAAAAGTTCTTTGCCTTATATTTCATTTAAGAGGAATAGTATAGCGAGAAAAAATCCCAAGACTGTGGGATGTAAGGGTGATTTTTATACTAAGAATTGTCATCTCTATGTAATAACTCCCTGCCCTGTAAAGCACCTAATGTACTAAAATATAATAAATTAATGTTTTACTATATTTTTGTCTCACACCTGTCTGCCTAGACTAATATCTGTCAGCCTTGATCCAGCAGGCCTGTTCTGCCACTTCCTATTTGTCTGACTTACTCAAATGTGATTTATTAGCTTGTCTGTTTTTTAACCCTGTCCTTCTACATGCTATGCTTTCCGATACAATCATTGTGTGTTAAACGTGTTTATGTTCTTTTCATGTAACTGTGTTATTTAGCCTAGACGTATATTGTATAGTATATTGTAAGTATATTGGCTTTTTCCTCTAAGACCATAAACAATCCATATGAAGTCGAGAGATATGTAATATTTTCATCATGCAGTAGTTGTGCTTATTATAACTTCGTAGTAGACATTTTGCACTTTGACCAAAAGTGCCCTCCACAATTTTAATTTCTAATAACAAAGACAAAATATGAATGTAAGTCACAATTCTGAGTGCTCTAGCAAAATATTGTGCATTTCAGAAAATATACACTTGTCTCTGGTTCTTTACAGGAAACATAGCTTCTTACCGTGGTATAAAAACCTTGTTCTGAGGCCTCAACTGAAGCTGTTTGCACAGGAAAGACAGTGGGATAAGCCAGAGGTAGTGCTGTAGTTGACAGCCATCACTCCTACTCACTGCATTACCAATGATTGCCGATCTAATGAAACGAGACCCTCAGAAAATTCAGACTGAAAATTTGATTAGGTAAGACAGCAAGTCTCAGCTGAAGTCTATGAAGGAGGCAGGCTGTCTGTGTCTGAATTTAAGATAGCGGTGCATAGGTGGAAAATGGCACATATATTTAGGATTTTATAAAAACAAAGGTTTTCTAAGGCGTGAGATCACAAAAGAGAAGACAGCTAGGAACTGATTAGACACAAAGTGAAACTCACCCAGGCTCCAGTGCTACAATGTGATGTACACAGGCAGACCTTTAGGCCTGCACGGAGTCCAGCTGACTTCAAAGGGTCTCCAGAGAGACACTGGGGTCTGCCCACATATACCACATTGCAGGATTGGGGCCTAAGTTGTTTACAGTGTCCAAACTGAATGAAGTGGGATAAAAAGTAATACACCAATAATATGAAATAAAAATCCAGCACAAATAATGGAAAGTTAATTAGATGTTTAAAATTCTTTCAGTTTTAGTCATTCATGGTGTTACTACTAACATCCATGAGGAAATGTAAGAATTTCTTTTTAATGTGTGATGTTGCTCAAATAGATAACTTTTCTGGCAGGTGATGTCAGCAGCAACAAGGGCAGGGTTCAATACCTGGGGGTTCCTCTTAGCATTACAAAACATATCCAGCTCTAGCCACCCAGTGCCTCTGACAGGCAACACTTCCCCACTCACAAACACTGAGTCTGGTATAACCAAAAGAAAAGTTTTATTAACAGGAGGGGTAACATTAATTTGAGAAAACTCCACTACAATGACTCAAAGGTATGCAAACAATAAATAAAATACCCACCCCACAATATCTTGGACAGTGTCCTTTGCCTCAATTTCCCTTGCAGAGTGAAATTCTAATGACCCTTTCATATGCCACTGGCTATTTCCCTCTGCTTCAGCCCACTCGTGGTTTGTACTTCAAGGTCAGTGAAATTCCATAATCCAGGGATGTGTTCAGGTGAGTTCACCTCAAGCCCCGGTGGATAGGGGTAGTGATGCCTCCACCACCTCTTACTGCTGCCATCTCTGCCAGCGCATTGTGGCATCTCACCTCAGTTGCTTTTCACCACTCTTCCGCTGTGTTAGTTTGGTCCACAGCACCACAACCACCTAACCCAGCCAGCAGTAATCTCAGCTCTAAGATTTGCTGGATATGGAGCACCTTAGCAGCTCTCAGCATGCTGCCCTTGGCTATGATGCCATGTTCTGGGTCCCACCATCTAGCTCAGATTATTTCAGCTCTAGTGGTTTCACTGAGTAGTGGGGAACCTCACGGTTGCTGCTCTCTCTGCACTGTCCTTCAAGGCAACGCTGTTACCATACCAGATCTAAAGCTCAGGCCCCCCTAGACCAACTTATCAGTGATTTCAGCTCTCGTGATTGTTGAAAAGAGACAAGCACGCTCAACTGAAAGTATTTAGCTCTGGCTTTAAACAGTGCAAGGGGGATGGGTCAAACAGCATCTAGGGCTCACCACCAGGTTGTCTACTCTCCTCTGATTTTCATTTGGGTTTGGCATCAGAACCTCCCACTTAGCAAGTGAGGTTTAAGTCATGGTGACCCACAGTGAGGGCATATTAAGTACATATTAAGTGCCTTTTAGTCCCACAATAAAGATAACATTTCATTACCCCTGCATCCAAGCCTTAAGCAAAATTCAATCCAAAATAGACAAAATTGATTACTTTGGCAAAGTATATACAAATAACGTCTACTCATGAGGTCTTTTTCTTCAGCTCATCAGTAGAAAGCAGGAAACCTCATTCCGACTACCGGCTTACTAATATACGATTTTTCAACTGAAATTTACTCCTGAATGTTTGCAGGGCAGTAGAACCAGTATTTGAGAGGCTGCATTGACAGCTACAACCCATAATCCACAATAATGCTGCCAACGCATGGGTTATTCCTGAACTTTAAGAAGCCTCCTGTATCTTCCTTGCTATTTGGTGAGTGAACCAGCATAGTTAGTGCTGACTGATGTCTAGATTCTTGGTGGAGGAACGGAGGTTTGGTGAGATGGACAGTTGCCACCCACTTCATCCTGGTCTCTCAATACCCTGGCCTGTCCCCACAAAGCAAAATTCACACAAGCAGCACCAATAGCCAAAGAAAGTTACCTTTGGACAGCTGAGCTGTGGTCCCTAGGGGAGACACAACGGCTGCTTGTTTATTGCATGCATAGACTTTTCTCTAGTTCGTATTACTGTAGTATCTGATCCCCTCATAAATATTAATTTAACTAATCAACACTCTTGTAGGAGGTAAGTATTAGCTCCATTTTGCAGACAGGGAAACTGAAGTAGAGACGTATTAATGACTTGCCCAAAGTCACACAGGAACTGCTGTGGCAGAGCCAGTAATAAAATCCAGATTTCTGGAGGACAAGTCCTATGTGTTAGCCACAAAACCAACCTTAGTTCCAGACAAAAGGGATGAGCCACTGATTGAAAGAGGAATAGAGACTCCTGATAGAACACTGACTCTTGGCCTTTTTAAACAGTGTCAGGAGAGTCAGGATTATAGCCAGTCAGGCACATCTTGTCCAGCCTCACGGCTAAGCAGTCAGTTTTACAGTGTAGAGTCTTTCACCATGTGTGCATGCAACCGTATACATCATCAAGTATATGAGTCAATGTCTCCACAGACTTATGGGGCTGAAAATATCAGCAGCCTCGACACCTTAAAAGGTCTTGGAGTAGCTGAAGATGGAAGTGAAACCTGATACAGCAAGCCCAGCCAGGAGAAGGGCATGCAGACGTAGCACAGAGAGTTAGGGTTAAGTGTCTGCCAATGTTTCCATTATCAATCCTTAATTCCAGGGGTTTGTAACGGCTCCATAAATACTTAGTCCCAAGGGAAGCTAAGCAGATAAAACCCCAGCCTGCTAGCAGTTCTCTTTATTTATTTACTTCCTTTTGCCTTTCAGCAAATCTGAAAATATGACATAGCTTGAGAATGTGAAATATCTAAGATTTCGATGCCTTGAGATTTTTTCATTTCAAAGTTTAATAAAAAGATATTAAAAGAAAGAAGAATGAAAGAAGAGATTTCTAGTATTGCGCTTAGAACAAATAAAGCCTAAGGCCCTTCATAGCACAAACGCCTACTCACATGTGACAATGGGACAACTGCTGTGCAGAAAGTAACTCACGGATGTTTGTAGAATCAGGGCCCACATCAGTACTTTAAAGATGCCTTTTTTAATGATGTTTCTGCTGTGTATCTGCTGAAAACAGTTGGCAGGTGGATTTGCTGCTATACATACCCATCAGTCCCACATCATCCCTCCTCTGAATGCCCTGCCCCATCAAACCCCACTCTGCACCCCAGGACAGAGACTGCTCTCTACCATATATAACGATATGCACACACACAATCAATGTTTCTGCATTCAGCACCTCACCCCATTAGGGTTCCCTGCGCAGGGCCAAATTCTGGCCCTCATCATAAATATCTCACAAAACCTCTTGTGGCCCTCTTAGGATACAAAACCATAGGAGGAGGCTTTGAGGAAGTAATAGACAAACAATTCCCCCTATATTGTCTTGTCAGTGGAGCAGGGTTTGAAAAGGCTGTCAGAGGCACCCCCGATCTTGCAGATACCCAGAGATCCACAAGAGGCCTGTGCCCCTGTGGCAGTTCTAAGTCATAGTAGAAGTTGTGCTGTCAAGGCTGATTCCTAACTATGAATGTCCCAAGACTGCCCCTACTCTGTATTCCACCTCATCTCCACAGAATCAGAGGTGGAACGGTGAGTGCTTCTCCCACAGTCCCATTCATAGAATATCAGGGTTGGAAGGGACCTCAGGAGGTCATCTAGTCCAACCCCCTGCTCAAAGCAGGATCAAACCCCAATTTTTGCCCCAGTTCCCTAAATGGCCCCCTCAAGGATTGAACTCACAACCCTGGGTTTAGCAGGCCAATGCTCAAACCACTGAGCTATCCCTCCCCTGCATTCACCCCATATGACCTGCCTCTCCATTCCTCTACTCAGCCCACCCAGTCTACAACCCCTTTCCAGTGTAGATGCCTGACCCACACAGACCAACATAGTCCTCTTCATCTGGAGGAGCTGGGGTGATACTGCAGAGACATCTGAACCTCTCTTCCCAAGTGGGAGGCAAGGAAATCCACTCACAGAGAGTCTCCTCTTTGTGCAGAGATCATGGAATGATTGTGTGTGGAATGATCCAGGCTTCTGCTCTTAGTTATTCTCGTTACTACAGATTTACTCTCACTGGTGTAAATGCAAAAAGAATTTGGTCCATGGTATGGCACTTAGACCTTCAGCTCAAGGAACAAGAAAGTAGACTTTATCGTCATTTGTTACAAGTAAAGTAGACTTTGTTGCTGAAATAAAATTGGGGTTTATTTATCTTAGATAACAATTCACATTTTTGCAAAGATACGCATTGCTCTGGTGACTGGACAAAAATGTTATGCCACAGACAGGCAAGTATTTCTTCACTGTGCATACATTGTTGCTATACATTGCCATGCACTGGTATGTTACATAAGAGATG
This sequence comes from Eretmochelys imbricata, assembly GCF_965152235.1. NCBI lineage: Eukaryota > Metazoa > Chordata > Testudines > Cheloniidae > Eretmochelys > Eretmochelys imbricata. Next base: position 48,783,562 of record NC_135573.1, on the reverse strand, counting down.
GTTCCCTGTATGTTGAGAACGTTAAGTACAGGCTGCTACAGTAAAGTGTTCATTTTTTTCAGCAACGCTGTAACTCCTAACTAACTGAATTGTCACATTGGTTTATGAATTTAGCAGGAATATGTTTTAACAAATGAGATTCTTTTAAAATTTTTGTTCTACTAGTTCTGCCTTATGCAAAAATATTGTAAACGTTCCTTTAAGCAGTTTGGACAACAGGGTGGAAAATATGTTATAAACTTTAGGGGAGATTGTCAAGTATTTGTATCCTAATTTTAAACTTCACTTTCTGTTATAAATATCACCTTATAATAAAGGATTTGCCATGCAATGTAAGACCACGTTAACTTGTCTCTGCTTGTGGCTGTGGCCAGGTTCATCAATAAAAAGTAAATAGAGAATATTTTCAGTTATGTTGAACCAATAACTACACCAGAAACCTGATTCTAAGAATTCCAGTCTAAACAAAAACAATAGCATGTGTGTGACCCAAGGAGTCCCAACTGGCAGAGGGAACATTATATCATAATTCACATCAGGCCTGACTTGTCCCAACATGGTCATACTCTATCTAAACTGTGTCACGTAAGGTATCATGTGCAAACCAGTAACTAGCTGGTCATTAAGATTATTGTGGAAGGTATGTATGGGTGGTGTATAAAGAATTAGAGAGGTGTGCTGGAAATCTGTTTTTAAAAAGGAGTTTTGCAAGCAGTGCATAAGGTCAGCCTATCCTAAACAAAGGAATGTTATTTTGCCTGTTTTCCTGTATCTCCAATGTAAATTGAGCCAGGTAATACCTGTGATGACAGCAACAGTACATTTACATATTAGGTAAACAAAGCTATCAAGCTAAATGTATGAGGGAAGACTGTTTAATGAGCATCACAGGGGATGGAGCGTACATCCCCAGGAAGACTACCTGGCTTTTGAAACAGACAATAGACCTTGAGAAATATAAGCAGAAACAGAAAACCATTTTGGCATCCATCTCCTAGGGGACAAAGAGGGAGCAGTGCCCTTTGGGATCATGAAAAGTGGATTCTCTTGGCCTCAAAACCAAGTGGGACTGGAACTGACTGTAGGTGGATAACCTGCTTAGACAAAGATTGTAATTTGCTGAAGTTAAGTTTGTCACTAGAAAATGTGTTTTGTTTTGCATGTCACCATATCTGTCTTTTATGCTTACTTCTTATCACTTAAATATCTTTTCTTTGTTAATAAACTTATTTTTGTTTTATTACAGAACCATCTCATTGTATTAAACTTGTATTAAACATTGTATTAAACATCTTCATTGTATTAAACTGAAGGGTGAAGTCCTCAGATAAACTAAGAGGCTGGTGTGTGCTCTGTCTCTTTGGAGGCAGTGAACTTAATAACTTGTGAGTATTCAGTGAGAGGGACTGGACATCACAGGTGAAATGGTTTTGGGGAGAGGACTGTCGCCTTGCAAGGAGTAAACCAGGCTGGTGAAATCCAGGGTGAGACCATTGTGCTGTGAGCAGGTGGCTGGTGTCATGGGTCTGAGCCAAAGCAGCACAGCACCTAACCACCCAAGGTTACAGAACAGGCAGTGACAGAGCCCCTTACTGGTCTGGGTAAAACCCCAAAGCATCACATTGGTAGTCATAGAGGATTTACACATAGCTTGCTGTTTGACTTTGGTTCACACCACAAGGCATCACAATGGGACCTATCATAGAAATGTAAGGCTGGAAGGGACCTCAAGAAGTCATCAAGTGCAGCCCCCTGTGCTGAGGCAGGACCAAGTAAACCTAGACCATCTCTGACAGGTGTTTGTCCACATGGTTCTTAAAAAACTCCAGTGATGGGAATTCCACAGCTTCCCCTGAAAGCCTATTCCAGGGATTAACTGCAGTTACAATTGGAAAATTTACCCTAATATCTAACCTAAATCTTCTTTACTGTACATTAAGCCCATTATTTCTTGTCCTACTTTCAATGGACATGTAGAAAAATTGATCACCATTCTCTTAACAGGCCTTGACATATCTGAAGACTTATCAGATCCCCCCAAATATTATTTTCTCAAGACTAAGCCTGTCTAGTTTTCTTTTTAACCTTTTCTCATAGGTCAGGTTTTCTAAACCTTTTATCATGTTTGTTGCTCTCCTCTGGAGTCTCTCCAGTTTGTTCACATCTTTCCTAAAGTGTTGTGCCCAGAAGTGGACACAGTATCCAAGCTGAAGCATCACCAGTGCGGAGTAGAGCAGGACAACTAGCTCCAGTGTCTTACAACACTGCTGTTAATACACCCCAGAATTATGATAACCTTTTTTGCAACAGCATCACATTGTTGACATGTGTGGAAGTATAACATTGTATAAGTATAGCGTTGTATAAGGGGACATGCTGGATACATTGTATATGAGAGGGCATGCCAAAACATGTTACAAAGTATCTGAGGGAGCACATGTAGGAACAGTTAGCTTTTGAATGGAGAAGCAATTAAGATAGAGCCAGCACCTCTAAGAAGCAGGCATCAGAATGGTAGGTGTGAAGGGCAATTAGTTAAGTTAACTGGAAGCTGTTAAAGGAGATTGTTAAGGGTGGCAGGTAATTGAAGATACGTGACTGGTCTCAGGGATCTCGAAGGGTGGTGACTAAAATCTTTTTTCTTCTTTTGTCTGTAACTTCTCTGTAACTTGTTCTCCAAAAACTGTATAAATTAAGAGACACAAGCCCCACGCGGGGGGCTCACTTCTAAATGTATTAGCAGAGCAGCTTTGCTAATAAAACAGAGGGGTCTGATAAATTGTGAGTCTGAGTCAAACTTTGACACATGTTCAATTTGTGATCTACTATAACTGATCCTTTTCAGCAGTACTAACACTTAGCCAGTTATTCCTCATTTTGTAGTTGTGCATTTGATTTTTCCTTCCTAAGTGTAGTACTTTGCACTTATCTTTATTGAACTTTATCTTGCTGAATTCAGACAAACTGGAGAATTGATCAAGGTCATTTGGAATTCTAATACTATCCTCCAAAGTGCATGCAATCCCTCCTAGCTTGGTGTCATCTGAAAATTTTATAAGCATACTCTCCACACCATTATTCAAATCTTTAATAAAACTATTGATTAGTGCTAGACCTGGGACTGACACCTGCCAGATCTCACAAGATACACCTTTCCAGTCTGACAGCAAACCATTGATAACTACTCTGAGTACAGTCTTTCAACCAGTTGTGTACCCACCTTATAGTAATTTCATCTAGATCACATTCCCCAGCTCAAAAATCTTACTAAAATCAATACACATCATATCTACTGTTTCCCCCCTATTCACTAGGCCAGTAACCCCACTGAAGAAGGAAATTAGGTTGGTTGGGCAGGATTTATTTTTAACAAATCCATGCAGACTATTCTGTATCACCCTGTTATCCTCTAGTTGCTTACGAACTGATTGTTTAAAACTTGTTCCAGGTATTGAAGTAACACTAAGTGATCTGTAAGTCCCTGGATCCTCTTTGTTCCATTTTTTAAAGATAGGTACTATGTTTGCCGTTCTGCAGTTCTCTGGGGCCTCACTCATTCTCCATGAGTTCTCAAAGATAATTGGAAACAGTTCTAAGTTTCGCAAAAAGAAAAGGAGTACTTGTGGCACCTTAGAGACCAACCAATTTATTTGAGCATGAGCTTTCGTGAGCTACAGCTCACTTCATCGGATGCATACCGTGGAAACTGCAGAAGACATTATATACACACAGAGACCATGAAACAATACCTCCTCCCACCCCACTGTCCTCCTGGTAATAACTTATCTAAAGTGATCATCAAGTTGGGCCATTTCCAGCACAAATCCAGGTTTTCTCACCCTCCGCCCCCCCCCCCCCACACACACACACAATCTCACTCTCCTGCTGGTAATAGCCCACGAAAGCTCATGCTCAAATAAATTGGTTGGTCTCTAAGGTGCCACAAGTACTCCTTTTCTTTTTGCGAATACAGACTAACACGGCTGTTACTCTGAAACAGTTCTAAGTTTGCTTCAGCTAGTTTCTTAATTCTATGATGAATTTCTTCAGGCCCCACCTGATGCCCTGTGTGTCCTATCAGAATTAACCCACAACCTTTGAATTGCAGATTCTGAATCTTTACATGATGAATACACAGCTTGAGAATTACTTACAGAAATTGTGCTGCAGATAATTTCACATGTAACCCTTCCACCAGGTGGAGCCAGCAGCAACCAGGGCCAGGTTCAATATCTAGGGGTTCCTTTCCATTGATACAACACAGGACCAGCTCGAGCCCCCACCCAGTAACAAGGAAAAATTTTAACAGCACCCCTGGGCACCTCTGAGAAGTAATACTTTCCCACTCGCAAGCACAGAGTCTGAGTGTAGAAAAGAAACTTTTAATTAAAAGAGGGAAGTAACTCTTGTTAATTTGGGAAAAAACAGCAAACAAGGTTCATAAACATAAGCCATGAGTAAAAGACCCACCCCCCAAGTAAGTTGGGCAGTGTCCTTTCCCCCTCAGGTTATTAAGCCCAGCAACCCAAAAGTCCTTTCACGTGCCTGATCCTTCTATGCCCCCACTCACAGTTGCTGTCCTTGATCACTGCAGAATTCACCTCCCCGCCCCCAGTACCTTACTCATTCCACTGCTTGGGCACTCACTCACTGCCCCACTCCACCAGCTGCCCTGATGGCCACTCGTTATACCTCTCTGCCACTGCCTGCCTGCTCACCACGCTTCTCCACTAGCTGCCCTGCTGGGCGCTCATCATGCCTCTCTGCTGCACCAGCCACTTGTTCACCAGCTGACTGTCAGTTGCTACCTGCCTCTCTGCTGTGACTTCTGCACATCAGTCTCTTAGTAATTTTCAGCTCTTTTCAGGCAGTGCAGAAACACTACTTCATCTCAAGTGATTTCAGCTCTCATCAGGCAGGACAGAAACACAGTCTTACCACAACCGATTTCAGCTCTGATTGGGCTTTTAAAATAACAAAGAGGCTCCTAATAAAGCCTATTTAGCACTATTCTTTGAACAGTGGGGAGGAACAGGTTAAACCAGTCTAGGGAAGGACCCGAGAGAAAGAGACAGAATGCAGTCTCCTGGCTAGGAATATCCATCTTCACCCCCTCTTACTTTCACAGGGCTCTGACATTCGAGCCCCTGCTTAGTGAGGTTCTTTCAACTGAGAGTGCCCCCCCCCCGCCCCCACATTTGGGATAGGTTAAGCCCAGTCCTGCTTTCCTGTTATCCTACAATAATTACAACACTGGTAACCATATTTCACTACCCCTGCATTCAATACTATGGTCATTTGTATCCAACAGCAGCCAAAGCTGATCCTTTGACACAGCTGTAAATTATGAATATGTAAACAGAGCAGGAGCAAACTGTATTTACATAAACACACCCATAGTCTCTTCCCCTCCCAGCTAGCTGTCAGGGAAGCCTTAGTTCAGAGCCTGCTTACACACATATGAAAATATTTGTGAAAATCACAAGTGGTTTGCAGATACCCCAGTAATTCACAAATCAGAAAAGAGAATACATTGATCAGATAAATTATTTCCTTTGAATTATTTGCTGAGGTCTATGCAAAACCGACTATACATCTCAGGTGGAAAATGTAATTTATATACAAATTGTCTACAATGGCCAGAATTCTTTTCACTTCATGGTTCTTTGGGAACCTACGTGAAATGAAGTAGTGAGCTTAATCCTACTGGACAAGCAGGGCTGGCTTTAGGGAAAACACCATGGGCAAACTTGTATTTTGGCACCCATCTCAGGCTCCACACCCCACCCCTGTCATCCCAGCCCCTGCTGCCTTTCCCTCCATTGCCCCAAACTCCCATCCATGACCTCACACTCAGAACCCACTCTGCTTCTTGCCTCTTAACCACAGCACCCCTCTGACCATATCACCCACCTGTAGGGATGGTCTTGCACTACGTGACTAACAACTGGATGACACAGTGATGGACATCATAGGGAACCCCACAGCAGTCACTTTGACTTCTCCAGCCAGTGCTACAAGGAACCATCATCTGCTCATAGAACAGGACAGCCAAGATAATGTAGCAAGTGGTCTGCCGCAATCTGACAGGGTGAGTAGGCACTGAGGCAGAGTCGTACCTCTCCTGCACCTCCCAACCTCTCCCACTCAGCATGACATCCAGATCCCTTTCCAGAGCCCCAGAGGGTCAGCAGCCCAAGGGGAGGCGCAATGACAGGAGGGAATCAGAGGGCTATTCTGCAGGGCATATATCACGTTGCTGACATATCACACTGATATGCCATCATGTGCCTGCAATGCCCCTCTGCTATGTACATTGGCCAAACCAGACAGTCTCTATGCAAAAGAATAAATGGACACAAATCAGACGTCAAGAATTATAACATTCAAAAACCAGTAGGAGAACACTTCAACTGCCCTGGACATTCAATTACAGACCTAAAAGTGGCAATTCTTCAACAAAATCTTCAAAAACAGACTCCAACGAGAAACTGCAGAATGGAAATTAATTTGCAAACTGGACACCATCAGTTTAGGCCTGAATAAAGACTGGGGGTGGATGGGTCATTACACAAGCTAAAAACTAATTTCCCAATGCTAATTTTCCCCCCTACTGTTACTTACACCTTCTTGTCAACTGTTTGAAATGGGACACCCTGATTACCACTACAAATGTGATTTTTCCTCCTGCTGATGATAGCCCACTTTAATTGAATTGTCTCATTAGAATTGACAAGGCAACCCCCATTTTTTCATGGGCTGTGTGTGTATATATATATTCCTATTGTATTTTCCACTCCATGCATCTGATGAAGTGGGTTTTAGCCCACGAAAGCTTATGCCCCAGAAAATTGGTTAGTCTCTAAGGTGCCACAAGTCCTCCTCGTTGTTTTTGCGGATATAGACTAACACGGCTACCACTCTGAAACCTGTCACCATTGATGCAGAGGTTATTAAAAGTGTCTATTGTGTAGGAAAAGACTGGTTTAACTGCAATACTTTGTTGCAAAAGGACGAAAATAGGCAGGGATAGCTCAGTGGTTTGAGCATTGGCCTGCTAAACCCAGGGTTGTGAGTTCAATCCTTGAGGGGACCATTTAGGGGTCTGGGGCAAAAACTGGGGATTGGTCCTGCTTTGAGCAGGGGGTTGGACTAGATGACCTCCTGAGGTCCCTTCCAACCCTGATATTCTATGATTCTATGTTAATGTTGTATACTTGACCTAAGTTCTGTACTTGCCATTAATGAGGTAATTATGCTGAGAACCAGTTCTCCTACCTTTTACAAAATACTCTACCATTAGGCTAAGCTCACACCACCACTAGCACAGGTGTGAGTGCAATTATTTTAGATTACTTGCTATATTGACTGATCTATAGCCAGCAGATTTCAAAAGAAATAAACTTGGGGGTTAGCACAGGTGGATGCATTTCTTCTCAGTCACAAGAACAATAATAGTCCCACTGTTTTGACTGGGCTTCATCCCCAGATTTGCCCATTGTGCCTCTTTTGCTTTAATGTGAGATATCCGTTAGATGTATTAGGACACCTAGACATGGGTACAATATAGATGCTTACGACAGAGCTAGAAACAAGTGATTTGGGACATATGGAGCCAATTTGTGGCATAAACAAATTTGCCCCTCAGTGATTTCAATGAGAGTTTAACCTTCTTATACCACAGCTGCATTTTGCCTATGGAGAGAATTTTGTAAAGCATGAGACTATTCTTGCAGTGATTACTGGTCAGATAATGCTAATGTTTTGTTCTTCTTGCCCATGAAAGAGCCGGGGCCTGCAGCATGTTCTCAGGCAAAACTGTCACTGAAGTCACTAGGCCTGAGTTGGGTCTGGAGATTAGGCACTGAATTATTTGTTCAAAACTGCATCAGAACAAACAAATTTCTGCCAGCTAGAAGAGAGAGAGGGAGAGAGAGAAAAAAGAGCCCTGTTTTTAGTGATACCGTTCTTACCTGAGTTTAAAATGAAATAGGGATGCTTTTGTAATTTCAAGAAGAATCATGCCTACAGAATCGTATCAGTTTCGAAACTGACAATTATTAGACAGCTACATTTCCCCACTATTTAAGTCTACTTCATATATATTGTCAATGCAATTCTTCTTCTGTGAGTTGGCACACAATAGAAAGTTATTCATGCACATGCTGCCTAGAACCTTAACATATAATTACAACACTAAGTAAATCAGCATGCAATATGTACTCCTAGAAATGGAATAACCATGGAATGAAAGCAAGTACACTGCAGCTTTCAGCTTTGAAAAATGACGGGTGGGTGAAATGATTGCGAGTCTTTATAATGTAGTCAGAGGCAGATTACCGCTTTGTGGGGCTCTGGGCCAGTGCAAGTGGGGGCCCCTCCCCACCCCTTCCACCTGCAGTCTCCCCCTCTTCCTCCCCCACGCTGCTGCTGGGGAAATGGGGTCAGGGCCTGGGGGCTTGCCCTGCTTCCTGGCAGGAGCACCGAGCAGGCGGAGTGGGACAAGCCCCATGCCCTGACCCCGCTCCCCGGCAGGAGTGCCGGGTGGGCGGAGTGGATCGGGGTGTGGGGATGCCCATTTTTACAGGGTTCCCCAATTGTCCGGGACCCCTGGGCACAGATCCCGCTCGCCAAGTGGCTAATCCGTGGCAGAATGTAGTTCATTTTATTTTGCCCTGGAATTTCTAGTATGTTGGCATTCCCATAAATAGGCCCAAGATGTTTTAAAACATAGTCTTCTGTCCCCTTTACAGTTTGACTTGTACTTTCAGACCCCTGGAGCTTCAATACACTTGTTGATTGTCACAGTTTATGAAGTGTGTTTTCAAAATTAAGCAACTTCTTTACAAAGGTCATCTTCACATTAAATCAAATTAACATCTTTCACATATTGAAATCTAGATCAATCATGCACAAGAGACAGAGTTATATCACTCTAACATGATGTCACCTGGAAGACTGTAAACGCTGTAAATCCATTTTCTTTGGAAGGTGGGAGTGTCAGGGTGGAGAGAAACCCTTTTATTCTGGAGGAGTTCTTCTTAGCTGACTTGTCCTGAGCTTTCCACGTCCATACTATGGCATGGCATATCCTGCCATGGATTTTAAAGCAGAATGCCCCACATACAAACTGAATGGAAGGATTAACAAAAATAAATCTGCAACTAAGGTTTTTGATTTCAAAAGGGCTGACTTTCAAAAATTAAGGAAATTAGTTAGGGAAGTGGATTGGACTGAAGAATTTATGGGTTTAAAGGTAGAGGAGGCCTGGGATTATTTTAAATTAAAGCTGCAGAAGCTATCGGAAGCCTGCATCCCAAGAAAGGGGAAAAAATTCATAGGCAGGAGTTGTAGACCAAGCTGGATGAGCAAGCATCTTAGAGAGGTAATTAAGAAAAAGCAGAAAGCATATAGGGAGTGGAAGAAGGGAGGGATCAGTAAGGCAAGCTACCTTATTGAGGTCAGAATATGTAGGGATAAAGTGAGACAGGCTAAAAGTCAAGTAGAGTTGGACCTTGCAAAGGGAATTAAAACCAATAGTAAAAGGTTCTATAGTCATATAAATAGGAAGAAAACAAAGAAAGAAGAAGTGGGACCGCTAAAAACTGAGGATGGAGTGGAGGTCAAGGATAATCTAGGCATGGCCCAATATCTAAACAAATACTTTGCCTCAGTCTTTAATAAGACTAAAGAGGATCTTAGGGATAATGGTAGCATGATAAATGGGAATGAGGATATGGAGGTAGACATCACCATATCTGAGGTAGAAGCGAAACTCAAACAGCTTAATGGGACTAAATCGGGGGGCCCAGATAATCTTCATCCAAGAATATTAAAAGAATTGGCACAAGAAATTGCAAGCCCATTAGCAAGAATTTTTAATGAATCTGTAAACTCAGGGGTTGTACCGTATGATTGGAGGATTGCTAACATAGTTCCTATTTTTAAGAAAGGGAAAAAAAGTGATCCAAGTAATTATAGGCCTGTTAGTTTGACATCTGTAGTATGCAAGGTCTTGGAAAAAATTTTGAAGGAGAAGGTAGTTAAGGACATTGAAGTCAATGGTAAATGGGACAAAATACAACATGGTTTTACAAAAGGTAGATCGTGCCAAACCAACCTGATCTCCTTCTTTGAGAAAGTAACAGATTTTTTAGATAAAGGAAACGCAGTGGATCTAATTTACTTAGATTTTAGTAAGGCGTTTGATACGGTGCCACATGGGGAATTATTAGTTAAATTGGATAAGATGGGCATCAATAGGAATATTGAAAGGTGGATAGGGAATTGGTTAAAGGGGAGACTACAACGGGTCCTACTGAAAGGTGAACTGTCAAGTTGGAGGGAGGTTACCAGTGGAGTTCCTCAGGGATCGGTTTTGGGACCAATCTTATTTAATCTTTTTATTACTGACCTGGGCACAAAAAGTGGGAGTGTGCTAATAAAGTTTGCAGATGATACAAAGCTGGGAGGTATTGCTAATTTAGAGAAGGACAGGGATACCCTACAGGAGGATCTGGATGACCTTGTAAACTGGAGTAATAGGAATAGGATGAAATTTAATAGTGAGAAGTGTAAGGTCATGCATTTAGGGATTAATAACAAGAATTTTAGTTATAAGCTAGGGACGCATCAACTAGAAGTAACGGAGGAGGAAAAGGACCTTGGAGTATTGGTTGATCATAGGATGACTATGAGCTGCCAATGTGATATGGCTGTGAAAAAAGCTAATGTCGTCTTGGGATGCATCAGGAGAGGTATTTCCAGTAGGGATAAGGAGGTTTTAGTACCGTTATATAAGGCACTGGTGAGACCTCACCTGGAGTACTGTGTGCAGTTCTGGTCTCCCATGTTTAAGAAGGATGAATTCAAACTGGAACAGGTACAGAGAAGGGCTACTAGGATGATCCGAGGAATGGAAAACTTGTCTTATGAAAGGAGACTCAGGGAGCTTGGCTTGTTTAGCCTAACTAAAAGAAGGCTGAGGGGAGATATGATTGCTCTCTATAAATATATCAGAGGGATAAATACCAGAGAGGGAGAGGAATTATTTAAACTCAGTACCAATGTGGACACAAGAACAAATGGATATAAACTGGCCACTAGGAAATTTAGATTAGAAATTAGACGAAGGTTTCTAACCATCAGAGGAGTGAAGTTTTGGAATAGCCTTCCGAGGGAAGTAGTGGGGGCAAAAGATCTATCTTGCTTTAAGATTAAACTCGATAAGTTTATGGAGGAGATGGTATGATGGGATAACATGGTTTTGGTAATTAAATATTCATGGTAAATAGGCCCAATGGCCTGTGATGGGTTTTAGATGGGGTAAGATCCAAGTTACCTGGGAAAGAATTTTCTGTAGTATCTGGCTGATGAATCTTGCCCATATGCTCAGGGTTTAGCTGATCGCCATATTTGGGGTCGGGAAGGAATTTTCCTCCAGGGCAGATTGGAAGAGGCCCTGGAGGTTTTTCGCCTTCCTCTGTAGCATGGGGCACGGGTCACTTGCTGGAGGATTCTCTGCTCCTTGAGGTCTTTAAACTACAATTTGAGGACTTCAATAGCACAGATATAGGTGTGAGGTTTTTTTGGTAGGAGTGGTGGGTGAAATTCTGTGGCCTGCGTTGTGCAGGAGGTCAGACGAGATGATCATAATGGTCCCTTCTGACCTAAATATCTATGAATCTATGAATCTATACACAAAACAATGACATAGGTTTCAGAGTAGCAGCCGTGTTAGTCTGTATTCGCAAAAAGAAAAGGAGGACTTGTGGCACCTTAGAGACTAACCAATTTATTTGAGCATAAGCTTTCGTGAGCTACAGCTCACTTATTTGTTAGTCTCTAAGGTGCCGCAAGTACTCCTTTTCTTTTTGTGAATACAGACTAACACAGCTGCTACTCTGAAACCTGGTTTTTGAATGTTATCATTCTTGACGTCTGATTTGTATCCATTTATTCTTTTACGTAGAGACTGTCCAGTTTGACCAACGTACATGGCAGAGGGGCATTGCTGGCACATGATAGCATATATCACACTGGTAGATGTGCAGGTGAATGAACACAGTTGGCAACAGGCTTTGTTGCAAGGATAGGTTCCTGGGTTAGTGGTTCTGTTGTGTGGTTGCTGGTGAGTATTTGCTTCAGGTTGGGGGGCTGTCTGTAAGCAAGGACTGGCTTGTCTCCCAAGATCTGTGAGAGTGATGGGTCGTCCTTCAGGATAGTTTGTAGATCCTTGATGATGCATTGGACAGGTTTTAGTTGGGGGCTGAAGGTGATGGCTAGTGGCATTCTGTTATTTTCTTTGTTGGGCCTGTCTTGTATTGGTGACTTCTGGGTACTCTTCTGGCTCTGTCAATCTGTTTCTTCACTTCAGCAGGTGGGTATTGTAGTTGTAAGAATGCTTGATAGAGATCTTGTAGGTGTTTGTCTCTGTCTGAGGGGTTGGAGTAAATGCGGTCGTACCGTAGAGCTTGGCTATAGACAATGGATCGTGTGGTGTGGTCTGGATGAAAGCTGGAGGCATGTAGGTAAGTATAGCAGTCAGTAGGTTTCCGGTACTTGGTGGTGTTTATGTGACCATCGCTTATTAGCACTGTAGTGTCCAGGAAGTGGATCTCTTGTGCGGACTTGTCCAGGCTGAGGTTGATGGTGGGATGGAAATTGTTGAAATCATGGTGGAATTCCTCAAGGGCTTCTTTTCCATGGGTCCAGATGATGAAGATGTCATCAATGTCGCGCAAGTAGAGTAGGGGCATTAGGGGATGAGAGCTGAGGAAGCGTTGTTCTAAGTCAGCCATAAAAATGTTGGTATACTGTGGTGCCATGCGGGTACCCATAGCAGTGCCGCTGATTTGAAGGTATACATTGTCCCCAAATGTGAAATAGTTATGGGTGAGGACAAAGTCAAAGTTCAGCCACCAGGTTTGCCGTGACATTATCGGGGATACATAGTGTGGTTCTGCTTCAACACTGATAACACAATATGACCCAAAGTAATTTCTAGTCCTGACCTTGGACTAATTTTCCATTCACTACTAAATTCTTATGCAGGCAAAACTCACTGACGTTGGTTCTTATCCATGGTCCAAACTATATTTGACACAGATCCAAAAGGGCTAGGAGTGTTCGGGTTGGCTGCCTACCACCTTTGTATCCCCTAACTCCATGTTTCATCCACAGCATAAGTTAGAGCAGCTTCAGAGCTGCTCTAATGTCCACCAGCTGATTTCTCCCTCAGGAACCATTATGCCAAAGACCAGGAGAGCACAGCACTGCTTCATCCTTGCTCCCTCCCCTGGGCATGACCCAATGTGTGTGGAAGTAGGCTGGGATTGGATGGCATATAGATGCTGATGACATATAGATATATGCTGGCTCAACGCCAGTCAGGGATTACCCATGCCAAAGGAACTCTCATCTGCCTGGTTAGGGTGGCTTTTTGGTCCCTTTGGACCACCATAGCAACACAAAGGGAATGCATAGGACTGAGGATTTGGCTCATTAACTTTACTGGGAGGTTTACCTGAGAAAGGAATGCAGAATTTAGCCCTTTGCAAGTTTATCATCTACTATGTCATGAACTTTAATGGGATCTGATGAACAGCCAACCAACAGGAAATCCAGAGACCAAATCTTGACTGAAGCCTCTACCATAGAATTCAAAAGCTCTTGCCAAAGTAAAATTTCATTATGAATCAGAAGCCATGAACTGTATGAATGAGCAAATTGATATTATGCTAGACAGTATTGATATTATGCTCAAGCAGCATTAGAATTCAAGCCAGTAGCATGTCAACTCATCTAGTTTGTGTGCTGTCTTCTTAAAAATCTGTGATTGCCTAATACCTTATATAAGAGACAAAGAAAGCTTCTTCCCATCTCTTTGAGGACATAAAAGATTAATAGAAATCTTCATTATTTAGATCTTTTCATTATGCCACCCACAGGGTGACACATATTGCAGATCTTAGTATAGGGCTGACCTTGACTACCTAATGAGATGTGTAATGATGACACTGCTGTAGAAGCAGGGCTGGCAGAACAAACGCAAGCAGGCACTGCACAAAGATCAAATCTCTTGCTTTCTGCAAATTAAGCTCTGGGAAAAAGGAAAAGCCGGATGTGGGAAACACACTGATAAAAGGCTGGTGGCACCATACACTGAACACTAACGGAGGGCCTAATAGTATTTGCTGACCTACATTCCATTAGAATTCTTTTGATAGTGAAAGTCTGCTCTGGAATGTAACCTAGACTAGAACCCACATACATTAAGATAATACACTCTGATTGCAACTATTGACATGAATTTCAGCATTGGCCAAAATAAGCGTACTGGGCTGGATTTTGCAGAGTGACTGTAACGTACACAGAAAACTCAACCATTCTGATCTGGGGATGTTTTACAACGATTTCACTGAGATATAACAGACTATACTAGGAACAAGGAAATGAAGAGGGCACATTATATTATTTATACTACAATAGGGTTCCATTTTGGCACGGTCCCTCCACCAAAGAGCTTAGAGCAGGGATCGGCAACCTTTGGCACGTGACCCATCAGGGAAATCCACTGGTCAGCCGGATTGGTTTGTTTACCTTCAGCGTCCACAGATTCAGCCAATCACAGCTGCCACTGGCCGCGGTTCGCTGTTCCAGGCCAATGGGGGCTGCAGGAAGCGGTGTGGGCCCAGGGATGTGCTGGCCGCTGCTTCCCGCAGCCCCCATTGGCCTGGAGTGGCGAACTGTGGCCAGTGGGAGCTGTGATCGGCCAGACCTGTGGATGCTGCAGGTAAACAAACTGTCCCGGCCTGCCAGCGGATTCCCTGATGGGCCGCGTGCCAAAGGTTGCTGATCCCTGGTCTAGGAGCTAGGCTGTACCCTTACACACAGCCCTGAGTAACGGGCAATGGATTGGAACACTGCTCTAGGGGAGCTATTGTGCCTCAGGGACACCTGACAGAAGTATAGTTCCTCTCAGAGCTCCTGTATTGTACTGGGGGCCTAATTTGCAGCGTGCATGTGATGGGTGAGAGGATGGGCCCGTGGATCTTTAGGCCCTGCCACTCCCTGTCCACTTGCCCCCCAGGAGAAGCATCTGGCACAGCCCCTGCACTCCCCTCAGCACTCAGACCTAGACTGTGCATAGCTTTAACAGAGCCACACATGGGGAAAAGTCTTACTTCTTTTGCCACGCCCTCATATGGCTACATTTGAGCTAGTCACAGTCTAAGCCCAGGAGGGCAAGCAGCATAGGCCAGGTGAGGGAGTGGATATAGCCCAAACCTGTATTGTTTTTATATACATTGCAGGTCTTGTCTTTAGTATCATCAAAATAAGCACATCTGAATAAGCACAAATTGTCCCATAGTAGTTGGCACGTTTCATACAGGTGTCACGGAAGAAGTGGGCATGGAGGAGGCAGTGTGAAGGAAGAGAGGGTAGTGACTTTATGGGTCATCTCAGAGAAAGCAGTTATGGCTGGGGGAGGGAGGAGCACTGTTGAAGAAAGCTCAGAGAGTGCTATGAGAGAAGGAAATAACTCCCTACCCCCCCCCGAACATCCCCCTCCCCCATCCACTGGTCAACTAGTTACATGCAGTGTTGTCAATCCCTCTTCCCCTCTCCCCCCCAAATTCGAACACCCCCCCCTTCTAATTTCAGTTCCTGGAAATCACTAAGCACCCCAACAGAGCAGTTGGGGGGAGGAGGGGAGGGGCAGAGAAGTGGTAACTATAGATTTCTAAGACCAAAGCTAGCATTCATTTTCCAAGTGAAAAGTTCAGTTACTGTTTTTTTAAAAAACATTGATTTATTCATCCATCTAGATCATTATGGTTCAGGGCTGCACCACACCTTTGGCCACTCTCTCGGTCTCTCCCATCGGCACCTTTCCCCAGTGACAGATCTAGAGCTGCACTCCTTTCAGGGCAGAACCTGGGGGGTCACCCTACTTTTAGACTGGGTCCGAGGTTACAGTATCCCATGCTTCACCAACCATGTTACCTCAGCCTTCCCTGCTCCAAGGAGGAAGTCAGTACCTGACCAAGTGTAGAAACTATGCTCACAACTGTGTTGGAGGGGCTATTTTTGGAGCTCCACTTCCTAACTTGCCCCACCCTCCTGGTCAGGTAGGGGATATAGCAATCCTGCAGAGGCTGATTTCTTACACGAGGTACTACCTGTGACCTGAATAGTCAGCACAAAGGAATAAGAGGGTGCTTTATACCTTCTTATTCCTTTGTGCAGCCATGCCAGCCAAAGCCCCTATCATTGGACAGTAGCCCCCTCCAGGATTAGAAATAAAATTAAATAAATCAGAAATAAAATAAAATTACTCCCTGAAATAGGATTAGTAACCATGATTTTCTCATGGGAATAACACTGCATTGCAATCATCTGTGACGCTGGCAGACCAGATGCCAGCTCATGCCAAAGCCCCTAGACCTCACTGAACACTAACAAATGCATAGCTGGAAATCTGTCTGGCTTTCCTGTGTGTTAGTACTATTAAACTAGATATCAGAGTCATAAGATTGTGTTTAGACTTTCTGGAATGCTGGTAGGATGCTGCATGTATTAATCCTAATGTCTGTATCTCATATTATAAGGTAATGTTTGCCTTGCAACTATAAAAATATTTGTTAAGTCTCGTAAATTCCCTACAATCAGGGGAGAAACATTACCAAGTGTGAAATGCTAGTTTACCACAAGAGGTGTTGTTATCTTTTCCCCAACAAGAAAAGGTCTACAGATATCAGACAAGCCATTGTAGATTAAAGACTTTGTTGATTGCTTCCCCCCATGCCTCTGAAGAGGGTACATGCACAAGCCTGTGTCCTATCATAGCTTGAATGCTACAAGGAGGGAATAAAAATGCCTGTTAAGGACAAATTAGTATCTCTGTGCTGTCTGGACTCTGAGGGGCAAAGATAAACATAAGCAAGAGATCCCCAAGCTGCTTGTCTTGGGTTAGCCCTAAAGCACATAAAAGCTTGCTTATGATAGAACTTCTATTACCTTTTGAAGCTAACATTGTACCTCATTTGTGTGCCTATGATCATCTGCTTTAAGCATGTAAATAGCTCATTTATTTTTCCTAGTTAATAAGCCTTTAGTTACAGGATTGGCTACAAGCAGTGTCTTTGGTTTGAGATCCAAGTACAACTGACCTGGGGTAAGTGACTGGTTCTTTGGGACTGGGAGTAACCTGAATATTGTAGGGATTTTTGGTGTAAAGCAACCATCTATCAAAAAGTCCAGCTTGCTGGGTGGTGAGGTAGACTGGAATGCCTGTCTATGACTCCCTATTAAGGCTGTTATAGTGTTTTAGGAGCTCACACTTGTTACTGGGTTGGTGAAATCTAAGTATAGATCACACAATCAGTTTGGGGTTCATGCCCTGTTTCTTGACAGTCTGCCCTGTGGTTGGCACTCACAGTTCTGAGCTACTCCAGCCAGCATGACAACATCTTCATGTAATTTTTCTATATTGTGATCCACAAAAGATGTATTTGTTCCCACTTTGTACATCTCCAGAGGCATTTTTAAAACATTTGTGGCACTTTATTATTCAGCTGCCCTTGGATATTTAAAGTTTGGCTTTTAGTTAGATTCATTGTGTTATAAAGTAGTTTTTAACTCTATGTTTTTCTCAGAATAAAATCTAGGGAATCAAGCAGTAAACTAAGGTAAAGCCAAGTGGACTTGAGCTCCAGTGTAGATCTCTTTCAGGAAGCAGTTGATAAATGGGAGGATTTATTGAATGACTCTTCTCTGTGCAAGTGCCAAGAGCTAAATGCACAACTGCATTAAAATGAACTTTTCTAGATTAAAGTGTCTTCTCCCCAGCCTAGGTGAGAATTCCCAGACAATGATTTGTTGATAGCGCTGGAATATTTTGCCTGATTATTTAATGCCACGAGGGCAATGCTTATCATCCTCCCGGGAAGTTTTTCTCTATCACTGAGAGAATACTTAGTAAGGCACAGTGATCTCCCTGGGTAAGACCACTAATTAAAAAACAATGATTCACCTACTGTATTACCAGCTGGAAGACTCAAGTTTTAGACACAGAACAGTACATTTATCTAGGCCAAATTTTTCAAAATAGGCCACTGAGTCAGGGTATCTTCATGTTCAGATTGTTCACTCTGAGACACTTTGGGCTTGACCCCCTTCCTCCCAGCGTATTCAGTGGGAGCTATGGGTGCCTCACTCCTAGATAAAAACAGGCCAGCTTAAGGTGCCTCAAAGGGGGCACGGAAAAATGGAGACATCGAAAATCTGTAGCAACGTTTGGAAACTTTGGCCTCTCTCAAACCATGTAATGTTCCAAAGGAGAAAAATAGTTCACTGGTAAAGCAGGATTAAAAGCAGATTTCATGTCTTCACACTGCTTTGAAAACATGCATTTTGAAAATGTTACAGGTAAAGAGTGAAACTTTCAAGTGGATAATAGAGGAGCTACAACCCCACCCTTCAGCTCTGCCAGTGTAAGAGAGACGGCTCAAGGGATTTCCCTGTTCCCCATGCATGCACCATGTGCAAGAGTAGGAATATTTCCTGTCCCTGTGTTTGAGGGAGCATGAGGATTGCTAACTCCATGCATCCCCAAGAGTGCAAGTCACTACAAAGAGGAATGGGTGTGGAGAAGGTCAGAGGATGGCTCCCATAGCAGAATACAGGGTCATGTGTATCTGCCCCAGAAGCAGTGCACTGTTATAGCCCTACATCCATTCTGCACCAGACTGTAAAGCTGGTGAGTTGCAGGGAGTGGGTCAATGATACAGTGTGTGTGTGTGTGTGTGTGTGTATGTACTCTCCCACCCCGTGCCCCACACCCATGTACAGCACAGTGCTGGGGGAGACTGTGTCTCTAAAGGCAGCATACCTGGAATGGCTTGGCTTCACTCATGGCTGTGCCTACCAGTAAATGCCATGATCTAGCCTTTGCTGTGTAATTTACACCTACTTGCTGATGCACAGCTTCTTATATCACCCCTGAATTTGACCTCAATTGCCCACACCCTTTGCACTTCTTCCAACAGGTATGCTAGACTCTCCTGTAAAACTTAGGAAGGAAGGCTATTGGCTGGCTCTTTCCCAGGCACACAAGAATCCTGTAACTCTCCCACATAGTATTAAATGTATATTCAGACACCAGCCTTGGAATCATCCCATTCTAACAAAGCCAGAACACTTTTTGCAGAAGAGCCAAATCCATCAGCTCTGAGCAGAAAGTAGCAGTATATATCATTTCATACAGTCATTGGGGGGAAAGCAGTACATAAATCAGCATGTTTCAGAGACTCCAGGCCTTTACCAGAGTCTTTGAGGAGAAATGTTCAGTGTCTGTTGCCTTATATCACCTTTGGTATGAAAACTCATTTGCTTCAGCAAGGTTAAATCCAGTCATACAGAAATGCACCTGAGGTTGGCACACATTAATACACAGTATTTAACCCATTTCACATTGTCCTAACAGTGATAAAATGCACCAATTTCCACAATTACTGTTAACTTGTGCACGCCCTCCTCTTCCCACTTTCCCCGTTATTTCTCCATTAATTCCCAATATTTCATGCTTCCTAAAGAAAGTTTGTTATAAACCTCTGTTGATCCATCCTACATCTCCTGCTAGTGGCCACTGGCCTGCCCTTGTCTGTCTGTGTCACTGTTAAACCAGCACTAGAGCAGGTCAGAAAAAGAGTGTTTTTCTGTGAAAAATATCATTTCTGGCAAAAAATTCTCAAACAAAACAGACTTTGGGCAAATATTTGGGCCAAAAAACTAAAGCTTTTTTAGGTGGGGTGGGTTTTGTTTGTTTGTTTTTTTGGACAATACGTCAAAATTTTCCACAGAAATGAGATGCTTTTCACAAAAATTTCGTTCTGTGGAAAACCCAACTTTTCCATGAAAAAAACAGGTACTGGGTCATTGAGTAGAAGAGACAGCCAGGTGGAGGGCAGTCAAAACAGCAGAATGGAACTCTGGGGGCATCATAAACACAATGGTCAAATAATACTTAGTCCTGGCATGAGTGCAGAGGTTTGGACTTGACGACATCTTGAGGTCCTTTCCAGTCCTGCAATTCAATGATTTAGCAAGTAAAAAACAAGGGGACAAATCATGCCCTTGGCTAAGGTCATTTCACACCAGCAGAGCAGCACACAGGGCAGGTCTGAGATCCCTAAATGAAAAGCTGAGTATTCCCCTGCTGTAAAAGTCTACTCAGCTGGCATAGCTGGCTCTAAGACAGCCCCTCCTTGGCTCCCAGTGGGGGTGTGGTTTGGGGGTGGGCCAGAGTGTAGTGTGCTCTAGTGATCCTCATTGGTGAAATGGCCTCAGTGAGGTAATTACAAACTGGCATAAATTAGACTAGCCCCAGAAGCAGGGGAGACAAAAATATGTCTTAGAGCTAACTTTGGCTCTGGCAATGAGCTGTGATTAGGTTCAGCTGAGGACTGAGCCCAATATATATTATTTTCAGTAAGCTCATTTTAGTGTTGAGCAGGCAACAGGCTTAAATTTTTGTAACATAATGTGGCAGCTGAAGAAAAATGTAAAGTGCCAGAAATAGCATTTTTCCCTTCTCCCTGCCCCATCTCCCATATACATAGGAACTTCATGATTGAATTAAGAAAAAATGAGTACTTGTGGCACCTCAGAGACTAACAAATTTATTTGAGCATAAGCTTTTGTAAGCTACAGCTCACTTCACCGGATGCATTCAGTGGAAAATAGATTTATCTCTCCACTGTATTTTCCACTGAATGCATCCGATGAAGTGAGCTGTAGCTCACGAAAGCTTATTCTCAAATAAATTTGTTAGTCTAAGGTGCCACAAGTTCTCCTTTTCTTTTTGCGAATACAGACTAACACAGCTGCTACTCTGAAACCTGTCATGATTGAATTAGGGTCACTAAGGAAACAAAGGCAGATCTGAGGAGATAAAGGATATTTTGAACACATTTCAAGATGGCTTCCATTTAGTGACCGAACTGGGTCCAAGCAACAGAGGTTTATTTATTTTGAGATACAGCTGGCATCTTAAAATCCAGTGTATGATTTTATGGAGGATCATACATAGAAAGCATCCCACCAGGCATAGAAGGAAGGGACTGATTCAATGAAGGACAGAGTGAGAAACAAAAGAACTAATCTCATTCCAACTCACAAGGTCAGGGAGTCTCAGGGAGTGCCAGGAAGGTGACTCGTGGTGGATTGTTACTGATTACCTATATGTTCAGACATTTAAAAGAAAATGGTAATTCAGGATTATCTCTCAGGAGAGATAGTTACAACGGGTTTTATTTCTGAAATAAAAGTGATAAATACAACTAACACAGAACTTTAAAATTACAAGTTCTACAGATATCAGAGGGGTAGTCGTGTTAGTCTGGATCTGTAAAAGCGGCAAAGAGTCCTGTGGCACCTTATAGACTAACAGATGTATTGGAGCATAAGCTTTTGTGGGTGAATACCCACTGTATTCACCCACGAAAGCTTATGCTCCAATACATCTGTTAGTCTATAAGGTGCCACAGGATTCTTTGCCAAATTCTACAGAAACATCTGATATGCATTGCAGAGCAAGTCCAAATGCATACAGCAAACCAGAGATATTGCAAACTCCATATCAGCAGCCAACTTGTCCAAGTCTGTCACTAATTTGGTAAGCAATCTTTTCTAGATCTACGAACTCACTTAAACCAAGCCACCACTCTGGAATATATTTTCAAAACAAGTTTCCAATTTATAGGGCCCAACCCTGAGAAGTGACTTCAGTAGAGATGCATAGAATCATAGAATATCAGGGTTGGAAGGGACCCCAGAAGGCCATCCAGTCCAACCCCCTGCCCGAAGCAGGACCAACTCCCAGTTAAATCATCCCAGCCAGGGCTTTGTCAAGCCTGACCTTAAAAACCTCTAAGGAAGGAGATTCTACCACCTCCCTAGGTAACGCATTCCAGTGTTTCACCACCCTCATAGTGAAAAAATTTTTCCTAATATCCAATCTAAACCTCCCCCACTGCAACTTGAGACCATTACTCCTCGTTCTGTCATCTGCTACCATTGAGAACAGTCTAGAGCCATCCTCTTTGGAACCCCCTTTCAGGTAGTTGAAAGCAGCTATCAAATCCCCCCTCATTCTTCTCTTCTGCAGACTAAACAATCCCAGCTCCCTCAGCCTCTCCTCATAACTCATGTGTTCTAGACCCCTAATCATTTTTGTTGCCCTTCGCTGGACTCTCTCCAATTTATCCACATCCTTCTTGTAGTGTGGGGCCCAAAACTGGACAATACTCCAGATGAGGCCTCACCAATGTCGAATAGAGGGGAACGATCACGTCCCTCGATCTGCTCGCTATGCCCCTACTTATACATCCCAAAATGCCATTGGCCTTCTTGGCAACAAGGGCACACTGCTGACTCATATCCAGCTTCTCATCCACTGTCACCCCTAGGTCCTTTTCCGCAGAACTGCTGCCTAGCCATTCGGCCCCTAGTCTGTAGCAGTGCATTGGGTTCTTCCGTCCTAAGTGCAGGACCCTGCACTTATCCTTATTGAACCTCATCAGATTTCTTTTGGCCCAATCCTCCAATTTGTCTAGGTCCCTCTGTATCCTATCCCTCCCCTCCAGCATATCTACCACTCCTCCCAGTTTAGTATCATCCGCAAATTTGCTGAGAGTGCAATCTACACCATCCTCCAGATCATTTATGAAGATATTGAACAAAACCGGCCCCAGGACCGACCCCTGGGGCACTCCACTTGACACCGGCTGCCAACTAGACATGGAGCCATTGATCACTACCCGTTGAGCCCGACAATCTAGCCAGCTTTCTACCCACCTTATAGTGCATTCATCCAGCCCATACTTCCTTAACTTGCTGACAAGAATACTGTGGGAGACCGTGTCAAAAGCTTTGCTAAAGTCAAGAAACAATACATCCACTGCTTTCCCTTCATCCACAGAACCAGTAATCTCATCATAGAAGGCGATTAGATTAGTCAGGCATGTGCTCATTGTGTCTCAAGATGTAACCCTAAAATGATCAAGTCTCTTAGGAATCCATGCTAGACTCACTTTTACCAGAATTCGTTTATTTGTCTTAATAGATAGTATATTTCACACTTCAAATCCCCAGTAGAGAAGTGGGCAAACTACAGTGCACAAGCCACATCCGGTCCTGAGCTCCCGGCTGGGGAGGCTAGACCCCGGACCCCCCCTGCAGCGACACCACGGCGACGCCAGTGTGGCCTGCAGCTCCTGCCAGGCAGCACAAGAGGCGTGGGTGGCTCCAGCGGGGCTGCGAGTTCCTGCTGCTCTGAGCAGCATGGTAAGGGGGCGGGGAGGGGGTTGGATAAGGGGCAGGGGGTTCCGGGGGACAGTCAAGAGACAGGGGCGGTTGGATGGGGTGGAGGTTCTGCAGGGGGCAGTCAGGGGACGGGGAGCAGAGCGGTTGGATAGGCGTGGGAGTCCCGGGGGGCTGTCAGGAGGTGGGGGTGTGGATAGGGGTCAAGACAGTCAGGAGACAGGGAGCGGGGGGGTTGGATAGGGGGTGGGGTCCTGGGGGGGCGGTTAGGGGTAGGGGGGTTCCAGGAGGGGGCAGTCAGGGGACAAGGAGCAGGAGGGTTGGATGGATCGGAGGTTCTGAGGGGGGCTGTCAGGGGGCGGGAAGTGTGGGGGCAGATAGCCTGGCCCCTGCCCCCTGTTTGGGGAGGCACAGCCTTCCCTACCCAGCCCTCCGTAACGTTTTGAAACCCCAATGTGGCCCTCAGGCCAAAAAGTTTGCCCACTCCTCTGCCCTAATATGTTAATTTTTAGGATTGAAGAAGATTCATTAGATTTAAAAGGAAACAATGACAGAATAGCGCCCCTGCAAGTGTATTACACTCTGTCTTTACAACACTTGTTATAATACACATTTAGTCTGTATCTTGCCAGGAAACACAAAGAAAGTTCTACATAAAATCTTCTGTTGACTAAAGTTTCTGCCTCAGATACATTGTTGAGTTACTGATATTTTTTAAAGACTCTTCCCTGCACGTCCTCATTCACTGCACCTCCCACATCCCATCCCCAAAGGTTTTCCATATTTATCCAGTCTTATTTTGGAGGACAGCAGAATAAATTTATATGTTGCAGATATGCTGTTTCTTATTTTAGCTAAGGCTCTCAATAGGGGTAAGAATAGTGACTGCTTTGGGACAGAGTCCCAGGAGATAGTCATTTGCTGTTTTACAGCCAAAAAGAGCTGTAAATAATGCAAGTGATTCACTCTAGCGAGGCTGAATAATTCACAAAGTCTAAGGACGAGTCTGAAAATGTCATTATGGAACAGCTGATTTAAAATAATATCACCCTCAGACACCACATTTTCAAAACCAAATTAGTCCTGGTACATTGTATGAGGAATTTAAGCAGTGAATTTCAGTTTAGAGCTAGATGTCTTTTGTTTAAACTTTAAAAAAAAATAGTCTTTTTTTAAAAAAGTGAACATTTTCTTTTCTTTGAAATTCCACTGTTTCTTGAAAAAATGTCCTATCCCCTCCCCCCCCCCCAAAAAACATCAACAAACTGTAAAAATGACTAGTTAATAGAGCCACAAAAAATCCCCTTTTACAACTATGGCTCTACCCTCTCCTCTCCAATGGGAACGTGGTGAACCACATATTCATGAGTTCCAGGCTTGATTACCGAAATTCTCTGTATCTTATTAGGGTTTTGTTTTCATACTAAGATATAGTTGGTTTGTCCAGAACAGAGCAGTCCATATAGTCAGCAATACAAACAGCTGAGAGCACATCACCCCAGTGTTTAACTAGCACTTAACTGGCTCCACACTGAATACCAGCTCACATTCAAGGTTTCATTCTGCATCTTCAGAGTACTCCATGGGATCGAGTTACTTGAAGGGCTGCATAACCCTGCTTCACCATAATCTCTCATGACAGATATGTTCCACTGAAATAAGGACACTATCAAGCTCAAGAATGAAACTCATTTGTGGAGGAAGAAGTGCTTTCTTGGCATCCACTAAACCAGCACTCACTTGTGGAACACATCAGGATGTCCAGGAACCTCAGCATCTCCTCAGCACAAGAAACCCCTTAATTCTTCTACCTACCCTTTCCACAACAACACTACTCCCATGGAAAACGGCTGGGACTTTAGAATCTTAGGCCTTTCTCCAGGGGAGGGATCCACCCCATCCTCCCCCACTGTGGCCTTTGCATGTTTGCTGCTATAGTAGCATACATGGCTGTAAAAACCTTGCAGCTGTCCAGGGAGAATTTCCCAAATGCAGGCACTGTATACAGTTGCCATAAGTGGCCCCGTGCTGCCACCACCAGCAGTTCCAATTCAGTGGGCATGCTGGGGGTACAGAGGCATATCAGGGAAGTGCTGTGTGCTGCAGATCTTCCATGACACCCCAACTTGCAGAACAGCTCATAGGCAGCACTCAGAAGGCTCTGCAAATTAAAGCCCCGGGCTACTCTAATTTAGATCAGGAGCCAAAATGGCAGCCCAGAATCCCAACAGCACAATGGTGGCCTAAAGCTACCTTTGCCCCTCTGGTCTGCATGTTCCGAGAATCTCTCCCCATATGCCTGGCATAATTTAGCTGGCAAGTTTATGGCTTGTGCCTATGATTGTGTTACAGTGGAGTCCCCTAAATCAGAACCCCTTTTTGATCCCAAGGGAAGTGGTAGGGTGTCTGGCAGCAGAAATCTCTCATTCTGAGAACAGGAGTAGAGGGAACATAGAGGCTGCACCTGAGCTTCGGGGCTGGTACTGGACATCAAGACTCCATGTACTCAGGATAACTAAATCAGAAAGATATTGCTTGCCACTGTTGCTTCAAGAATTCTCTGTTCATAATTTGCTATTCATACTGTGACAGGTCACCTGGACGATCGAGATACAAAAGGAGCACTTAAAGATGATAAAAGACACTGCAGAGAAACTAAATGAATTCTTTGCTTCAATCTTCACGGCTGAGGATGTTAGGGAGATTCCCAAACCTGAGCAGTCTTTTGTAGGTGACAAATATGAGGACTTATCACAGATTGAAGTATCACTAGAGGAGGTTTTGGAATTAATTGAGAAACTTAACAGTAACAAGTCACCGGGACCAGATGGCATTTACCCAAGTGTTCTGAAAGAACTCAAATATGAAATTGCAGAAC
This sequence comes from Eretmochelys imbricata, assembly GCF_965152235.1. Classification (NCBI taxonomy): domain Eukaryota; kingdom Metazoa; phylum Chordata; order Testudines; family Cheloniidae; genus Eretmochelys; species Eretmochelys imbricata. The sequence goes on along the minus strand of NC_135573.1, from coordinate 48,757,359 downwards.
TATTAACTATGGTTTGTAACCGGCCCTTTAAGTCAGCTACTGTACCCAATGACTGGAAGATAACTAATGTAACACCATTATTTAAGAAGGGCTCTAGAGGTGATCCTGGCAGTTTTAGACGAGTAAATCTAACATCCATACCAGGCAAATTAGTTGAAACAATAGTAAAGAATAAAATTGTCAGACACATAGAAGAACATAAATTGTAGCGCAAAAGTCAACATGGCTTCTGTAAAGGGAGATCATGTCTTACTAATCTATTAGAGTTCTTTGAGGGGGTCAAACAAACATGTGGTCAAGGGGGATCCAGTGGACATAGTGTACTTAGATTTCCAGAAAGCCTTTGACAAGGTCCCTCACCAAAGGCTCTTATGTAAATTAAGTTGTCATGGGATAAATGGTAAATTTTCAGAATGGAAAGGGGTAACTAGTGGTGTTCCCAAGGGTCAGTCTAGGACCAATCCTATTCAACTTATTCATAAGTGATTCATAAGTAAACAGTGAGGTGGCAAAGTTTTCAGATGATACTAAACTGCTCAAGATAGTTAAGACCAAAGCAAATTGAAAAACTTCAAAAAGATCTCACAGAACTAAGGGATTGGGCAAAAAAAATTGCAAATGAAATTTAATGTGGATAAATGTAAAGTAACGCACATTGGAAAAAAAACACCCCAACTACACATACAATATGATGGGGGCTAATTTAGCTACAACTAATCAGGAGAAAGATCTTGGCGTCATCGTGGATAGTTCTCTGAAGACATCCACGCAGTGTGCAGCGGCAATCAAAAAAGCAAACGGGATGTTAAGAATCATTAAAAAGGGATCGAGAATCAGATGGAGAATATCGTATTGCCCTTATATAAATTCATGGTATGCTCACATCTTGAATACTGCATACAGATGTGGTCCCCTCAACTCAAAAAAGATATACTGGCATTAGAAAAGGTTCAGAAAAGGGCAACTACAATGATTAGGAGTCTGGAATGGGTCCCATATGAGGAGAGATTAAAGAGGCTAGGACTTTTCATCTTGGAAAAGAGGAGACTAAGGGGGGGAATATGATAGAGATATATAAAATCATGAGTGGTGTGGAAAAAGTGAATAAGGAAAAGTTATTTACTTGTTCCCATAATATAAGAACTAGGGGCCACCAAATGAAATTAATGGGTAGCAGGTTTAAAACAAATAAAAGGAAGTTCTTCTTCACACAGCACACAGTCAACCTGTGGAACTCCTTGCCTGAGGAGATTCTGAAGGCTAGGACTATAACAGGGTTTAAAAGAGAACTGTATAAATTCATGGAGGTTAAGTCCATTAATGGCTATTAGCCAGGATGGGTAAGGAATGGTGTCCCTAGCCTCTGTTTGTCAGAGGGTGGAGATGGATGGCAGGAGAGAGATCACTTGACCATTACCTGTTAGGTTCACTCACTCTGGGGCACCTGGCATTGGCCACTGTCGGTAGACAGGATACTGGGCTGGATGGACCTTTGGTCTGACCCAATATGACCATTCTTATGCGCTTATGTTCTAAGTCACATGGTATTGGTTCTGTTCTCTGACTGGACAATTTACAAAGGCACAAAGAGCTTTCAAAATGGCCACACAAACATTTCCAGGATGAATACTAAGGCAAATACAGATTTGCAAAATTTTTCACGACATGTTTTGTCAAGCACATTTGGAAACAAAAGTCTCAATCAAGGGCAAGCAGAAAATAAAAGAAAGTTCATGGACACAAATTCAGGTTTCAATAAAAGGAATGTTTAGAACTTTTATTAGAAGTCACCCAGTCCTGGCTACAGAAGCTGTGTGCCTGGCAAACTCATATGAACACAAGAGGGTTGGAAGCTCAATAGACCATTACGGTCAGCCTCTATCACTTGTCTACAGTGACAATAGGGAAAAAGCCAGAAAACAACTTAGCCAATGGATGTTATCATTCAAAGTGTCTCAAAATGCAGCATACATTAAATGTTTTCATATAATACATACAGAGGGTCTGGACTTTTACCTTTTTAATATCAAACACTATTGCCATGAGTACCTAACAAGTAAAATAAGGTCCAGTATTATGTGTCACAAAAGAACTGGAAACAGTACACAGCCTTTATTTCCATCCCTAAACAAATATTATAGATACATAGATTCTAAGGCCAGAAGGGACCACTGTGATCATCTAGTCTGACCTGCTGTTTAACACATGCAATAGAACTAACCCACCAAGCAGAAACAACGAGGAGTCCTTGTGGCACCTTAGAGACTAACAAATTTATTTGGGCATAAGCTTTCGTGGGCTATAACCCACTTCATCAGATGCATGGAGTGAAAAATACAGTAAGGAAGTATAAATACACAGGATATGAAAAGATGGGAGTTGCCTTATCAAGTGGGGGGTCAGTGCTAATGAGGCCAATTCAGTTAGGGTGGATGTGGCCCATTCCCAACAGTTGACAAGAAGGTGTGAGTATCAGAGAGAAAAGTAAATAAATAAATCAATCATTACACACATATATATAAATATATATAACAGATTATGTATTCTCTCTTCTTCATATATAAGATATTATATGCATGCATAGAGAGAATACATAATCAGGTTTTATTAGACAAAATGCACCCAAAGACTAGACATCAGAGTGCATATTTCTCACTCATGTAGGGGCTCCTAGCCATAGAGAAACTATGTAGCTACCTAGGGCAGCAAGTTCTGCTTAGCAGCAGCACACAAGTGGCTGGCACAAATCTGAGTGGAGCTGCAGCCTCCTGTGTCAGTGACCAGGATGTGAGCAGTCATGCCTAGAGCAGGAGTCAGGCCTAATTGTTAAAGCGGAAGTCAGTAGTCAGGAATTGGAGCTGAGGGTCAGAGCCAGAGTCAGAAGACAGATTGAACTCACAACCGTGGGTTTAGCAGGCCAATGCTCAAACCACTGAGCTATCCCCTCAGATACCAGAGCCAAGGATCAGAGCCAGTCAGAAATTGGAGCAGAGGGTCAGAGCTGGGTTCCCTGGAGTAAGGCAGGAGCAGGGCTGGAAACAGACACACCCATGAGCAAATGCTGTGAGCAACTGCTGAGCTGCTGGGTTTAAGAGCCAATCTGCTGGTTCTTTCAACCAATCAGGGAGTGTAGTCAATCAGGCAGGCCCGCTGTGCTTGTTAGGTTGCCCAGAGGCTGGCTTTGCAGGAGGCCCTGCTTCAAAAAACAGTGTGTGCCAGGTCACAATGTCACTCACTCAAATTTAGCACAGCTGCCCCTCGTCATGATGGAGAGGCAGCTGTGCCAAAACTGAGTAAGTGGCTCTGCAACCTAGTGCTTCTTCCCCCTTCCTCTCCCCCCCCCCCCCGGCCCCCCCGCCACTTCTACCATAGCCATCAAACCAGCAGAAGGCTCAACATACCCTGACCACCGCCACCACCACATCCCTCCCCTTGGTTGAGAATCTCTGTGGGGGTTGGCTCACTGACGTTTTGCCTCAGGTGGCAGACTGCCTTGAGCTGCCTCTGTACACATGCACTCAATTGCAGCCAAAGGAATGCAAGACTGGGAAATAAGGATATTGGGCTTCGATTTTCCTGAGGATCTTTGATTTTTCACTCTTCCCCTTCTGTTCTGGGCTGCCATCTCTCCTCGCTTTTTTAAAAACACAATTCTTCCTATTCCTTGCGATATGGGGGCTTAATCTGCATGCAGCTCACCTGCACAACCCCTCCCCACAATCTTTCCCATTCTATTTCCAACGGGCAATACACTGAGTTTCACATTCTCCATCATGTAAGCATCCTCAGCTGCCTAGAGTTTGGAGAACTGTACGGTGTCTCTTAAATAAAAGGCTTATCTCTGAAATTCTTAATATACACAGAACTTCCTTTTACATTAATGGGATTCCAGTGCATGTGAGAACTGCAGGATTAGGGCCTAACTCCTCCCACTATAGCAAGTCTTACTACTGGGGCAGCTTTTCTGTGATCATTCTTAAGCGTGTGACATCACTTCAATAGGATCTCTCAGTAAAGACTGTCCAGGATGGAAAACAGAAGTTGATTTAGCTATGCAGATCTTTAATCTTTTTTTCCAAAGGCCTTTCTGTTTTCCTTTCCACAACTCCCCACTGTGGTGGAAATGACCCAAAATAGAATGTTCTCAAGATTAGAGAGAGTAACATTATATAACCATGAAATTTCTATTATGGCCATCAAACACTTGGATACTTGTGGTTTAAATACACCTTAATCTATTTAAAATAGAGATTTAATTTGCTGGTATCAAAGGCATCAACCATCACCTTATACTTTGGATAAATTTAGGAAAATTGCTTTAATGCTCAGGAGATCTTTCACCACCCTCTCAAATGAAAACTTCTTAAGGAAAGAAGATCATCTTAAACCAGCTTAAGAGTTCATTAAGGCTCCACTCCCGCTCCCATTGAAATGCATAACAGAATTTCCACTAAGCTCAGTGGTGCAGGATCAAGCTTTGAATCACCATGAAAAGCTATGCACTAGACAATGATTGCATGGAAAACACCCAATAAATAAACTAATAACAGTAAAGCATTTAGAAATCATGGAATATAATACTCATAAGCAGATATAAGATTTGTTACCCCTCTTGGGTGAGGTAAAAGTTGGTGTCCTATGCTACTTATGCACATAGTTTTGAGAAGAAAGAATCATCATGACTATTGCTATTTTAGAACCACGGAACAGTAACACAGAAGTGTGGAAAAATCTTTCCTCACTGTTCCATCCTGAGGGAAAGCACTGTAGGGCCTGATCCAACTCCTGTTGAAGTCAGTGCGAGTCTTTCCATTGTACTCAAAGGGCACTTGATCAGACCCACAAAGAAAAAGTTGCTCGTGGCAAAAGATAGAAGCTACTCTAAAAGAGCAGGGAATTCTGAAGCATCTTCGCTGGTGCTAGAAATTAGACAATTATATATTAGTCCTCATGAGTACAGGCAAAAGAGAAGAAAGTGCATGTCCTGGCAAAAAGAGGTAAATATTATTAAAGTGCGTTGCTGTGATACAAAAAGTTGTCAATCTGTGAAAATGTAACATTACCCTTTGATCTCAATACATTATTTTCAATATGTGATAGTTCCTAGTACAAATCCTTCACTCTTCTGTTTGTGTTGGTTATAGTTTTGCTTTTGCAATCACGCCCAGCACACACAAAGGAATTCTGAGAATTAGAATGATAAAATAGCACTAAATTTATATCTAATGCAAAAATTCCTGTTACATGGATGGCCTCATTTCTGATTTAGAAGACAAAAAGATATGAAATAAATGAGGTAGCCAATTTTCAGAACAGGATAAGGAAGGGAGGGGGAGAGAACAAAAGTAAAGCCGCCTGGAGAGAGCACATAGTGTGTGTGTGTGTATCCTCTAATATTTTGCCCTGAAACAACATAAGATGGTTGCCTGTGCCCGCAGAAAGCAGAGTCCTGAGAGAGTTATACATAAAAATCCAAAGAATAAGAGTGGCATAGCAATCCCCATCAGCAACCACATTCCAAAGGATAAGAGACCATCTTATAGACGAATCAGTTCACATATTGCATTTTTAAATCAAAGCTCCGATTTAGATCTAAAGTAGCACAGTAAGCTGACTCATTGCCATAGGTATTGCAAGATTCTGTAATCGTAGTTGTTCTTACATTCTGTACCAGGACTTCCACGAGCTCACCTAGATGCGATTATCCCAACATACTACTGTGTAGGTGTAGAATAGGATTTCAGCCTCTCCACATTTTGTTTTCTTTGTGGATCTAATGTATTATGATTTGATAAAAGTCACCTTGATATAATTTTGCTGCAGTTCCCCACTGCACTATAACCATGTTATTACAATACCTCATCAGAACACAGAAATGGAAAATGTGTTTCTGTTGCCAGTGCGATTTGCCATTTGAGGCTGCTCGGTGTAACCCTATAAACACTGTACACATGTATGAGCAACCCTTTAATTTTAATGTGCCAAACTCAAAATGAATAGGACTTGTTTGCTGATAAACTTAATCCATCATAAAAATGCAGCAGAATCTTAATGAAAAAAAGAGTCTTGTGTGAATCGTGCAGGGTTCACTTCATGAGAGATTAGCTGCTTGTTGAGTTTACGGTCTCAAACCTCCAAGGGAACACCCCATCCTCCTTCTTCACCTGCTGAATCTTCAGGGACTCAGTGTACCTTCTCACTCTACCGTCAGAGGGACTGCCAAGTATAGTCACTGTCCCCTGCAAACTTCATCATTTTCTGGCAGTTGGGCAGGAAGCCATCAAAACCTCCTGCAGGCCAGAGACAGAAGAAAACTCCTCTCTTGTTTCAGCCAGCTGTGCACTAAGCTTTTAGGGCAGATGGCCCTAATAAGGCCTGTCATGATAGCTAGGGAATGCTCACGGATTCCTTGACAATTGCATTTTAAGAACTATGGGGCTTCCCCCCCTTCCATATGATAGTTAGGGAAGCCCCAAAGGTTCCCCAGCTACTATACTAGGCCTTATGGTCTGTCCCTGGGTTTAGTGCAGAGCCCACTACAACATGAGAGGGAAGATTTGCCCCTCCTGCTGCCCTGATTGTGGGGAAAATAGGCCTCTTCCTGATCTCTTCAGGACCATTTTAGTTCAGGCATTGGCCCTGCCTAGTAATCCACTGCCTCTCCAAAAGTAAGAAGATGGGGCACGTGAACTAATAGCACTTTTCTATGAGGCAATTGAGCCACCTAACAGCAAAAAAGGGGTGCTGTGATTTGGTGTTAAAGTGGAAGATGCAGACCAGCTAGAGGAAGAAGGAAAGTTGGCCATAGGTCAAGGAGAATGTTTCCTGGCTGTACAAGCTTTCCTTTGGGAGATTCACAAAATATTGCAAACCTTAAATCCAGGCTCAATTTGAACAAAATTATGACTCACTGCAAACATTTCCCATGTCTCACACAATGTGTGGTTTGGATAAGCAAAAGGAATTATGCAACATCTTACAAGGCAAGAATTATAAATATTGTCTCCCTTGTTAAAAATTATAACAAAAATAAGGGACATCTAATAGAAATTTGTGCAGTTTGTCTAGAGAAAATCCTGGCAATTACAGGCCAGTAAGCCTAACTTCATTAAGAGTCAAATTGGTTGAAATTATAGTAAATAACAGAATTATCAGACACATAGATGAACACAATATGTTGGGGAAGAGTCAACACAGCTTTTGTAAAGGGAAATCATGTCTTAATAATCTATTAGAATTCTTTGAGGGGTTCAACAAACATGTGGACAAGGGTGATCCAGTAGATAATGTGTACTTGGATTTTCAGAAAGCCTTGGACAAGATCTCTCAACAAAAGCCCTTAAGCAAAGAAAGCAGTCATGGGATAAGAGGCAAGTTCCTCTTATGGATCAGTACCTGGTTAAAAGATAGGTAACAAAGGATAGGGATAAATGGTCAGCGTTCACAGTGAAAAGAGGCATAGAGCAGGATCCTCCAAGGATCTGTCCTGAGACCAGTGCCGTTCAACATATTCATAAATTATCTGGAAAAAGGGGTAAATAGTGAGGTGGCAAAGTTTGCAGCTGAAACAAAATTACTCAAGACAGTGCCAAAGCAGACTGCAAAGACTTCCAAAGGGATCTCACAAAACTGGGTGACTGGGCAACAAAATGGCAGGTGAAATTCAATGTTGATAAGTGCAAAGAAATGTGCATTGGAAAATATAATCCCAACTACACATGCAAAATGATGGGGTCTAAATTAGCTGTTACTACTCAAGAAAGAGATCTTGGGGTCGTTGTGGACAGTTCTCTGAAAACATCTGCTCAATGTGCAGTGACAGTCAGAAAAGCTAACAGAATATTAGTAATCATTAGGAAAGGGATAGATAATAAGACAGTAAATATCATAATGCCACTATATAAATCTATGGTATTCCCACACTTTGAATACTGCATGCAGTTCTGGTTGACCCATCTCAAAAAGGATATATTAGAAATGGAAAAGGTACAGAAAAGAGCAATAAAAATGATTATGGGGATGGAACAGCTTCCATAAGGAGAGAGAGAAAAGACTGGGACTGTTCAGCTTGGAAAAGAGACAGCTGAAGGTGGATATGACCGAGGTCTGTACCATCATGACTGGTGTGGAGAAAGTCAATAGGCACGTGTTATTTACCCCTTCACATAACACACAAACCAGGCGTCACCCAATGAAATTAATAGGCAGCAGGTTTAAAACAAACATAAGGAAGTACTTTACACAACACACAATTAACTTGTGGAACTTGTTGCCAGGGAATGTTGTGAAGGTCAAAATTAGAACTGGGTTCAAAAAAGAATTAGATAAGTTCATGGAGGATATTAGCCAGGATGGTCAGAGATGCAGCTGCATGCTCCAGGTGTCCCTAGGTCTCTGAAGCTGGGACTGGAGGGCAGGTGATAGATCTCCTGATAAATTGCCCTGCTGTGTTCATTCCCTTAAAAGCATCTAGCCCCGGCCACTGTCAGATCACATGCTACTGAGCTAGATGCACCATTGGTCTGACAACATGTGAAGGGATTCCCTCATTGCTTGCAGTGCCTCCTTCTGGCTGTCCTGGGGATCAGCTCTCCCAGGCGCTTTGCCCTCATCAGCATTCTCTCTACCCATCTTCTTCTCCATCTGCAGCCTCTCTCCCTCTCGGAGTGGCAACTTCTGGGTTGTGTCTTGTCCCTCCAGCCAGGTCACTAAGTTCCTCCCCTTCCAGGGAAATCACAGTCCTTCTGGACCAACTTCCCGCTGACGTCTCCAAGACCCTGTGCCACCACCCAGTGGTGGTAGGGAAACCTGGGCCCACCATCTACAGTGGGTTCCAGCCCAGGAACCCTATAACATGCAGCCAAGGCCTGAACTGTCTTAGTCCTTGCTGCTGTTTCCTTGGGCTTCTTCCTACATAGCTGATTTCTCCCTCTCTTTGGGTTTGCCAGCCACTCCCCCTCCCCTCAGGGAGTGACTGCAGACTCCTTCCCTGCAGCCCTTCTTGCAGCTCATGGGATTTTTACAGACTCCTCCTGTTCCTGCCCAGCTATGCCTGCCTCCAATTCATGGTCTCCTTGTAGCCTATCTCTCTCCCATACTGGCTGCTTAGTTGGTCAATTAGGCTCGCCTGGCCCAATTTTCCCTCTCAGGGGCCAGTGTGGGAATACACCCCATCATAACAAGTATGGCCATTCTCATGTTCAGTACATTGGTTAATAATTATGGATCAAAACCTCAGTTGGCATATATCAATGTAAGTCCATCAACATCCGCGGAGTTGACTTACGTCAACTGAGGATCTGGCCCCGTGTCTCTTTATTAATAAAATATCCAATATGGCAATAAAACAAAACAGGCCTTTTGATTCCATTTCCCTTTTGGCGCTAGAGTAGTAAATTCCAGCTTTATAATAACACTAGCTGTCCCTGGCAGACCAGCACTCATGTGGCTGATGGAATTTTATTGGTAGACTTTATATATATTTACTGATGGTGCTATAGCAATAGTGATCATAATAAAAACAATAGACTCTTAAGGCAACATTTTGAAAAAATGGGCACTCATAGGAAGTTTTTTCCTGCAAAAATATGCCTGCACCTATTTTATGGGCAAAACCTGCATTAGAGCACACAAGCCGGTATTTGCCTGCCTAGGTACCCATTTTTCAATAATGGCCATTTCGTGCAAAAATGGTATGCAGAGGGCCACACACATTTTGTAGGTACATATTAGACAGCTGCACCTGTGAATCTGAGCCACAATGACTGTTGTAATAAATGTGAAAAATAATTTCCTCTCCTAATGCTTTCTTTGGGAACGTGAGGTTACGGTTGTATTCTTTAGTCCAAAACAAATGTGAACACTCCTAACACATTGACTTTTTAATTCCAGTTCATCTTTCTCAGCAAATATTAAAAGCACATTAATTCAATTTGAAGTTTGTACCACAGTGTACTGTCATTTTTGGCTATGGCCCAAACAAAGAGGAAAGATAAGGAGAGATGTATAAGGGTGTAAGTGTTAAATCTACTTCGCTACTCCAGAACCATCATGTATAGTACCTGGTAATGTATACCAGTATCCACTTAACAATCTATATAAATCCTGGATATCAGGATTGGTACAGTGAGGGAGTCAAACTTGAGCAAGGAATAAGCAGGATTGAGGCTAGTCATTGGAGATCTGGAAGGGGTAGAGGAAGTGAGTACACCATCAGAAGAAAGGAGATGAAGATGGAGTCTCTCAGGCTGAGGATATGCAGGAGCTGTAGTGGGATGAAGTAAAGGGGGTTCCAGTTCTGGGATGGGAAATGAACTGGATAGAAAGAACGAACTGGGCCATTCTTAAAAACGCCATTACCACTTGATAGTAGCCCTCTGCAGTATCAGATATCTGAAGTGATTTGTAGAATCAGATTACTGTATTTCAACAGTATGATGCCACTAAATAGCCTACTAGTTTCCCCCAAGCATACCAGGAAAGCAAGGCTTTCTTGAGGTCAGTGGGAGTTCCCCAGAAAGCACGCTTGCATGATCATATATTTAATTAGAGCTGGTCAAAAAGTCAATTTCTTCCCCCCACAAAAAATTTCAAAACAAAAATTTTCTTTCAAAAATTTTTGATCTTTCATGGGAAATTTTTACAACAAAACAAATGGAAATTTCTCATTTAGCTTTGAATTGAAATTTTTCTTTTGTTTCATTTGGAATTGAAATTTTGCTTTCATTTCTGGTTTTGAAAACTAAAACTTTACAGTGTGGGAAAAGGAGATATGAAAAAAGGATACAGGGAAGCAAAGAAAACTCTCAATATCATTCATTCTGATGTCAAAAAAAAAAATGGGGGGGGAAGGAAAGGAATGACAGAAAGGGAGGAAAGTAAAATCCAAAGTTTTGAAACGGAAGTTTTAAAAAACAGGAATGATTTTTGTGTGTGTTTTATTTCAATTTTCCCATAACCCCCTTTTTTCCCCTTAAAATGACATTTTTTTCCAGGAAAATTTTCATTTTTGATAAATTTTTTAGTGAGGAAGCATTTTTTCGACCAGCACTATGCTTAACAGAACCCATTAAAATCCGGTGCTACTGCCTAAAAGCACCAACAGCACTATTTTCATTTGCAAACTGCTGCTGTCAGTGGCAGCCTGCTGTGTGATGTCTGGTTTTCATTTAATCGTTGGTCTGCTTCAGTATTTCTGAGGTTCATCGCCAAGGCATTATTATGACTAGCACAGAAAATATGGACTGTAGAAAAGGGCTGCACAGCTCTAGAAAGAAAAATGTTTAGAAAACCATTTGCATTAGGCACCAAGGAATCCGCAAGCCCTACAAGTTGCTGTACAGCAGAACATTACAAAACACTAAACCGAAAATTCCATATGAAAGGATCTTCTCTTCGTGATCCAGTTGCCTTTATTTTTTCTACTGAGTAAGCCATGGGGAAGTGAATTAGAATTTGTTTTAAAAGGAGCAGGAAGTGAGCAAAATTTATTGGTGAATTCTAGGGACCCACTGTTTGTCTCAAGACTCATTCTAGAATTATACACTATGGTGTGTTTTCTTTGTGAAATGATAGATAGGCAATAAAATAGCCTTCCGGCTGATTCCTTCCAGCTTTCCACTAGATTTATTCTAATTTCTTCTAATGTCATTTTCCAGAAAAACAAATTTTCCAAGGGAGGTTTGTGAGCTCCCATTCCCTCTCCTATTTTTATATGTAAGAAACACACATCAGGAAGTCATAACTTATAATTTAATGATGATTCAACCCAGGACTGTATGCAGCCAATCAGAATATACATTATTTAATGGGAGGACAAAGTGCCATAATGCAGGGTTGTGGCTGAGAATGCAAACACTGGAAGTTCAAATAATGCCTCCTACAGCAACTGTAACCAGTTATCAGCAAGCATTATCAGACCCAGCACATTAAGGAGTAAGCATTCCACTTCATCTGCTCAGAATTTTAAGAACAATGCCCATTATCAACGGGGCAGAGGAGAGTGGTCAATGAGATCATATGTATTATGGGTCAAGGGGAGGGTGGTCTTCTGGATAAAGCATAGCATTGGGATTCAATAGGTCTTGGTTTGTCTCCTATTTCTGCCACACAATTGCTGTGTGACTTTGGAAAAGTTACTTAGGGCCAAATTCACAAAGCAGCTAAATGTCCCTTTAGGTGCCTAAGTCCAGCATTTAGGTGCCACTGACAGTCTCATAACCACCACTCAGCTGCTGCCTAACCCTATCGGAGTCTAAGGGCACATCTACACTACCGTTTAAATCAATCTAACCTACATCACTCAGGGGCGTGAAAAAGACACTCCCAGAATGACACAAGTTACAGCAACCTCAGCGCTGTCCACACGGGTGCTATGTTGTCAGGAGAGCGTCTCCCGCCAACATAGCTTCCACCTCTCGAGGAGGTGGAGTAATTATGCCAACGGGAGAGCGCTCTCCCATCATCATAGAGCATCTTCATCAGACGTGCTACAGCAGTGCAGCTGCACTGGTACCAGCTGCACCAACATAGGGTTTCTAGTGTAGAGCTTCCCGAAGTTTCCCTAAGATGGCTGCTATTTGCAAAGCCACCTAAATCCAGACAGCAGCCCTCAGCTAATGAGCAGATCGGGATTCTCAAACTAGTTATTATCCCACCTATTTTGTCAGTGAGGCCTGCTCCTGTAGGTGTCCTCACCGCAGACCTTCAGTGGGCATGTGTGTAGAATACCTAATAATCCACTGGTTAGAGCACTCACCTGGGAGACCCAGATTTGAATCCCCACTCTGCCTGATTTGGAACACAGACTTGAACCCAGGTCTCATACATCTGAAATGAGTCACATAGCCACTAGGTCTATTGTCTAATCTCTGTGTGTGCATTTTTGTGAGCAAGGGCTGACTCTAAGAGAAGGTTCATGACTGAGAAACCCAAATGGAGGGAAGTCCCTATCTGGCCAATTAGTCAAGTGCCTAATGGGACCTAAGTACCTAAACCAGGCACCTAAAGTACCTTTGTGAATCTAGGTCCAAAGCCCAACTCCTCTACTCTGCATCTCACTTCTGCCTAGCTTAGGTAGCTTCCAACTCAGCTTGCAGGCTTCCTTAGGCACCTAACTCTTTCCATGCCTTGTATGGGGCACCTAACTTGGGGTGGAGAACTCTACTAGGCAACAGAGCACCTAGGAGTTAGGCCGGCTTATAAAGCCTAAGAGTGAATCTGGCCCTTAGCCATGTCATGCTTAAGTTTTCCCTATATCATATGCAAAACTGGGAGAATATTTCCGTGCCTCCTAGAGGTGCTGAGAATTGTAATTCACTGTTTGTCAAACACTTTAAAAGCCTTAGATGGAAGACATTATAGCTGTGCCAAGACTTAGAAGTCCTCCCTCACCAAAGACATTCTTCTCTTCACCCTAGGAGTGGTGGCAGGAACTCTCTTCAGACGTATCACATGAAGGAGGCTCTGGCAGCTAAGAAAAATGGGATAGGGCCTTTTTGAAGGCCACATCTTCCCTACTAGGGTGGAATACCAATAGCAAATCTGGGCCCCTTTTCATATACATACAGGTCTGGTAGCAGGATGTTAGAGACCATCTCAACAGCTACCACATATATCTTTAAGTTCCTAATTTACTGTATAACTTGAGGGCCAAAAAAAAAAAACACTTTATGGGAAATTCTGCTGAAGTTTTCACTTTTAGATAAGCAAAAACTTGCAAATCATCAGTTTTATATATTGCCCTAAAAATGGTTCACCAACACATTGCTAATGCTTACCCACACTCTGCAGCACTGCCTAGATGGAGGTGAATTTCTTTACTCCAGGCAAACAGCAAAATATCTGCCCCTCCCTTCCCAGAACATAGGGTAGGGAGGGGCAGATAACCATTTACAAAAGCAGTTACTAAATATTTTGCTGCTCCAGGAAACCGTCTGATCTGCCTGTATAGTAGAGATGGCTCTGCCCCCACGGTTAACTTCTCAATTTTTAGGAATTTAAATTGACTAAGAAATCTAATGAGCTTTGAACCTTTCCAAGACTAGGGAAAAACCACAACTCATTTGCAGAACAAAAGTGATAGGAAAGGGAGGTACTGTAGATTACCTTAAACAAACTTTAAAACCAGAGTTGACTTTTTCCTACTGTACATGTTGAAACAACACAGAGTTAACAGTGAGAACAGAGACTTGTCTGTTTCAGATGAATGGGCCAGATTTTCAACTGGGGAAAATCAGCATAGCTCGATGATCTTCAGTGGAGCTACACCAAGTTACAGCAGCTGAGGATCTGGCCTGAATGACTTTACAATGAGTGAATTATTTTGTTTCTTGAACAAAAAGAATTCAAAAGCTTTCATTAACTGCAAAGTGATTCTGGAGGCTAAAGATAATTAAACGGTTGAAAATGTAGTGTGACCCATTTGACAGAGAGAGAGCGATGGAAGAACTAAGGTAGGAGCCTGCAAAATGCTGAACACTCCCACTTAAATCATTCAGAGCTGAAAGAGCTCAGCACCTCCAAGGAACGCTCACCCCCCCATGCAGGATTGGATCCTAACACTGCTCTACTCAGTCCCATGATTTGGACTCACTCTAGCCCCAATCCTGCAAACACTTACATATGTGCATAGTCCTTTTAAATTCAATAGGATTACTCACATGCTTAAGTACTTTGCTGGATCAAGGACTATCTTTGTACCATAAAGCAGACACATACTCCTGGGATGATGCAGACTTCCATTGGCATCTATAAAAATTTAAAGATATTTTTCAGTAGAAACATGCTGGCAATTACAAGGAGAATACTAGCTGCAGGGGCCCCAGACTTCAAAACAACCTAGATCATATCAAGCTCTATTTGAATTCAAAATTACATGAAAAGTAAACTTAAAGGGTAACTGCAAAGCACAAAAAACCTGGATTTATTCTTTCTTGCTTCTTTATGATGTGCAAATACCATCTAATTTTTTCTCCCTCAAGAACACCCTGCCTTTTTTTCTACTTGGTTTTTACATTTGAAATATCATGCCATCTCTTCCTTTCCTTTGCCCAGAGGACCCTGAATTTAAATGTCAGACAAGGTTGTAACCTGAGCTGCAGGTTTCCCTGCCCCTAACTGGGTGCTGACTCCTACGATCTTGTCTAAGAATGTAATGTAGAGATGTCCTAGGACTGCAATCCAGCAAAGCACTTAGGCCCATGCTTAACTTTTGGGCTTATCTACACTGGCACTTTACAGCACCGCAACTTTCTCACTCAGGGCTGTGAAAAAACACCCCCCTGAGCGCTGCACGTTTCAGTGCTGTAAAATGCCAGTATAGACAGTGCACCAGGGCTGGGAGCCATGCCCCTCATGGAAGTGTTTTTTTTATACTATACTCCACTGCGACTACACAAGCCATGTTAAAGCGCTGCCGAGTCAGCATTTTAACATTGCCAGTGAAGACGTGCCCTAAAACATTGACTTCACTGGAAGTTCTCAGGTGCTTCAAGCATGAGGCTCAGGCCTTAATAATCATCCCTTTGCCATTCAGCTGCAGCTCAGGTTACAACTAGAGCTGGTAGAAAATGGGATTACAATTTCACCCAAAATGTGAAATGTCCAAGTTGTTTCTGTTTCATTGAGTTTGAAATGGACCCATTCTCCAACCTTTGCGATTCTCCTTTCAAGGTTTTATAAATTTCATCAGTTTTTTCACAAAATCATTATTGACTTTTTTGTTTACCGAAAACTACATTTTCTTTCGGAAATCAGTAAAATTTCTAACAATTTTGTTAAAAACTGTGATAAAAAATGTAATAACAAACAGAAAATGCTGGTCATGTTGACGGCCTTTCATGAAAAGTTTCATGCTCATTAAAAGCTCCTTTTGACAGGAAATAAAACCACCTTTTTGTGAATAAAATGTCAACCAGTGCTCATTACAATGCCATATGACATTACTGTTCAGGTTCTCTAAACAAGCCAGGTAGAGAAGACAGAGAGGACCTGATATTCCACATGTAAGAAGACAAACTCCACAAGAGAACTGAAGTACTCATTCAGGGTCTGACTGAGGCTGTACCATTAAAGTCAAAGGGAGTTTTGCCATTCATGTCAAAAGAAGAGGAATGGGAGCCTGCTTCCTTCTGTATTATTTTAGCTATTTGGATCTGTTCAACTTATTTTTAGATGTGTTAAAGGAATCCAGTTTATTCTCATGTGTTGCTACAGCTATTTAGATGTCTGACCTGTCTAAAAAAACAACAGGAGTACTTGTGACACCTTAGAGACTAACACATTTATTTGAGCATAAGCTTTTGTGAGCTTATGCTCAAATAAATTTGTTAGTCTCTAAGGTGCCAAAAGTACTCCTTTTTTGCGGATACAGACTAACACGGCTGCTACTCTGAAACCTGACCTGTCTACGTATCTTTCTGTGTTGTTTCTAGGGTATGTATCGCTGTAGCACTGGTGGGCAAATACAGCAATCAAGAGTCAAGTAGAGTTGCACAAAATAGACTCTGTTCTTCAACTGTTATAGTGACTGGCAACTTTATTCCATCTTACTGCCTGCAATGTTGTTATGCTTACGTAGTGTTAAGTGTTTACATTGCAATTGATTAATTTGCTTCTGTTATAGATCATCCATACATCTTTTTATCCTTCTGAGATTATATGGATTAAGTGGATGAAAAAGACAGACAGGAAACTGGTTTGCTATGATCACTATTTACTTTATGCTTTAATTCCATCACCCTCTGTCTGTTGTGTAGGTCTTGGGCAGGCCCCCTACACAGGGATAAACGTAAGAAGGACCAAACTGGATTAGACCAATGGTCCATCTGGCCCAGTATCCAGTCTGCTGACGGTGGCTGGATTCAGAGGGAATGAACAAACATGGCAATTTTTCAGTGATCCAGCCCCTGTCATTCACTCCCAGCTTCTGGCAGTTAGAGCCTTAGAGACACCCAGAACATGGGGTTGCATCCCTGACCATCTTGGCTGATAGCCATTGACGGACCTATCCTGCAGGAACTTACCTAGTTCTTCTTTGAGACCAGCTATAGTTTTGGCCGTCACAACATCTCCTGGCAATGAGTTCCACAGGTTGACTGTGTGTTGTGTAAAGTACTTCCTTTTGTTTGTTTTAAACCTGCTGCCTAATAATTTCATTGGGTTCCTGTGGTTATGTGAAGGGGTAAATAACACGTCCCTATTCACTTTCTCCACACCAGTCATGATGGTACAGACCTCGGTCATATCCACCTTCAGCTGTCTCTTTTCCAAGCTGAACAGTCCCAGTCTTTTCTCTCTCTCCTTATGGAAGCTGTTCCATCCCCATAATCATTTTTATTGCTCTTTTCTGTACCGTTTCCATTTCTAATACATCCTTTTTGAGATGGGTCAACCAGAACTGCATGCGGTGTTCGAAGTGTGGGAATACCATAGATTTATATAGTGGCATTATGATATTTACTATCTTATTATCTATCCCTTTCCTAATGATTACTAACATTCTGTTAGCTTTTCTGACTGTCACTGCACATTGAGCAGATGTTTTCAGAGAACTGTCCACAATGACCCCAAGATCTCTTTCTTCAGTGGTAACAGCTAAATTAGACCCCATCGTTTTGCATGTACAGTTGGGATTATGTTTTCCCATGTGGATAAATTAGTATTTATCCACATTGAATTTCATCTGTCATTTTGTTGCTCAGTCACCCAGTTTTGTGAGATCCCTTTGGAACTCTTCCTAGTCAGCTTTGGACTTAAGTATCGTGAGTAATTTTGTATCACCTGCAAACTTGGCCATCTCACTGTTTAGCCCTTTTTCCAGATCATTTATGAATATGTTAAACAGCACTGGTCTCAGGACAGATCCTTGGAGTATCCTGCTATTTACCTTTCTCCACTGTGAAAACTGATCATTTATTCCCATCCTTTGTTTCCTATCCTTTAACCAATTACTGATCCATGAGAGGAACTTGCCTCTTATCTCATGACTGCTTTCTTTGCCCAAGAGCTTTTGGTGAGGGATCTTATTCAAGGCTTTCTGAAAATCCAAGTACACAATATCTACTGGATCACCCTTGTCCACGTTTGTGGAACCCTTCAAAGAATTCCAAAAGATTGTTGAAGCATAATTTCCCTTTTCAAAAGCAGTGTTGAGCCTTCCCCAACAAATCATGTTTATGTATGGTATGTACTTTATCGTACTTTCAACCAGTTTGCCTGGTATCGAAATTAAGCTTACAACCCTGTAACTGCCAGGATCACCTCTGAAGCCTTTTTTAAAAAATCAGCATCACATCAGCTATCCTCCAATCATCTGGTGCACTGGCTGATTTAAGCAATGAATTTAACCTCCTGTCTATAAACAAGACTACAGTACTCTGAATAATCAGATCACTTTTCTTTTGCTCCATCTTGAGAGTTAATGTCACCTGTCTTTATTTGATAAATATGGGGTGAAATCCTGGTCCCACAGAAGTCAGACGGAATTTTGCCATTGTATTCAATACGGCCTGGATTTCACCCATGTTGTTTTTTTCCATACATATTCTATCCTATCTAGGCATATATAAGGTACCAGTCACTGTGGTGTCTAGCAAAAGAAAAGGAGTACTTGTGGCACCTTAGCGACTAACAAATGCATCCGATGAAGTGAGCTGTAGCTCACGAAAGCTTATGCTCAGATACATTTGTCAGTCTCTAAGGTGCCACAAGTACTCCTGTTCTTTTGCGAATACAGACTAACACGGCTGCTTCTCTGAAACCTGTGGTATCTAGATTTGTCACTATGGATTAAATGTTGTATTATTCTTTTTGCTAAATAAAAATACATAGAAAGTTGTAGAAAGCCAATCAGAATACAATTTTTAAAATGTTTAGGGTGTTGCCTTTGCACTGTGATGAACAAGCCAAGAAAAGTGTTAATATTTAATACTGGGTATCAGGCTTACTTCTTGAACAAAGTTGTATTTAAATATACAGTAGAACCTCAGAGTTATGAACACATTGGGAATGGAGGTTGCTCATACCTCTCAAATGTCTGACACTGAAAAAAATGTTATGGATGTTCTTTCCAAAAGTTTACAACCATAAGCACCAGCTTCCTTCGAGCCCAGGGGGTGCTCAACCCCCCACTCTTCCCCAAGCCCCGACCTCTCCCGACCCTCCCCTCAAGTCCCCACCCCTGCCCCGCCTCTTCCCACCCCACCACTTCCTCACCCAGTCCCTCCTCCTCCCCGAGCATGCCATCCCCACTCCACCCCTCCTCCCCAGCACCTCCTGCACACTGCAAAACAGCTGATAGCGGTAGGCGGTAGCCGCTGGGAGGGGGAGAAGTTGATCGGTGGGGCTGCCGGCTGGTCGGAAGCACTGGTGGGTGCTAAGCACCTGCTAATTTGGAGAACCCACAGAGTCAGCGCCTATGTTTACAGCTGAACATTGACTTAATACAGCTTTAAAACTTTACTACGCAGAAGAAAAATAATTTAAATGAAACAAGCACAGAAACAGTTTCCTTACCTTGTCAGATCTTTTTTTAAAAACGTTCCCTTTATTTTTTTAATAGTTTACATATAACCCAGTACTGTAGTTGCTTTTTTTTTTCTCTCTCTTTTTTTTGGTCTCTGCTGCTGCCTGATTGCATACTTCTTGTTCCAAATGAGGTGCACGGTTGACCAGTCAGTTCGTAACTCTGGTGTTCGTAACTCTGAGGTTCTACTGTATTCAGCAAACAAAACACTTTTAGTATGATAAACTTAATTAAGCATAGAAATTGATTCAATGAACCATATTGTTACACAACTACTGTCTGGCAGACCTTCCAGTGGTATTATTAATGCAATGTTCCAGCCTATTTTCAAAGCTTTTCTGCTCAGCTGTACTGCTTAAAGCCCTACACTCAGTACAACAGGCAACTTGGCCAGATTCTTGATCAGTAATGATGTGCTCCTCCTCGGTTCAGAAATTAAATTAGGCCCCCACATCCTCTTCCTCTGAGAGATGTGACACACGATGCAAAAATGACACTTTCACAAGGCAGCCCAATTGCCACATGCTTATTCAGAGAAAGAAATATTCAAATTACACAGTGCACAAGGCAAGAAAATAAGCTTTCAGACTACAAGAAACACAGGAAGTCTGCTCAAACAGGTGCAGAAACTGACCAAAACACAGGGCAGCCTATAGCAAGTCTATATAAGAACATAAGAACAGCCATACTGGGTCAGACCAAAGGTCCATCAAGCCCAGTGTCCTGTCCTCTGATAGTGGCCAATGGCAGGTCCCCCAAAGGGAATGAACAGACAGGTTATCATCAAGTGATCCATGCCTTGTCACTCAATCCCAGCTACTGGCAAACAGAGGCTGGGGACACCATTCCTGCCCATCCTGGCTAATAGCCATTGATGGACCTATCTTCCATGAATCTATCTAGCTCCCTTTTGAACCCCTTTATAGTATTGGCCTTCACAACACTCTCTGGCAAGGAGTTCCAGAGGTTGACAGTGTGTTGTATGAAAAAATACTTTCTTGTGTTTGTTTTAAACCTGCTTCCTATTAATTTCATTTGTTGGCCCCTTGTTCTTGTATTATAAGGAGTAAATAACACTTCCTTATCTACTTTCTGTATAACGCTCATGATTTTATAGACCTCTATCATATCGCTGCTTAGTTGCCTCTTTTCCAAGCTGAAAAGTCCCAGTCTTATTAATCTCTCTCATACAGAAGTTCTATACCCCTATTCATTTTTGTTGCCCTTTCCTGAACCTTTTCCAATTCCAATATATCTTTTTTGAGATGGACGACTACATCTGCACACAGTATTCAAGGTGTGGGCGTACCATGGATTTATATAGAGGCAATATGATATTTTCTGTCTTATTATCTATCCCTTTCTTGATGATTCTTAACACTCTGTTCGCTTTTTTGACTGCCGCAGCACATTGAGTGGATGTTTTCAGAGAACTATCCATAATGACTCCAAGATCTCTTTCTTGAGTGGTAACAGCTAATTTAGACCCCATTATTGTATATGTATAGTTAGGATTATGTTTTCCAATATGCATTACTTTGCATTTATCAACATAGGCTAAGTACTTTGCCCTTACAATATAGGACCATGTTTGAGAGACCAGACCAGCAGGGATCTGAGCAATAGCATGGTATAGAGCAGGCAACTCAGAAAGGCCTAGGCAGAATACTTGGTGGGGCACCTTCTTGCTGATGCAAATAGAAGTAACATGTGCCACCTTCTAGCAGGTGCTGCTGATCACAGCATATACACAGCAGATGGTATACATGCTATGTCCCTTTGGGGCCCCAGATCGCAGTGGGGGTCCTAGTCAGGCCCCTTTCCTGGTGTTTTCAAGAGGGGGTTAGGAGTGTTTCTGCCCTTGCAAGGGTGCCTAGTGAGGGAAGAGGCTCCCTGCTGGATCCTCTTCCTCCACAACGCACCTGTGCAGTACAAGGCTGGGTTTACCTGAAGTGATCAGTGAGTTTGTTGAGAAAAGAAAGCTGCCCCATGGTTCCCCACTTCAAGACATAGACTGTGGAGTGCATAGGTAGCAGGAGCATGGCCTGATCATGGCCCAGTACCCAGAGATCTCTTTGTGGGAAAATGTCTGTGGATCCTGACCTGTGGTCTTGGGGCATCCATAATTATCATGCCCACCCAGCAGCACAGATGGAATGTTGATGGCTACATGGTGAAGGAACACCTGCCTTTTTTTCTCTGGCAGCTAATTAAAGGCTAGCTGTCCTCAACCCCTGACACAAGGAAGATGTTTCTACAGCTAACACTGGCACGGGAGGCAGAAAAACTAAAAATCAGAAGAGAGAAGTAGAAAAAGAAATATATGGAAAGGTTTCTGTAACACTATCTTTATTGTCATGGCATTTTGAAAGTTGCGGAGAGCATTCACCATAACAGCAACGGGAGGTTAGTGTAATAATAATGGACAAAGTAAAGGAGCCATCTACCAGAGGTTCTGTGATAAAGCAAAAGCTACAATGAAAGTGAAGTGTGGGTGTTTTTGTCAGTGCATTCTCTTTCCAATGTTTCTGAAACCATGACTGTTAAAAGTTTGCTTTTTTCATTTAGCCTGTTTTGTACTAGGGTCAAATATCCCAATGCTGTCACCTGAAAGCCAAATTCTTCTTTTGTCAGCTGTAAAATGTGCATGCACATTGCATGTTCAAATAGGCATAAACATGTAAAAAATGGGTAATGTGTGTCCAAGTGCTGCAAAGTTGCTTGTTTTGTCGAAGTTTCTGAGTTTGCATATGCATATTTTGAGGACCAGTTACTGGGAGTGCCATCTTTGTTATGTTTGCCAGTTAAGAGTCAGGAAGAATCTCAGGGAAAAAAAATTCTTTCAACTCATGTCAGAAAATACTTCTGCAAAAAAAAAAAACTCAAATAAAGCTGCCATCATACTCGTTCTAAGCGTTTCATGCATTCCTCACTAAAGTATATCAATCTGAGCACGTCAGAATGAATATTAGAAATGTAGTACGTCAGGTTTTCTCCTATTACTCTGAAAGCAGTTGTGACCTTTTTTCCCCCTTTCTTTTCTCTCTCTCCATTCTGCCCCTTTCTCTGTCCCCTGCCTCCTTCTGCCTTCTACACATTCTGTAGTGGTGTTTTTAATTCTTGTGCCTGTGGGAACACTCAGATACGGAAGTGAGGTTGACATTTTGCTCTTGAAGCAGGCAGGGCTGTGGTCATTTTTATTTTCCTCTGGTGGTATGCAGTGGACTTGACAGCATGGGCCAGCTGCTGAGAAAGTTCTGTCTCCTACTTTCCCATGTTCTATTCTCAACGACCACAGTTTCTCAGCTATAGCTGTCGAGAAAGAACATAATTGTAGGGGAGGTGTTTTCTTAGGTAGCTGGGGCCAATTTATTAAAGACTTTGATGATTAAGACCAAGACTTTGAGTATCAGGAATCAAGCAGCAAAGAAGCTTACTCTCCTGTTTGTACATGCTGTGACACTCATCAAAGTTAATGGGAGTTGCTTACGTGCATTATGGGGAAAATAAACCGCTGTGTTATGGAATCTACATGTTTTCAGTGCAACAAGAAGTTTTTCCAGCCATTTTGTAGCTCCCACAATTGATGCTACTTAAAGGAAGACTGTTGCAATGGTTAGACCTGCAACCTGACAAAACTTATTTCCTTACATGTCTGACCTTTCAGGTAGCTACAAGATTACTTTAAACAAAATAAAGGGTGATAGACATAGAGGTAATTAAAGAAACAGGTTCCAGTTTCAAGGTATTATTAAAAATAAAAAAGTGAGGAAAATATAATTAGGGGGCATATCGTCTAAGCCTGCATTATTCCTTTCTCAGGCAAAACACCATTTGACTCTGGCTCACTGAGAGCCTTGCCTGAAGAATGAAAGAGTCAGGACTGTGAGTTCTGGGATTTCAAACTTATGAAAAATATCATTATGTGGTGCTGCAATGCCATCCAAGAGGACTACGGTCTATTCAAAGCTCATTGAAGTCAGCGGAAAGACTTCCAGTAACTCCAGTGGGTCATGGACTGCATTTCTGAGGGTAGGATGGGGGGTGGAGGTGCAGCTGCAGAACAGTTCAGTGGTCTCTGTGTCTGGGTTCCTCTTCGCTCTTGAGCCACTTACTACTTCATGGGGACAGGGGGCTGTAGTCTCATACTACGTCCATGTATTGGCATGGTCAGGATGTGGCCCTTAAAAAAATAAATCAGGGTGGTGTAAACTGCCATAGCTCCCTTGCCTGTGCCAGCTGAGGATATGCCCCAGGGTGGATTGTCCAAGTCTTTGTATTATCATAAGAATGAGATTTGCAGTAGGCCTCTCAAAGTTTTACAGCTAACCAAAATATTGTAGGCTAAAGCACCTTAAACACTGGTTCAGATCCTCGGCTGCTGTAAATTGGTATAGCTCCACTGAAGTCCGTAGAACTATGTGTATATACACCAGTTGAGGATACACCTTAAAGTTTATTTTTGCTTTAAAACCTGAACTAACAGGAAGGGGGGGGGCAGTGCATTTTGTATTATCTTACACAATTGCTTCTTTCTTTCTTTTAAAATACTTCCAACAATTAGGGCTTGAGCAATGAAAAAGGTTCTGAACTCTTCTGTACGGTAACGCCCCTTTGATCATAATATAGTCTGTATTTATGGGAGAGGTAAAGGTTTTTTCCAATGCGCAAAATCATAAGAAACCAACAGTTACAGTACAGAGACTGTACAGTACACCACACATCACCCTAGTCACGTAAACAGTCACCTCTTGTATTAAGTGCTAAGCATGCAGAGTTCCAGTATACTGATGTGCTCTACTTATGAGTCAGGACTTGCTAAAAGAATAAGAGCTAATCTCATGTTATAATGGATTGGGTTATATTAGAATCAGACTATAATTAATGCACATGGCTCATCTAATCATAGGAACATTGTGGTCTGAAAGGAGGCTCATTAAGTTCTGCCGAGACTAATGCTCAACAGAAGCTAATGTTTCATGCAAAAAAAGTACTTTGTGACTGAGTGATTTTTTTTTAACACTTGTAAAAGAATATTTCATAAGTGTCTTTTTCAACTTGTACCCTTTCCAGCATTCAGTATTACAGCATACTGGCAACTTTCCTTTGTCAGTCAGGAAGAATATAGAACTTCTCATGTTACTGCATTTACAACACAGAGAAATTTCTGGGAAAGCTGATTGACTGTTAGATTAATGCTTCAATCCACACTGTTAGTTCTGTCTGAAAATCTAGGGGTCTTTTCAATAATAATTTCTCTCAGTCTGCTGGATTCCCTGGCTCTACAGCAAAAAGATCTCAGTGCAAATTAGTAGCTAACAAAATGGAATTTAGTGGGCTACAAAATAAATATTTAGGCGTTTTGTGCCACACACCTACTTTCCTTTTCTCTTAACAGGACTCCCAAATATATGCCAAAGCCAACTGCACATTCTACCCGGTGACTGTTCTGGGCTTCTGCTCATCAATGCTGACTTCTTTTAAGAGCCTGATATCATTTAGGATGTAATTCACCTTCCCCAAATCTATACTAAAACCATCCTTATTCCTTAAAGCCTGTACAATCTCCTCACTAATGTATGCACAGAGTCCCATCCTGTGGGAGTGTGTGCACTAGTCATGCTGAGATGTTGTATCAGCCCATATGCCAAGGGCTCCTCTGCCTGCTGCTGTTCCCAGGTTTCCCCTCAGCGGAGTTCGATAGCACAAACGTCGGGCAGCACAAGTTAAGTGCTGACAGCCTGCAGTACCTATGTTCTAGGTTAGGAGAGGAAGAATCCAGCAGATCCCACCTTGCCCTCAGCCCTCCCCACACATAAAGCTGGAATCTCGCATCATACCTGCAGTGTGCTGTTGCACAGATGGGTCTTCCTTGCCATGGAGGTGATACTCCTTTTCTGAGCCCCCAGCCAAAATCCATCAGCACAAGCTGCCCTCTGCTTGTGATGAACATGAGATCCTGAGTCCTCTCAGACTATGACTGGCAATTGCAAAGTATTTAGGAGAACATTTTCAGAGGAGCCTGGGGTTCCGCCCATCAACATAACCAATTTGCAGGGAGAGGGGGACATTAGACAGAAAACTTGTGATCTAGGTATTTATAGTCTATGCATTTCCCCTCTGATCCCATTGCTGATGGAAAGCAGCAGGGGACTGTCCAAAAAGAAGAACTTTAGGAGAAGATCTTTCCTCATTCTGCTTTCCTTTACCAGTTTGAGAAAATGGCTCAGATCTTCCAAACCTTTCAAGTGGCTAGTCATTGGGTCGTTTTATAAAGCATGTCCATCACTGGGGTCCAAGAGCTCCAACTTGGTTCCACTGGCTTTCCAGTGGCACTTTTAGCATTGTTATACTTTGTTGTGTCAATGAACTAGGGCTAAGAATGGTTGGCCGCTTGTCTAGGTATTTATATCTTGCTCATCACCATGTCACCTGAGCACCTCCAGGAAGCTATATGGGTCCCAGATAGTTCTTCTTTCAAAAAAATAATCCTTCTCTGTGCTTCTCAGTTTTCAGATGCACTCTGGCTCTAATGGCTACAGCTGCTGGCAAGGATGAAACTGCAGCTCCTCATGTTCTCTCTGGTCCTGAAGCTCTCTGCTTGTCACTGGGAAAGTGGATGCAGCTCATGTTCTTCTTTCGGCCATGCATTTTCTGGCTTTCAACAGGGCTGCAACTCATTTTGTTCCTTTTGCATTGAGCTCCATCTCTCTGGGGAGGGGCCTCTAGCATCTATGGTACCTGCTGTCGGTGTGGAGGTAGCTGCTAAGTAGGGCTGATCAGAATCTGGAATTCCTGTTCTGCAGGAAATTCCATTTTTATTCTTTTGTTTGTTTGATTTTGTTCCACATTAGAACAAAACTGCAAATTTTCACACGGAGTAGGAATTCTAAAAATTCATGTTAAAAAAATCACAATGACATTTCAGTTTGACTTTTTGAATTGAAAAATTAAGAGGCTCTCCAAGCTGCCAGAGACCTGGCAGCTCTGCTTCCAGGCTTCCTGCCATGTAGTCCGAAGCTTGTCAGCTCTGGGAGGCTACCACAGAATGGGAAGCATAGAAGCCCTGAGAGCCCTGGCTCGAGCCAATGGTCTAAGGCTTCCAGCTCTGCATAGAGGCAGGTGAGCCAGCAGGAAACCTACATGGTATCCCTGAGAAACCTGCCCGGTTTCCATTGATAGAGATGATGAAATTGACAGATTCATGCAGAACATGTCAATTTAATTGAATTGGCATTTTCCAGCCAGATCAATTGCTGAGTCAATAGTCTCTAGCAGACACTTTTTAACCTGGGCTATTTCATATCTGCAGAGAGGGCTCCGACAGCCCAGTGTTTCTATATTTTTCTGCACAATGAAGAACCATGGAACTTAAGACAAAAACTTTTAATCCTCTCTTCCTTTACCCACCAACCCAAACAAGCAATGATAGGAAGCTGTTGGCACAGAGCTAAGAGGAATCTCAGTGTCCTGCTTCACTAGCTGCAGCTCTTTGGCATTGACGGCACTTGCACAGATTGTTAATGGATTCCTTGCTGTGGAAGGCCTATTTTTTTATACACGCCTCACTAAATGTCTGCCATATCCTACAATAATCACTCATTTTTATTGTTCACTGACAATTAAATTAGTCTCAGTGCAGACAGCCTTGCCAAGCCCTCTACCCCACTCAAACCCTATCTAAGTCTTTAACATGAGTCTTCAGTCATTCATAGGCTCTTCAGAGACGTTTGCACTGAAATGAATTTCTCCCTGGCAGCTGGTGGCTACTCTTTGGGATTCTAACAACATCAAATTAAAAAAAAAAAAAGTTTTCCTCACATCCCTAGTGGATACTCACAGCTACAGATACCAAGCAAACAAACAACCAAATGGCATTGGATTAGAAATAAATGGGAAAATATAGTCAATTTTAGCCAACACAAAGGGCCAGAGTGTGTTCCTAGCCCTAGCATACTTATACATGGAAGGCAAAAACTACAGGGAGCTCTCTCTCTCCCCCTATTAAACCTGTAGAATGGCTGGACACAATAAAAGTGCTAAAGGGAGTCCAGGGTCCACTTCCTCCTTGTGCCCCCAAGGGAGCAAAGAGGTGGGACACTGTGATGGGTCTCAGGGTATCCAGGACTGTGAGTCACCATATTACCCCTTGCTGCCTCCAGCATGAGGGAGACTTGCTTGTGCTTGGTTGGATGTCAGCTCCCTAACACCACCAACCTATTAGCTACTCAAGCACTCACCTCTGAGCTAGGCCAGCCCTTACTTTGCCTTGCAGGTTAACAACAGGTTCATCCCAGTCCCTGAGTCCCTTTGAAGCACTCCCCTTTGATATCCAGCCCCTGACACTGGCTATGCACATAAATTCCAGGTCTGCTCTCCCCAAAGGAACAGTGTACGCACCAGCTTGTACAATTCAGCTCAGGAGCAGCACTTTGCTTTCTACCACAACACTGAGATATAGTTATAGGGAAAACAAGAATAAGTTTATTATCAAAAACTAGGGATTCAAGAGATAGTGAACACAGATACTGAAAACAAAGGGTTACATATAAAACAAAATCATAACATGCTTTCTAGAAACTAACCAACATAGTAACCTCCTGACTAACAAAGCTTAGGTCACCCCAATGTCCATTTCACTGGTTTCATCCAAGGCTGGCTGAGATTCCATTTTCATGAATGTAAATTCACTGTCCATTTACTTCCTGGGTGCAGGATGGTGGGGGGGTCTCCTTTGTCTCCTAGATATATCCCCAAATTTCACTGTCTTTGCACATGGACAGGAAAATGATGCAAATGATGCTTGTTTTTCCCTGTGTGCTGCTTCCTCTGATGACTTCACATCTCTTCATTGGCTTTGTATGTGAATGGGCATCCATTACAGTGCTTAATTTACATCCTGACAGAGAGAAGGGTGAATAAACATCTCTTGTCTGACAGAAAACCTCTTTTTCACCTCTGCTGGTGATACAGCCTCTAAGAATATATTTTTCACTATGAACACATAACTCCTTACACAGTATCTGTACGTGCATTTCACAATGCTATTAATAACCAGTGTGACACCGGCTTTCATTTGAGAACTCACATGACATTCTCTGGTGAACTAGGATGTACACACCAGATTCACAAGATTTCTGTAACTCTTTGCCACTTGGCTTTAAGAGGTCCTTGGGTTACAGGGAGCAGGGAGAGTGGCTGTCTCAGAAGTGGCTTGCAGGACTGTCCTGCTGTACAGGTGGGAACAAAGTGGCACAGCATGCATACTTCTCTGTGCCAGCGAGCTGGAGGGGATTTTGCTTCTGTGAAAGGGCAACTCTGTGCCACCCCAATGGGAGCCAGTACCATAATGGCACAACCTACCCCAAAGAGCCTAGTAGCTTGAAACACTTGCGCAACATGGATGCCTATCAGAAACTTTAGAGAGTAGACTGGTGTAATCACAGTCACTGATTGCACCTACGCTGGAAGTAGAATGCCACTATGGAAACTAAGGTAACCACTCTTAGTGAAACCTAGCTAAGCTGTAAATGCCTTTTAATTGAGCTAGAAACAATTTTTTAAAAAAATAACTGAAAGCTATTGAAACTTTTTCTTTTCATAGAATCATAGAATATCAGGGTTGGAAGGGACCCCTGAAGGTCATCTAGTCCAACCCCCTGCTCGAAGCAGGACCAATTCCCAGTTAAATCATCCCAGCCAGGGCTTTGTCAAGCCTGACCTTAAAAACTTCCAAGGAAGGAGATTCCACCACCTCCCTAGGCAACGCATTCCAGTGTTTCACCACCCTCTTAGTGAAAAAGTTTTTCCTAATATCCAATCTAAACCTCCCCCACTGCAACTTGAGACCATTACTCCTCGTTCTGTCATCTGCTACCATTGAGAACAGTCTAGAGCCATCCTCTTTGGAACCCCCTTTCAGGTAGTTGAAAGCAGCTATCAAATCCCCCCTCATTCTTCTCTTCTGCAGACTAAACAATCCCAGCTCCCTCAGCCTCTCCTCATAAGTCATGTGTTCTAGACCCCTAATCATTTTTGTTGCCCTTCGCTGGACTCTCTCCAATTTATCCACATCCTTCTTGTAGTGTGGGGCCCAAAACTGGACACAGTACTCCAGATGAGGCCTCACCAACTTTTCTTTCCTGTAAATAAATATTGTAATGAATCCAGTCTCCCCTAGGAATTTCACTGTACAAGCTCCCTGGGCGGATGGCATGGGGCACAGATGGGCCAGAAAACCCACTGCTATGCAGATGCTCCCATCCTTCAACCCAGGTGGAAGGGCCCTTAGAGCCATTCCCTTTTGGAAAAGCTCCATCGCGTTTAATAAGGATGAGACCAAAAGGGTTGGGATGGACTGGTATAAAAGAGGGCCGAATTTTGCCTGCTGTCTCTATACAGTCTGCAGAATTTCTCCTACAAGAATCATCAACATTCATTCACACACTCTGTCTCTTTGTGTATGTATAGACAAATAGGCTGCTGTTTGAAAAGGCTGTGAAACACTGCCTGAGGGATAGAAAAGTTACAGCAACTATGTTATTTGACTTGTAGCTCAAATAGGTAACTTTTGCTGTTCTTCAGCTAAAATGTCAAGCAGCTAGTCCTTATCAAGGCAGGCTCTATTTGTTTTATTATGGTTTCCCTCTTTTCCCCTGAGGCTGGATCAGATTTCTACCTGCAATATTATCACAGCCTAGTAACTTTTATATCAGTGGCAGCAGCACCTTGCAGTCTTATAGTAGCTCTCTGATGTAGAGGAAGATGAGAGTTTGGAGCGAAGCAATATGAAGCATGCCCTGCGTAGGTTAGCTGGGTATGAGATGGAAGAATGGTGAGGGAAAACCCTTCATAGACTGCCCTGATGCCTCTTCACTATAAACAAGAGTCAAGAAATACTGAAAATCCCTCTAAGCATAAGTAGGAAGCAGATAGTGTCTGGGCAGTGTGTTTTCCCCATATAGCCATGAGTGCTGAAACACTGAAAATCCAGCTAAGGAAACAGATTGTAACAGATCATGTAAGGACAATGTCATTTCTCCAGGGCAGTGTAGCAGGGTGCTTCTGCAAAAGCACCTAATTAGCCCCTACTCAGCCAGCTCCAATCAAGAGAAATAGATTGGGGCTGGTGTAACAGGCATGATGCCTGGCCTTGGGATTGGCTCTACCTGCGGGCCTTACAAGCCAGCAGTTATAAGGGCTGGGAGCCAGTATGAAAGGGGGCTGCCAGGAGAATGGGTGGTCTCCTGACTGTGAGCTGAGTGCTTGGGAAGGAGGTCTTGTACATAGCTCAGCATTGGTTGTGGGAGAACTGTGTGTGTATCTCATAAATATAAAGGGAAGGGTAACCACCTTTCTGTATACAGTGCTATAAAATCCTTCCTGGCCAGAGGCAACATCCTGTTACCTGTGAAGGGTTAAGAAGCTCAGCTAACCTGGCTGGCACCTGGCACCAAAGGACCAATAAGGGAACAAGATACTTTCAAATCTTGGGGGAAAGGCTTTTGTTTGTGCTCTTTGTTTGTGTGTTTGTTATCTCTTGGGACTGAGAGAGGCCGGACAGAAATCCATCTTCTCCAACCCATCCTAATCCAAGTCTCTGATATTGCAATCAGTATAGGTAAACCAGGCAAGGTGGATTACTTTCTCTTGTTTTATATGAATTTTCCCTGTGTTAAGATGGAGGTTTATTCCTGTTTTCTGTAACTTTAAGGTTTTGCCCAGAGGGGAATCCTCTGTTTGTTGAATCTGAATATGCTGTAAAGTATTTTCCATCCTGATTTTACAGACAGGTTTTTACTTTTTTTTTTTCTTTAAATAAACCCTTCTTTTAAGAACCTGACTGATTTTTCCATTGCCCCAAGATCAAGGGGTTTGGGTCTTTGCTTTTGTAACAAATTGGTTAGGATATTATTCTCACACCTCCCTGGGAAAGGGGGTGTGTAGGGCTTGGGGGGGATATTTTGGGGGAAGATGTCTCCAAGTGGGCTCTTTCCCTGTTCCTTGTTTAACACGCTTGGTGGTGGTAGCATACGGTTCAAGGACAAGGCAAAGTTTGTACCTTGGAGAAGTTTTTACTCTAAGCTGGTAAGAGGAAGCTTAGGAAGTCTTTCATGCAGGTCCCCACATCTGTACCCTAGAGTTCAGAGTTGGGAAGGAACCCTGAGAGTGCAAATAAAGCCATGGGTGCTGCATAACAGGAAATCTCTCTGAGCTTTACTGGGGCAGTCAGCGGGCCCCAGGAAGAGGGGCGGGTAGAGGACCCTTTACATGTGGGGGCTTCTCTGGGATCTGAGGCCAGAGACAGTCTGGTGACCTGGCAATGGAAGGCACCCTGCAGTGGCTCACGGAACAACATGGAGAGATGCAGAAAGCACTTCAGGCATTCCAGCAGTCTCAGCAGGTGGAGAGGCGAGCTCTACTCGCGTG
Source organism: Eretmochelys imbricata (assembly GCF_965152235.1). Classification (NCBI taxonomy): domain Eukaryota; kingdom Metazoa; phylum Chordata; order Testudines; family Cheloniidae; genus Eretmochelys; species Eretmochelys imbricata. The sequence continues at coordinate 48,725,405 of NC_135573.1, read as the reverse complement.
GCAGGCGGAGCAGCAAAGGGCCTTACAGGACTTTATTAAGGAGCAGTCGAGGGTGCAGCAGCAGCTCCTGCAGAAGTTGGTGAGTCCTGCAGGAGGAAAGGGTGCCCGGGCCTCAGTCTCCAAAGGGGAGAGGGGGCCTGAGGAAGAGACCCCCAAAACAGGAAAGAGTCCTGGAGACAGGGGATGAGGCCCATACCTAGGTGGGGCCTGGGAAGGCGGAGTCCCCACAACCTCCAGGGGAAGAAATTGAGACTCCTAGACAACATAGCCAAGGTGGGGATCCTGTGGGAGTGACCAAAGAGGGGATGAGGCTTCCCGGGGAGGGGATCCCACAGATTGAGATGGAGAAGAGGGTACAGAAAGATCAGAGTGGGGAGACCCAAATTCCAAGGAGCAGAGGGCCCAATCCTGAGATTGGGGCCAGACTTGGGGTAGGGGGCTCTGATCCATCTCCCCCACCAGAGAAAAGGGGAGCGTCTGGGGCGGCTGGCCCAACCATGCGACTGGTGTGAAGACCTCTGGGTGAGCGTAGACCTGTGGGTTGCCCCGTCCCCTACCCAATGCGCCTTTTGTGGATGGGGCATGCCAAAACCCCATGAGACAGAGCCCAGGGATCGCTCTGCTGGGCAGGGGGCTGATCCCCCGACTGAGGGAAGCGGGGCTGAGGAAAACCAGGCCTGGCATCAGCTTAAGGGAGGAGGTGTGTAGCAGGGTGCTGCTGCAAAAGCACCTAATTAGCCCCTGCTCAGCTAGCTCCAATCAAGAGAAATAGATTGGGGCTGGTGTAACAGGCATGATGCCTGGCCTGGGGATTGGCTCTACCTATGGGCCTGATAAGCCAGCAGTTATAAGGGCTGGGAGCCGGTATGAAAGGGGGCTGCCAGGAGAACGGGTGGTCTTCTGGCTGTGAGCTGACTGGAAAGGAGGGAGCTAACCCTGTAAGCCTTGTACATAGCTCAACATTGGTGGTGGGAGAAGTGTGTGTATATAACAGGAAGCCTCTGAGCTTTTTTGGGGCAGTCAGCAGACCCCAGCAAGAGGGGCAGGTAGAGGACCCTGTTACGGGCAGCTATTAGTGGTTTTGAGGTATGAGACCTTGCTGGCCCATTCCAATAGTGTATCCAACAGGATAACTTCCTCAGAATTCAGTCCAAACTGTTACAAGTTGCTTACTATCAGAATGCAGAGAGGAAGGAAACCAACCAACAAACGCACTAGAATTCCAGAACGCTGTTTTCTCGCTTGACTGTATGTGCCAAGCTATTTTCAATCTGCATGAAAGAGTTAGCTGACCATGAATACCTTGGTAATTTTGAATAAAGTGTCCTTTAAAAGGTAAATGTCAGTTTGACTACAAAAATGAGACAGCAGCCACTAAAGGAAAAAGCCTTAGAGCATACATTCGTGTCTCTTTCTCTATTAAAATTAGAATACTCTTTTTGAAGTTTGAATAACTTGACAGTATACTCAAGGGACAGAGATGGGGGATGTAGGAAGTTTCAAGGGCAGAATTGAAATGTGACTTAGCAATACATTTCTCTGTGTAACATCTTTCAATATATGAGCAATCTCACGTTATCAGCATTATTGATATTTCCATTCCTTTCTGATCTTTCAGACACCAGTGTAATAGTTACTAGTGAGCTGCTGTGTGGCATGGAAATACACCACACTCTGTGCCTTGACATCAAGGGCCATTATTCAGCTTAAAATATAGTTCAATTGAGCAGTGAAAGTTTGCCACTTTAAGTTGTGGTCCTCTCTAATCAGATCCACAAATGTCCATACATTCATAAATAAAATTAACTTATAACAATAATATATAAAAATAACTTCTTGTTCTAACGCCTACTCAACGATCCATACTTATTCCTTACTCAGGCAAAACTGCTGTTCACTTTGTTTTGCCTCAATGGCAACTTCATCACTAGCTAGTGCATGTAACTTAAAATAATTCCTTACGTTCAGTGAATTAATCTTTAATGCTGAATGGGAACAGTTTGCAATGCTGTAACAATGCAAAGGAGAATTCTACATTAATGACTTCATCTTTGCAAAGCACTTTTTATCTTCAAAGCATTTTACAGCCAGGGCCAGATGGGAGCTAGCTTTGTTTGGGTACTAAAGAGGGGTACAAGACTCTGCTGATCCCATCCTTCCATCCCCAAGCCTATAGGGAACCAGCCACAATTGTAGTCTCCTTGCTTCCCTGAGCACATGGGCTGCTCCTGGCGAGTGCTCCATGGGATATCAGTCACCCTCAATGGGATGCGGAAGTGGTAGGGCAGGCTGGTTGTGGCAGGGATTGCAGATTGTACTTTTCCAAGGTTCACCTCTTCCCTGCCATGTTTGGCATGACAAGTATCTCAAGGGGCACAGCAGGGAGCAGCCCCTATGGTCAGCAGAGCACAAGGACATCAATTGTGGCTGGCCCATGACTGAGGGAGCATGTAGGAAGGATTCCCACCTTGAGCCCCTGCATAGAGACCAGCCAAAGTTTGGCCTTTTATGTCAAGATTTTGATAATACTTTAAGCAGTGGGAATGGGATGTCAATAATTGACACTGTTTATTTGCATTTCCCTCCCCCACCCCACGAAAGGTTATCTTTAAAAAAAAAAGATTAAAATCGTGTAATAAATAAAATTGCTCAGAAAAAAAATCCCCAACAATCAACCAGTATTATGTGCTGTCTTTGTTCAGTGGGTCCTGTAAGGCTAAGTGCATTATCTGGAAAACCAGCTGTCTGCACTTGTTCCTCCCTGTTCTTAACAGCTAATACCATGAAATGGAGAACAGGTTGAAGAGTATCTGCACTGAGTTTCAGGAAAGTCAATCTGTATCTCCTCTGCCCTGTGCATTATGTGCTCAGAGCCCGCAACTTCTGCATGTTAGAAGCAAAATTATTTTAAAAAAATACTTAATTTCTTGCACCTGTAGAAATCATTCACCACAATCAGCTGACCTGAATGCCAACAGATGAGCTCAGTCCAGAATTTAAAAGCAGTATGCCAATGTATCACAGCAGCCTTCCTCCACAAGGAAGGGAGAACCTGTTGCTCTTGCATCTTCCTCAATGTACCACACAGCAGAATGCGTTCTGTGATCTCCAGTATCAGGCTCCAATCAGACCTTCCAGAGCTCCAATAAGTCATTATTAATTATTACAGTGTCACCTGGAGTCCCCAATTAAGATTTGGACTCTACTGTGCTAGGCATTTTACAAAGAGTGAGAGACAGCCTCTGCCCTGCAGAGTTCAGAATCTAAACAGACAAGACAGAGCCAGGGTCAGATAGAAGATGGAGGCACAGAGAGGAGAAGTGACTTGACAAGGTCACTGCCGAATTTGGCCCTCACTACATGTGTACAACCCTGCCTAGTTGAAAGACCTCCTCTATCCCCATATTACACTTCTACAGAAGAGATGAAATGGGGCACTTGGAGCCCCTCAGTTTAAAAGACATAGCAAGACATTCTCCATGAGAGGCCTTTACCTTTGGAAGTCATGATGAAAAACGGCCCAAATCTGGGGTGTTTTAGAGTGCTCTGTAAAGCCCATTTCTTTGCTTAATCTGCAGCAAGGGAGATTTAGGTTAGATATTAGGGAAAACTTCCTAACTATAAGGGTAGTTCAGCACTGGACTAGGCTTCCAAGGGAGGTTGTGGAATCCCGTCACTGGAAGTTTTTAAGACTAGATCGGGCAAATACGCGAGAGGGATGGTCAAGGCTTGCTATGATTTTCACAGGCTTCTGAAAAGGTTAGGAAGCACGGCGCAATATGGGTTCCTGGGGCAGATGGGGTATTTTTGACTGCATGGGTGGCTGAGCTTCACTTATGAGGGTGAGGAGAGGCTGCTGAATCTGTGACTATTTCTACAGGTGATATTTATATGCAATGGATTGTTAATTCTTGTCATAACTGCACAAAGCATTGGCTAGACTTTATTTGATTTCTATGTTCAAGTAGAACTAAAGTAACTATTTGGCCCTGGCTGTAGAAGGTTTTAGTGATTAACTGTTTGGGGTGGTTATCCTTTATGATTATCTGAACTCACTGCACAGTAGATACTAGTATAAAATACATGAAACTACATCCAAATAAGAGATAAGTGTTGTTCAAAGTGTAACAACTGCATTTACTGTTATCAGTGAACGTTACAACTGAATGAGAAACCTATTGTCAAGTTTCTAATGTGCAGCATGGGGCACAATGTTCTGTTAAGCACAGTATCACCTAACTACATCATGTGATAAAACTTATAATGTTGTTGAAACAACTGTGTCACACTATTTCCAAGTATGCTGGAGTGTCCACCCGACAAGGTCTGAACAGGTAAAATAGGCCAATTAACCTATAGGCTGCACCTGGAGGGGAGCCAAGGACTGATCAGGCCTAATGGCTGATGAAGCCCAGATGAGGGTGGAGATGGGGTAGGCCTATAAAGAGAGGAAGATAGTGATAAAAGAGGGCTGCAGGGAGCAGCTCTACAGTCACTTCCTAGAGAGGAGCAGAGTCAGCTATGTACAAGGAAAAGGTCTAGGGGGACAGTTGCCCCAGGGATCCTGCTTTGGATTATAGACTTTGGTAAGAATCCAAAAAAAGGGGAGAAGTAGCCATAGGGAGTAGAGGACACTCCAGTGGTAATCCAGGATAAGGGGTAGAAGATAGGGACAAAAGGTAGGAAAGAGCCCAATATCGGAGCTTGAGCAGACCATAGGCATAGGGTTCCTGTGCTGGAACCTGGAGTAGTGGGCAGGCCTGAGTTCCCCTACCAGGGAAGTGGTACAGCCTGGGCAGCGGATCAGAAGGCAACCTGAGAAAGTTTGTCCAGAGGGACTTTTGTTACTGCAGAAGGGGAGGATTATAGTGACCTGGCTGGAGGGCCAACCCAGGAAGAGGGAGCAACGGAGTCCAGAGAAAGAGAGGGACCACAGGGTGGGCAACCAAAGGTGCCAGACCGGTCAAGAGCTAATCCCCAGATAAGCCGCAAAAAGGTGAATAGTGACCTCTGACACCCAGGCTTCTCAGATTTTGCCCAGCTTAAAACTCTTTATCTTAGTTATCAGAAATACATTGGTCTAGTCCAGGGGTTGGCAACCTTTGAGAAGTGGCTCGCCAAGTCTTCATTAATTTAAGGTTTTATTACTGGCATGTAAATTTCACATTTATGGGGCCCCCCAACGGAACCCCAGACTGGCAGCGGGCCGGCAGCCAGGACCCCGGCTGGCAGGGGACCGGGTGGCTGGAACCCCAGACCAGCAGCGAGGTGAGCGGGGCCGGTGGCTGGTATCCCAGGCTGGCAGCAGGCTGAGTGGGGGTGGTGTCCGGGACCCCGGCTGGCAGCAGTGTGCCAGTAAAAATCGGTTTGCGTACCGCCTTTGGCATGCGTGCCACAGGTTGCCAACCCCTGGTCTAGTCAATGAAGTGAAGACAAAGGTGACATTAGCCGTGACATTTTCTTTTTTCTCAACAAAAACAAAACAAATGAAAGCCAGTGGCCTGATAACACTAGAAACTATTACCACTGCTATTAACAACAATTTATAAAACATTGCTCGTGTGCATGGCACTCTGCCCTGTGCCAAACACAAGAGGAACCTTACACAGAAGAATTTACAATCTAAAGGAGCCAGGGGTTTAGTACAGTCTAAGCAATACAGAACAAAGAGTGGGGGAGGAATCCTCATGGATGGAATGTTTTACAGAATGATAGGATGTGAGAAGGAGCATCACACATACTGTATTGATATCTACAGATTATTCTATGTTTTCCTTAAGTCTAGAGTTGATGGGCCAAGGTTTCACTTTTAGAGGCACGCAGTCCACCATCCAGAGTCAAATGGGTATTCTTACACAGGTGTCCTACCACTGATACTCAGAAATAGAATATCTGCTGATTCTAAATGTGCCTGAAGCAAGCCAAAGACACAAACCATTATGAATATTGGTGTATCTATATGGTAAAAATACAGCTGTTTGCACTTGTTGGGAAATTAACAATTCAGTTCAATCATCCCTAGTATATTTAGCATACTAAGTTCCATAACTAAAGTTTGTTATTGTTTACCTAGATTTGAAAGGAACATTCAATTAACTTTTTGCTCTGTGTAAATAGTGAATTTTCTTTAGGGAAAAATGTATGAAGATTTGTAAGTCACTCCAGTCTAGAGTACAGTTCCACCATTTTTACTGTGAGAGAAAAGTATGTTAACTAATGGAAATGCTGAAATTTTTGAATTCTTAAGGAAACCCTAGAGATGAATTCCAGGGGCAATACTGAAAACCCAAAGTTCAAAGGGAGATCAGACACATGGGTTAAAACCTAAACCTATTGCAAAAATCAGATCCAGGTTTAGATACTAAGATCTTTGAAATCAGAGGTTTAGTTCAGAAAAACATGTCAATAAACCATCTCTATTTCCTCAAGTGAATGTTTACGGTGTGAAAACTGATGGATTTGCCCTCCTGTGTTTGTGATCCACCCTTAGCTACGAGATCGTAGCTGTGGTAGCGGGTTCTATATCCATACAGGCAGTGGAAGGAATTAAAAAGTTGATGGCATCTTCTTGGATAATGTTAATCGTTAGAAACACTAACTAGAGTGGAGAATATTCTTTTTTAAAAATGTCATTGTTTTTGTGATTCTACAGTTGCTATGCAGCTTAAGCTGTTGTTGCAAGTGCTCTAAAGCTGAATATTTGAAGTACATACTGTAAATTGAATTCCATGCCCTGCACTATTTAGCACACATGCATGTACATGCCCCTTTTATCCCAAAATTAGACAGTATATAATAATGTTCTGCAGAATCCTGCATGTTTCTGACTCACACCAGTAGCAGTTTACTGCTGTATCACACTTTTGCTTAATTAATGGCAAGATGCCTACATTCAAGGCTTGCAAAACGTAAGCAGCTGTGACACAGGATTCCTTTAATGATGGGTTTCAGAGTAGCAGCCGTGTTAGTCTGTATCAGCAAAAAGAACAGGAGGACTTGTGGCACCCTAGAGCATAAGCTTTCATGGGCTACAGCCCACTTCAGCGGATGCATAGAATGGAACATATAGTAAGAAGATATTTATACATACAGAGAACATGAAAAGGTGGAAATACCCATACCAACTGTAAAAGGCTAATTAATTAAGAGGAGCTATTATCAGCAGGGGAAAAAAAAACTAAGTGATAATCAAGGTGGCCCATTTTGGACAGTTGACACACAGGTGTGAGGATACTTAACATGGGGAAATAGTCAATTAGTATAATGACTGAGCCATTCCCAGTCTCTGTTCAAACCTAAGTTAATGGTATCTAGTTTGCATATTAATTCAAGTTCAGCAGCTTCTCATTGGAGTCTGTTTTTGAAGCTTTTCTGTTGCAAAATTGCCACCTTTAAGTCTGCCACTGAGTGATTAGAGAGGCTGAAGTGTTCTCCTACTGGTTTTTGAATGTTATGATTCCTGATGTCAGATTTGTGTCTGTTTATTCTTTTGCATAGAGACTGTCCGGTTTGGCCAATGTACATGGCAGAAGGGCATTGCTGGCACATGATGGTATATATCACATTGGTGGATGTGCAGGTGAACGAGCCCCTAATGGCATGGCTGATGTTAATATGTCCTATGATGGTGTCACTTAAATAGATATCAAGTATCAGAGAGGAAGCCGTGTTAATTTGGATCTGTAAAAGCAGCAGAGTCCTGTAGTATCTTATAGACTAATAGACGTATTGGAGCATAAGCTTTTGTGGGTGAAGTGGGTATTCACCCGTGAAAGCTTATGCTCCAATATGTCTGTTAGTCTATAAGGTGCCACAGGACTATTTGCTACTTGAATAGATATGTGGACAGAGTTGGCATTGGGCTTTGTTGCCAGGATAGGTTAGGTTCCTGGGTTAGTGATTCCTTTAAGTTTCAGCTCAAATCTACACACATAGGAGAATAGGGATAGCATTAAAAAATAAAGAGGAATCTGCTCATTCTAAAGCTTCTCTCCACAGATAAAGACATCATTATATATGAATGTGTTCAGATTAAGTCTGACTTATGGAAATGGTGAAAGCAAGAGGCAGCATGGGGAACAACAGTATATTATCCATTCCGCTTCATCAATTACACTGAACAGTGGGTGGTCTATTATGTGGTTTATTACTGCTTTTGATAAGTGCAGTTAGATTTTTAAAGCATTGTACTTATCTTTAAAGTAAAATGAACAAAAAATCCTCATCCTCACCCTTTAGCAGAGGTCTTCCATTTGCAAGAGGTTTAAGAAAACAGCATTTGGCTTGGAAAAAACAAGATACCCTTTGACTCCACTCCTTTTCTTCTGCTTTCAGGAGTTAAACTGTTATGTGATACACATGCTGCTTGGGATGCTTGATGTAGTAACCACCTGCATGTTGCACACAAAATAAGGCACATTGTTAATAGCATTATGGTAGTATCCACAATGTGGTAAGTAGCCCTGTAAGGAACTTAGCTGGGGCTCATCCCTCGGTGGGGCACCACACTACCTCACTACACTCTCTGCTGGGTTGGGGAATACCCCCAGTCTATGGCCCAGACCTTCAGGCTGGGTCCCGCAAGCAAGTAAATATAAGCCCAGGCCCTGGGTCAGGGCGGGGCAACAAACAAACAGGGGCTCAGGCCCTCAGGCAGGGGCTAAGCAAAATAGTTCAATATAAACCCAGGCTCCTAGCAACCAGGGGGAGGGGGAGACTGCCACCCATGTCCTCCCACTCCACTGCGTCCCAGCCTGGGGCCCTAGCAGCAGCCAAAGACACATTGTTGTGTCGGTGGGGATCCTGGCTACAACACACTGACATTTGGCTCTGGCAGTGCTGGAGCCAGACTAGGGTCGGCTGCCCCTGGGCTACTTCCGGACTCCCCCTCATAGGGTACCTGGATCAGAGTGGTGTCCTCAGAGGGTTCCAGCACCATGGGCACCTCGGGGTAGCTGGTGAGGGGTAGGCTCGGCTGCTTCTCTGGGTGTCGGTCAGCATCAGGCATTGGCCGGTCCGGCCAGTCCTCGGGTTGGCCGCGGCTTGCCAGGATCTCCCAAGCCGGAGCCAGGCCACGGGCATCTGGCCTCTCTGGCTGCTGTCCCCTAACTGAGCTCCAGGGTTGGGCTTTTCTACTTCCTGTCCTGCACCTTGACCTCTGGGGGGCAGGCACAAGATCCACGGGCTCCGCCCACTTTGGTATCTGGGGAAGTTCTTCCTTCGGTGAGGTGGTGGGGCCCCACACTGCCTCACTACAAGCCCCTATCTGGAAGTGTTACAATTGACAGTGTCCGGCTGATATTGACGTCTGATCCATGCTCAAAGCAGTGTGGCCTCCCATTAGAGACAACAGAGATGCATGGGTGCCAGGTTCTACCCACATGTATTCAGTTGCAGGATTGGGATCTAAGAATGGAGTTGAAATAAAGAACTGTCAGTATCATGTGGGTATCAGGAAGTCTGCACAACTGCTCCGCTCCTCTTCTCTGTAGAAGCATCAAATGCATATTTATGAAACAAGCCATATGTTTATTTGAGGAAAGACCTTAAAAGGATGGGACTTTGAAAAGTGCTCATTATTGAGCCGATTCTGCTCCCACTGAAGTCAACGGTGAAACTCGCATTGAGGACAATGGAATTACAACTAAGCCAGGGCTGACCATTTTTGAAAATTCCATCCTAAACGTAATCTAGCAGATTAATAAAACAATCTATCTTTAAATATAAAAATTAAAACTATGAGATTGAATAATGCTGTTGCAAGATTTACTGTACAGAGGTCAGTAGCCTGTAACCTCCAGAGGGAGTATATGTAACATTTACAAGAACTTCTGGCCTTTCAGGGGCTGGATTCTGTAATTAAAGAAAAGTAACATTTACAACTTCAAATTTTCCTTCAGATCAGTGAGACTGTCTATCCCAGTGTTCCCTTATAGTAATTTGATCGACATAATGTTATCACTCTAAGGCCAGATAATATCCTAGAGCTACAAACAGAGTTTTATTTGTAGGTCTGTTAGATAAGAGCCTTGTCCTTACCTTATTTATCTCATATAATATACCCCATAATGCAATATCATATAATATACCCCATAATGCAATTGTACAGAATTTATGTTAATTCTGGCCCCACGGGATCTATGGTGGTACTGTTCCAAAACAAAATTAGAGCAGAACCACATACTGGAGCCATGTGACTTGCTAACAGGTAAACAAAACTCTGCAGCCAACTTGACATTGGGGCACAGGAACGTAGCCCCCGCTCCCAAAACAAATCATGAATCACCAGGATGACTGTAATGACTTGTCATTGTTATTTTCAGCTGGCAGGACTGTACAGCCCAAATGTCCCAATGCTTGACAGTGGACTACAAAAGTCTTGGATAGTGGGCATGGTGAACCAAATGAAAAGTATCTGAGACTCAACAAATACCACATAGCTCTCATTTATCATTTAGGCAGAAAACAACAACAGTACAGCCAAGAAGCCAGCAATTTATGTTAATTTTATACCAAGATACTGGCTGTAGAACCAATGTACAGGCTTGATTCTACCCTCCTCATCTTCTGCTACCAGGTCTCAGCACACAGAGCTATAGGCAGTGGAAATCTGGTTCATGGAGATCTGAGCACAGTGGTGCAAAGCACTCACAGTGTTCCCTTTAATTTTCCCCACACGTGCGTGGAAATTTTTTTGTTATGTGCACCAATATGGAGGTGATGTGTCACACATCACCTCCATATTGGTGCACATAACGAATTCATGTGGTGGGGGATGGGCCGAGGGGTTCAGAGTGTGCGAGGGGGCTCAGGGCTGGGACAAAGGGTTGGGGTGCAGGGGTGTGAGGGCTCTGGCTTGGGGTGCAGGCCCTGGGGTGGGGCTGAGGGGCTCAGGACTGGGGAAGAGGGTTGCGGTACAGGCACTGGTATGGGGCCAAGGATGAAGGGTTTGGAATGCAGCCTGCCCCAGGGCTACGGCAAGGAGAGAGGACTCCCGCCAGCTCTCTCTCCCCGCAGCAGCACCTGGGCTGGTGGGGAGAGGCACCTTTCCCCGCTGCGGCAGCTCCAGGGCTGGGGCTGTGAGATAGGTGCCCCTGCCCCAAGCCGCGGTAGATTCGGGCCGGGGCTGGGTTCAGGCTGGAGCAACCCCCTTCTTCCTCCATTGCGGAGACCCAGCACTGATCGGTATGTAGCCCCAAAACTGGGCAGCCCTGGCCAGGGAAGAAGCATTCTTGGATGTGCTGATGTAGGGCCTGAGCTGATGCCCACTGAAATGAATGGAAAGTCCCCCATGGATTTCAATGGTCTTTGGATCAGGCCCTTATTGCATTGCTAGGCAACCTCTAATGGAGCCCCAGTCACAGTTAAAATTGCCTTCCAGTGCCAGAACCACTGCCTACCCTCTCTTATGGGTGAACGCTCTGGGACCCAAGCAACACACACCCCTGCATGAGCAGAGGTGAATGGAGCCCCAAAACTCTTGTCACATATAATCTGTACTCCTGCATCAGATGTATCAATTATTATTATTTAAAATTTATATTGTGATATCACCTAGACAACTTAACCGGGTTGGGTCCCATTGTGCTAGCCAGTATACAAACCCATTGGAGAAAATCCTAGAATTCTTTTTTTTTTAAAAGCCTCTATCCCATCCAATGGGCAAGCTAGAAAGTCAGATCAATCCCAAATAACCGGGACTACAAACAGGTCAACATGTTCTCTCTTGCTCCCTTTCAACAGCTAATAACACAATTTCAGCTTGGCAGAAGCATCTATGTAGTTAAAACAGCCAAGTCATGCCCTTGCCTGCCAAAATGAGCATTTCAGCCTTTAATGACCTTTGGCCTTGTTTTAAAGCGATGGTTAAAATGGACGGAGTCAGCTTTCTGACTATGCATGGCTGTGCTACAGATCTTTTGTGGGGGTGGGGAAAAAGTAATGAGAGTGTTAAGGGCCTTGCTTGGGACTAGAGAAATCAATTTTAAAAAGAGAAAATTTTCAAAGCTCTTTCAGTTGCACAGGACTTGAAATGGACTCACTTCTGCTTTTCATGAAAACACTGGTGGAGTGGTTATGGAAATTTTGCCTTCTAACTTTTTGCTGTATGGATTTAGTGAATATTTGGGGCCCTGTTTTACAAGTCACAATTGTTATGCTCCAATGGCAGATTCAGTATCTTACACCTATGTATCATAAACATTCTTTATGGGGATATATTGAATCTTCACATATCCCCACAAGCCCAGAAATGGAGACCTCTCTTGAGAATCTCCTTTCCTCCATGCTATGCCCCAGGAGAAGGGGACCAGGGTCTCAGATGGCAAGTTAGTCCACAGAATCTGCCTTTTTAACACATACAAATATCACAGCCCCTGTAAGTGCAGAGTGATGGGTGCATGTGAGCTGCTCTAAGACATGCACCACTAGAAAGAGACAGGAACTGGGAGGGTTCTCAGCCAAATACTTTGGAGTGACTATCAACTGGATAAGAAGGGAGAAGGGAACATGCATCCCCATCCACCCCAGCAATTATGTCTACTCTGTGGAATAAAATCTTATATTTCTCATGATTAGGCATCTGAGACAGCTACAGTTTCATGCCACCATAAACAAGAAACAATTCAATTTTCAAAATGACCACAGTTGTGTTCATCTTTCAATTAATAAACAGATACATTTAGTCTGCTGATGTTGCTTACAAAACTTTGGAAATATTTTATTTTAAATTATTTCTGCATATATATATAATATAATGTGTCTTCTATGTTTCTGTCACCATTTATTTTTTTCTTTAGTCGTTCATTATTCCATATCCAAAGACAAAGTATTTCTTTTCAGTCTAAAGCAGCTTGTAGACTATGGAAAACAATAAGAAAACAAGGGTAAAGTATCCGTGAGAGAGCCCTGTGTGTGTGTCTCCTCCTCTGTGACAGGTTGCAACAACTCTGAGAACTAAATGCCTGCTGCCACTGCACACAGAAGGCCTGATTAATTGTTACCATGCTCTTTGTGCAGTCATTTACACAAGTGCAAAATGAGTCCAAAGTGGATGTAAAATCCTACCCAGTCAGAATGGTAGAGTTCTGCACTCACTATAAGTGGCTGTACAAGGAGCAGGGCAATGAGGAATTGGACCCAGGGTGTTTAGAAATTTAAAGGCAATATACAGAAAACAAAGGCATCACAGTTTCGTAGCCACATATAATCAAGTAAGGGTATTTGAATCCTCACAGGTTTAACAGCTCATGCCACTCCTTTCTTACTTGAAGCTAGAATCCTGTTTTTGACATCAAACTGACTTCTGCCAAAATGACTGCAGTGTTACAGATTATGACCTCCAGGGACGTCTGTTAGTAAAAGAGGATTATGACCTCATCTGACCCCAGTCAGAACCAGAGGATTATGACCTGAACTGACCCCAATCAGAACCACAGGATTATGACAGAGATAAGCAGCAAGTGCAGATCTATTTAAAAACAAAAATTCTGTTTATCTATATGTGCCCTTAGCAATAAACTAACAAGCAGGGGGAAAAAATAGGGAAAATATCACGTGGGTCAAGCTGTTTATAAGCAGAATGTTTCTCTCGGGCAACAGAAGCTCCGTAAACATTTCATTAAAAATTAAGAAAATGCAGAATAAACATACTCTATGTATGAGAAACTATTGTGAATACTGCATAACACAACTGCCATAGACAGCATCAGAAGCAGTGGGCCTGATTCTGCTTTAACTTGCATTGCTATGAATCAGGAATGTTATTTTTATGAGTACCGGTGTTTATTATTTGTATTTTAGTATGGGGCCCAAATCAGGCTGCTGTCCCAATGAGCTTACACTCTAAGTAACTAACTCCATTGATGCCAAAGTAGTCCCACTAGTGTAAGTGAGATCAGAATTGAGTCCAGTATCTCTTTCTTCAGCTAGAGTATTTCATACATAGTATTCCATCCTGTGCCCTCATCCTGTTAATCCTTCACTCCCTTTGTTTTGCCGCAGATGGGGAGATGTGTATTTCACAGTAGCCATTTTTATTACTGTTCATCTCAGACAAGAGCAGTTTAAAATACATCGGTAATAATTATGTCAGGCAGAAACTGCTTTGATAAAAGCACTGTGGGCAAGATCTTCATCTCAGCTGATGTAGATCAGCCTAGCTCTAGGTGTAAGTCAACAGAGCTGGGTCAACTTACACCAGCAGATGTTCTGGCACTGTATTTTATCTTTATCCTTTTCTAGTGGAACAAGAGACCCATGGATGTAAAGATTCCATTAAATTCCAAGGCCACACAGTGAAATAACAGCCATTTGCATTTCTATAGCGGCTTCCGTTCAAAGATCTCAATGTCCTTAAAAACATTAATTCAGTTTAATCTCACAACACCCCTGAGGTAGGGATGGTAGGAGAAAAGTGTGAAAGACATAGGGAAGAAATATTATCCTCCTTTTACAGAGGGAAGAAGCTGAGGGACATAGAGCTTAATGGATGATTAGTGCCAGGAGATAGCAGGTCTTTCAGAGGCATGATGCCTGCCCCTGGGGGAAGGTGGGGAGTGGCATCCCTTGCTACACAAGCACTTCCTGGAGCACAATCATCCCATCATGCAGGGGAAGGGATGTGGCATGGAAGATAAAGGCTATGCCCTTGCCTGCAACACCCTTTTTGGAGTGACTAGTGCTGCAAAGAGCAAATGTGCCTACAGAGCAGTTAGCCAAATTACAGCTGCCTGTCTGTATGTGTGCATTGGAAGAGAAGGCGGAGATCCCTGAGCCCTCTCTGTAATTGGGCCCTAAGTGACGTGTCGAAGAACAATAGGAAAAAGAATCCTTGTCCAAGATTTTCAAAAGTGACTATTGATTTTGGATGCCTCGATTTTTGAGTGCTCAGTTCAAGGCACTTTAAAGGCACCTGACTTTCAGAGGGTGGATGTTCAGCACTCAAAACCTGATACACCTATAAGCACTTTTTAAATGTTGGCCCACATCTTCTGACTCCTTTTTCTGTCTTCTGTTCAAGACCATCCTTCCTCAGCTGATAAAAAAGAGAAATGAGGAATCAAACACAAAAATTCTTAATTACCCACCCCTATAATATTTTCCATTTCATGTACAGTGTTACTTGTTACATCAGGTGTAACACAATAAATCAGGACAGGCCTTCATCTGTCAGCATGCTGTAAACAAAGGTTACAAAAAGTCTCATTTTACTGATGTTTTACCCTCTCTACAGATTTATTAACCAATTAAAAGCACCTGTTGTCAAGACTCAGATCACATATTGATGGCTTAACTCTTGGATGACTCAACCTTTTAGATGCCTTCTCCACAAGGACATAGCATGCAACTCTTTTATAATTCACATGCAGCACCAAATATAGTTTGCTGTGTTGTGGATGTAGGAGAAGTGTGTCAGGACAATGGATCAGAGAGGAAGAAAGAGAAGTACATTTAAAATAAAGGCTATTTGCCTGTCCCTGATTAAAAACATGATTAAAATTTAAAGAGATGAGAAAAAACTAACCTGCTCTTTTATCACAATTGGGAGTTGTCAGTGATAACAACATCTACAGAAAAGGCATCTTCTGTATAAAAGGAAATGTGATCCATGGAGAAAAGTATGAAAACTAAAATGTTACTTAATTTTTCTGTGAGCATCCTTGTCTATCCCACCCACATTAAGGGCCTGATCCAGCTTCATTTGAAGTAAAACTCCCATTAACTTCAGTAGAAGCTAGAACCTAAGGGATCAATTCTGTGCTAATTCACCCCAGCCAACCTGACTGACTTCAATGAGATTTCATTGGGTTTAAGAACTTTGTCAGAAACAATGGGTTATCAGTTTAATTTGCCAACAGATCAGGGCTTGCTAGCTGGCTAGAAATGTTTGTAATAATTGTTACACAGAAAGACAGATGGCCAATTTCTACCACGAGCTGCACTAAATCATTGCAGAATTTGTCAGAGTGGTAGTTAGAGAGAGGGAAGACTAAGAGCAGTGGTCTATGGGATTACTTTGGATTTACGCAGGTCTAACTTTGAGAGTTTAGTGCACAGTTTTGTTCGCAAGCCTATTTGTAAAAATTAACAGGTGTGAAATGAATAGTTGTTGGCTAGTACGGATACCCTACTGAGAGCGCCACTGTTCATGTTGTGGCTGCTTCTCACAAGTGAATCATACCTGTAATTTTAAAGAGACAAGGTGGGTGAGGTAATATCTTTTATTGGACCAACTTCTGTTGGTGACAGAGACAAGCTTTTAAGCTAAACAAAGCTCATCTTCAGGTCAGGATCTGGCCCAGACTTGAAGAAGAGCTCCACATAAACTTGAAAGCTTGTCTCTTTCACCAACAGAAGTTGGTCCAATAAAAGATATTACCTCACCCATCTTGACTCTCTAATATCCTCGGATCAACACAGCTACCCCAACACTGCATACACCAGTGTAATATTAAAAGTATGTTTAAAAATTAGCAGTGTAAGAACCTCAAAGTAATTAATAAAAGAAATATGACTCTTCCCCAGCACAGTGCATTCCTATGAACACCTGAATATCAGCAGAGTCACTTAACTGGTACATTTCTGTTTCCATGAGCGTGTGCTAATTAAGATTTGACTCTGCTGTAAAACAGAGGCTGTAATAGTCCTACCTATTTAATTGTTCCCCCCAAGACATTGATTTCTGAGGGCTTTTGCTAATGGATCAGTTGTGCTCACAAATACCGCCCTAAGGTTACGTCTACACAGCACCAGGGAGGTGGGATTCCCTGCTTGGGTAGATGTATATACACTAGCTCTGTTAGAAACCTGTCATTATGCAAGGCACTGCATTTAGCCGTATGGAGTGGAAATCTATCAACTGCATGAAAAAACTTGCACAGATACAGACAGACATCATCTTCCTTTCCAAATGCAAACAGATGGACATCGTACCAAAAGGACTGAAGGTAAAAAATCCATTACAATCTACATACCACACAGACTGTGCTGACAGCTTGTGCCACACGCTCTCAAAGAAACTGCGGAATCACCTGATCAACATCCTCTACAGCAAACAGGGAAAGATTAAGAATGAGCTCTCAAAAATGGATACTCTCATAAAAAACCAACCTTCCACACAAACTTCCTCGTGGCTGGAATTTACTAAAACTAGACAAGCCATTTACAACGCACACTTTGCTTCTCTACAAAAGAAAAAGGACACTAAACTTTCTAAACTACTACATGCTACAAGGGGCCACAGCAATGGTTCCCTCAACCCACCCAGCAATATTGTTAACCTATCCAACTATACTCTCAGCCCAGCAGAAGCAGCTGTCCTATCTCGGGGCCTCTCCTTCTGTCCCTCCACCCCCACAAACATGATACAGTTCTGTGGTGACCTAGAATCCTATTTTCGATGTCTCCGACTCAAGGAATATTTCCAAAATACCTCTGAACAACATACTAATCCAGAGAGGCCTCCCTACCAACATTACAAAAAGAAGGATTCTAGGTGGACTCCTCCTGAAGGTCGAAACAGCAGACTGGACTTCTACATAGAGTGCTTCCGCCGACGTGCACGGGCTGAAATTGTGGAAAAGCAGCATAACGTGCCCCATAACCTCAGCCGTGCAGAACACAATGCCATCCACAGCCTCAGAAACAGCTCTGACATCATAATCAAAAAGGCTGACAAAGGAGGTGCTGTTGTCATCATGAATAGGTCGGAATATGAACAAGAGGCTGCTCGGCAGCTCTCCAACACCACTTTCTACAAGCCATTATCCTATGATCCCACTGAGAGTTACCAAGAGCAACTACAGCATTTGGTCAAGAAACTTCCTGAAAATGCACAAGACCAAATCCGCACAGACACACCCCTGGAACCCCGACCTGGGATATTCTATCCACTACCCAAGATCCATAAACCTGGAAATCCTGGGCGCCCCATCATCTCAGGCATTGGCACCCTGACAGCAGGATTCTCTGGCTATATAGACTCCCTCCTCAGGCCCTACACTACCAGCACTCCCAGCTACCTTCGAGACACCACTGCCTTCCTGAGGAAACTACAATCCATCGGTGATCTTCCTGATAACACCATCCTGGACACTATGGATGTAGAAGCCCTCTACACCAACATTCCACACAAAAATGGACTACAAGCCGTCAAGAACACTATCCCCGATAATGTCACGGCTAACCTGGTGGCTGAACTTTGTGACTTTGTCCTTACCCATAACTATTTTACATTTGGGGACAATGTATACCTTCAGATCAGCAGCACTACTATGGGTACCTGCATGGCCCCACAGTATGCCAACATTTTTATGGCTGATTTAGAACAACGCTTCCTCAGCTCTCGTCCCCTAACACCCCTACTCTACTTTTGCTATATTGATGACATCTTCATCATCTGGACCCATGGAAAAGAAGCCCTTGAGGAATTCCACCATGATTTCAACAATTTCCATCCCACCATCAACCTCAGCCTGGTGCAGTCCACACAAGAGATCCACTTCCTGGACACTACAGTGCTAATAAACAACGGTCACATAAACACCACCCTATACTGGAAACCTACTGACCGCTATTCCTACCTACATACCTCCAGCTTTCACCCTGACCACACCACACGATCCATCGTCTACAGCCAAGCTCTGTGATACAACCGCATTTGCTCCAACCCCTCAGACAGAGACAAACACCTACAAGATCTCTATCAAGCATTCTTACAACTACAATACCCACCTGCAGAAGTAAAGAAACAGATTGATAGAGCCAGAAGAGTTCCCAGAAGTCACCTACTACAGGACAGGCCTAACAAAGAAAATAACAGAACGCCACTAGCCGTCACCTTCAGCCCCCAACTAAAACCCCTCCAACGCATTATCAAGGATCTACAACCTATCCTGAAGGATGACCCAACACTCTCACAAATCTTGGGAGACAGGCCAGTCTTTGCCTACAGACAGCCCCGCAACCTGAAGCAAATACTCACCAACAACCACATACCACAAACAGAACCACTAACCCAGGAACTTATCCTTGCAACAAAGCCCGTTGCCAATTGTGCCCACATATCTATTCAGGGGACACCATCACAGGGCCTAATAACATCAGCCACACTATCAGAGGCTCGTTCACCTGCACATCCACCAATGTGATATATGCCATCATGTGCCAGCAATGCCCCTCTGCCATGTACATTGGTCAAACTGGACAGTCTCTACGTAAAAGAATAAATGGACACAAATCAGATGTCAAGAATTATAACATTCATAAACCAGTCGGAGAACACTTCAATCTCTCTGGTCACGCAATTACAGACATGAAGGTCGCTATCTTAAAACAAAAAAACTTCAAATCCAGACTCCAGCAAGAAACTGCTGAATTGGAATTCATTTGCAAATTGGATACTATTAATTTAGGCTTAAATAGAGATTGGGAGTGGCTAAGTCATTATGCAAGGTAGCCTATTTCCCTTGTTTTTTCCTACCCCCCCCCCCCCCAGACGTTCTGGTTAAACTTGGATGTATGCTGGAAATGGCCCACCTTGATTATCATACACATTGTAAGGAGAGTGGTAAGTTTGGATGAGCTATTACCAGCAGGAGAGTGAGTTTGTGTGTGTGTGTGTGTTTTTTTTGGGGGGGGGGGGTGAGAAAACCTGGATTTGTGCTGGAAATGGTCCACCTTGATTATCATACACATTGTAAAGAGAGTGGTCACTTTGGATGGGCTATTACCAGCAGGAGAGTGAGTTTGTGTGGGGGGGGGGCGGAGGGTGAGAAAACCTGGATTTGTATTGGAAATGGCCCAACTTGATTATCATACACATTGTAAGGAGAGTGATCACTTTAGATAAGCTATTACCAGCAGGAGAGTGGGGTGGGAGGAGGTATTGTTTCATGGTCTCTGTGTATATAATGTCTTCTGCAGTTTCCACAGTATGCATCCGATGAAGTGAGCTGTAGCTCACGAAAGCTTATGCTCAAATAAATTGGTTAGTCTCTAAGGTGCCACAAGTACTCCTTTTCTTTTTGCGAATACAGACTAACACGGCTGTTACTCTGAAACCTGCCTAAAGACAGATAGCTGCCGAAATACGACGCCACCCAACCCCCTGGGGACATACTCAGGCAGCCAGCCCAAGCCCCCATCCATGCCACAATAGCCATACAACCATTTTTAGTCACTAGCCAAAGCAGAGTTAGCGTATGTATGTCTACCCAAGGTGGGAATCACACCTCCCAGCAGCTGTGTCATCTCAGGTGAAACTTTTGCTTTATATCCTGCTGTGTAGTATTGATAACAGACCCTTGGTGGTGTTTCTCAGACTGACATTAATCCTTCAGACCGATCTAGTCTTCTTTGGCCAGGGAGTACAATTTGCTTAATCTTCAATATATTATTGTTGACCATCCCAGCCATACCCATGGGGGAAATGGATACCTGCCTACCTATCTTAGGGATTTCTATGGCAACTGTTATCTAACCACTGACAGGTCTACTTTAGTTCAGTAAACTTAGGGCCCATTATTGCAATGGAACTATAAGCAGGTAAAAACCAATGTGATCAGAGGAGACTGAAGGCAGCAGTTTCACAAGAGCAAAGCTTCCTGGCTACAAACACGCTGGCCGGGCAGTGAACCCTGCTCTTGGCTCAAGCCTTAACAACTGATCCAGCTTCCCCCGGGGGAGGAGAGGGTTGTGAACTTTGGTTGTTGTATATAGGACTAGAAGCATATGACCATGCTCACTGGCAGTAGGGGATCCAAATCTGGGATTAGTAGTAATGTATTTATGTAAATATCCCTCCTCTCAGTGCTTCAGGTTTCTAATGTTATCAGAGAGAGATGACTACTGTTAGATACATAATATACAACCACAAGGCTTTGTTCCCATAGTTCTGAGAATCCTGCTTTAATCATCCCCCAAATAAACAAAGCAGACTAATGTTTTCAGTGAACACATACTTAGAGCTTCCGTTTTGTATTTAAAAGCATAAACACTGACCTTGTGCCAGCTCCTGTTTTCTGTGACCTCTGCTCGCTTTCCCATGTGCTCTGCTTCTCTTTCTGATTGCTGGAGCTGTCTTTGGCCCCTCCATGCCCAAGATTCTTCTCTAAATTCTACCACCTTCTGCCCTTTACAGGTGGTGGGTCCAGAGAAAGAGGCTGTAGTCCCACTATTTGGGGGTCTGGGCCAGAACTTCTGTAACCTATGGAAAAGGCTTCTGTAACCACATCAGAGACCTATTTGACTAAGGTGTCTTCTGTGTTAGACTCCCGCACCTCAACTTTCTGCCTTTTCCCTGGCACCAAGCAGTTCCCCCATACTCCTGCATATCTCCATATCTCTAGACTGTAGACTTGTTTTGCTATATTCTGCTGCTGGAATGCCTTGGCAGAAACCCTTGCCCCTCCCTGGATCTGTTTTTTTCCAGCATATCCCCAGGAAGGGTTCAATTCAGCCCTAAACTGGATCATAATATGAGGGGCAAGAGCTGGAAAAGATGCTCTACATAATCCAGGAACTCTAATGCCCCTAGTCTCAGACATTAGTCACAAAACTATTTTCCAGAATAAAAAACATGTAAGAATATTGTTTTGCATTTGTTTTAGTTCACAGATGCTCTCCCTGTCTCCTCTCTGTCTGATTATCATTCACATACAGTGCGAAATAAATATCCAAAAACAACATACACTGAGACTCAATTCTGCTTTGAAGCTAATTCTGATTGTCTCTTCTCCATAACATCATGGAGGAACACAGTCCATGTCTCTCTTTTCCATTCTCTTTCTCATATGCCTAAGCAGTTGTACCTTCATCTCACCACACCTCACTTAAAACCAGATCACCAATATTTTTATACCTTAGTTACAGGCCTGTGATGTTCTGATGAATGGTAAACAATCCAGGTGTCATGCAGGAGAAAATGACTCATTAGTGATAACTGATGATGAGATTAAGAGAAAAAAGAAAAGGAGTACTTGTGGCACCTTAGAGACTAACCAATTTATTTGAGCATAAGCTTTTGGTTAGTCTCTAAGGTGCCACAAGTACTCCTTTTCTTTTTGTGAATACAGGCTAACACGGCTGTTACTCTGAAACTGAGATTAAGAGAGTATTTACAAAAAGAAATGGGTGACTTCTGTGCACAGACAAAGCAAGTAATATCTGAGAATGCACAGCTAAAAACAAGCACTACAAATCTTTGAAAATCATAAAGTGGGCAGCATTGCAGTGGATGTGTAACTGTATACGCAGATGGGTCATAAGATCTGTGCTGTGTATCCAAAATTCTATCAGTATAGCCAAAAGCCACCTCTGCTTTGTACCACTAACTGAACTATTTAATGAGAATAAACTGTGATTTTATATCCAGCTGTGTAATGTTTCTGATGCAGAATGCGTCCCATTTTGCACCCCAGAAGTGGTTGCATTTCAGCAAAGGCTGAAGCACTGTAATCACTAGAACATAAAACCCTTTGGGACCCTACTGGATTAGACAGGCTCTATAAATGTAAGGTGATATTATATGTTTATACTACAGTAACATCTCAGAACCCCAATCAAAGATCAGGGTCCCATCATGCACAGCACTGTACAGACAAGTAACAAAAATAGTCTCGCTATAAGAATTTACAGTCTGAGTACTAGACAGAACCCAGCAGGGGAACAAAATACATACATTGGGTGGAGGAAGGTAGAGAGGATGAGGTAACAATAAAAACACAAAGTAGAGCAGAAAAACAGGAGAAACAGCAGCTCCCCACTTGCCAATCCCAGGCGCTGGTGTTTTGTAGGTGTCACAACAAAGGCAGAATGTATCTGACCTGGTTATGTCAAGAGGAAGTTGTTTGTTTTTATCCTGACGCCTTACGACAAGAATTTCTCTCTCTGTGCTTATAGAAAAACAGCACTGTTGGCAGCAGCGCCACACTGAGCCCTGCGTACTGGGGGGGTTTCAGTTGTTTTTGCTGTCTATAAGCCTAAGAGAACAGTATTTGATTAAGAAATCTCTATTTAAATCCAGACCTATACTTAGTGCTCTACAGGACTGATCTAAAGCCTATTGAAATCAATGGAAAGACTCCCATTTACTTCAGTGGCTTTGGCTTTGGATCATGGCCTAAGTGAGTTATACATTAGCATGAGCAACTGATACTTAATGCAAGGTTATCCACTAGTCGCACATCTGACCCATGGCAGTCTATGGAGAGACCACTGTAAAAATGCCATCAAGGTTCTTAATCTGGCTGACCATTCCTGATATTGCCCCCTCTGGTAAGCGGAACACCAAGAAACAGAGATTCTCCTCCTGATAATGGCTATTACCCACCTGCAAAACATTTATCTTCCTTGGGTTAAAAACAACATAATTTCATCAGATACAACTACAATATATATCATATACAATTGCAATACAATCATATGCATGTCCTATATTAACCTGTCCAAGGAAGAGACTAAACTGGAATGATTTAGGGCGAAGAGATGTCCAGTTGTGTGATATCAGCATACTGATAATAGCCAATCCCCTGATTAGAGATGATTTCAGCAAGAGGTCTCATATGTTGACTGAACAACTCTGATGATAGAAGGAACTCTGAGGTAAGAGTCTTTACAAATCCCTGGTGGATGACCGTACAATTGCCTCGCACTAATTGACTCCTGTCTTCTAGGCCTGACAGGAACCAGTGAGGAGCAGTTTAAGACATACCAACCAAATCCCACAACGAGTGAAGCAACAACTGATGGATATTATATCAAAAATTGATGAGCAGTCAAGGGTAACAATAATGGTCCACTGATCACAATCTAAAACCGGTAGGAGATCGTCCAAGACCCTAATCAGCAGTCCTTAAAGAAGGTTTGAATCCAGACTCGAACATATCCAGGCTGTCATTCATTTCTACATATATACGTCATTACAGTTTACATTGTTGTATGAGGTGTTGTTGTAGCCATGTTGGTCCCAGGATATTAGTGCAACAAGGTGGGTTAGGTAATATCTTTTATTGGACCAACTTCTGTTGGTGAGAGAGACGAGCTTTCCAGCTCACACAGAGCTCGTCTTCAAGTCTGGGAAACTAATTCAAAGTGTCACTGCAAAATACAAGATTTAGTTAATGGGGTAATAACAGGCCACCTAACCGTAAATGGTCCCTTGAAATATGTGTTAATTACTTATGCTAAACCATCTGTTCAAGCCTTGTATTTAGCAGTGACACTTTGAGTTAGGCTATGTCTACACTACAGTTTATGTTGGCATAATTTATATTGCTCAGGGGTGTGAATAAATCACATATCCCCGAGTGACATAAGTTACACTGACATAGGCGACAGTGTGGACAATGCTATGTTGGTGGGAGACATGGGCGGTGAGTACGATAGGCTAGGGGAGCCTGTGCCTCCCCAAACAGCCAGGCCTGGCCCCGCCCACACTCCACCCGCAGCTCTCCCTCCTGCCTCCTGTTTCCTGCTGTGCATGTGGCTCCAGTCCCACAGTGCTGGCCCCGGCTGGGGCTGGGGGCCACAACAACTGCCCTCCCAGCACTCTGGGACTGGGGGGGATAGCCTGTTGGGGGGCCAGTGGCCATGGGGATGGCCTCTGGGCTCCAGCCGGGAGGCACAGAATGGGTGTGGCCTCAAGCGGAAGGGGCGGGCTGGGGGCTAGCCACCCATGGCAGGAGAGCTTCTCCTGCTGACATAGCTACCGCCACTCGCTGGGGCTGGAGTAGTTAAGCTGACAAGAGAGGTCTCTCCCATTGGCTTAGAGAAGCTACATTAGAGAGCGTACAGCAGCACAGCTGCCCCGGTGCAGCTACACTGCTGTAAACTCTCTACTGCAGCCGTGCCCTTAGTGTCCCAGACCTGAAGAAGAGCTCTGTCTGAGGAAAGCTTGTCTGTCTCTCACCAACAGAAGTTGGTCCAATAAAAGATATTACCTCATCCACCTTGTCTCATTAAAGTCTGAAATGTCTTCATAAAGGTGCTGTTATTAACCCCAGTTTGCACAACAGAAAGGTTGAAGTAAAGGAAATAACTAGGTAGCACACTTCTGTCAAGAGATGACTTCTTCAGGAGGGGCACATTTTGGCTCGTATGAGAATTGCGCGCAGCCTCCCTTGACGAAGAAAGGCATTGTCAGTGTTTGTTAATAATGACATCCCAGCCACACTAATAGCAGTCAGAATAAGCAGGGATCCATACCACAGCATCTTGGTCTCAGGGAATGTAGATTGTTACCAACATCCTTGTTAGGAAACGTTATCAAACCCAGCCAAGGGGAGACAGTCTGTAGGATCTTTCTGAGCTTCTCGTAAACAAAAAACAGGGAAATGCCAGTCCTGAGTTGGTCAGTCTTATCCACAAAAAAATGAAGCGACGCAATCTCCGTGAATCGGACTCAGCAGCTCCTGGAAATAATTCAGCTGAATGGTTCCTCCTGATGTGTTTGACTGAAGGTAAAACTTGTTTAAAAGTCTCCTAGCTATTACAGGTGTTTCAACTCTCAGTGGTCATTGCTGAATTAAGGTAGCCTTCAAGCACCAGAAACAAGCAGGCTGAGAGAGAGGCTCCCAGGTTACAGAGAAGCAGTGAAGGGCTCCCTCACAGCTGATAATGGTTGTCAGTTAGAGGTGTCACATCCTGACTGAAAGCAGAAATCAAATATTTCTCCATCAAAACCCACCAGGAAACCACAGAAATCTGCAGGATGCCTTAGTCTCCAAGAAAACTTATATTTTTCAGGGTGCGGGGCTAAATATAAGAGCTGTTTGTTTTCAACAGCCCTAACAGGAAGAATTAGAGTTCCTGTTGCCTGACCATCTGAACCTACATTTCTTCATAACAACAGTTGCCACCTGTCATGCTCTGATGGGCCAGTCCCAGCTTTGGTGGACCAGTCCCAGTTTTGGCTGAATCCTTAGCTATTTCCTCTGCTGGCCCTGTACCCAGAAGAGTCTAATCTGAAGTGAGATGAGTTTACTTCCTGTGATTCCTGTCCCATACATCCACTTAGCTGTCACCATCCAGTTGGCAAACTGAAATAAAACAATAACTAATAAGTGAGGACTTGACAGGGGCCTTTGTAACTCTCACTGGTTAATATATTCTTCTTCTTAATTAATATAAGATTGGCAATGACACCTCTCCCACTGAGTCCCTCTATTAGCTCCCTGTTTTCCCCTGTATCCAGTTCATACTTCTAATCATCACTGTCAAGGCTCTACATAATTCTACTCCTTCCTAATTATTCAACCTCGTGTCCTATTGTGTTGTCCCGCCTTCACTCACTCCACTCTGTGACTGATGCCAGGCTCCATGTTTTTTGTCCATTTCCTCCACAACCATCTCACACTTTCTTCCAAAGTAACTGCTACAATAAGCAGCAACTCATCTCATCCCTTTTATGTCATGTCCCCCATTCCTGACCCCCTGCCTAGTTTTCACTCAGCTGAGCTGGAGTAGAAGTGGACTAGCAGAGACCTTCTATGGAGGGGAGATACCAACAAAATGGACACACTCTACCACTGAGATATTGCTACTATTTGTCTGTTCATCAATTAATGGACAATACATGTGGGAGGGGAAAGAAATGAGGCTTATTCATGGCACTGACTCACTGTGTCTGCCCACTAGAAATAAGATTACTTAGCTGTACATTTCCATCAGACATCATGGTAATGACTCACTATTTACAAATGGGACTTAATTCCTTATAACTATCTGGCAGTAAAGATTGGAAAGGGGAGGGGGCATCTAAACTTTGCTCAAGCAAAGGACCCCACACTGGCAATTTGCACAGGAGCCTAAGAGTTGTACCTATATTGCATAAAATGGAGCAGAACATGGGTTGCAGTTGCTTTGAAGATGGTGATGCAGACTCAGAAATTACAATCCCGGGGTTAAATGCTCA
This sequence comes from Eretmochelys imbricata, assembly GCF_965152235.1. Classification (NCBI taxonomy): domain Eukaryota; kingdom Metazoa; phylum Chordata; order Testudines; family Cheloniidae; genus Eretmochelys; species Eretmochelys imbricata. The sequence continues at coordinate 48,698,494 of NC_135573.1, read as the reverse complement.
GTCTGGGTCCAACTGTCCTGGACTCTATTAAAGATTGAGAATTGGTGACTACACTGTTGGCCTTTGTAATGCTGGCCTCATTTGGCCTTCAGGCTTTACTTTGGGCATGAGTAGTGCTATCTCCAGATCATTCAGCCGCTCTGAGGACAGAACTTGCTCCAACAGAGCTAGTTACAGAAATTCTACTGAGCAAATGAGCTGAATATTTCACAATTTCAATACCAGCCTCCTTCTGAGACAATTTGATCCATGTACTTTAACTGGATCATTGTCACTTCTTGAAGAAATATATCATTTCATCTGAACACCCCTACATTTAATCTGATATATAATGACAAAATATTTGTCTACTGTCAGAACATGTGGCTAACTAAATAACACCCTAAAAATGTATATATACAACTCCATATGAGTTCTCTGTATAAGTAAGAGACTGCTTGCATGTACAGTAATCCAGATTGCCTGTAAATATGTCTATTTGTAAGCATAAATGCAGGACTTGCTTCCAAATGCCTGCTTATGCAAATCTTGAAGGCAAAGTTTAGGAGTCACAATGGAGTTACACTGATGTATCACAGACGAGGAAATATGTGTTTGTACCCAGTTTTGAAAATGTACTTGAACATGTTAGAGGCAATTAGGTGAAATAGTTCAGAAGTTTGGGACTGTTTAAATTTATATCTGCTACCTAATAAAATCACAAGTCTTGTGATATATAACCAAGGAAACACTGAGGACATTTACATATATATCAGTCACTTCCTATTGAGAAATCTCTGCCTTGGGCATTTCCTTGTATATCTGGGAGAGACTCATATTCCTGCTGTGTAGGCTCCCTCCAGATATCAACATTTAAATAGCCCAAATATTTATTTAATTGTGGAATCATATATTTCATAAGGAGACTCCTCACTTTAGTTGCAAGCTTGGAAGTGGCAAACTATGATGAAGTTCTCTGTGACTGGAATGAGTATGACAGTGCCTCAGGATTGCAAAAAATGACTGTGATCCTGCAAAACACGTACACACATGGGTTGTGTTTATCTATGTGAGTAGCTCTATTTAGCCTAATAGGGCTACTCATGTGTGGAAAGTTCCCCATGTGAATAAGTGTTTTGCAGGATTAGGGTCAATAACAGTAAATGATAGGTGCAACTTTCATTTAAAAGTTGAGCAGAACCACAAGTATGTCTAAGATATATATATATATATATTATTTTTTCTTTATTTTTCTGTGCTTCTGCACTTCTTAGTTTCAGACAGACAGAAAATGAAATTTTCCTTCTTCTAGATACTTATCCACACTAAACCTCTGCACCATCTGAAATTAACCAGTAATTGCACTACTGTTGCAGGAATCATCATAAGACTTTAAAAGAATTACCTTGACATTTCATGATATCTTGCAAAGATTCTCTTTTACTCAGTGTGATACTGTCATCACAAGATTTCATAGGAAATGTCAAGAGACTTCATGCAGTAACTTATTTGTGTCATAGAATTTATGCAAGGTGGGGATATACAGTATTGAGGCCTCAATCCGTCAAAGCAAATGAGTAGCCCCACTAACTTCAATAGCATAACTCATGTTTAAATTAAGCATATATTTAAGTGTTTTTCTGAATCAAGGGCCAAGTTCTTATTTATTTACATTGGAGGTGATAATCAGACTTTTCTTGCTCTTAACTTTCTTACCTGTATTAAGGATGGTTAATCAGCTTAACCTCCTCCAGCCCGAATGACTGAAACGTGCTGATGTGAGTGAAATACAAACCCACGGCACACAAAGCCTGGATGAAGGCTCTGTAATTTAAAAGTTACTTGGGGCAGCTCTGAATACAGGAATCCTGAAGCAGAATAGAATGTTTGGTTTGTTTATTGGTAGGTCAGCGCCCAGAATGCTCTTCCAGCTCAGCCCTATTATAGCACTTTCAGGGTGTGAGCCCTGGGAGCAGCCTAAAAGATCTGGGTGGATTTGTGGTTGCACTATCTTTGCTTGGGCATGTATGTGAGGTTTGTTTGTTTTACTTTGTTTACTTTTTAATCAGAAACACTGATCTTTGATCACTTCTGGCACAGTCACGCTAAGTTTGAAGGCCTGAAATTGAAAAATATCCCATGCTATCTGGGAATCTAAAACTAAAAGTGCATATGTTGTCACAGAAACATTATTTTAAATGATGGCTTTTTGCAGGGTAAGTTAATGAATACCTGTTGGCTGACAGAAAAGAGGTTTGGTCAGTGAACAAAAAAACCCTCACTTTGCTTCAGGTTCCATTTTATAAGGAATAAAGTAAACTTGTTTATTTTTTAATGAAAAGGCCATAATGCCTTTGGAGTCTCTGAAAGATGCTTAAAGCCTTTCGAAAGTTCTGTATCTGCCAAGCCGTGAAGTAACACCTCCCTCCCCCAGACACGTACGCACACTTCTCCTTTCAACATCTATTCCAGAATGAAAGTTCAAGGAGTCCTATGCTTACTCTGCAGACAGACAGATACACAAAAGAATAACAGCTGAGGAAAATTACATTCACACAAATGGCCTTGCATAAAATGAGAGTCGTTGCCTCACACTTGTAGTCATATTCTAGTCATACTTTTAAAAAATTACCTTGAGCGATGATGTAACATTATAAAAGGCATAGTGTAATGGCTTTAGAGCAGATCTGATATCAGACCCAGGCCAAACAACTCTCTTAATCCAGATCACTGACCTGGTTCTCATTTACACTAAGAACCCATTACCCCATTTTGGCAGTGTAAACAGGCCTTAAAGTTAAACTGCTTTTTCAGAAAGAGGGCTATTTTTAATTACTTCAGTAATAATGCTTACTTCACTGTAGATGGAAACCGAGGGATGAATGGGCCAAATTTGAGTGAGTGGTGTTGCAACCCTGTGTGCTAGACTGCAATGCCCTCTCACAAATTCGGCACATATTCCCCTGCACAAATGGAGACAGAGAAGTGGATGTGCCAAACCTGAGTGTCAGGGGCTGGGTTGCAACAGTGGGGAGTGGGGAGCCAAGTGGGGAGTCAAGCCCAGAGTGGGGAGCCAAGCCCAGCCAGTCCTGTGGGATGGGCTTCAACTGGAACCGGAGGCTTTGGGGGGTCAAAGCAGGACATTCTGTGAAACCCAGGACTGTTGGCAGATCTGTGTTTGCTTGTATATAACAGCTGTGATGCCCTTAGCTTTATACACTTATATTAAATCAGGGTTTCTTACTCATTCTCATACTATAGTACTGCTGTTGGGTAGAGAGAACTTTTCTGGGCCTACGTCCTAAGAGGAAAGTGCAGGGTTGAGGGGACAGTCTCTGGAAGAATGTGGGGAACAATAGTGTCTTTCTGAAGGCTGGATGCCTTTCTGGCAGATATACTTTAGCCAAACACAAGGCAGGGGTAACTGGGTGAAGTTTTATGTCCTGTTATAGAGGAGGTCAGACTAGATGTTCTAATAGTCCCTTTTGGCCTTAAAACATATGCATCCATGTAAGGCCCCTTGCCTTAAATTGCGTGTAAACTTTACGGCCATATACATGGCCAGAGTGGAAATGAGAATCAGGCATACTGTGTACCAAGGCCCCAGGCTTTGTAAATGAGAGGTGCCTAGTCACACAGCATCTATTGAGATATGTTACGTTCTTCCCCCATTCATTTAAAGGAACGCTGTGAAGATAAAAATCAAATAGGACTCAATTGTGCCTTTTAGACACAGGCTCTTGGTAAGAGATGATGTGAAGCTGAATTGCTCCAGGGGGGAGGTGGGAGACATTTTGCACCAAGAATGGCTCTTCAAGCTCTTGGGCATGCAGAGGCTGCACACAGCCCCTTGCACTGCAGCTTACTCCCCATTCCGCACCCAGCCAGCTCTGATGGTGGAGCTGGGTCTACCTTCCACTCAACCTTCCCTGCTCATTTTGGAACTTGCAGTTCCCTAGAGGACTAGAGAGAACAGTTCCTGCACTTCCCTGAGTGTAGCCAGGGTGACAAATCTGCCTGGCCTTTACATGGGCCATGCAAGGGGATAGGAAGGCTCCTTGCACACTCCCCATCTCCCAAGGCCAGACAGAATCTGTCCCATAGAGAGTTACTATCTTGGCCCATAGAGAGTTACTTGCCACAATCAAGAGAGATGATGAGCACCTGCAACTCCCATTGATTTCACCCTAAGTTACTAAAGCAAAGAATTATATGATAAGAATTTGCTTGATGGTATTTATACTTTTGTGTTTAATTTCACTGTGTTTGGACAGTGAGACAAGACTGGTGTGATCTGCTAATGCACTAGTTCAGTGCTGTTGGGCTCCAGTTCTCAAAGATGTTGCAGATGTGATGATTTTTAAAAGTTTAATTGAATTTCTATGCATATTGGGCTTTATCAAACTTTTCTTTTGTTTACAAAATCTAAATTCAGGGCTAAGTGAATGGAGAGTGTCCCTTTCGTACCATAACAAAGTTGTAGTCAGATATCATTACTAGTCCACTGCACGGCAGGGTTTCCAGAGGAATAGCACACTCCTGTGGGAATTCTGCTCCAAAAAATAAAAAAATTCTGCTCACAATATTTTTAAATTATGCATATTTGATTTGCGAAAATAACACAAAATAATCACATCAGTTTCCATTTATTTCAAAATACCAGTTAGCAAGTACAGGAATGTCTGAAACAATACAAAAAAACACTGTATGTAAGCAGGAAATCCCTGCTGGAAAAAGAAGCATATTTAACAGAAATATATTTATACTTCACCATGTGTAAGCTATATGTCATGTGATCCACAGGGCAGCTCTGATACCCATGGCAGGAATGATGACTTAACTCAAGTTTCTTTGTGGAAATAGTCTTACTTCAGATTCTTCCATGCTCCCATCTAAAAAGGGATTTGTCAGTTGCATATAACATTCAGACTGTAGCCCAAGACTTTGAAAAAGGGAGCATGCTTTGACCATAAAAGCTGTGGTATGCATTTAACTTACTTTTTATTCCGAATCCTACAGTCTGACTGAGAGTAAGATCCAATCAGATGAAAAATGTATTCCGTCTCTGAAGTGGAATAACTCATCCATAATAGCTGCCCAAGACATACAGCCTCAAGGAAACTACATGGACATGCATGTATACACATTCATTCTGCCAATTTAGCTTTACAAAGCAACTTTCAGTAATAGGGGGTTGGACTAGATGACCTTCAGGGGTCCCTTCCAACCCTGATATTCTATGATTCTATGATTCTATGAATACAGAATCCACGCAAAAAAGTTTTAACCAGTTTGCCTTTTTGGCTATTTATCAACGTTTTTCCTTCTTTCTGATGAGATGAAAAGTGCTGGAGTTCAGAATGTAGCTTTTGGAACCTAGTGGTGACTTTGTACTTTTGATGTTGTTTTGCTGACCTTCAGAATTCTTTTTCACATCCCCTGTGGTAGTGTGTGAGGCAGAAACAGCCCTAGAAACAAAAGAAGCCTTTTTCAAACAAAGAGAGCCGAGAAACCAGAGCATTGATCTAACAACTTAGTCTTTAGTTCAACCATGTTGAGACATCCTTAACTCAAAAGACTAGGAACTCTCAGGAGTTAGACCTTCAACCTGCATACATTACTTTTTCTGTAAAAATAATTAATAGATTCATAGATTTTAAGACCAAATGGCCCATTATGATCATCTCCTCTCTCCCTCTCACTTGACACAGGCCATAGAATTTCACTCAGCATCTCCTGCACAAGCCCAAACTTGTGACTGAACTAGGGCATACATGTTAGAAACTTATCCAGTCTTAATATAAAGGAGAACTGACTTGGTAACCTGTTCCAATGATTAATTGCCCTCACTGCTAAGCATTTGCATTTTATTTCCAGTTCTAATATTTCTTAACATCCACTTCCAGCCGCTGGATCTTGTTATGCCTCTGGCTGCTAGGTTAAACAGCAGTATGCAGTGTCTAGCATCAGATATTTTCTCCCTTTGTAGATAGATATACATTGTGATCCAGATACCTGCTAACCTTCTCTTTGACAAGCTAAATAAACTGTATTTCGTGTAGCTCACGAAAGCTTATGCTCAAATAAATTGGTCTCTAAGGTGCCACAAGTACTCCTTTTCTTTTTGCGAATACAGACTAACATGGCTGCTACTCTGAAACCTGTCATTTTATGGTGTGTTTTTTAAATCACAGATCATTCTTGTACTGTTCTCTGAATATTTCTTTGCCCTCAAGAGTTTTATATGGAAGGCATTCACTGCTATCCATTAAAATGCCAACTACCCAGTAGTATTTCAGACAACACAATATTCCCCTACAGTCAGGATAAGAAATAACGTCTGGATTCCACAGGGTGCTGAGAACTTGCAACTTTCACTAACATTAATGGGAGTTGTGGGGATTCAGTACTTCTCAGGCTTTTGGGGGATGACTACTGCACATCATGCTGTTGCTTTTAGCACTTTACAAACACACACAAATTAAATCTCACTGTTCCCCTGCAGAGTGGGGCACAGAAAGGTGGAGTGACTTTCCCAAAGTCAAGCAGCAAGTCAGGGACAAAGCCAGGAATTGAACCAAGATTCTCTCAGGTCCAGTATCCTACTCTAATTACCAGACAACGCTCTAGTGGTTCCAGTATGGCATGAGTCTGTTACTGAGGGCAGTGCATCATTTGGAAGAGTTTTAAAGATTAAAGTCCGGATTGCCATTTTTGCCTCTACAGCCCTACAAGGGAGTGTTTTCAAAGGTGTAGTGCCTGGGCAGCCATTGCTGGAAGAGCTCAGCATTCACAGGGATTATAAGGGATAGCTCAGTGGTTTGAGCATTAGCCTGCTAAACCCAGGATTGTGAGTTCAATCCTTGAGGGGGCCATTTAGAGATCTGTGGCAAAAATTTGGGATTGGTCCTGCTTTGAGTAGGGGGTTGGACTAGATGACCTCCTGAGGTCCCTTCCAACCCTGATATTCTATGATTCTAAAGAAAGCAGGAAGCTGGCCCTGATGGTGGGGGAACCTGCTCATAAGTGGCAAACACAACACCTATTAACAGGATGGATTGTGTGGCTCCCCACTGTGACAGAAACAGCAATTTCCTGCAATATCTTTGGGAAATCTTATTGTATTAAGTCTCAGAGTAGCAGCTGTGTTAGTCTGTATTCGCAAAAAGAAAAGGAGTACTTGTGGCACCGTAGAGACTAACCAATTTATTTGAGCATAAGCTTTCGTGAGCTACAGCTCACTTCATCGGATGTACGAAAAGCTTATGCTCAAATAAATTGGTTAGTCTCTAAGGTGCCAAAAGTACTCCTTTTCTTTTTGTATTAAGTCTACATATCAGAAATCTGCCCTTTAGAATTCACTTTCCAGAAGCTTTTTTTTCCTTGAAGAACTCAGCTTTGTGTTCACCAAAAGCCAGTACATAAGGGGTATGAACATGCAAAGCAAATCTGTTAAAAATGCAAATGAATGTTCAGAGTAAAGTTTTTTGCATTATTTGCTCTGCTGTAGTTACCATGTATATTTTGTCTAACTCCTACGATCAGCTGTCCATCTCTTCAGGCCATGCGTATTGGGGCAGAATCTCAGCTGGGGTAAATTGGCAGAGCTCCTTTGGCTTCAATCCCTGAAGCCAATATAGCCACACCAATTGATGCCAGCTGAGGATTTGTCCCAGTATTGAACATAGTACATCCATACTAGCCTAAAACTTCCATTCTTGTACATATAGGAACCAACCAACATTTTGACACAGAATAGACATGTTAAACAAAGTAGAGCAGTTAAAAGAACGCATAAAAGAGAAAGAAAAAATCTGGTTAAAAAGAGAATTAAAGAATACAAATTGAAAGTAGGGAAGCTAGTCTCCATACATCACACAAATACTGTCTTTATTTCACTCCTGTCCTTATGTCTTTTCTCATTTTTTTCATTATGTCTGTTCTGTTATTAATGAACTCGAGAAGGGTGACACAGCTGCTATAAACCAATGTTCCTACAACAAAGTGTTAGTTATACCACTGTTTTACACTATTTAGCATCCTGAAGGATCCCAAAGTGCTCTATCAATTGATACACAAGTTATATACAGGAATAACTTCAACTACTGAAAAGCAGCTATCTCTTGGGAGGAAACATGGCAACAGTTAAACAGCACCCCATAACACCACACAGTAGCTTAGGATATGACATGAAGGACATCTTATCCAATGGAAATGGCAAGGGAAATTTAATTACTCAAGGTGAAATTTGACAAGACAGCAAGGCTAAAATTCCTTATACTTGCACAAAGACCCATGAAATGATTAACACACACAGTTTTATATCTCATCAGAATCGGAGTCCTGGCATTAGTTCAGTACTGACTCAGAATGAACATCACCTTCTGAATCACCAATGCCATTTCCTGCAGCATACGGGTGTTCTTTAGAGGTGTACTAATCAAGTCCTGAAACCTCCTCAGCTTGGGAAATCAGACAGGATTGTAACATAAGGCGATATGTTCCTTTCCGCTGTGTGCTGTTCTAAAAGAGAGTTGCAGGAAGCTTTCTCACTCTTAATCACCTGTCATTTTTGTGTGTGGCTTAGCAAATTCAGATGTTCAATTCAAATCTTTATACATTTAAAATGAACCATGGTAAGGTGCAGTTCTTCCTGTTTTTGCAGGCCTCTCATGAGTTGTATTGTGATAAATAAAACCAGTGTGAATGCACCCAGGTATCTGCAAGCTGGGAGATCCTGAGACAGCTGACATGTCAATACACCTTATGGAAGTGGAGAGACCACCCAAGCAAGCATTCTGGAAAGTAAAAGAGATAATTGGGAAAGCTCCCATACTGAATACTTCAGCGGAAGCCCTGATGCTGCAATGTGACACACCTGAGCCAGGTCTAGGGGCGACCATGCTGCAAGGATGATCCTCTTGCATTCACAACAGAAGATTGTCTGTGACAGAGAAGGGCTATGCTCAAACTAAAGAGACTTGTTAGCAATATTCTTTGGAATGGAAAAATGTCAAGGAATGGTGTTATCTCTTTAGGTATTTGATCTTTTGTTGCTAGCCATCCTTGCCAGATTGATTTTCAATGCCTACTGTACTCTGTCTTGCTGTGTACCTCTCTGTATCTCTCTCAGCCTTTCTTCTGGGATAAGTACATATTTTACCATATTTATTGTCCCCACCTTGACCTGTACGGATCCTGCCTTGCTGGGTTCTGGTAGGTATGCATGGCTTAAGGTGTCCTCAAACACAAACTCTTTCCCTGGGCAATCCTTGATCTGTACATCATACCTCTGCAGTCGGATCATCACCTGCTGTTAGCACTTTGGTGCACTGAGTAATGGCTTTCTCCAAAGGCTTTTGAGATGTTTATGTTCAGATTGTATGTCCACGGTGCTACCCTAAGTGTAAGCAGATCATGTCAGGGGGATACCAGAGGAAAGACAGGAGGAAAAGGGTGTTTGGACAGAGATTCCACCAACACCAAGCCCAGAGACTGTGGCTGACCAGATTGGAGGAAGACAGCACCAGGAATGCACCAGTGAACCGTACCATACTAGAGGAGGGTAGATTGTTAAAAGCTCTGCTCATCTGAGGGATTTTGTGTGACGGACTTCCAAGTTGTATGGGTATATAAAGCTAGACAAACTGATAAGGTGATGACCACAATAACTGCAAGTACGGTTAGCATCTGAACGGAATATGTTAGATTATGTTATCAGTTATTCATGGGGTGTTTGACAGATTTCTTTAAAAGAGGAAGGATGTAACAATATGAAAGTGATAGACACTTGCAGGCAGCACACTGTTTTCAGGGGGGAACTTTAGGAAGTGATGCTCCCTCGAGAACTGTCTGAGGAGCCGTAAAGCTGGAGAACCCATGTTGTAAGCAGTCCCAATAAAGGTAGAGTGTGTTAATTAACCCTGTGTCAGTGTGAGATCTTATATGGCAGAAGATCCAGACACAACGAAGCATAAAACACCTAGAGCATGAATACTGGCAACCCAGTGACACAGCTGGGTAAAAGCTTTCTGAGTTGTAGCTTGCCTTGCTCCTAGGATTACTGCATCTATATTTCCACAATATGTAGCTTCTTAAACTGGTGCATAGTCTTAATAGGCCAGGTAACTGCCATGGTGACCTTCCACAAACATAACTGACTTCTAGGACAGACTAAAAGATTTGGGTATAGCACACGCTCCCACATATTGAGCTCTTGTCTGAATGATCAGGTCCACAGGACTTTCAGGATATCTTGGAGTCCTTGTGGCACCTTAGAGACTAATACATTTATTTGGGCATAAGCTTTTGTGTGCTAGAACCCACTTCATCAGATGCATGGAGTGGAAAATACAATAGCAGGTATATATACATAGTACATGAAAAGATGGGAGTTGCCTTACCAAGTGGGGGGTCAATCTAATGAGACAATTCAATTAACAGTAGAATATCAAGGGAGGAAAAATCACTTTTGTAGTGATGGCAATCAACTTGTCCTTCAACGACACCACTTGTTCACATGAAAAAAGTAGGTAATGGATTTTTAGCTTCTTTTTATGTGATTTAGCAACTAGGAACATGAAGCAGCAGCTAGCATCATGTGACCAAGCAGTCACCTCTCCGTGGAACACCAGTGAATGCTCTGTGAACTGCTCATGGCCCATGGATCATAGGCTGGTAACCACTGATATTACATCACTCATACAAAAATATCCTAGAATTCTTAATATCCAATTAGAGTCTATATATGCAAAGTAGTCTATATATGCAAATACAAATATAGTACAATATGCAACTATGGGAGGGTAAGAAGGAAAAGGGACACATACTAAGTTTCAGGAAGAGTGACTGAGGTTGGGGAAACTTGGTGACTCAGGGAGCAGGATGTGATTGTTTTACTCAAGAGAATGGTAAGAGTCACAGGCCAAGAGGAAGAATGGATTTTCACATAGGATATGAAAATAAATTATAAGCCATTTAGGTTCAGAGAGTTCATCGGTGAGGCCCACGTGGGAATGACCCCCGGTGGGGAGGAAGCAAACAGAAATAAGTCTAATACTTGAGAAGCATAAGGCAAGAGCAAGAGAACATAAAAAGAGGGAGATGAAAAGATGGGGTGGGGTAGAATCCATGGAGTATTTTGAAGACTACAGCAGGGAAGGTTTTGAACTGGATGCTGAAGCAGTATCTTCCATGGACAAGGCCTTGCCCCTTCCCCCACCCCCTTATACCATTCTGGCAGTTCAACGGGGATGGAAAGCAGTCTTACACAGCCAGATGGCATTGGAAAAAAATCACTGGATGACTGAGTGGTAAAGCTTCAGTAGCCAGCTCTATACCACCTGCTCTTGGATGCTCAGCATATGGGTATGCCAGCCCTGGGAGGGAGTGTGGCTGCAGGGCAATATGCTTTACCAATCCTAGGCTGTGGGCTCTGAAGCTACTCTAACGTGTGTTGTATGCTGAATTGGCTCTCAGCTGACCCCATGATAGGGTGGAGGGGAGCCGATGTAGCTCACATGCCCCTGAGGATATGGTTCCCGCTACCAAATGAGAAGATGAGCAGAATACTTTTGAATTTGAAACAAATTAATGTTTGGAACACCAAAATATAGGAACCAGTAAGGTTTGTATTGTGTGAATAGCATTTTGTTTTGTTTTATAAATAATGTACAAGCGCCTAGAGGTTGGAAGAGGTGCTTTCAACAAATCTACATAAATCAATTAACTAAATAAATGAGGGAATTATAGTAATAAAGCTGAAAGGAAAGGCAACCATGGTTGTGCATTTGAGTGCCGGAGCAGTTGAGATTACATCTGATACAGGTTTCAGATTACAAAAATGACTGAATGCAGATTTACAGATAGGGGAAATATGGATAGCAAATGAGAAATACAATGAAAACGATGTTCCGAATCAACAGAGCTGACATACAGTTCCTCCTGAACTTGTTTTTAAAGCCAGTCAAAGGATGGCAGAAGTTTTTATAGCACCCACAGGTAGCTAATGCATTTTGTGTTGCTTCTGCCTTTTGGAATCCAGTATTGTGCAGCCCTGAAAAAGCTAAATCTGCCCAATCAGGAGAATTCAGTTGACAGCCAATGACAATGATTGTTCGATCTGAGGGCTCTAATTGGCTATCAAAGTTAGTGAGATATAACATCACACAGAACATCCACCACTGTTATTTTCAAGTTAGTTTTGAAGCTCCATGAGGCTGTCTGAACTCACCTAGTCTAAGTAGCAGTGCAGATGAAGACTAAGTATTGTAAAAAACTGCATTCATTGTTGGCAGTCTCTGACCATTTGTAAGTACTGTATTCAAATTGCTATTTTGGTTAAGGAGGTTGTGTGTCATTCCAGAACACATTTTTATGGAACACTTCAAAAAAATATTTAACAAACTGAGTAGTAGCTCATGTGATGCGTGGGTAGAAAATTGTGACCTTAGACAAGAGCAGTTCAAATGAAGTCTCACAGTTAACCATTTCTTCTTTTATATTCCATGGATGAACCAAAATAATGACTAACCATGAATTCCACTACTACCCATGGAAAATTAAAGTAAAGCTAATGGTGAAGGCCTCTCATCTGTACCATGCTTATTCCTTGTTTCCACCATATTTAATATAAAATTGTTATATCCACACATAAGACCTGAATGAGTCACAAGTATTTCAGGATCAGAAAATCCTGAAGTAGAGAGGATAGCTTAGAGTTTTGGCAATGAGATTCAAATGGTGTCACTTTAGATCACTGTTTCAACTCTGGATCAGGTCTATCAGGGCTAGAAGCTGTGGCTCATTACAATCTGGTGGCTGTTTGGTGCCTGTGTGAAATGGGTTGGTAGTGTACTATTTGGTTCCCACTGGAGAGATACCTATGTTGCAAAATGCACTTCACAACTGGCAGTCAGCAAAGAGGCCGAGTACCGAGGGTCTTATCGACCCATTGAAATCAACGGGAGTTTTGCCACTGTCTTCAACCACAACAGGATCAGGCCCTGAATGACTATGGGAACTGAGCTATCAAGCAAGTGATCCCTTTAGATCAGGGTTGAGGAACACTGGTGGAGTGCGGAATCTGCTCTTGCCCATGTTATTCATGCTCTGTGAAGAGAGGATTTCTGTCTCCAGATCCGCCAATATAACTCCTATCAATAGCACTATTTATTTGCAAAGAAAAACTAATCAATATGACCAGTTTACTGAAGCTGGCAGATCAAAAAAAGCAACATTGATATCTGCCCATTTGTCAGCATTCATGTTGTGCTAAGAATCTGTTAGATAAATAAAACATGGGGATGAATTTTAGGTCTGACATTCCTAGAGGTATTCATCCTTACATGGAAGCCCTTTCTGCCTTGCAGAGTAAACACACACAGCATTGCATAGACCCATCCTCTCCCGCTGTTATTGAATTACTGGAATCAGAGCAGACCAACTGATTGGTTCCCACCTGTACAGACAGAAGGGTTGTTTCTGCCCACTGATGATGTCCTGTAGCCATTTTGGCTTTGTGAGTAAGGATAGCAGAATACAGCCCTTAATGTCTCCCCATCTCTAAAATGAGGATCACAGTGCTTATCTATCTCAGCAAGGTGTTTGAGGCAAAATCCATTAATGTTGGTGAGGTCTGTTGATAGTCAGTGATGGGGACCAAGTAAAATAGCTAAATGGTCTTTAAGATTGAGCCAGATAAAATGAATGCCTACTTTCTTCAAAAGCTAGTCACATTAAAACAAATGAAGTATCATGGCCTGGGGTTGAAATGAGATTAACTAAAGATTACATAATAGAGTACTTCTAAGGCTTATCGCACAACAGGTTTGCCAACTGAGCAATGCAAAGCACAAGCATGTTTATTTTCAAAGCTGTACTTCGCATTTCAATAGCCACAATCTAACAAAACATCTTCCTAGAATTTACGGTGTGCTTATGTGGTAGTTATGCAGAAAAGTACTGTTGGTGGCGGGCTGACTGTTTAAAAAAGACTATTGATTATTATGGATAAAACACGGCAGTCAGTGAAGTGAGCAATCAAGTTATGCTAAATTCTAAATGCTTCTATGATAAGATAAAATCAAAATGCAAGCGGTGCTTCAGGCCTGAGCTGATCAATGTAGGGATCAGGAAGGAATTTACTCCTCCATTTCTAATATTGCACAATTGGCTAGATTTCACTTTCCTCTGAAGTAAGTGGTTTTGGACACTGCTAGAAGCAAAATACTAGGCTATATGCACTGAAGAGCTATGCCAGTTTGACAAACCCCACACCCCAGTATTCTTGAGAGATATTGGGTGAAATCCTAATGCCACCAAAGTCAATGGCAAAACTCCAGTGGAGCCAATAGTCCACCCCAGATCTTCAGACAAATATATTGAGTGAAAATCCTGGTCCCATGGAAGTCAATCGGGTTTTTGCCATTGATTTCAGTGGGGTCCTGTTTTCACTCCTGGTTTATTAGTTATTATTCAGACAAATAAGGATGTCCAGGGTTGTGGTTTCAAACACTCACAATAACAAAACTTAGCTCTTATACCGTATTGGCATCTAGAGCTTTTCACCTGTAGATTTCAGACCACTTCACAAAGAAGAGTAACTCATTGTCCCCATTTTATACATGGGAAAACTGAGACAAAGAGAAGTTAAGCTACAGTCAAACACCAGGAAAATGGCAGAGCTTTTAATAGAGCCCAGCTCTTCTGATCCCACTCCAGGCTATAGCCATTAGCTGATGCTGTCTCTCGATTCATCGTTTTAGCCATATAAATATTCATCAAGATAATACTTGGTACTACAAATGTTGTGTACTGAATTACCAAGAAAACCAATTATGACCCTTAAATCACAATGTATGGTTCATAATGAAGGCCCTTCTTAACTTGTGACATTGCAGAAATCATGGATTTTGCAATATGAGGCTTTGGCTGCAATTTAGACAGTGGGAGCCCCACCATGCACGGGACCGACAGCGGGAGTCCCAGCCACCCTGGGGCTCAGAGCAGGAGCCTCTGCTGTCAGCCCCAGATGGCCACTGTCAGCCCCTGGCTCCCAACAGTGGAAGCCCCTACTCTCAGCCCTGTGGCCAACAGCAGGAGCCGGCTCTCTCAGCCCCAAGCAGCTGACAGTGGAAAATCATGGAAAAGTTATAATGGACTTTATTACCACAAATAATAAGGCCCATTATTACTTTTCCACAATTTTCTATGGCTTGGGGGTGAGTGATGAGCCCCACTGTTACATGGCCAGAGCCTGGGCCGGGTGTCTGCTGCCATGCGGCCAGGGCGGGGCTCAGTGTCTGCAGCCAGAAACCGGAGCTGGGGACAGGAACTACGTGGCTGGAGCCAGGGATCGGAGCCCAATACCACAAAGCTCGAGCTCTGGGTCAGCGCCCAGGGCTACTCCTGCTGCCAGACGGCCAGAGTAGGGTGATCAGGTGTCCATTTTTTGATCGGAACACCCGGTCGAAAAGGGACCCTGGTGGCTCCGGTCAGTACCACCGACCAGGCCATTAAAAGTCCGGTTGGCGGTGGTGCGGGGCTAAGGCAGGCTAGTCCCTACATGTCCTGTCACCGCTCTGAGCCCCAGAAGCGGACAGCAGGTCCGGCTCCTAGGTGGGGGGAAGGGGCCAATGGGGTTCCGCATGTTGCCCCCACCCCGAGAACTGGCTCAGAGCTGGGGGGGGCAGTGCCTGAGGACGACAGCAGCCCATGGAGCCTCCTGGACCCCCTCCTACTTGTGCTGGACTGGCTGGCTGCCTCAGGGGTGCGCGCAGCATGGTGTCAGGACAGTTTGGCAGCCTGCCTTAGCCCCGCCCCACTTTGCCACTGACTGCATTTGAGAAACGTTGCCCTAAATACTGAAATTACTAGATATTAATTATTAAATTAATTTAGTAAATTAAAAAACAGTTCAATATTTCTGGATTTGCCATCCATCCAAGATTCTGCACTAAAGTTCACTGATCATTACAATAATCTCTATTTTGATTTTCAGGCCATTGTATTTGTCTACAAGTTAGCCTTCCAGATCTCTGTGCTCTGTCATTCAAATTCAGATTTACTTTTTGAAACAGCAAATGACAAGGGAAAAGGCATTAGACCAATGAACTACTGGAGAAAAGATTGTAAACATAGTGAGAAATGGTAAGGCAACCTGTTCACATTTCTGTCTTCAGAGAAACCCTGTCCAATGGCTTTTTCCTTTAACCCTGTCATTCATCTCAGCTATAGCAGCTTGCCCAGCCTAAGGGTCCAAATTTCCTCTCAATTACACTGTTTTCATTTTCAGTAAAACCTGCCTTTGGGAACACCTCTGAAGAGAGACCACCTGTCACAAGCAACTTCTTGCAGATGGCATGGAACACCTCCGATCTCTGGTGGACAAACTTTTGAAGAGAGACCACCTCTTACAAGTGACCACTTTTGCTAACTCCCATGAGTTGTCGCTCTTGGTAGGTTTTAGTGTATTTCAATAGTGTTGCACCAGAGGAACTGGGAGGAGAGTTTGGTCCTTAACATTAATCCAATTATAGGGCAAAATATATGTAATATAGCAGAAAGCCATGCATGTAAAATACACTAATTTGAGTCACATTCACTAGGTGCTGAGATAGGACTTGCGGGCCACATAAATATTTGCATAAGCACCTAGATAGAAGGCTCCTTTTGATAATACCACATCACACTGGTTCATAACTTTGTTGAAATCTTCTGTACATTTCCATTTTGTATCACCTTTGCACATACTGCTTTACTCCAGATTTAATTAGAGGGTTCAGTGCCAAGGTTGCCATTTTAAGGAAGTATTTTCCATTTTAAGTTTCAGTGATAACCATGACTGCAATGTACACTACATTCTAGTTTTATAAATATTTGTTTTGCAAAAAATAACATAATCAAAGTCCATCTTCTTCCATCTGTAGTCTCTGGGTCATTAAAACTGGGTCTTTCGTCCAACCCCACTTTTACAGTTGCAGCCTAACCTTTATTTTGTAAGCAATTTTTTTAAAGGAAAATTACAGGAACTACCTGCAAACAGCTCCTTCTGAATAAATAAATAATTCCTACATGGTCTGATTGCATAGCTATCAAACAGCCAGAGTTGGGCAAGTGAGATCTGCATTTTGAATGCAGACCCCTTTTCTCTCCACACACATGAAACCTTCAAAACTAGCAAACTAACGGGGGAATTAATTTTGCTCACAGTCAGCAATTTCATAAAAGAACATGTTCAGCATTCTTTTCTGTATGCTAGAGGATGGGATCTACATGGTATTTTAAATTAAGTGTAAATGAAAATATAAACTGACTTTTTCAAAAGGACAAATGGAAAATCTGGGGGCTTTGAAAATAGCAAATAATTCTCAGGACACCAATTTTCTCTCTGCACAACCCTATTGGATCAGTACTATCTTGAGAGGAGCATTTCCCCTACAGGGAGATGCAATCAGTACCCAAGTTCCACCCATTCTGTCTTACTATGGCATGGAAAGGAGATGTCAATGATCTGGGCTAGATCCAAACTCCCATTAAAGTCAACAGAAGTTGGTCCAATAAAAGTATTACCTCACCCACCTTGTCCGCCTAATATCCTGGGACCGACACAGGTACAACTACACCGCACACATTAAAGTCAATGGAAAGACTTCCAGTGTCTTCAGTGGAATTTGACTTGGGCCCCTATTAATCTAACCCTCCAGAATTGGCACCGGAAGGTCATCTCCCACCTCAATGTACTTCTGGGGGTGGCCAGCAAGTCCACACCTCACCAGAGGATGCCAGGCCCTTCTTCTATTATTCCAGGTGTGGAGGTTTGGAGGTCTATGAAACCCAGAAATACACTGCCCCTGGCCTTTAACACACAAGGACAGACTCACAAAGTATTGTCTGTGCAAATGTGGTACTTGTCAGCCCCTGCTCAGACAAGCTGAGGTCTGGTTCAATTCTGTATAGCCACTGGGGTGGGGAGGGGTGTAGGAAGGGTGTGATGTGATTGGCTGTGTAGATCCAGTAGCTACAACCCTTTGCGAGTAGGCTGCAGAAGAATTATTTGTTTTTGTCCAGTTTCTAGCTTGGTGTGGAGCTGAGGTTGAGAAATGTAAACCTGGTTATCATGGGATTAATTAAAGAGGAAGCTGACCTGTTAAGTGTGTGCCTTTAACAAACAGAAAATTATGCACACACATGGAATGCTACCTCCTGTTATCAGTCAGAGGCAAAAACATTCAAATAGTTTCATCAAGTACTCACCTGCTGTCATTTTTCACTTTAAGAATAAAGGGTTTTGCATTAATTTCCTTAAAAATGCAGTTTGCAGAGAACTGTGTTTGCAGTTCATTCTCCAGACTGACATTTCACTCTGGGTTCTGTTAAGGAAGCCACAGTCATTCTTCCAGGTAGGTGCTGGCTGGTATATCTCTATCTGAAGCACACACCAAGGGAAGGAACATGTGACCATATAGGTGAGAGGGGACAGATCACTCAAAATAACATTGTACACTAACCTGTCTGAGAAAAAATGCAGATTTCTGTCATTAAGAGACTGGGATATATTGTAACTATTAAGCCCCAGCCTGTGGTAGGAGCCACAAGGATAGGCTCTGTACAATTCCTTCATGCTTTCTGATCAGAGAAGCTAGAACCTTACACAATTCTACATGCTACATGCTACTTGCGAAAATGTGCATAAATTCCTTTTTCACAGAAGACTAATTTTAATGGGAAAGCAGTGCATCTACCAAGGATCTGTCTGCCATGTGTCCACACTGAAAACTCCAAGTGGGCCAAATTCTGGCCTCAATGCACACACATAAGTCCCACTGACTATAGAGGAAATGCATTCGCTTATCTGAGGATGGGATTTGGTCCATTAACTTCACTGGAAGTTCCACACAAAAGCCTCAAAACAAAAGTACTTAAGCACATGCGTAACTTAAAGCATATACTTTCATGCTTAAGAGATGATAAAGTGCTTTGCTGAACAGGGATGGACTTACTCGTATTCTTGAAATCAAACAAATGTTTTGCTGAATTGGGGTCAAAAGTAACAATTGGAAGATATTAGATTTAGGCAGCACCATAAAAAAAAGTCTTCCTGTATCTATCCGAGCTTGTTTTCTTACCAATACATTTGAACAAATCTCTCTTTTCTCCACTCTGTGACTGTGAATAGATATTTATCATCAAAATCAAAAGTGGGTGGAGGGAACAGGGCTGAAATCTGGTTTGTAAATGACATTTGCTATCACAGTGACAAGTGACTGTGCAAACAACTAAGTTTCAACTCCTATAGCTGTTGTAAGCAAGCAAACCTTGATACTTTCATTGCTTCTCTTTTAGCCCTGGTCTACACTACGGAGTTAGGTCAAATTTAGCCGTGTTAGGTTGATTTTAAAATGAATGTATCTACACAACCAACCCCATTCCATTGACCTAAACGGCTCTTAAAATCATCTTCTGTACTCCTCCCCAGCAAGGGGAGTAGTGCTAAAATCGACCTTGCTGGGTCGAATTTGGGGTAATGCAGATGCAATTCGACAGTATTGGCCTCCGGGAGCTATCCCAGAGTGCTCCAATGTGACCGTTCTGGACAGCACTTTGAACTCTGATGCACTAGCCAGGTACACAGTAAAAACCCTGGTAAATTTTGAATTTCATTTCCTGTTTGGTCAGCATGGTGAGCTCAGCAGCACAGGTGACCATGAAGTCCCCTCAGAATCGCAAACGAGCTCCAGCATGGACCAAAAGGGAGGCACTGGATCTGATTGCTGTATGGGGAGAAGAATCTGTGCAGGACGAACTCCGATCAAAAAGAAGAAATGCAAATATATATGCCAAAATCGCACAGGGCATGGTGGAGAGAGGCTACAACAGGGACACACAGCAGTGCCACATGAAAGTTAAGGAGCTCAGGCAAGCCTACCAAAAGACAAAGGAGATAAACGGTCACTCCAGGTCAGAGCCCCATGCATGCCTCTTCTATGATCAGCTGCCTGGCATTCTAGGGGGGGACCCTACCACTACCCTACCACTGTCCATGGACAGCTGCAAGGGGGGGAGTCTCACGCAACAGGGAGGAGGATTTTGTGGATGAGGAAGAGGAGGAGGAGAATACGCAGCAGGTAAGCGGTGAATCCGTTCTCCCCGGCAGCCAGGACCTTTTCATCACCCTGGAGTGAATACTGTCCCAAGGCGGGATCCCCAACCCTGAAGGTGGAGAAGTCCCCTCTGGTGAGTGCATCTTTGTAACTACAGTACAGGGTTTAAAAGCAATTGTGTTTAATGTTTGATTTGCCCTGAAGAATTGGGATGCATTAGCGGCCAGTACAGCTACTGGAAAAATCTGTTAACGTGTCTGGGGATAGAGCAGGAATCCTCCAGGGATATCTCCATGAAGCTCTCCTGGAGGTACTCTGAAAGCCTTTGCAGAAGGTTTCTGGGGAGGGCTGCCTTATTTCATCCTCCATGGTAGGACAGTAGCAAGTAGTCTGGATTCATTGCAGCACAAAGCATTGCAGCAAATGGTCCTGGGTTTTGGTCGCATTCAAGCAACATTTGGTCTTTATCTTTCTGTGTTAGTCTCAGGAGAGTGATATCATTCATGGTCACCTGGTTGAAATAGGGGAATTCTTGTAAGGGAACAGTCAAAGGACCCCATTCATGCTGGGTTGTTTGCGTTTGGCTAAAAGGGATCATTCCGGAGAATAGCCACGCAACGGGGGGAGGGGTGAAGGGATCATCCCAGAGAATAGCAATGGGGTGGGGTGGGAGATGTGTGCTGCACATAAACCCAAAAACCACAGCCCCTCCTTTTAAATGTGAAGCCCAACCAGCATTGCTTGCTATGGGAAAGGGTGGCACTGCAGTTTGAAACCATTCCCACATGTTATGAAGGCGAAAGAAGCCAACCCCGCATACCAAAAGGCTTACCATGGCTGCCTGGAAACCGAATTCTGTTGCCCAGCTATGTGTGATGTGTCACCATACCGGCAGACGCTCAATATAAAAGGCAAAATGCGACCTTGTCCCTAAAGCACATGTGCTGTGAATTGCTTGATTCACTGTGAAAGAGTCTCCCTTTTGTTCTCAGAAATGTATCCTCTTAAATTTTACTCTCCCTTTTTATGTCCCCCCAGGAGCAAATGTTTCTATGCTGCCCCTCTCATCTCCATCCTTGAGGTTATCGCAGATTAGAAGGCGAAAAAAACGCACTCGCGATGACATGTTTTCCAAGCTCATGCAGTCCCCCCGCACTGATAGGGCACAGCTTAATGCATGGAGGCTTTCAGTGGCAGAGGCCAGAAAAGCATTAAGTGAGCGTGAAGAGCAGCAGCAGGAGGCGATGCTGAGGCTGATGGCGGGGCAAACGGACTTGATGAAGCATGTGTTGGAGCTGCAGGAAAGCCAACAAGAGCACAGACCCCCCTGCATCCATTGTATAACCGCCTGCCCTCCTCCCCAAATTCCATATCCTCCTCACCCAGATGCCCAAGAATGCGGCGGGGGGAGGCTCTGGGCACCCAGCCACTCTACTCCAGAGGATGGCCCAAGCAACAGAAGGCTGGCATTCAAACAGTTTTCATTTGTAGTGTGGCTACAATAAGCAATGTGGCCTTGTCCTTCCCTTCTCCCCTCCTCCCCCCACTCCACCCGGGCTACCTTGTCAGTTATCTCACTTTTTTTTTAATTAATAAAGAAAGAATGCATGATTTCAGAACAATCGTGACTTTATTTCCTTTGCCAGCTGTGATCAAAGTGGGGAGGGTGGTTGGCTTGCAGGGAATTAAAATCAACAAAGGTGGCGGGTTTGCAGCAAGGAGAAACACACACAGCTGTCACACCATAGCCTGGCCAGTCATGAAACTGGTTTTCAAAACTTCTCTGATGCACAGCGGGCCTACCTGTGCTCTTCTAATCGCCCTGTTTTCTGGCTGCTCAAAATTGGCTGCCAGGCGATTTGCCTCAACCTCCCACCCCACCATAAATGTCTCCCCCTTACTCTCACAGATATTATGGAGCACACAGCAAACAGTAATAACAATGGGAATGTTGGTTGTGCTGAGGTCTAACCTAGTCAGCAAACAGCCCCAGCGAGCTTTTAAACGTCCAAAGGCACATTCTACCACCATTCTGCACTTCCTTAGTCTATAGTTGAACTGCTCCTTACTACTGTCCAGGGTGCCTGCGTATGGCTTCATGAGCCATGGGAGCCAGGGGTAGGCTGGGTCCCCAGGGATAACTATTGGCATTTCAACATCCCTGACAAGGTTCCTTCCCCCTCTGAACTCTAGGCTACAGATGTGGGGACCTGCATGAAAGACCCCCTAAACTTATTCTTACCAGCTTAGGTTAAAAGCTGCCACCACCAAAGTGTTACACAAAGACCAGGGGAAGTGCCCACTTGGAAACGTCTCCCCTGCAAAATCCCCCCAAGCACTGCACCCCCTTTCCTGGGGAAGACTTGATAAAAATCCTCACTAATTTGTATAGGTGAACACAAACCCAAACCCTTGGATTTTAAGAACAATGAAAAAAGCAATCAGGTTCTTAAAAGAGAATTTTAATTAAAGAAAAAGTAAAAGAATCACCTCTGTAAAATCAGGATGGTAAATACCTTAGAGGGTAATCAGATTCAAAACACAGAGAATCCCTCTAGGCAAAACCTTAAGTTACAAAAAGACACAAAACCAGGAATATACATTCCATTCAGCACAACTTATTTTATCAGCCATTTAAACAAAGCAGAATCTAATGCATATCTAACTAGATAGCTTACTAACTCTTTACAGGAGTTCTGACCTGCATTCCTGCTCTGGTCCCGGCAAAAGCATCACACAGACAGAGAAGACCCTTTGTCGTCCCCCACCCCCCCAGCTTTGAAAGTATCTTGTCTTCTCACTGGTCATTCTGGTCAGGTGCCAGTGAGGTTATCCTAGCTTCTTAACCCTTTACAGGTGAAAGGGTTTTTCCTCTGGCCAGGAGGGATTTAAAGGTGTTTACCCTTCCCTTTATATTTATGACAATCCCCAATGGTAATTTTCTGGTCTGGGAAGTAAGTCCCTTCTTGCAACTGCTTGAACAGCCCTGAGTTCCTAAAGATGCAAGCGTCATGCACCTTTCCCAGCCATCCCACGTTGATGTCGGGGAAACGTCCCTTGAGATCCACCAGTGCTTGCAGCACCATTGAGAAGTACCCCTTGCGGTTTACATACTGGTTGGCAAGGTGGTCCGGTGCCAAGATAGGGATATGTGTTCCATTTATCGGCCCACCACAGTTAGGGAACCCCATTGCAGCAAAGCCATCCAGTATGACCTGCACATTTCCCAGAGTCACTACCCTTGATAGCAGAACGTCAGTGATTGCATTGGCTGCTTGGATCACAGCAGCCCCCACAGTAGATTTGCCCACTCCAAATTGATTCCCAACTGACTGGTAGCAAGTCAGGCGTTGCAAGCTTCCACAGGACTATCACCACTCGCTTCTCAACTGTCAGGGCAACTCTCATCTTGGTATTCCTGCGCTTCAGGGTAGGGGAAAGCAACTCACAGAGTTCCAGGAAAGTGGCCTTACACATGCGAAAGTTTTGCAGCCACTGTGAATCATCCCATACCTGCAACACTATGCAATCCAACCAGTCTGTGCTTGTTTGCCAGGCCCAGAATCAGGGTCCCACTGTATCAACCAGCCCCACTGCCACCATGATGTCCCAATTGCCACAGCCCGTGCTTTCAGGAACGTCTGTGTCCATGTCTTCCTCACAATCATCCTCGTGCTGGTGTCTTTTAGCCCGGTTCTGCACATACTCCAGGATAATGCACAAGGTGTTTAAAATGCTCACAACAGCAGTGGTGAGCTGAGCAGGCTTCATGCTTGCTGTGGTATGGCGTCTGCATGAGTAACCCAGGAAAAAAGGCGCGAAACAATTGTCTGCTGTTGCTTTCATGGAGGGAGGGTGGGGCTACTGACAACATGTACCCAAAACCACCCTCAACAATGTTTTTGCCCCATCAGGCATTGGGAGCTTAACCCAGAATTCCAAGGGGGCAGCAGAGACTGCGAGAACTGTGGGAGAGCTGCCCACAGTGCACCGCTTCGTAAGTCGATGCTAGCCACGGTATTGAGGACACACTCTGCCGACTTAATGCGCTTAGTGGGGACATACACAATCGACTGTATAAAATCAATTTCTAAAAATTGACTTCTATAAAATCAACCTAATTTCGTAGTGTAGACATACCCTTAGTGCACAAAGGTGAGCTCCATCCATCAACTGCCCCTGCTTAGTTTGCACAAAGAGGACTAATCACATAGCTGATACCAAATCAAGTGATTGCTTTATATCCTTTCGCCAATGATGTAAAACCAAATGACAAAGCAATGTAAAAGCAACACAGATAGCGAGCCAACAATTGTTACAGCAAGAGAAAGGAGCAGAAATCTATTCAATTTACTGGCTTACGCAACCCCTGAAGTTCCAGACCAGGTCATAACAAGCCGTGCAATGAAGCAAAGAAACGATAATATCTCAGTTTGAGCTGAGCATGATTTCACTCACAAGAGAAAAAACTGTTTTGTTTCTAACTCCCAACATCTCTACAAGAAAATGGCAATGTCAGGGAATTTCCACTGTTTGCTGCACATTAACAATGACTTCAAATGCTGACAGTAACACCGGGCTAGTCTCAGATATACCCCAAATCCACATTACTTGTCTGGTTCAGCACATTAATCTGGGGGAACACAGTGTCCCTGCTTAGTATCCAAGTTTATACCTCTAGCCTTTCTTTTTGGGACCCAGAAATTTCTGATTACCAACAGTGGACCTAATCATGAGAGGAGTTGTGTACCCCCAAGAGGGGGCTGTGCAGGTCATCTGCTATCAGTGTCGGTAATTGAATACATTATTTTAATTATTCCATTTTAGAATCAGAGGGAGCTGAAGGTTCTCAGCCCCTTGCAGCATTGCAATATTTTTCTTTGCCATGGTTTTGGGTTGGATAAATTTTGTGCCCTTTTGCTTTACTTGCAGGGATTCAAATATTTTCCCCCCAGAGTTTGATGCACACAAACTAGAATGTTAGTGCAGACTAGGGTGCACTCGATCAGCACTAGCATACGTGTATGGTGCAACCTAGAATGTCTCGCCAGAACAGATGTTTTCTCTCTGATCCACTTGCCAGGGGACTGGCACACGCATAAACTCACACACAGTTCCACTTCTGTCATAAATATAAAGGGAAGGGTAAACCCCTTTGAAATCCCTCCTGGCCAGGGGAAAGCTCCTCTCACCTGTAAAGGGTTAAGAAGCTAAAGGTTACCTCGCTGGCACCTGACCAAAATGACCAATGAGGAGACAAGATACTTTCAAAAGCTGGGAGGAGGGAGAGAAACAAAGGGTCTGTGAGTCTGTCTATAGTCTGTCTTTGTCGGGGATAGACCAGGAATGGAGTCTTAGAACTTTTAGTAAGTAATCTAGCTAGGTATGTGTTAGATTATGATTTCTTTAAATGGCTGAGAAAAGAATTGTGCTGAATAGAATAACTATTTCTGTCTGTGTATCTTTTTTGTAACTTAAGGTTTTGCCTAGAGGGGTTCTCTATGTTTTGAATCTAATTACCCTGTAAGGTATCTACCATCCTGATTTTACAGGGGGGATTTCTTCATTTCTATTTACTTCTATTTTTATTAAAAGTCTTCTTGTAAGAAACTGAATGCTTTTTCATTGTTCTCAGATCCAAGGGTTTGGGTCTGTGGTCACCTATGCAAATTTGTGAGGCTTTTTATCCAACATTTCCCAGGAAAGCGGGGGTGCAAGTGTTGGGAGGATTGTTCATTGTTCTTAAGATCCAAGGGTCTGGGTCTGTAGTCACCTAGGCAAATTGGTGAGGCTTTTTACCAAACCTTGTCCAGGAAGTGGGGTGCAAGGTTTTGGGAAGTATTTTGGGGGGAAAGACGCGTCCAAACAGCTCTTCCCCAGTAACCAGTATTAGTTTGGTGGTGGTAGCGGCCAATCCAAGGACGACGGGTGGAATATTTTGTACCTTGGGGAAGTTTTGACCTAAGCTGGTAAAGATAAGCTTAGGAGGTTTTTCATGCAGGTCCCCACATCTGTACCCTAGAGTTCAGAGTGGGGGAGGAACCTTGACAACTTCAATGAAAATAACGCAACGCAGTCATGTAAATATGAACATAAAAAGCCACGGTCTCAGCTATGTCAGAGGAAACTTATTCTAACACCACTGAATGGTATGTACAGGCTGAGGTAATTTCATTACTTAAAAAAAAGAGAACGAGACTGGAGAAGGCTCTGTACAGCCAAAGGCATATGCAAAATTTCACAGAGACTTGAGATGCTAAAAGATTTTGGAACATAAGCATGTGTTTTCTTGTAAGAAAGGAAGTAACTGGCTCAATGGGGGGTTTTGTGACACCGCCACTCCTTGCTGGTCTCAGGGGACACGGCGCATACAAAAGTGCTAGTATTTCAGTCATCCCTCCCCCTTACATGCCCCCTCACCTCCTTTTGCCCCTCCACGTTAGATTCTGTGGGACTGGAGGTTAGCGCTGCAGCACTTTTCCAGCAGGAGAGTGGCATCAATTCCTACAGGACTGTGGGCAGGGAGGTTTATTTATTTTTTTGTATTACAGTTGCAATAGATAAGAGATATCAGGGGTGGGGTCACCTTTTGGAGTGGAGATTGCTGTGTGAAGGGTGTCCCTCCCCATGAATAGAAGGAGTTGGGTGGTGTGGTTTTTTATCCACCCAGAATGAAAGGAGCTGGGGGGAGAAACAGAGGTATTCCCCCTTAACATAGGCTGATGGGGAGAGAGGAAGAATCACCCATTCTTGTATTAAGAACAGTCTGCCTGACTTCTGATACCAGCACTCATTTCCAGAACATAGCGCATGCCCAGTAGGGATGGCCTGGTGGTTGGGGTGACCCCCTTGCATCATACCTCAGTAGAATAGGTGCCATCTTGTTTTCTGTCCACCCTATCTCCTCTCCTTTTCTGCCTCTGCTGTCTCTGTTCTTTCACCGTCCTCTGTATTTTGCTCTTACTTGCTTTCAAGATACCTGAATGCTAGTATCAAGATACATTTGTGAAGAGATCCCAGAACTGTGGGACCACTGTGCACCCTTAACTCTCCAGTCTGGAGTGTCAGTCACAAAGCTATGCCAGTGATAAGCAGCAAACCCCTCCAGGTGCTGTGATCACTCAGCCATCAGTATGTGGAGCCCCACACCCAGCTAAATTGCATGAATGCTCCCTGAGCCACTCATGAATCATACTGAGAAAGGCACCAGTCAATCACTCCAGTCCCCAGCCTTGCACCCTAGAAATTTACCATCTTACACTGCTCAAGACTCCCTTGGACAGTGCAAACCCATTAACTAGTTCAGGGTAATGGACATGCAACACCTTTGTTAACCTGAGCTGAGATTCCACAAGCACTTCAACCAAACTCACGCTGTTTTAGGTAAAATATAAAACAGACTTATTAACTACAGAAAGAGAGATTTTAAGTGATTAGAAGTAGCAGGCATAGAGATCAAAGTTGGTTACCTAATAAACAAAAATAAATTTGCAGTCCAAATTCTAACTTTAACAGCCTAAGCAAGATTTGAATCAAGCAGTCTCTCACCCTAATAGATGTTACAGGCAGTTTGTAGTTCTCAATACTCAGACTGAACTCCTGTCCAGCCTGGGACCAATCTCTCTAGTTCAAAGTCCAGCTGTTGAGATGGGGGGGAAGGGGGAGTGAAAGAGGCCAAGTGATGGTGTCACTGTCCCTCTTTTATACTTTCTTCCAGCTGCTAGAAAGATCCTTGCTGTGATGTGGGGGTCAGGCAGTTCCCATTGCATACATGCCCTCTCTGAAAAGCCTCTGGGAGAGTGGATTCTTCTTGGTGGGCCATTAATGCCTGTCTGGCCAGTGATAGCTGCTCCTTTGTCACTAATGAAAGGCCAGCTACGGGTGTCTCCCAGCCTCAAAACATATTTCAGTAACACATATAGCAATACTTCATAACTTCACATACAATGATAGCACATACAATCCAACAGGATATTAAGGTTCAACAGACCAAGACTTTCAAAATGATACTTCACAAGGCATGCACTTTACAAACATATCTTAATCACATCTCAGAGGTGAATGTGGGGATTCCAGGGTGCTACTTTGAGGTACAGAGTGTCACAAAGTTTCTGATCCTCTGGAAAATTATTTAATCTGAACAGGCTGTGATCTTCCATGAAGCTCTTTGAGGCAATTATTCATGAGCTGCTGTATGCCAATGGTAGTTCTTTAGAGGCACATACTCTAGAAGATATTAAATAGATCATAGACAGATTCACAGAGTCTGCAGAAAGGGATGGGTGGACAATGAGTCTGAAAAAGGCAGCAGTCGTATATCAGCCTATGTCCATACACAAAACTAAAAGTCACCATCAGCACCACCAGCTGAATGCTATTACGGAATTTCTCTGTCTTGGTAGTACATTGGCAAATGATGTTAGTATAGACAAGGAGCAGACATTTCATATCAACAAACCCAGTTCATCATTTGGCAGACTATCAGGCAGAGTCTGGCAGCAACATGATATTGAGCTTCAAACCTTGTCAAAAGTCTATAAAGTGGTTGTGCTGTCCAACTTGTTGTATGGGTCTAAGACACAGACCTCCTGCAAGAAGCACATTAAGCTTCTAGATAAGTTCCAATTTTGACATCTACATGCCATACTCTGCATCAAATGGCAGGATAAAGTTACCAACAATGAGGTTCTGGAACATAGTCACTCCACAGGGGATGGATTGAAGCCATGCTTATCACATCACAGTTATACTGGGCTGGTCATGTGTTGAGGATGCACAACACCAGAATGCCAAAGTAGTTGCTGTATGATGAACTGAAAATGGGCCACCACATACAAGGTGGCCAGAAGAAACATTTCAAGGTCGCACTGAAGCATAACTTGAAACAGTGCAACATTGACAGCTGGGAGTTGTCAACAACACACAGATCATGCTGGCAAGCAGTAGCCAGATAGGGGGTTGCCCAGTGCAAGATTAACTGCCATATGGATCTTGAGGCACAGAACAGAGGTGAGCCGTAAACAGCGGCACACTCAGCAGGCACTGATTGTAATGCCTTCCTCAGCATCAAGCTTCCTATGCACTTCATCAGTCTTTTTAGCCACAATCATACTCACAAGACATAAACCCAGCATCAGTATTATCTTCAGCCACAAAGGACAACAACAATAATGTTGCTTTCCTGTTTTTGTTCTTTTGTTCTCATTTTGTGACTTTTCTTCCCCATTGTTCATTCAAACAGAAGGCTACACAACACTTGACTAAGGAGGTCCACTGGTGACCCCATAAGGCCACTATCCAGCGCTCTTTCGGCATAGCTGAATGTCATGGGAGCAGAGAAGAGATGCTTGGGTTTGTGGGCGGCTGCCTGAGCCTGCAGCCTGAACTTGTGAACAGGGGCTGTCTACAAAAGACGCTGCTGTGGAAGCAGGGACAGAAGGTGGGTGGCTTTCAAGGAGCTACCCCAGGCATTACCCACAGTCCCAGCAGAGCACAAGTGGAGGAGATCGAGGGTCATGAAACTTTCTTTACCGTTGTTCTCCTCTATGTTCCATGTTGTTATTTTCTTCTGCCTCTTGCTCCTCCCTGGACCAATCTGGGGACACCTGGATGACAGATACTGACCCCCAAGATCACCCAGCATGTAGCACAGTGAAGGTAAGCCCAGATGGCCTTGCACAAGCATGTTAGAAACAGCCTTTTTAGTGTTCTCCAAGGTTGGCGTGTCAGAGTGTAGCGAAGAATATAATACAACATTAGAGGACATTAATAACCTGAAGTTTCACTTCCAGGAATTCTGTGTCTCAGTTTTGGAGCATAGATATCAAGTCTTACAAGTGACTATGCTGTCATGGATCTCCAGTAAGTTAATTTTCAAATATTTGAATTGATCTCTGTCTCCTAGGAATACATGATAGGCAGAATTCAGAACGCCTAAAGTTTTGCACATTATATAATGAGATTTCACAGACACATAAGGAAGATTATTATTTTTTCCCATCTAAACTGGATTACATTGAGGAATCACAGCAATTCAAGTGAAGTATTTGTGTTGATTTTCCAATAACTGCAGCAATAGCTTCTAAAGAGTTTAAAGAACCAATCTGACTCTGTGGAAGATCACTGGCTATATAGTAAGGCATTGATACAAGAGTAACAAGGCCTGGCAACCCAGAGGTTATTCATCTTTTCCCATGCCCAGGGACAGCTTTCTAACAAAATGGTCTAGGACAGCTTTCTAACAAATGGCAGAAACCACTATAACCTAGGAAAAATTCTGGCTATCTAATGACAGAGTATGAAGGAATCACCTAGCTTACTACTGAAGTGTTGCAATTATTAATGAACTCACAGCAATTCTGCACACAATGTAGGCTCAGGAAGAAAAGAATACTATGTGCTATTGAAATTGCAGGGGCAGCTGAGTAAACAGCATATAATTACACTTCCTGGAATTTGGTCAGATCACCAGAGCTGGCAGCCAAGCTATGCTAATACTACAGGGTTTGATGCACAAGGTATTTGCAAACTATTTGCAGCAGTTCACTTGCCCAGGATTAGCACCAAGGATGATCTAATATCTTTGCTTTCCTTTCAGTTCTGAACCAAAATCTCCAATGATATCATCCACCTCTTGCCCCCACTCAGCCTAGACTTACCCCCCATCAGCCTAGATTTACCCTCCAGCTTCCCTCACCTTAACTCTGATAGCTTTTTTGGCGGGAATGGGACATAGTGGCCTGCTCCATTGCTCTTAATTTGTGGTTATGTGGCACTCCAACAGGCCTTCAAGGGACTGAGTGGACACTCGCTCTGCAGAGAGTCCTTTGGGATCTACTTTGCGTGGGCCACAGCACCTCCAGGCCTTAGAAAGATTGGAGGCTCAGGGTGCAGCACATCCTACATACCATACATGGAACAGCTATGGGATAGAGATGTCCCCTAATCCCTAGTGTTTATTAGGGATTGTTGTGCATCATTCCTCTGTCATCATAATCAACAGCCAGCTCACAGAGTTACCCTAGCTACTATGAAAGGGATTATTCATTATCCCTGCCCATTCATTTATTCTGTGAGCTGCTGGTAAATGGAGTGTTTTCATGGTCCCTTCCTCCCTTTGCTCCTCAAAAGACACTAACAAATTACCAGAAGCAGCCCAGTCAGTCTCCAGATAGCCTGCAGGGGGAAGCAGCCATCTTGTGTCCCCTTTAGGTTTGGTATGTGAGCCATCCAACCACGTGTTCAGCCCACTGGACTCCTTGTGACAATATCAGAAATAAGTAGGAAATCCTGAGACTTGCTGAGGCAGTGCTAAAATTGGAGGGAAGAGCCAGGCTATTTTATCTGCAACACTCAGCCTGCATCTACAAAACCTTTCACAAAGGTGAGCTGGGGCCTAAGAACCCGACAACCCTAAACACAGGCTGTGATCATGTGGGTCCAGGGTCACTGTTTCACACAATTTTAGTTATCACATCAATTCTTGGAAATGGTGCCTTCAGAAAACAGTCCCATAGGATTTTTATTGTCAACAAGAGGCTAGGAAATCTGTTCATTATCTCAACAAAATGTAACTAACCCTCTTCCCTTCCCTGTAACACCTGACAGGCACACAGGTTCAATACTGACTTGGGAGGATCCCTCAGTCACTAGCACCCACTGGGATTTCCTTTGCTGTCCCCCATTCAAGTACCAATCCCGTCCAATGGTCCTAAGTGTCTGAGATCACAGTTCAGAGTGATATTGCTATAAATTCTTTTGTTTTGGACACTGCTATGGAATATTGTAATATATACAAGAAAGTGTTCATGGGGCTGCAATTCTCCATCATGTTAGGTCTTTTGTTGCTTGAGATGTCTGTTTCAAGCGTCCACTGAGCATTCACTCGGCTTTGCATTCTGACCAAACAGCAAGTTTTTGCACCTTCATGGTGCTGGTCTGGCATATGTTCCAGCAACAGGGAAAAAGCATTTCACACAGATCCCATTAATCTTATACACATGGAGTGGAAGAGTGAGCAGCTTCTTGGCTGGGCTCTGACCCAGAGGAGCCAGTGCATGAACAGAAAGTGGTATTGTAAAAGCAGAATTTGCAACAATCTAATCCAATGTTCTTACTAAGCATTTTGCTGGAACAGGTAGAACACAATAACACCTTATAATTTAAATCAGTGCTACAGAACCATTGTTCATTGCTTGGCTTATATTTAGCAGAGGCTGATGGACACCCTGTAATTTTATGACAAAGTGTATTACTCCTATTTTCTCCTAACAGAAATGGGTTTTGGGGGCTGTGACTTTTGTTTCTGCTAAGCCTTTTCACAGAGCTGCATTTGAAACACTTCTCATGAACAACTGAAAATTACTGATGTCCCTACTGAGCTGAACAAAATGTCAAGCTCATTTTGTACTTTGTGAATACTTACACGGGCTGTGGGAGGAGATCTCCAAAAAACACCAGAGCTCCTTCAAAAGCATCTGCTTCATGTCCTAGAGTTATGAGAAAATATTAATTCAAATAACACCGTGGTGGAACTCTGATCTTGCCTGTTTGCATACGTCAACCCTGCCTTCAAGGGTAGATAAATTCAACAAAGCTTTGTATTATCATTGCTACCATCACAGGAACTTCTAAATACTATATATAGTCAAATCCAAAGAGCAAGAAATGTTCCCACCAACTTCTCCCCCTATGGTTCAGAGGCTGCTGTGAAAAACATCAGCCTGCAATTATATTTTCAATTACAGCAATTGCTCATATTTTCCATATCTCCATTTTCTTCAACTTTCCCTGGGGAATGACTTTATGCACCTTTAAATTATTTGATTCTTTATTAAAACCAAGTACCTGACAAGCTGGAACTTAGGGAATCTGTCGAGTGTTTTTCTGTAACCTGATAAGCTGACTCAGGTGGCTAGAGATTTCCAGTAGAAGGCATAACTGTAATAGCACTTTAATGAGCATATGAGTGATTATCACCTCTTAGAATTACATGAAGTAATTGCTTTTAATTCAAATGATCCCAGAGCCATGAAAGCTAGGATTTCTTTATCAGATGGTGTTTTCTTTCTAGCACTGAAGAATACCCATGGCATTTCCACAGTTAATTGCATGAACATCTACACAGCTACACAAATCGACCCTACTATACTTTCCATTAGCAGAGGTTTTGAAACACTGTTGGGAACTAAAGTTTGAGGTGAGCAGGCAGAGCTTCATGAAACATCAAGAGAGGTATAATTGTTTTCTTTCTTCTTCATTTTGCTGTTTACACTGAGGTTTTTAGCTCTATGGAATGTGCCCAGTTGCCACTGTAACAGGTGCACTGTATATAAATTATTAAAATAAATAATCTCTCCTTGTTTATTCTGCTGATCAAAATGGAAACTGTACAAACAAAATTCTAGATATTTTCCATTTGAAATTTACCTCCAATAGTCATAAGATAAACATAAATAAAATAGGCAGGGGCCATACCATCAATAATAATTAAATGAATACTAAATACCCCGCTAATCAAACAGTAATTTTGGTTAACATCAATGGAAGACACACACCCACCCACCATGGGGACTGCTATATAGCAGTGATTTTTTCTTAGGTGTTTCAGAGTAAAACATGTTTTACAATGATGGAATCTGATCCTGTGCATTTTACTCAGGCAAAACTCCCAGACTGGCTGCAGTTAGCATCTTACCGATGGAAGGAGGGCAGGTTTGGGACCATGAGTTTGATAATAACTAGGGATGGACAAAACTGATGAAAATCTGTATGTGAAAAAATGCATGAGATTTTGAATTTATTTTGCATGATTAATTTAGCAAATATAATAACATAAAATAATAATAATAATAATTAATATAAAAGCTTGCTATGGGAGCAGAGAGGCCCCAAATCCAATTCTTTCCTCTATCACTGACTAGCCTTAATAATAACTGATATAAACATTAATTTAAGACCTGATCCCACAAAGACTTGCACTTGCTTAACTTTAAGCCTTCCATAACCTAAACTCCCAAAAGCCCCAGCGAGAAATTGCAAACAGCAGAATAAATAAATAGGCTAGAGTAAAACTTGAAGTAAAAGTGAAAACTCAGCAAGTAGCTTGTTCAAATCTCTCTTCAACTTCATTGCACTCCCTGTAGGCTGGTGAGCTGGGCTTGTCTCTCACAGGCTCTCCCAGTGTCCCATTCTTTTAATATCCATTTAGCTTTTCTAGCTTTCTAGATGCCTCTGAGTTGGGAAAACATTTAGGACTGTTCCCTGAGTGGGTACACAAGGTAAGTAGGCAGGCCAGCTGTGAGGTTTTTCTTTAATGTGTAAACATACCCCAAAAGGCTTGATCTCTGCACTCCAGCAATGCAAATGTAACCCTTCTGCCAGGCCGAGTTGATGGCAGCAAGGGCCGGGTTCAGTACACAGGGGTTCCCTCTCATCAAAGCAAATGCAAATGCTTGAGCCCCCACCCAGTGACCTCAGAAAATCTCACACACACCCCTAGGCGCCTCAAAGAGGCAATACTTCCCCTCTCGCAAGCACAGAGTCTCGGTGTAGTAGAGAATCTTTAATAACATGAGGTAAACAACATCAGCATTAAATTGGGAAAACACCACAACTAGGGTTCATCAACCAAACCATGAGCAAAGACACACCCCACCAAATTGGGCCATGTCCTTTCCCTCGGGTTCTTGAGTCCCACAACCCAAACATCTCTTGAGTCCAGCAATCCAAAAATCACCCAAAGTCCAAAAAGTCCAACAACCCCAAAAGTCCAGCCCCAGAGTTCAAAAGTTCATCTGCAGAGTGTTACTCCCCAGTCTAGGTAAAAATGTGCTTGGGGGTTGGGGGGGAGGAGAGAAGAAGAGGTAAGGGGCACCTTACGTGACCTGAAGCTGACTGCTCCACAGGGCTTCACTCTGAGCTGCTCCACAAGCCGCTCTGCTCTGCTTGCAGTCCCACAAACTGCTCCACTCCACCAGCCATCCCATGAACTGCTCCACCAGCCCATCCACGAACAGCTCTACTGCACTCTAGGTCTTCAGGCACCCCACAGTGCTCAGTGATTTCAGCTCTTAGTAATTTTAGCTCTTTAGTGATTTCAGCTTGTAGTAGTGGGAGCCAAAGTGAATTCAGCACAGTACCTGTAACTAGACTCTTAATAGACCCAAAATTAGCTCTGACATTCCACAGTGGAGAGAGACAGAGGTGCAATTAATGTTTCAGACCCTCACAAAGGGGCCCACACCACCAGGTACTAATACCTGTTCCCAGCCTCTCTCAATTCACAGAGTTTTGGAACCCATGTCCCTTGCCTAGCGAGTGCTACTTAGTAGATGGCGAGTCCCTCCATCATAACGAAAGGCCAAGTACAGTTCCACTGTCCTTGATTCCCGTAATCAGGGTAATAACAATCTGCCCCAATAACAGAGACACTGGGGATCCCACAGCAGCCAAAGTGACCATTTGGGCAGCTATGGCCTCATTCTGGGCTGGGTGGGTATGCCTATGCAAATGAGATCAGCCCCTGAAGTTCCTTTCCACAACTTGCCACACCTCACCACCAGATATCAGGGTGGAGTTCATCCTGACTCTGCTTACACAAAGACTGGAGGTCACAGACATCAATGTCAGACACACCAAAGGAGGCAAGGGGGTTCTGGGCCAGCTCACCCTTCCTACTCCCCCATCACACCAGCTAGTAGAAGTGTCCCTCTGCGCCACAAAAGTACTGTGCCTCATAAAAGGGTGTTGCATCAGCCGTGCTCCAGTGCTGAACATTAAAAATTAATCATAATTTAGGACTCTACAATATTTGATATAAAACATACCTGTGCAGATGCAGTATATTGTTTTTACACACAATCATACACTTTTCAGGACACCGTAATGCTTCCCCACAAATAATCCAGATCATGTTTCTCAACACCCTTAAAAAAGGATCCAAATTCAATTTCCTAGTGGACCATTTCTTATAAGGTAGTGTGCTCTCCTCAGAAGACAGGAACATATGGGCCACATGATACAGTCCCTCAGAATACAGAAGGTAATCTGTTTTCCAGGCCATATCCGAGCCATATCTGGGTGTGGAGTGGAGTGTGGAGTGGAGAATGGGTGTGCAGTGAAGAATGCACTGTACTCTGCGTTAGAGGCAGATTCACTGCCTCAACCATCAACCAATAAGCAAAATATTTACAATTAAATTAATGTCAAAAGCATGAAACAAACTAACCAATAGCAGTGACATTTTCTTTTAAAAGCTCAGGGGAAGCTCAGTGTGTCCAGGTCAAAATGTGAGCCTTACATCTGAATGCTGTGACTTCCTAAGGTTTACACCATTTGAAGAATGAATTACATATTTTTTGCTGGGAAATATTACTTTTTTTAAAAAATTGGAAATCCAGCTTTGTCAAGTAATATAAATTGCACATACAGGTCTGTGTAAATGCTGTTCGTATGGATTATACAGACAGACAACAAAGGAGAGAGTGGTAAACCAATAGCCAAAGGGTGAGTAAAAAGTAAAAGTACTCAACAAAAAGAAATGGACAGAAAATGGAAGGATGTGAAAGGAAAACAAAAGTAAGAAAGGCTGAAGGACAAATTCTGCCTGGCCCTAGGTGGGTGAGAGAAAGTACAGGGAGCCTGTTCCCATGGTGGCCCTGGGGTCTGAGCAAAAGCCCCCTGATGCCGAGGGAAGCCTTTCCATAGACTGGATCAGACTGTGGAGGAAGTGGCCATAATTTCAATGTCTGCCCTGGAGAGTGATGGGGCTGCCCAGCTAGTCTATATGTGGGTTGAATAGGCCACAGTTTTCAAAAAATGGCCCTAAATTTGGGGTCTTCATATCTGGGGCCTAAAGCTGAGATCTCCTAGGGTCCAATCTTCAGAGGTGCTGAGAACTTCCATTTCCCATTGACTGTACCTGGAGTTGTGGGTGATCAGTTCCTTTGAAAAATCAGTGTTTAGGAGTCTGAAATTGGGCACCCAAAAACTGAAGCACTTAAAATAAGTGGTCATATTTCTAACAGCTGTAATCCTGGAGAACCATGTGAGCATGCGAGTGGTGCTGGGGCCAAAGCCAATGTAGAGGAATAGGGCTTCTGTATGAATGGCCCTGATCTTCAGATCACTGGGGATCTGCCAAATTTGGGTACAGGTACTGCGGCTTAACAATCCCCTGCTTCCAACATACACTGTCCATTGGGACAGTCTCCCCAAAGGGATCCTCATAGAGATTTCCTCTCCCTGATCCCCCTCATATGGGTGTGTCCACATGAGGGATGACCTAGGAAGATCAGTCAGCAATCCAGAAACATTCAAAGTAAAAGGTTAGGGAGGAGCCAAATCCTGATCAATGGAACACTCGCTCTGTGAACTGTCAGTACTACTTATAAAACACAAGGAAATTCCATAACGCAAAAACTATATTAAAATATCTTACCCTTAATTACCGACGTGCAGCTCATTATTTCAATGGGGTTGACCAGGTGGAGCTGAAGAAAGAGTTGTCCCTAAAGATTTAACAGAAACACGCACAGAGTCTAAGCCAGCTCCCATTGAAATCAATGGAAGTCTTTCCAGTGACTTCACAGGGAACTGGAACAGGCCTACAAGCCAGGAAATTCAAAGATAAATGCTGAAAATTGCACCACTTTGACTTTTATGATTTATTCCAGCTCTCTCCTGGGCAAAAATTATCAGAGTCAATGAGAAAGTACAGAGCCAGATGAGGAGCATGTAGAGTATATTGCCAAGTCTGTGTTTTTCCCACAGCTGCTCTTTTCTGTGTATATCTGTGCTGCAGCATTCCACGTGACACATAATGAAACAACATAATAAGTCACTTTCACTATACAGCCAGTGCTTATTGAAAATATAAAACAGGAGCACAGCAGTGTGTTTTAAAAGTCTGTTTTCATTTTCAGATAATTTTATTAAGAAGGAGCAGTTACTTATCCTGTACAGTAATGGAGCTCTTCAAGATGTTTGTCCCTATGGGTCTCCACTTCAGGTCTGAATGTGCCCCATGAGCCTTTGATTTGAGACTTCTGGTAGCAGTGCCTGTGAGTTCTGCACTTGCGCCTTAGCTATCCTCATGCCCCATACTGAGGGTATATAGGGCAACATCAGATGAACATCCCTCAGTTCTTTCTCTATTGCAAAGTCCTGGCAAAACAAGGACCCCAAAGCAGAGGGGAAGGAGGGCAGGTAGTGGAGCACCCTTAGAGGCAAACACCTTGAAGAACTCCAGTTACTGTACAAAGGTAAGTAACCTCTCCTACTTCTTTGAGTAATGTCCCTATGGGAGCTCCACTTCAGATGACTCCTGAACAGCACTCCCTACTAGAGGTGGATTCTTTGGAGCCTGGTCTAAGACTGACTGAAGAACAGCAGGGGAGAGATATCTCTCTGTGCTGTCTGTGATCGGCTAAATGTTCTTCTGTTTTCAGGGTGTAAATACCAAGAAAGCAGATGGTGGCACTTGAGTCCTTCAAGTAGTGCAAGAACCCATCAGCAGAGTCACTACACAACTTCAGTCCACCAAAGGGGAAATCCTTGATGTTGTGGTGGACCTTTCTCCAGATTCTTGAGGATTGCAGCCACGATGCACAGCACTAAATAACTGCTGTGAACATGAACTGGGCTGCTGTATTGAATGTGCTTACAGTGCTGTCCTGGTGATCAACTCTCCTTACATAAGAACATAAGAGTTGCCATACTGGGTCAGGCCCTGGCCATCTTGCCCAGTATCCTGTCTCCAACTATGATGCTTACCAGAGCTTTAGGGGGAGTGTAAAGAACTGGGCAATTATGGAGTGTTCCACTCGTTTTCCACTCCCGGCTTCTGGTAGTGTTTGCATCCCTGATCATCTTGCCTAATAGCCATTGATGGACCTATCCTTCATGAATTTATCCAGTTCTTTAATTTTTTCTCCTCGTTATACTTTTGGCCATCACAACATCCCATGGCAATGAGTTCCACAGGTTAGTTGTGAACTGTGTGGAAAAGTATTTCCTCTTGTTTGTATTAAACTTGCTACCTACTAATTTCATCAGGTGACCCCTGGTTTTTGTATTGTGTGAAAGGGTACATAACACTTCTCAATGCACTTTTTCCACATCATTCATGCCTTTATAGACTCTATCATATTCCCCCTTTGTTGTCTCTTTTCTAAGATGTCCATCTCTAATTTTTTTAGTCTCTCCTCATATGGAAGCCATCTCAGACCCTTGATTATCTTTGTTCCCTTCTCTGAAACTTTTTTGGTTCCACTATATTCTGAGATGGGGTGACCAGAACTGGAAATAGCATACAAGCTGTGGGAGCACCATGGATTTATATAGTGGCATTATGATAATTTCTATCACTTTCCTAATATTTCCTACCCTACTGTTGGTCTTTTTGATCACTGCTGTGCATTGAGTGGAAGTTTTCAGAGAACTATCCATGGCAACTCAAAGATCTCTTTCTTGTGTGGTAAGAGCTAATTTAGAGCTAATTGTGTACTGTGACAGGGCAAGGCCAGATGGCTATAGAAAAGTAGTGGGAGAGAGATATATTAGCTCCAGGCTAAACAAATCCCTGGTACCACGATAAGTGAAATGGCAGCTGCTCCAGGTCAATTAAGACACCTGGGGCCAATTAAGAACTTTCCAGAAGGCAGGGAGAATGCTAGGTTGATTGGGACACCTGAAGCCAACCAGGGGCTGGGTGAAACTAGTTAAAAGCCTCCCAGTTAGTCAGGTGGGTGTGCATGTCAGGAGCTATGGGAGGAAGTTGTGCTGTTGGAGAGGCTGAGTAGTACACACCCTATCAGGCACAAGGAAGGAGGCCCTGAGGTAAGGGTGAAGTGGAGCTTGAGGAAGTGAGGGCTGCTGTGGGGAAAGTAGCCCAGGGAATTGTACATGTCATGTTTCTAAAAGGTCAGCTACCATAGCTGATACTATTAGGATCCCTGGGCTGGAGTGCAGAGTAGAGGGTGGGCCCGGGCTCCCCCCCACCTTTGCCCCCTGATTAATCACTGAGACTGGGAGACAACAGAGACTGTGCAAGGAAGGATAACTTCTCCTCACCTCCCTTGCTGGCTTATGATGAAAATGGCTCAGTAGACTGTGACCCTTGTCTCTAGAGAAAGAAGGGTTACGTGGAGGGTCACAGTGAGCCTCTGAGGCTAGCGAAATCTGCCAGGAAATGTGGGACCCACAGAGGCAAGGACAGACCATTGTCACAGTACATATAGTTGGGATTATTTTTTCCAAGGTGCATTATTTTGCACTTATTAATGTTGAATTTCATCTTCCATTTTGTTGCCCAGTCACCCAGTTTTGTGAGATCCCTCTGTAACTATTTACAGTCAGCTTTGGACTTAACTATGTTGAATAATTTTGTGACATCTGCAAACTATGCCACTTCACTCTTCACCACCAGGTTTTCCAGATCATTAATGAATATGCTGAACAGCACTGGTCCCAGTACAGATCCTTGGGGGACTCTGCTGTTCACCTCTCTCCATTGTGAACACTGACCCTTTATGCCTACCTTTTTTTCCTATCTTTCAATCAGATCCATGAGTGGACCTTCCCTTTTATTCCACAGCTACTTAGTTTCCTTGAGAGCCTTTGGTGAGGGACCTTGCAAAAGGTGTTCTGAAAATCTAAGTGCACTATATTGACTGGCTCACCCTTATCTACATGCTTTTTATGTTCCAGCTAAGTGTCCTGAGTACCAATTCTCACTTCCAGCCCCCATATCACTGGTGGTCAATGCTGTAAATGAACAAAACAGAGAACACCATTCCAGATCTATGCTGCATGATGCAAGCCACTATTTGGCTGCAAAGGGCTAATTATCAGGTTGCAATTGCTAAATATAATTATACAAATTACACTGAATTAAACTCTTTTATTAACCGTCTGCCTCAAAAACAGAGCAATTCCAAGCTATCATTTCCTCTAATGAGGAAAATAGGAAGGAGCACCAATTCTGTCAAGTAAAATGTAAATGTATAATACGAAAGGCCCAAAAGAATTGGAGAAGCAATTTGCTAAAAATGCAAAAAACTAACAGTTCGGGCAAGTCTACACTACCAAATTAAGTTGACCTAAGTTACATTGATGGACAGCCACCACAGTAATTAAATTGCTTTTGCATGTCCACACTATGCTCCTGGTGTCAGTGGTGGATGTCCTCACCAGAAGCACTTGCACCGATTTAACTGTCAGTTAGGGGCATTGTGGGACGGCTTCTGAAAAGCAGCAATAGTCAATGTAAGCAATGCAATGTCTACAGTGACACTGTGCCAACCTAAACTACATCCATCTACGTGCTACTCCTCTCGTGGAGGTGGAGTTATTAAGTCGGTGTACTGGGCAAGTTGCTTTGATGGTAGCTACATTTTTGTGTAGACACTCACAGAGTTAGATTGACGTAAGCTGTCTTATGTCGATTTAACGTTGTGGGGTACAACAGGTGTTAGAAACTTTTTAAGTACATCAGAAGCAGAAAGGAGGTCGACAGGGCACTCTGGTTAACAGAGATCGACTGTCCATCCATGTAGGCTTTTTATATTAAATCTTTATGTGGGTGCCCACCTTCAACTGGGATCAAATGGGAAAAGATTCATTTCTTAATCCCATATCCATGAACATCTCTAATATTGCACCCAACAATAGAGTCAAATTTAAAAGTATTGTTACTTCTTTTAAATTGTGTACCTACAAACCTCCCCAACCCCTAATCCTTCAGATGGATTCTTCTCAATTTTTTGTCAACCCTGTTTAATATATCCTGCTATTCAACTACCTGTTTTTAAAGAAGTATCAGGATGGGCAGCCAGTTAACTGAAGATGGTTCTTTACAGAACAAAGGTGTCCTGCTCAAAAAATTCCTTCCCGTGGGCATTTAATAGGAATTTCAAGCACTGAACTGGGTCAGCTTTGAAATTCTGAACAGTCTTCTGGTGAGAAGATCAATGTAAACAACATGGTAAGTAGATT
The DNA here is from genome assembly GCF_965152235.1 of Eretmochelys imbricata. Classification (NCBI taxonomy): domain Eukaryota; kingdom Metazoa; phylum Chordata; order Testudines; family Cheloniidae; genus Eretmochelys; species Eretmochelys imbricata. Next base: position 48,656,417 of record NC_135573.1, on the reverse strand, counting down.
TCTGTGTGATATTATTCCTATGTCATTTTCTCTGACCCCATATTCAAGGCTATTTAGTGCAGTTTACCATATTTTTATAATTTTCACTTTATGAAGATTTGATGTCCAGAGGCCATCAGGCAGGGATAGTGAGAAATTAAAATGGATGGAAAACTGATTGATTGACAGATTTACTATTCCAGTCAAAATAGAGAGGACCTGAATAGACTAGTTCACTTGTTCACAGCAGGTGACATCCACTACTGTGCAGAGGGCCAATGCAAGGCATATGTACCTTTTAAGTCCCACTTAGGCTCTCAAAATAGCATGTAGGGGTTGCACTGAAGTTGTGGTAACCTAACGCACAGGAGGGTGTGATTGTGATTTCAGTATGTGATTTCAATCCCTCCCACGCTGCAAGAGAACAGAACAGACATGTCATTCAGAAAATACCAACCACTGTTCAAGAAAATTCTAGGACCCAAAGGAAATGCAAGAAACCCCCTTGAACTCCACAATCTACCATGGAGCAGTATTGAAAGAGACTAAAAATGAATGCTGACATTCACAATAAAATTAGTGCCTATATTCATAGTTTGATGGAAAATTCTGTAAAACCCTAAACCTAAAGAATTAAAACCACAGGAGCCCATTATTCTTCCTTTCCAAACCAGAGGATTTAATCAACACCATATAATTTGCTGGCTACAGTTTTAAATTGCCATGCACATATGCCCTCTGAGCTTACAGAAATGTCAGCCTGTTTCAAAGCGGATAATGTCTTATTCTGTTCTCAGTTACACTGATATAAATCAGAAGTAACCCCACTGAAGTCAAAGAAGTTATAGACATTGTTGGATCAGAATCAGACACTGCATCTCTAGCAAATGATCTAGCATGGGATAGTTGAAACAGCAGACAAACTACTAAATCAACAAAATTCATACACGGAACGTGGTAAGGAGCACCCAGCATAAATTAGTGGCATCATATGCAGCTCTGTCAAAAGCGAAGATGGGTGAATAATTTCTAGTGAATACTTTATTTGATTAATTTTACCTTTTACTGTATGTGAATTGTCCACTAACAAACTGCAACATTCATCAGCGTATTCATTATTTGAAATGATATGGTGACCAGTGTTCATGAATGGTTTCTTGTCCGTAGCTCTTTTGCAAGCAGTTTGTTGTAAGTATATAAGATTTTATATTTGAACCAGTTTGACTGGACACATAGATAACTTGGAACATTTTTGTTCCCTTATTGGATGAGCATAACTCTTAGAATCAGGTTTTCTGTGCAAATATTTATGGTTACAAATTTGAAAGTTGCTTTCCATGCTCATAGAATCATAGAATATCAGGGTTGGAAGGGACCTCAGGAGATCATCTAGTCTAACCCCTTGCTCAAAGCAGGACCAATCCCCAATTTTTGCCCCAGATCCCTAAATGGCCCCCTCAGGGATTAAACTCACAACCCTGGGTTTAGCAGGCCAATCCTCAAACCACTGAGCTATCCCTCCCCCCTAATTATTATTCTACAATATTAATATATAATTTGCTTTTTCTCTGGATATTCTTGCCAGTAAAATTATGTGCTCAAAAATTCATGGAAAGTAAACACAAAATGATCACAAACATAGCTGAAGTTGAGTTAAGTTTTTAAAAGTCAAACAAATACTCACTGACAACCTTTTGTGGCATTTATCTACTTTTGGACAAAAGTCAAAACACTGACTGCTTTTTAATAGCCTAGTTCATTTTGGAGCATTTTAAAGTACTAGAAAACAAAGAATAAATTAAAACGTAATTCTTCTCAAACTAAGAAGATGTGGTGTTCAGGAGATCTTAGACAGAGAAGCTTTCTTCTTTTAGTTTGGGCTATAGCTGTGATACTCTCACGTGTAAGTTTTACTGCCCAGTGCTTTAGGAATAGGTGTACTGTGTACTGTAAATTGACGTACAGTAGTTCATAAATCCAAAACAATCTTTGCTGCACCAAGAGAACCTATAATTTGGGTAGAAGTTGTTAAACTTTATATTATAAAATTTGCCTGTTGAGTTTTCAAAAGTTTCACAAAATTGAAGCAGTTTTATGAAACTTCATGGGAAATATTTCCTGTTACTGGATGTTCGTGAACAATCAAAAGTCCCACATTCACTTGAAAAGCCAGATTGGTGAATTTTGAAAAAGATGTGAGGAAATCTGGGGTCTCCTAGAGGCCACATATTATAGAGGATGAAACAGAGAGATGGGACCTCAGATGAGCTTTACTGTCACCTCTGCCACTAAATGGTCTTAATAATGCTTTGTACATATGGTCATCTGATACTTTGCAAATAGATAATGTTGTAAAGTAGTTTCCTTTAAAAGTCAGTGCTATTATCATGATAGAAATCTACCATGAAGTATAGCCACTCATCACCTGCTAGAGAATCAAACAAATACACTTTAGCACAAATTCTCACTCTTGCAAAAAGCACTTATTGATTTCAATCATAGTTTCGCCACAGTAAGAACAAAGGGAAGATTTCTAAAATGCTTCTCGTAAAATCTTTACTGAGCTTCTGTAATATGTGTTTGCTTTCCTCCACCACCCTGCCAGCACCTTAGGCCAAAGCAACCTGAGCCAGAGAGTCTTATAAGTCTTGTTCAGGGGTTTAGCTGTCTTCCACTGAGGAAAGAAAACTCATGCCTCGGGTGTAATTCCAGCCTCATTGAAGTCAATGGCAAAACCTACATTGACTTCAAATGGGGCAAGATTTAACCCAGGATGTTGGAATCAATAACATTACACAACTGATAAAACTAAAGCCCTGAAAACTTAGTAAAAAGCTCAGTTCTTCTACCATTTGAAAAATGACAGTAAAAGGAAAATTTTCCATGTTTTAGCATCTGCTAAATGTATTGCTTATCTCTGCATCATTTTTTTCGTGGGTGTTTTTTTATTCTTGCCATACCTTGATGAGAGAAATGGATGCAGTGTGGGCATATCCCTTCAGTCATTATTCTTTTAATACGTTGGGCTTAAATATCATGCCGCACCATTTTGTACAAACTGTAGGTTTTTCATTTTGGAAAGCAAAATTTGTTTAGGAGTTTCATGCTTGATTTGTGAATAGGTAAGTAGCACAAAGAGAATTTCCTGGTTTCCCAGTATATCTCACGTATAAGTTTTATTGCAAGTTTTACTCCCCAGTGCTTTAGAGATAGGTGTACTGTGTACTGTAAATTGATGTACAGACAGTGAGCCTGATTTCTTCATATCACTAGCAGATTCCAGCAAAACCTCACCAAACTAGTCAGAAAGACCTTTAAAAAGTAACCTCTGGATCTGAGCAACTTTTTGTGTAACTAGTCATTAAAAAACTGGTGCCTGTGTAGGTCTCCTGCAATGAACCCAGTTTCATTTGCTACCAGTGTCTGACATTCTCTGTGTCAGAGGCAAAAGGTTCAGAATGTTAATGAGGCCAATGAAAAGTGAAACTGGAGGTGAGCCAGAAAGGATATATGATTATGCTTTCCTTCACAAGTTGTATCTTAGAGACACCCATCACCATGGAACTAGGTTGAATTTTATCATTAAAATGCACATTTAACAGTACCCTATAACAGCTAATGAATGGATTCTGCCCTAACCCCCCTCTATCTATTGACCAACAAAGCCAGCCAAACTAAAATCCCACATTTCATAGAAAACTAAACAAACTAAAATGTAGCAAGACATGAACTCTGATAAACCACCAGAGGAATCCATGTCATACAGGATTCAGGAACTCCTGTAACAAGAAGCAATGTCATAAGTCTTCTACTTTATTAGCACTTGATCTGAAACTGTGTTTTTTGTGCTTACGCCAAGGAGAAAGAAGGTTGCAACGATAATACCCATGTGGTGAAAAATAGGGCAGGGGATTTGGGAAGGACCTGTCACACATCATCCCAGTGTGTGAAATGTTTATATTGTTCTGCATTGCAATAGAGCAGGACTGGACAAACTGTTCAAATAAAAATCTAAACTAAACCTGGTTAAATCTGCTAAAAAAAACCCTAACCTAGCTGTTTTTCTATGTGTCTTCAGTAACAGTAAGGGCCCTAAGTTGTAGCTTCAGCAAATGAATAATGTATCAGAGGGATAGCCGTGTTAGTCTGTATCCACAAAAACAACGAGGAGTCCAGGGCACCTTAAAGACTAATAGAGTTATTTGGGCATAAGCTTTCGTGGGTAAAATACCCACTTCTTCAGATGCACGGAGTGAAAATTGCAGGTACAGGCATAAATATATTTTGGCACATGAAGAGAAGGGAATTACCTTACAATCATGCTTACTGCAGAAATAGGCACAAATCTATACCAAAAGCTCTCTTCATTGCATTCGCTGAAAATTCTTCTTTCATCCTCTGTTGGTATATAAGCCATGTCTACAGGATTCTTTGATTATGAAATGTTCAGATGAATAAAAATGTGATCCCTTCACTATGCGGATCCATTGTAGCCTAAGTCCTAGGAAACATTTCTGAAGCACAGGTGATAGGAAAGGGCCATCCAAAATGGACCCTGCTCCTTAGGAGCCTACTTCCAGAGAGCAGGGTGGACAAACTGACCTCATCACCATGTAAACAATTTGTCCTTGTACAAATAAGCCCTAATTTTTTTAATTGTGTCCAGACAACTACACATCAAATTTACATGCAAAATTACCACAACTGGAATGCAAATAAAGTAATTAACACATAAACAGAGTTTTTAAGAGGGGCGCTGGAAAAATTTGTATAGTGGGGGTGTTGAGAGCCATTGACTCAAACTGTAAATCCTGTATATAATAAAAAGAAAAGGAGTACTTGTGGCACCTTAGAGACTAACCAATTTATTTGAGCATGAGCTTTCGTGAGCTACAGCTCACTTCATCAGATGCATACCGTGGAAACTGCAGCAGACTTTATATATACACAGAGAATATGAAACAATACCTCCTCCCACCCCACTGTTCTGCTGGTAATAGCTTATCTAAAGTAATCGTCAGGTTAGGCCATTTCCAGCACAAATCCAGGTTTTCTCACCCTCCACCCCCCCACACAAATTCACTCTCCTGCTGGTGATAGCCCATCCAAAGTGACAACTCTTTACACAATGTGCATGATAATAAAGTTAGGCCATTTCCTGAGGGAGTGAGAGAACCTGGATTTGTGCAGGAAATGGCCTAACTTCATTATCATGCACATTGTGTAAAGAGTTGTCACTTTGGATGGGCTATCACCAGCAGGAGAGTGAATTTGTGTGGGGGGGTGGAGGGTGAGAAAACCTGGATTTGTGCTGGAAATGGCCTAACCTGACGATTACTTTAGATAAGCTATTACCAGCAGAACAGTGGGGTGGGAGGAGGTATTGTTTCATATTCTCTGTGTATATATAAAGTCTGCTGCAGTTTCCACGGTATGCATCCGATGAAGTGAGCTGTAGCTCACGAAAGCTCATGCTCAAATAAATTGGTTAGTCTCTAAGGTGCCACAAGGACTCCTTTTCTTTTTGCGAATACAGACTAACACGGCTGTTACTCTGAAACCTGTATATAATGGAAACCACTTCAAGCCAGGGGCTGTGCCCACACCCCCACAACCCTAGTTCCAGCACCTATGGTTTATAATTACTCCATTTAAGTGCACTATCATGTTCAATGCATGCACAGATTAGGAGAGTATATTGTTTTTGTTGTAGGAGCAGCAGTGATCTGTATGCTATGTATAACCTGTATACTCAAAAGGTCTGTTACATTCCCCCCCTTTTTGTCTCCTCTCCCTCTTTGAATACCTGTGAAGTGGCTTTCCCCCTCCCACTCCCTCCTGGAATGCGTGTGGGATAAATGGGCTGCTTAAACAGCTGGAAGATCAGAACAGCTCCAAGGTAGACAAGGTGTCTGGGACTCTAATTAGGCAGCAGTCACACACCCAATGCATGGACACTGCCTGAGGTGGAGAGTGACCAACCATATGTGGCCAAGTCATCTCTAGTCGCAGGCCATGAGGAGCAGGTCCTTAAAAGGGGAAGGGGCCATGTGCTCAGGAGTGCACTCACAAGCTTGTACCTCCCGTGGAGGCTCTTCACCCAGACCACCTGCTCAGTGATTCGTCGCGTTGCATTCCATCGTGCCACAGGAAGACTTACCTTCATTGCACCATCCATTGCTGTGCTGTGGGACACTTACCTTGAAGGATCTTGACATCTCCAGTGCTGTGCATGTCCTGGGAGCGTGAGTATGTGAATGTGAGTGTGGACCTCCCAACCCCGTCTTTTGAGCTTAGCTATCAGTAAAATAAACTTGCTGCTTTCTGCCAAACTCTGGTGGGTCATTAGTCCTCCCTAAACTTACTAGCTGGCCCAATTTCAGGTAACAGTTTTGTGCACCCCATGTAGGTGAGCAATTGTAAAAATAAGGCCCAGAGTGAACCATACGGAGAGCTTTTTTTTAAACTAGAGATTCTTCAAATTCCTGAATGTACAAACAAAATTTGCAGAACTAAACAGCTTTGTGCATAATAAGAGAAGCAGCCAAACCTGTTCTCCCTATTACAAGGCATGGTTTCCTTGTTCCACTCTCTTTTTATGGATCCCTAGAAATTCAAATGCATTGACTGAGCAGCACATTTTTGAATAACCTCCAAATGTTTCCCAGAAGGTGGACTGCTGTGAACTAGTATATAATAGCTTTAGGCATGTCAGTCTGTATCTCTGTATATATCCTACTGCTCAAAACTGAGTTGTTAAAGGGTGGCTTCCCTGTCACATCATATCACAATCTTCACTGCACTACTCACCAGCATCACTTTCCCAACTCTCAGTAAGCTGTTTTGGGGAAAACAGAGACAGATTATAAAAAGGGAAAGGAAAAAGGAGGAAAAGCGAGAAGAGGTAAAATAAAGAAAGAGAAGAGAAGGGATGAGTGGAAATTACCGCTGACCACCATTTCACCAAGCTGTGATTTTTTTTTTGTACAGGTTCAAATTTTTTCTTTTTAATTGGGAGAAGCAATGAAAGACTTTATATTTAAAATAGAAAGGCAACCTCGCATCTTACAACTCAGTCAGCAGGAAGGCCAGGGATGTGCCATTATTATAAGTTATTAGGATTCCAGAAGATGCTCATTGTGAGATCTGTGAGCGTGTTGAGAGATTATATGATATTATCCATGCAACCTTCTTTCTCCTCAATGTAAGCACAAAAACACAGTATCATGTGCTGATAAAGTTGAAGGCTCATGAGGTTGCTCCTTGTTACAGGAGTTCTAGCAAATATTTCCGATAGCAGATGCCAGATTACATAGTTGGGGTGAAAATTACCTTAAAATATTTCTTTTTGACGATAACAAGGAGATTTTATGCAGAGAAACAATGATGGCTCCCAATGGTCAAATAATTTGAATTCAACTCATTAAAAAAAGGGAACAATTACAGAGAAGACATCAGACCAGAAAATAGATGAGTTACAGAACTCAGTAAATAGGCAAAAATGGTCCAAACAAATAGTTTGAACTTATTTCAGTTCAGAATACAGACTTAGTTTTAGGTGCCCAGGTACAGAATCTAATTAAGCAAAAACTAAGATCTGAGAAAGTCATTCCTTTGCAATGAGAACGAGATAGATAGCATGCTATTAATTATTACTATTAAAAACTCTTATACAGAACCAGAAATTTATACCATGTTTTGCAAACATATGGTAGTTAAAGAAAAGTTCTCTGCCCTAAGGAGCTTAATATGGAGTAGACCTGACAGCTGAGAAAATAGGTCCAAACAGAGGAAATATAATGCAGAGAATTTAAAAGGGACTTGTTCAGACTCCAGAGAGATGTATTGTTTATTTTAGGAACAACTTTGAACATACTAGCCAAGATTTTCAAAACCAAATGGTTATTTTGGGTGCTCAATTTGAGACCCTCTAAAGACGCCTGAATTTCAGAGGATGGATGTGCAGCATCTGAAATTCAGGGCCCTTTAAGGAATTTTAAGTTGGGTCACTTTGAAATCTTAGTACCTTAGTGAGCGAAAAACTGAGACCTGGATTCATACTCCTCCAAATTTCTATTTGAATTTGGGGAGCAGAGCGGGGGGTTAGTGCATACTCATCTATTTAAAAAGATATAATTCGGTACTTTTGTGCTAGAGAACAAAGCATTTATTCCTGAGGTAAAATCATCCAACCAATGAGTTAAAACTCATTTGATTAGAAAAATGTTGACCATTAGAAGTGAGGGTCACCAGTTTATATATAAACACACACACATACACACACACCCTCTCAGAGTTAACATAAAACTAGTTCAAGGCAAAACATTGAAGACACATCTTAGGGAATGCTTGCTCCATGTGTTTGGCATTTTTTCCTAAAATGACTTTACAATGTTCAACAAAGTCCTTTTAAAAGTGGGAGAGGAAATTTGATGAGACTTTGATGACATGTGGCCTAATATAATGTCATAGCAAATCATCTATAATTTCTGTTGTTTTAGGAGAGAGTGAGAACATCACAGTGTAAAATTGTGACTAGATTAGACCTGACACTGGATTGGCTATTGCCTATTTTCTCATCATAAATAGCTTGCAAGTATTGAGAGAGAGTGAAATCGAAATGATGTCCTGAAATATTTGGGATATAAAGAGATACAGATTTTGCAATTATTTTATGTTGGACCTGAACCTGGAGTCCTTTAGCTGCCATTTTTCTCTCTTGGACAACACCCTTTAACAGGAGTTTTGCCTGAATAAAACATGCGAGATGAGGTTATATTCTCCTGGGCCCATTATTCTAAGTAGTAATAGTTATTATTTATATTTTAGATTTATTTTTAAAAATGGAATACCTATCCAAGACTCTAGGAGCTCTGCAATAAATGATTGAAACAAAATTAAATCATTCATATAACACCAAACTCCCCTCTTCCCACACATCTGTCTTCTCTCTAAGGCCCATCTCCACAGCAGCTCATATACATAAATGGCTCTTGCAGAAAGTTATGATGGCCAATAGACGGGGGTATTTTGAGCTGCAGGAGAAGCCTGTTCCAGAGCTGAGGGCCCTTCACAGACAGTGCTCTACTGCCAGCACTCTCGTTTAATTCAAAGGGATCTAGTCACCTTTGGGTGCCTACCCTGACTACAATATGGCAGTATGGCACGAGGAAAGAGATCTCTCAGGTAACAAGTCCCAAACCATTTAGGGTTTTTATAGTTCAAAAACAGCTTTCTATTTTCAATCAGAAACCAATAGATTACAGATCATGGAGCACCAATGACAAAGGGAAGGTTCGGGGTGACTTGATCACAGTCTATTAGTATCTACATAAGGAGCAGCAATTTGATAACAGAGGATTCATTAATCTAGCAGAGAAAGGTATAACAAGATCCATGGTTGGAAGTTGAAGCTAGACAAATTTAGACTAGAAATAAGGTGGTTTTCGTGTTTTGTCTTGTCTTATCTTGTTTTGTTTTACAGTGAGAGTAATTAACCACTGAAACAATGTACTAAGAGTTGTGTTGGATTTTCCTCCATCACTGGCCATTTCTAAATCAAGATTGGATGTTTTTCTAAAACATATTCTGTAGTTCAAAAAGGAATTATTTCAAGGAAGTTCTATGGTCTGTGTCATACGGAGGTCAGACTAGATGATCACAATGGTCCATTCTGGCCTTAGAATCTTTGTGCCGCCACCAAGAAGCACCTCTTAATAGGCGAGCTACTGCATTCTGTACAAGCTGAAGTAGCATTCAAAGAATGGAGGGCCCACCTTGTGCTAGCTGCTGTCCAACACAAAGGAAAAAATGCTACCTGCCTTAAAAAGATTACAATCCAAAAAGGCTCAACTGTAGGAGAGGAGTATGAAAAACTGTATCACTGTGGGTAATGGCATGAATACAGTTGCTATGTCAGCAGCTAAAACTATTGCTCTTACAAAGTGGCTGAAGTCATGAGGCCCCTTTCCCTTCTTGATATGCTCTAAGCCTCCTCACATCTACACTGAGGCCACGTCTACACTACCCGCTGGATGGGCTGATAGAGATCAAACTATCGGGGATTGATTTATCATGTCTAGTGTAGACGCGATAAATCGATCCCCGATCGCTCTACCGTCAACTCTGGAACTCCACCTTGGCGAGAGGCGGAAGCGGAGTCGACGGGGGAGTGGCAGCGGTCGACCCTGCACTGCGAAGACGTGAAGTAAGTGATTCTAAGTGGATCTAAGATACGTCGACTTCAGCTACGCTATTCTCGTAGCTGAAGTTGTGTATCTTAGATCAATCCCCCCTCCCAGTGTAGACCAGGCCTGAGAGCAACCAAAGGTGTAATGGCTAACATTCATTTGCACTAGGATGTTACTTAGATGTAAGATTTCCATTTTTCTCCAATATTTAAGAGTAATATTATATGTAATATATATTATATATATTCATAAAAAGAGGCAAAAAAGCACTGCTTTATGTTTAAATATGAATACTCTTACAACAGCAAAGGAGGTAAAGAGCTGCCTTTTAACTATATTTTAAAAAATCATACAGAAAGCATCACTCTTGCAGCATTCAGATCACATAGTGAATTTATTTTCTTTAGGCGATCAGGGCTCCCCCGTGAATAAGCTTTTGACAAACTATAAATCTAGAATCAAATAGATACATCCATGCAATTCCTGACCTCAGTAGGAACTGCATGCATGTATCTGAGGACAGAATTTGGTGCTTATTATATAAGAACATAAGAATTACTGTACTTGGATGTAGGTCCAAAGGTCTATCTAGCCCAGTATCCTGACTTCTGACAGTGGCCGATGCTGGGTTCCCCAGAAGGAATAAACAGAACAGGTAATCATCAAGTGATCCATCCCCTGTCGCCCATTCCCAGCTTCTGACAAACAGAGGCTAGGGACACCAGATTGTCCCAAATTGATCCTACACTTGATTCACACACATATATATATTAAGCTTTCTCTCTTTGTATGTTTGATCTGTAATTATTTTGGGGTCAATTTTGTCTGGATCTGGAATTGTCCAGCTGAGGAAAGTTACCTTTAAAAAACATAGTGACCAAACAAAAAGGAAACGTGTAAGATTCCTGTGTGTACTGCCAACATCCACCTTATCTGCTGATAATTAAAGCCACACTGATGAATAATGGCATTGTGGTCAGATTCCTGAAAAGCTACTTCCTGCAAAGAACACACCTAAGAATGACATCCCAGTACTGGGTACATGAGTGGCCATGGCCAGTATCATTTCTAATGCTTTGGAATCAAAATTTTCTTCTACTTACACCCTGTGCAACCCTTGTTAAAGTCAACAGATTTCATAAGGTGCATGCTGGGGTATAATTTGGTCCTTTGATCTGATACCTAGAAGTGCCTCAAATGGAATGAAGTAAAGTGATGCTAGTAGGCTAACACTTTGGTAGTTTGATGGTGCAGGTAAGAAAATATCTTCTCAAGCCACAGACAGGCATATAGCTGTTCCACTTGGAGAAAACTGATGCTTTGTTATAGCAGACATACTGTAAATGAACTAGTTTACATAAACTAAGAACTAACATACAACTTTATCCAAAACATAAACTGAACATCTCTTGAGGTTCCAAGAAGATCAATTCACTGTTTTCATTTATTTAATTTTCAGGTGCCTCATCCCTTACTGGTTTGAGACAAACTTAAAAGCAGAAGTACCCAAAAACCCACAAAAACCTTATATTTGCTGTATTTCCAACCCTAGTTTCTCAACCAAAAGTAGATCAAATACATTCAAATAAGCTTTAGCTAAGAAACTGAATACTTCTGCATAGAGTTTGAACTTCAGTCATCTCTAGCTTCTGTCCACAAGTACAATAACTGAAAAGCAATTATGTTCTATGTTTCTCTTAATGAAAGGATAATGATTATTAAATCTTTATTCCTCTGATTTCTCTTAAGCACATACATTCACTTAAGGACTCACTGTGACTGCCTTTCTTGTCAAAGGTGCCAAACAGCTGTAGTAACATTGCACTATCCTATTCTACATTGCTCCCCATTGAACTTTACTTTTAAGTGCAACAGTGGTTCATTTCCTGTTCAACAGAAAAATAAATACAGATTTCCACCATTTGTGGAAATAGTCTAGTCAAACATCAGGACAGTTGGGAGGGCCTGGAAAACCGTTGATCGCAAACAATTAGAGGAAGGCAGTAGCTGAAAGTATGTAATCAGGCTCTTTGTAGTAAAAGGTTGGATTTTCACACATAAAAGATGCAATTCAGCCTTTAGAGTGGTTAGATGTACTTTGCATTTATAAAAAGAACAGGAGTACTTGTGGCACCTTAGAGACTAACCAATTTATTTGAGCATAAGCTTTCGTGAGCTACAGCTCACTTCATCGGATGCATTCAGTGGAAAAATGCATACATTTGTTAGTCTCTAAGGTGCCACAAGTCCTCCTTTTCTTTTTGCGAATACAGACTAACATGGCTACTACTCTGAAACTTTGCATTTATAGATATGGACAGTAGAAGGGTTTATTCTGCTTATTTTATTTCAAGCCACATCTTTTACTTGGGTCCCTATGCCCTTGCAGAATTCCACTGACATCAGTGGGACTCCACCTGGGTGTGATGGTCTGTCCATATAGATCTGTTTGCAGGATCAAGGACTTGGTTTGCAATTGTCTCTGATTCAAGCAAAAAGGTACCACAGACTAATGAATCATAAATGAAGCTGACTCAGACAGTCTGCACTGAATGGATGTGATGGCCTATACCCCTGTGCTTACCCTTTTCATGGGATTATGATAAAGGTTGTATAAAGTATGCCATTTGAAAACTCATAATCAGCTGTCCTGGTAAAATATGTGTGGCAACATTGTATGTAAAATTATAAGATTTCTCTCTGTATGGTGTTACTAATACATGTTCCAAGTCTGGGGAGCAGCCACAGTTTCCCAGAGACAACAGGCAAGCTGATGTCTCAGCCAGGTGTCAACAAAATCAAATGGCCCATCACCCGGTGTCAAAGTTTGACTCAGACTCACAATTTATCAGACCACTCTGTTTTATTAGCAAAGCTGCTCTGCTATTACATTTAGAAGTGAGCCCCCCGAGTGGGGCTTGTGTCTCTTAATTTATACAGGTTTCAGAGTAACAGCCGTGTTAGTCTGTATTCGCAAAAAGAAAAGGAGTACTTGTGGCACCTTAGAGACTAACCAATTTATTTGAGCATGAGCTTTCGTGAGCTACAGCTCACTTCATCAGATGCATACCGTGGAAACTGCAGCAGACTTTATATATACACAGAGAATATGAAACAATACCTCCTCCCACCCCACTGTCCTGCTGGTAATAGCTTATCTAAAGTAATCATCAGGTTAGGCCATTTCCAGCACAAATCCAGGTTTTCTCACCCTCCACCCCCCCACACAAATTCACTCTCCTGCTGGTGATAGCCCATCCAAAGTGACAACTCTTTACACAATGTGCATGATAATGAAGTTAGGCCATTTCCTGCACAAATCCAGGTTCTCTCACTCCCTCACCCCCCTCCAAAAACCCACCCCCATACACACACAGACTCACTCTCCTGCTGGTAATAGCTCATCCAAACTGACCACTCTCCAAGTTTAAATCCAAGTTAAACCAGAACATCTGGGGGGGGGGGGGCGGGTAGGAAAAAACAAGAGGAAATAGGCTACCTTGCATAATGACTTAGCCACTCCCAGTCTCTATTTAAGCCTAAATTAATAGTATCCAATTTGCAAATGAATTCCAATTCAGCAGTTTCTCGCTGGAGTCTGGATTTGAAGTTTTTTTGTTTTAAGATAGCGACCTTCATGTCTGTGATTGCGTGACCAGAGAGATTGAAGTGTTCTCCGACTGGTTTATGAATGTTATAATTCTTGACATCTGATTTGTGTCCATTTATTCTTTTACGTAGAGACTGTCCAGTTTGACCAATGTACATGGCAGAGGGGCATTGCTGGCACATGATGGCATATATCACATTGGTGGATGTGCAGGTGAACGAGCCTCTGATAGTGTGGCTGATGTTATTAGGCCCTGTGATGGTGTCCCCTGAATAGATATGTGGGCACAATTGGCAACGGGCTTTGTTGCAAGGATAAGTTCCTGGGTTAGTGGTTCTGTTGTGTGGTATGTGGTTGTTGGTGAGTATTTGCTTCAGGTTGCGGGGCTGTCTGTAGGCAAGGACTGGCCTGTCTCCCAAGATTTGTGAGAGTGTTGGGTCATCCTTTAGGATAGGTTGTAGATCCTTAATAATGCGTTGGAGGGGTTTTAGTTGGGGGCTGAAGGTGACGGCTAGTGGCGTTCTGTTATTTTCTTTGTTAGGCCTGTCCTGTAGTAGTTAACTTCTGGGAACTCTTCTGGCTCTATCAATCTGTTTCTTTACTTCCGCAGGTGGGTATTGTAGTTGTAAGAAAGCTTGACAGAGATCTTGTAGGTGTTTGTCTCTGTCTGAGGGGTTGGAGCAAATGCGGTTGTATCGCAGAGCTTGGCTGTAGACATACAGTTTTTGGAGAACAAGTTACAGAGAAGTTACAGACAAAAGAAGAAAAATACTTCCACAATCCCCCCTTTAAGTCAAGGCTCCGCCCATGACCAATGACTTACTGGATTCCATACATCAATCGTTCTTTGTCATTACTTTCACTGGTGACATTTAACAACATTAGATTAGCACTCTGGTTAGGGGTAACCTGATGGATGGTGTGTCTTGTGCAGTTTTGGATACAACAAGAAATCAATTGAAAACACACAAAGATTATTTTCAGAGTAACAGCCGTGTTAGTCTGTATTCGCAAAAAGAAAAGGAGTACTTGTGGCACCTTAGAGACTAACCAATTTATTTGAGCATGAGCTTTCGTGAACTACAGCTCACTTCATCGGATGCATACCGTGGAAACTGCAGCAGACTTTATATACACACAGAGAATATGAAACAATACCTCCTCCCACCCCACTGTCCTGCTGGTAATAGCTCATCTAAAGTGATCATCAAGTTGGGCCATTTCCAGCACAAATCCAGGTTTTCTCACCCTCCACCCCCACACACACACACAAATTCACTCTCCTGCTGAGTGAATTTGTGTGTGGGGGGGTGGAGGGTGAGAAAACCTGGATTTGTCCTGGAAATGGTATTGCAGGCTGTTCCTCTTTATCTTCTGGGGTTGAAGCTGGTTCGGCGTGGTCTTGCAGAGGTGCTTGGTCCCCTTGAGGTGGTGCTGGCTTACACTTGCAGAGGTGCTTGGTCCCCTTGAGGTTGTGCTGGCTTACACTGTGAGGCGTGGATCCATGCAGCCATGCTGGATAATTTCACTGCTGTCTGGGTGGTGAACAGTACCTGGTATGGACCCTTCCACCGGGGGTTCCAAGGCGTGCTTCCGAAGGTGGTGCCGCAGGTAGACCCAATCACCAGGCTCAAGAGTGTGACAGGCAGCAGAGGTGGGTTCCGTCGGCCAAGCTGCTCGCACCTGCAAATGGAAGGAGCTCACAGCTTGCATTAACCCTTTGCAGTACTGGAGGAGCGTGCTGTGAGTTAGGTTTAGGGCTGGGGCTGGGGTAATAGTAGCCATTGTTCGCATAGGGCGTCCCATGATGATTTCAAATGGACTCAATTTGTGTCTCTGGGATGGGGATGACCGAATTTCCATAAGGGCCAGTGGTAAAGCAGCTGGCCAGTTTAACCCTGTGGAACTACAGATTTTTGCCAGCTTATTTTTAAGCACACCATTTCGCCTTTCAACTGCCCCTGCACTCTATGGATGGTAAGGGCAGTGCAACAGGTGGGTGACATGTAATACCTGGTTTAGATGTTGAACAATTTTTCCAGTAAAATGTGTTCCCCAGTCACTAGACAAAGTGGCAGGAATTCCCTTGGTAGGGATAATGTGGTTTAACAGACATTTTGCAATGGACAATGAATCAGCTTTGCGACAGGGAAAGGCTTCAATCCAACCCGAAAACAGACATATTATAACTAAAATGAATTCATATTTCTGACACTTTGGCATTTGTACAAAATCAAGTTGCCAGTGTAGGAAAGGTGCTTGAGGCAAACCCTGGAACCCTTGTGTTACTTTTACAGATTTGCCTACATTGTGGCTTTGACAAGTAACACAAGGGGCACAGTGGCGGGTTGCAAAGGAGCTGAAATGGGGAGCCCACCACCCCGCCTTACTCATAGCAGAGACCATCCCCTCCTTGCCGACGCAAAGAGCAACCCAAAGCACTCCAGGAGTCTTTCTCTGTTTCTGGGGCAGAATCCTGGAGCTGAGCGAGATGAGACAGGGATGGTGGCATTACAGAGACAGAGAGGGGACCAAGAAACACTTCTGGTTAAGGTTTTATAGTGGCGGCATGTTTTGCAGTAGCATCAGCAAGTGCATTTCCTTTTGCCACCTCGGTGTCTGCCGCTGAGTGGCCAGTACACTTAACAATTGCCAAGGCAGACGGTAGTAAAACTGCATACAGGAGAGCGGCAATGTAGGGGCCATTCTTGATAGGGGTACCAGTAGAGGTAAGAAAACCTCGAGCCTGCCAGAGGGTACCAAAGTCATGCACAACCCCAAAGGCATACCGAGAATCAGTAAAAATAGTGGCAGAGAGCCCCTCGGCTAGAAAGCAGGCACGGGTTAGAGCAATCAGTTCAGCCACCTGGGCAGAGGTCACAGAGGGTAAGGGCGCAGCTTCTATGGTCTCAGAGAGAGAGACCACAGCGTACCCTGCAAGAAGGTGGCCTTGGTCATTTCTATAACAGGACCCATCAGTGAATAATACCAGGTCAGAGTTAGGGAGAGGTACATCTGAAAGGTCAGGGCGCGGGACAGTGATAGCGGAGACAGTTGCAAGGCAGTCATGGGGTTCACCATCACTAGGTAAAGGAAGGAGGGTAGCAGGGTTTAACCGGGAGCAGCGCTTAATAGTGATATGTGAGGCTGAAAGCAGCAAAAGTTCATACCTAGTGAGGCGAGCAGAGGAGAGGTGAGCAGTGTTGCGTTGCAGAAGGAGAGTTTCCACAGAATGGGGAACCATGAGAGTGAGAGGAGAGCGGAGGACAAGGGACTCAGACATCTCGACAGGCGTGCTGCAGCAGCTACAGCGCGTAGGCAAGGGGGTAAACCCTGGGCTACAGGGTCCAAGGTTGCAGAAAAATAAGCCACCGGGCGATTTCTGTCACCGTGCTCCTGAGTAAGAACCCCGAGGGCACAAGCAGATTGTTCGTGACAGAAAAGGGTAAAAGGCTTGTCATAGTTAGGTAACCCTAAGCCAGGGGCAGAGGCTAAATTCTGCTTAAGGGAGATGAAAGCAGCATTTGCTTCAAGTGGCCATGGCATGGGGTTAGGTACAGAGGATCGAGTGAGTTCTTGGAGTGGTTTAGCCAGAGAAGCATATTGGGGAATCCATTGCCTACAGAACCCTGTCATGCCTAAGAATTTTCTGACCTGGTGTGGAGAGCAAGGCTGGGGAAAGCTAAGGATGGCTTGTACCCAGGCTGGATAGAGTGTACAGGAGCCCTGGGAGAGAAGGAAGCCTAGGTATGTGACAGAGGTTTGGCAGAGCTGCAATTTTGTGAGAGAAGCCTTATGACCCTTGTTTGCTAAAGCTGTGAGAAGTGTTAGTGAATCAGTTTCTGAGGCAGACAGAGAGGGGGAGCACAGGAGTAAGTCATCCACATATTGGATCAGTGTGGATCCTGATGGGAAAACCAGATCAGCGAGATCCCTGGCTAGGGCTTGAGAAAAATAGGATGGACTCTCTGTATACCCCTGGGGAAGGGTAGTCCATGTATATTGCTGACCCTTGTAGGAGAAGGCAAAGAGATACTGGGATTCAGAGTGAACTGAGACAGAGAAGAAAGCGGAGCACAAATCTACAACAGTAAAGTGGGTTGCATTTGGAGGAATAGACGCTAGTATTGTAGCAGGGTTAGGAACCACTGGAAAAGAAGGTATGACAATACGTTTAATAGCTCGAAGATCTTGAACAAATCACCACGATTTGCCATCAGCCTTTTGAACTGGGAGGATAGGGGTGTTACAGGGGCTGGAACAAGGGACAATAATTCCTTGTTCTTTTAATGCACATATAACTGGAGCAATCCCAGCCTCTGCCTCAGGATTCAAAGGATACTGAAACAGGCGAGGCAAAGGTTTGGAATTGTCTACAGTAACCCGAACTGGGTCAGTATTTAATCGGCCCACTTCAGATGGGTGAGATGGCCATAGGGAGGAAGGAACCTGAGAGATTAGGTGCTCTAGGGATGGAGTTAAGGGACAGCAAGGGACCGGAGTGGAGCGGGAAGTTTCAGACAGCAGGGAGGCTACAGAATCACATAAGGAAGACTGAGGGATTTGCAGATAGACACCATCTGGGGAGCAGTAAATAGAACAGCCAAGTTTGCATAGCAAGTCCCGTCCCAGAAGGTTTGCAGGGGTGGAATCAGAGAGGAGGAATGCATGCTCCTCAGAGAGGGGACCGACCTGAACAGACAAAGGTTTTGAGAGGGGAAAAGAGGTAGGGATCCCTGTAATGCCAACAGCAGACACAGATTTTCCAGATCGGGGAACCTCAGGCAAGTCAGTGGTGCGGATTGTAGAAAGAGAAGCTCCAGTATCAACAAGGAAAGGGAGAGAGAGATCATTTACAGTCAGGACACATTCTCCAGTAGGGGACAGAGGTAATAAGGGAGCTAAAACTTTGTGAGGTTCCCCAGCATCCCGTCATTGTTGGGGTGAAAAATGGGGTTGGGGATCAGCTGGAGGAACCAGCGGGGGGTTCACTTGATTTCCCATATAATTATTAGGTCGTCTTGGACACTCTTTTTTCCAGTGTCCAGGCTGTTTACAGTAGTTACAAACCCCAGTTAATCCAGCCCCCCGCCCCCTTCCGCAACTCCGTCCCTGTCCCCGGTGTGGTCTGCTTAGTCCTGAATAATGCTGTATCTGCAGAGCCATACACCGGTCTCTGAATGCCGAATCTGGGCCAGTACTTTTTATGGTTGAGTGGCGTGCCTCAGCTGGCCAGTCGGCGGCAGCCAACCATTTTTCATAATAACTGACAGGAGCTAACAATTTACACAGTTGGAGGAGATCTGTCTCAGAGGGTTCATAGGTTTCACAGATTAACAGAAACTCCTCAGCAAATTTGACAGAGTTTTCCTGTGGTTTGGGAAAACTTTTAACTATAGATAAAAGTTCCATACGAGTCCAGGGTTTATAATCCCATATGGACTCACTTTCTCCCATCTTAAGGACTCGTAAGGGTGCCACAACAGTTTGATCAGAGTCTCTCATTAACCTCCCATCAGGTTCTCTTTTCCAAGAAGAGATGTCAAGAGAATCTTTGCAGTCTGCTTTGGATTTCTTCTTCATAATATTTTGCAGAGCTGCGAGGCCAATGAGGGTATCTTCTTCACTTTCATTATCTGTAGTCACTGAAGATTTTTCCTTTTCTGATTTCTTATTTGCGCAGGAGTATGGTGGGGGTCTGGTTTGATCCGGATCATTTCACAGGACTGGGCAAAGGGGAGCGCTCGGACTAGTGGTGGGAGAGACTGCATCCAATTGAACTGTTAGTTTTTTGATAGAATTTTTAAGAGAGGTGAGTTTTGACTCAGTCCATCTACGATTTGCCTCTTCCCACCACTGCATGAAGCAATCTACTTCTCCTCTCTCCATTTTGGTTTTTGGGAGGACGAGTTTGCTTTTTAAAGCATCCACTCGATCCTTGTACCAAGAACCTAACAGTGGCCACTGTAATTTGGGGTTCTCTAGAGCTAATTTGGACCATTTTCAAGAAACCTACAAGAGTCTGGACCCCTCCTAAAATACATAAAATAAGCTGGAGTTCCCTTAGGGAACTGTTCTACCTTAGACTTCTGATTACCCATCCAGGAGGACTTCACACAGCACTCACACAAGGAGGAAATTCGGGCTCAGCAGAGCGGTACCCGGTGCAACACACAGAAAGGAGCCCACAGGCTACTGCCTCAACTGCCCTTGCTTTCACACCAGGGGTTATACCCAAGGCGTGGTGCGGCTGCAGCTGTGCAGATTCCACTTATTCAGACCGTGGGGACGGGGATCCCTTGGTCAGCCAGTCTCCAGACAGAGATGGCTCCCAGATTCACACACACACCACGGGGAAGATGGATAGACACAAAGACAAGACAGTCCTCAAACCGGTTAAAGCACAAAAATAATAATTACCTGAGACGTCTGATTCCAGAAGCTGAATCCAAGGACCCCTACCTGAACAGAGTGGGAACCAACAAGTTCAATGGCGTAGACTGCGCTGCTGCTGTGTACCTTTCTATCTTGTGGAGGATCGCTTGGACTAAGCGTCCAGGTGCCGGCTGCCACGATCGTCCTGCAAGGCAGTCAGGGATCACACAGCCTCAGTGAAGCCGCTTGCCATCTCGGTGGGACCTCCAAATTGTCAAAGTTTGACTCAGACTCACAATTTATCAGACCACTCTGTTTTATTAGCAAAGCTGCTCTGCTATTACATTTAGAAGTGAGCCCCCCCGAGTGGGGCTTGTGTCTCTTAATTTATACAGTTTTTGGAGAACAAGTTACAGAGAAGTTACAGACAAAAGAAGAAAAAGATTTTAGTCACCACCCTTCGAGATCCCTGAGACCAGTCACGTATCTTCAATTACCTGCCACCCTTAACAATCTCCTTTAACAGCTTCCAGTTAACTTAACTAATTGCCCTTCACACCTTCCATTCTGATGCCTGCTTCTTAGACGTGCTGGCTCTATCTTAATTGCTTCTCCATTCAAAAGCTAACTGTCCCTACGTGTGCTCCCTCAGATACTTTGTAACATGTTTTGGCATGCCCTCTCATATACAATGTATCCAGCATGTCCCCTTATACAACATTATACTTATACAATGTTATACTTCCACACCAGTTAAGTGGATATACTTTGGCAGAAAAGAGGGTCTGGGCAAAATATCTACATCTCAACAAAGAAACAGCTTGGGGTTCCCCATCCACACAGACTTTCTGTCTCCTGAACCTCAGCTGCAGATGCTTCTCAAAGAAGAGAAGAACTATAAGAAGGGAGAGCAGATGCCCTAAATGATTCCTCCCTTTGTCTCTTCCCATGGCATCCACAATACCTGAAGAACAAAGGAAGTAGCATTGGACTGAGGGAGGGATCCTGATTGAAAGAAATTCAGCCAGTAAGAAGAAAAGGAGTACTAGTGGCACCTTAGAGACTAACCAATTTATGTGAGCTCAAATAAATTGGCTAGTCTCTAAGGTGCCACTAGTACTCCTTTTCTTTTTGCGAATACAGACTAACACGGCTGCTACTCTGAAACCTGTCAGCCAGTAAGATGGCTGAACAATGTGGTGAGAGAGATTTTGCTTTGAATTCACTTAGCTTGTTAAGTTAGGCATTAGATGCATTTTACTTTTATTTTTCTTGTAACCTATTCTGACTCTCATACCTCATTACTTGCATTCACTTAAAATTTATCTCTTCGTAGTTAATAAACTTGTTTTATAGTTTTATCTAAACCCATGTGGTTGAACTGAAGTATTTGGGAAACTCTATTTGAGATAACAGGATTTGTGCATATCATTTTCTATTAATAAAATGACAGACTTTATATGAGTTTGTATTGTCTAGGAGAGGGCTGGGCAGTACAAGACACACATTTCTGCGGAAAGTCTAGGACTGGGAGTTTGCTGGTGTTCCTCTGTAGTGTAATTCAAGGTTGGCTGGCTGCAGCACTCATACAGTATAACTGGGAGTAACTTACATACTGGGGGCTGTGTGACAACAGACCAGGAGTGGTAACTGTCACAGTGAAGCAGGGTAAAAGGTGGGAACACATCTGTTCAGCAGTCCAGATTGTACCCTGGGTATGTCACAGGACAATCTGGGCACAGCTAGCCTGAGTTTCTCCTTGTTTCTTCTCTCTGTATCTGTTCAAAGTGGGCAGTAGCAGGGGTCTGGAAAAATGTGATTAATAACATAGCCAAGATGGCCAAAATTTTCAAAAGTGGCCACTTACATCATGATCCTCAACTTTTGGATGCCCATCTGGAGTCATCCTGGCCTGGATTTTTAGCACTGCTGAGCATCCAAAGCTCCCACTGAGTTCATAGTGCTTTGGAAAACCAGGCCCAAAGTGTCTCAAGTTGAACACACAAAAGTGGAGTCTAGTATAATATATTGCATGAGCATTTCAGAGCATTTAAATAGGAGAATGATAATAAGCTGTGCTGCATAGTTCTCTATTTCACAGTCAGAATCATCCTACCTCTGAGGACATCTTCCTTATTGTCCTATAGCCAAACTGGCAGGCAGGAAACACAGTGTAAAAAGTTGATTTGATCTTATACTTTTTGCACATTAATGACAATATTAAAAGAAAAGCTTGTATCAGGATGTATCTGATTCCACACTGGGAAGTATTCAGACTGCAACATTACAGACAAAAGTATCCACTAACACTATGCTATCATTAACTGAAGAGTTATTGAACTCTGTCAAAAAATTGGCTCAGGGATAGGAAAACTCATGGAATCAGTTAAATATAACTGTTCAAGGATGGGAAAGGTAAAAAATAAAAGAAAAAAGAGCCATAAAGGTCAGTGTCCTTAGATCCAGCTTGTTTACATTGTTATAAATACTCTGAAAAAGGGTAAAGTGGCTAAAATTAGTTAGGCAATAAAATATGAGGAAACTGACAACTAGGCTGCAATAGGGCAGATTTAAAAATCATATTGAAAGGATCTGGTTTCTCATCAAGAAGTGTCTCTGTGACATCACTCCAGTGACATGCTTTCAAATAGAAGCCACATCTGCTCTAAGACTAATAAGTTTTTCTTGTTCATCTGTAAAGTGTCATGAAAACCTATGTCACTATATAAATAGCAGTAATAATAACAACAAAAATATGTAAGCTGGCTCATAGCAGTAATATGCATGGGAATCAGCTAGCACAGTGGTGCCCAAACTTTTCCTGTCGCACCCCCCCTCCCCTGACCAGTAATGGAATCTGTCCACACACCCCCTCCATTACTGCACAGTTGGCTCAGCAGAGGAGCTTGGGCTGAAGGCAAAGCTAGGGACTGGACTGCGGTCAGAGAAGGAATGAGGGCAGAACTGGGCTCAGGGTTGAGAAGGGGCGGAGTGAAGCTGCAGATGGAGGCAGAGTGGGGCTGGGTGGCTCTCCGCACCCGCCACCCATGAGCTTTCCTCTGCACCCCCCTACAGGGGCATGCCCCACAGTTTGAGAACAACTGGCTTATTAACGGATGTCATTGCAGGACAGACACTTCTAGGTGTTTGGATGCCATCATGCAAAGTAGATCCAGAGACATTGATTCTGATCTTATTGACCCCAGTTTGACTCAATGGTGACTTCAAGGGAGTTTTCTTTGATTTACACCAATGTTGGATCAAAATCAGGCCCAGAAAACCTTGAAAACATACAATGTTATTTGAGTTCTTGAAAGTGATGTTTAATTTCTTAAGGTGCAATGCAGCCTGTCTACAAGGTCCCCTTTTCTGAGCAGTCTCCTGTGTTAAAAATACACTCCCATGCTCTCACCAGCATGAGGCTAAACTGTACTCTGAGTTTTACCAAGGTATATCTAGCAATGAAAAGCAGAATTTGGCCCATTGACTACAATTCTGCATCACCTTCCTTAGAAAACACCACCACTATTTTTGGTCTCTTGAGTTGTCACTTGATATGTTTCACTATACCTGAACAGCAGGTTTTAAATAAAAAAGCTATATCAGGACTTCTATAATTATCTTGCCCATAATACTGCTGAGGATGTCTTCTCCCTTGTTTTTCTCTCTAAAGATAGGAGATATATTAAAAGCACTTGCATCTAACCTAAAGTGTCACTTACAGACAAGTACTTTGCAAAAAGGAGCTTCTCTATAGCATGGAACTGGTTATTTTGGATGTCATCAATTGTTTCCTTAGATGAAAAACAGGATAAAATTGGAGACTCAATATAGAAAGGAAGGATAGTCCAGTGGTTAGGGTACCAGTCTCAGCAGACCCACATTAAATTCCCTGCTCTGCATGTGACCTTGGGCAAGTCATGTAGTCACTCTGTGCCTCAGTTCCCCACCTGTAAAATGGGGATAATAGTATATCCCTATTCACAAGGGTGTTGTGAGGGATACATTAAAGATTGTGAGGTATTCAGACAGTATGGTAATATAAGTCGTATAAATACCAAAGATAGATAGAATTTACGTGACCTCTTCCTTAGTAATGAGATAAGCACCTGAAAATTTGAAATACCTATAATGAACTAGCCAAACCTGGTGGGTTCTGCATAACTGGGCTGGAAGTCCCATGAGAACTGGATTTCTTGGGCTACTGCTTGTTTCTGGTCAGACCAGGAACATCACAAGAAGAGCCTCTCTTGTGGTATTCAAGTATTTCCTCTTCTGTGGAAAGAA
Organism: Eretmochelys imbricata; assembly: GCF_965152235.1. Classification (NCBI taxonomy): domain Eukaryota; kingdom Metazoa; phylum Chordata; order Testudines; family Cheloniidae; genus Eretmochelys; species Eretmochelys imbricata. Next base: position 48,631,976 of record NC_135573.1, on the reverse strand, counting down.
AGAGTAGGTGAAAGCCAAAATTAAAAAAAAAGCCGGGGGGGAGAGAATAGCTAAACATTTTTGAACTTAGTAAAGTTCCATTCAGGGTTTGTTCATGGTGGGGGAAGGGTCTTTAACTACTGCCACCATCCCTAATCTATCTCCAGCCATTTAGTCTTTCACGAAGATATAAAAGGCACCATTTGGCCATCTGGATTTGTTTTCAATGAATACCTTACCTTAGCATCTAGTGGGACCAAATGTAATTCCTGGTGAATAGGACCCTTATCCAAAACAAGCAATGAAGAAAGGAAAGTATTATAAATTTCATGTTTCTACTCATACCTCAACAAAGGCATTCAGTAACTCACAGATCAGAGACAGCTCAACGCACGTCTTTTTAGCGTTGTTTTATAAAACTGATTCAACGTCGGTTTCTATAACAACAACAATAATACCTCACTCTATCATTCTCATCACTAGATCTCAAAGCACTTTACAAAGGAGGTAGTATCATTATCCCAATTTTGCATCTGGGGAAACAGACAGAGCAGTGAAGTGACTTCCCCATAGTGACTCAGCAGGCCAACAGCAAAGCTAGGAATAAACCGCAAGTCTCCTGAATCCTAGTCCAGCACTCCAGCCATTATGCCATTGTATGTGTCATGTATGGCACATCAACTACAGAAACAGTTCTGTGAAATGCAATATATAAAAGAGTAATATTTTCCTTTTCTGTGGTTAAGAATATATCTTTTGACTAATATCATGTACCTCCTATATGGCTACAGGGTAATCTACTTTGCCTCCTGAGTTGTCCTTTTGGCCTGTAAAAGGGGCAGCTATAGAACATATATGAACAGTTTCAAACAGGGTATACTTATCTACCCTTTGCATACCTGAGCAGGCAATAATTATTTTTCATTCACTTACGGACAAAGCAGAAATCCATGTGTGCAATTTAAATTTGGATTCTAATCCTGCTTCCTATATATGAAATGCAAATGAAAAAATCAAAACACTCTCACTCAAACAATCAAAACTATTGAAGCCTGCCTGGCCAAGTGGAATGTCATCAACAGCTACTTTGGAAATTAGTTCCTCGTGTAGATTTTCAAAAAAAAAGGTTAACTGATTTGCAGTAAGAGCAGTTGATGATAACAATTTTGCCATCCTGCATTGCAAATGAAATCTAAAACATAGTAACTAAGCATATTATGTTAATGCTAGATGGTGGTAATGAATAGTGATTGACTGGTTTGTTATACTAAAGTGCTTTCATTTGTGATTCATTGCAAAATTACTACTACTTGTCCTCTTACTATAACAATCACAAAAAGCTATCTTAAATGACTGATTATAATCATATGCTAGTTTTTAAACTCATCGGCTCAAGCAGAACTTTGTACTCTCTTGGATTTTTTCTTCTAGTTGTGTCCAATGGTTATTAATGACAATTTGATATCTGGGAGTAGTTTGAGGTAATTAAGAAAACTTTATTAAGTGGCATTTTATAGACTGAGAATTATGACACAATCAATCACTGAATAATATATTAAACATTAATGCTAAGGGCTATCTCTAGTGCAGATATTTTGACTTAAGACAATCAACCAATCAATTAAGACAATGGTGGATCTTCTGCAGAGTAGGATGAATACATTAGCTGCATGATAATAATATTTACCCACCTCAAAGGGGTGTTGCCAGGCTTAGTTATTCTGCAATTTTAAGTACATTTGTAGGCATACATGTAGATGATCACTTTGTGTGTTTCTTCACTAGCAAAATTAGTAATAGTACTAGCAAAATTAGTTCCAGCAACTACCAGTTGTAGTAGTTACAAATTAAACTGGACTTCTGTATTTTAGTCAGTGAGTTTACCAAATAGCAGTCAGGTGCCTTAAAAATGGAAGTTTGGTGCCTAATTATTATTTGTGCCTTTAAACATCCTCATTGTAATAAAAATTTCTTCCTGACTAGGTGGTAAAAAATCCCAGCGGTCTATAGTAGCACTTACACCATTGCTCTAACAGTACAACTGTACCATTGCTGGCTGCTGCTGAAATATGGATTCTAATTTTGCTCATGCAAACCAGGCCTTTATGCACACTGCTGGATGTGTGAAGGCAAATCCCCAATCTCGCCATGTGCATCTATCTTCCCGTGTGCAAGTAAAAATCAGTGACACAGATGCATGCCAAAAATCTTACTGAATATCATCTCTTAATGTCTGTTAGGGGTGGGGAGAAATTACACAAATATTCATTCAAATTTATACATGAATTTGCTTTGACTGTGTTTTCATCCCAAATTGTTCGTGCTCCATGCATAGCCTAGCTATCAGATTTTACCATACAGAGCAACTGCACATTTGAAGTGGCCACTGAATAATATCTACAGAAAGTGAATTTTTAATTCACATATATGAAGTTTTGCTTTGGAAACCTGAAACCATGCAATTGATTTCATATTTGTTTTTCCATTGACTTCAATGGGGCCAATGTTTCACCTCTGATTCTTGTCCTATCCTCTCATCCACTGTGGGAACAGAAACATACAATTTGTCCAATCGAAACAGCTCAGATTCAGAAATAGAGGGACCTTCTAGGGGATTGCTAAAGGCATGTTGCTGAACTCTGGCATAACTCATGGAGCAGCCTTAGAGTAGCAGCAAACCTGAAATGGACTGGCAACATATTCTACAAGGCCGGGAGTCAGGGTCTGGTAGCGTATCAAAGGAGAATTAAGGGATTTTTTTAGGGGAGCTGATACAAGTCTGTAAAAAGGATCAGGTTTGAAGATATAGGTATAGGTTCAATGTTGTGCCCAAACATTGTTCACTCACTCAGTATTCTTTGCACCACAGTAGTTACTCTTACTAGAGTAGAGAAGACCACCTATTTCACATGACAAAATAAGCACAATTCCCAATCTGCCAAGGGCCAGTTTTGTCCGAAACCCCAAAAAGAAGGCTATGACAAAAATACCAGCGTAATAAAACTAATATGACATCACTTTCTTCAGTGTAAAGAATCTCTATATCTTCATTTCCATAGTTCAACCTTTTTATAAGATGTATAACAATAGATTTTAAGACCAGGGTGGACCACGAGATCATCTAGTCCAGAGGTGGGCAAACTACAGCGTGCGGGCCACATCTGGCCCACGGGACTGTCCTGCCCAGCCCCTGAGCTCCTGGCCAGGGAGGCTAGCCCCGGCCCCTCCCACGCTGTTCTCCTCCCCCCAGCCACACCACCGTGTGGGCAGTGCTCTGGGCAGTGAGGCTGTGTGCTCACGCAGCACAGCGAGTCTGGCTCCAGGGGGCAGGGCCAGGGAGTTGGATATGGAATAGGAGGTCCGGGTGGCAGTCAGGGGACAGGGAGCAGGGGGCGGTTGGATAGGGCAGAGGTTCGGGGAGGGGGGTAGGGGACGGGGAACTGGGGGAATTGGATAGGGAGTGGAGTCCTGGGGGGGTCTGTCAGGGGGCGGGGGTGTGGATAAGGGTGGGGCAGTCAGGGGACAGGGAGCAGGGGGGGTTGGATAGGGGTGGGGTCCCGGGGGGCTGTTAGGAGCAGGGGTCCTGGGAGGGGGCGGTTGGGGACAAGGAGCAGGGGGGGTTGGATGGGGGGGATTCTGAGAGAGGCAGTCAGGGGGCAGGAATTGGGAGGGGTCAGATGTGAGTGGGGGCCAGGCAGTTTGGGGGGCACAGCATTCCCTACCTGGTGCTCCATACAGTTTCACACCCCGATGTGGCCCTTGGGCCAAAAAGTTTGCCCACCCCTGATCTAGTCTGACTTCCTGTATATCACAGGACATTAAATGTCACCCAGTTACCTCTGTATTGAGCTGAACAACTTGTGTTTGACTAAAGCATACCTTCCAAAAAGGCATGATGTCTTCAAATCAAGACTCAAAGGGATGAAGAATCCACCACTCGGTCATTTGTTCCAATGTTTAATCACCTTCACTGTTCAAATTAACAATAAGGCTGTCATAAATATAAAGGGAAGGGTAAACCCCTTTGAAATCCCTCCTGGCCAGGGGAAAGCTCCTCTCACCTGTAAAGGGTTAAGAAGCTAAAGGTAACCTCACTGGCACCTGACCAAAATGACCAATGAGGAGACAATATACTTTCAAAAGCTGGGAGGAGGGAGAGAAACAAAGGGTCTGTGTCTGTCTGTATGCTGGTTTCTGCAGGGGATAGACCAGGAATGGAGTCTTAGAACTTTTAGTAAGTAATCTAGCTAGGTATGTGTTAGATTATGATTTCTTTAAATGGCTGAGAAAAGAATTGTGCTGAATAGAATAACTATTTCTGTCTGTATATCTTTTTTGTAACTTAAGGTTTTGCCTAGAGGGGTTCTCTATGTTTTTTAATTTAATTACCCTGTAAGGTATCTACCATCCTGATTTTACAGGGGGGATTTCTTTATTTCTATTTACTTCTATTTTTTATTAAAAGTCTTCTTGTAAAAAACTGAATGCTTTTTAATTGTTCTCAGATCCAAGGGTTTGGGTCTGTGGTCACCTATGCAAATTGGTGAGGCTTTTTATCCAACATTTCCCAGGAAAGGGGGGGTGCAAGTGTTGGGAGGATTATTCATTGTTCTTAAGATCCAAGGGTCTGGGTCTGTAGTCACCTAGGCAAATTGGTGAGGCTGTTTACCAAACCTTGTCCAGGAAGTGGGGTGCAAGGTTTTGGGAAGTATTTTGGGGGGAAGGACGCGTCCAAACAGCTCTTCCCCAGTAACCAGTATTAGTTTGGTGGTGGTAGCGGCCAGTCCAAGGACAACGGATGGAATATTTTGTACCTTGGGGAAGTTTTGACCTAAGCTGGTAAAGATAAGCTTAGGAGGTTTTTCATGCAGGTCCCCACATCTGTACCCTAGAGTTCAGAGTGGGGGAGGAACCTTGACAAAGGCAATATTTTTAATTTGTCTGGCTTTAGTTTCTAGCCATTGGTTCTTGTTATGCTCTTCTCTGCTAGGTGAAAATGCCTTTCGTACCTGTTATTTTCTCCCCATGAAGGTACTTACACGCTGCAATTGCTTTCAATCTTCTTTTTGATCAGCTAAACAGGTTGAGCTCTGTAAGTGTCTTACTGTGATGTATTTGCTCCAGCTCTCTTAAAAGGTGGACACCAGAACTGAACGCAGTATTCTACTACTGGTCTCATCAATGCCACATGCAGAATTAAAAAATCACCTCTCTGCTCCTACTCCCTGTTTATACAGCCAAGAATCATATTGCCCCTTTTTGTCACAGCATCACTCTGGAGCTTAGGTTGAGTTACTAAGACCCCTAGATCCTTTTTGGAGTTGCTGCTTTCCAGGATATAGTCCCCCATTCTATAGGTATGGCTGCATTCTTTGTTCTTAGATGTATGACCTTGCATTTGACTCTATTAAAACACATTGTCTGAATGAGCTCTGCTTTTCAAATGACCCAGATCACTCTATTCTAGTGGTACTCAGACCTCAGTGATTCAGGAGCCAAATTAGCAATGAACATTACCCAAAAGAGCCATGAATTCATCATCAGTATCTATTCCTATTTTCCCCAGTATGACAAGGAAAATATTTAGCAAAATGACTGAACAAGTTTTATTATCAACTACATTTGTTTAATAAACATAGCAAAAGCATCCTGATTGATTAATCACTGGGATGGGTTAATCATGAAATCACACAGTGTTTCAACATCATGTGCTGCAAAGAGCCACAAGAGACATATTAAAGAGCCAGTTGTGGCTCCCAAGCCTCAGTCTGAGTATCACTGCTCCATACGATTGCCCTGTTCTCATTGTTATTTTCCATTCTGCCAATCTTGCTGTCATCTGCACATTCTGCCCTCAGTGATTTTATATTAACTTCTGGATTCCCGATAAAAAATGGTGACTAGTATCAGGCCTAGTACTGATCCCTGTGAAACCCCACTAGATATGCCCCCATTCCATGATGATTCCCACTGATTGCTACTTTTTGAGATCTGTCAATTAGCCAATTCCTAATCCATTTAACATGCACTTTATTGATATCGTATAGGTATAATTTTTTAATCTGAATGTTGTGTGTTACTAAATCAAATGCCTTACAGAAATCTAAATAGATTACATCTAGGTAGCTATAGTTATCAGCCAAGCTTGTAATCTCATCAAAAATGAATTGAGATTTGTTTAATAAGACCAGTTTTTCATGAAACTTGCTGACAGGCATTAATTATATTCTCGTTCTTTAATTCTTTATTAATTAAACCCATATCGGATTTTCCATTATTTTGCCAGGGATTGATATCAAGCTAGTTGGCCTATAATTACTTGGTTCACCCCGCTTGCCCTTTTGAATACTGGCACAAGGTTAGCACTCTTTGAGTCGTCTGGAATGTCCCTAGTATTCCAAGATTTATTACAAATCCCCTCATATCTCCTCAAACGACTCCTTTACGGCTTTGGGTACAAGTTATCCAGGCCTGATGATTTAAAAATGTTGATCCCTACTAGATGTTGTTTAGCATCCTTCCCAGTTACCGATGGACAGGAAAGTATTTCATCATCTTCACGTGATATAAGCACTTCATCCTGCTTTTTTCCAAAGGTAGCAGGTGTGTGCATGGACAAGGTCAAATGTCTATCCAAAATGATCTGCAAAGTAGAAAGCTAAGGATAATCAATCTCAATCCTTTCAAAAACCACTAAAGAAACCAATACCGAACTCTGCTTCTAGTCAATATGAAGAGATGAGCAAAACTGATCTGATTTGTAGGAGCAATAAATCTTTGTTCTGTCCAAAATAAGAAACTCATATGCATGGAGAGTGTAACAGCACACACGGCATTGAAAACTGTAGACTATGGGCTAACTCCTGCAATTGAGCCAAATAAAAATCAGATCACGGTCTATTATTTATTAAATGGATTTCAGGCTAATTATCTTTCGATTTCAGGAATCTTCTCAAAAGAACCAGTAGACACTAATTTACAGTGATGGCTGCAGCACTCCTTCTCGGGCACATGACTTTCTTTGCATATCATACTCTTATTGATTAAGAAGTGTGTGAAATCAGTGATGAGCTGTAAATTTGACTCATTAGTCATTACACGTCTATTTGCAACAAAAGAGTGGAATAAACACTGGTCAGTTATTGCTACAGAACCCATTTATTGACCAGTGACCTTGGAATGAGAAATCAGTGATCACTCAGGAGTGACAAAGCAGCCTTTAATAAGTCAGTTAAGGACAAGATAGGGATTCTATGAACAGCTGGGCCTCCTGTGACCACTACGTCAATCCTTCACTTACCGTTTTAAAGCCTGTGAGGTTTTTTTCTTTCATTTCTCTGCATTCATCTAGGATACATGCTGCTAGCCATTGCTTTTGCTAGAAACAAAGTCAACAACAGTGCAACTGGTTCTGTGTAACTGGATTTCATCCCAAAACAAATTATGAATATTTTGTGTTGCACTGCAGTTCAGAAATCGCATTTTTGTTGTATCAAGCTGGATTTTTGTCTGTGGTTTCTACTAAGTGGCTTTCTTCTTTTTGTTCTTTCTGGGAGTGATGACATTCTATGAAATTCAATCTGGTAATCTACAGCAATTTCTTTCCTAGATACAAAAAAAGTGTAGAGGGAAGCCATTTAACGTAAGCAATAGTACAAAAGTCAGAGTGGGCTGAACATGTTTTTTAAGGAAACAGGAACATTCATAGTAAGGAGCTTAAATTGCGAAGAGTCCTACATAACCAGGCCTGATTTTTGAAATATCAGCACTTAAGTCAGTATGAAACCGCTCCTTTCCGATGTGTCTAAGAACTGATATAAATATTCAAATTCAAAATTGACCCCCACTCAAGCCCCTTGACGTTCTTTTGATGTCATCTGTGTTGGTTTGCTTAACATTTATTGTTTAATGTTTTCATTTGGAAAACTACAATATTTTCCTTGCTGCCCTACGGAAAAGCAGTGACAATTCATTTATCTGAAACAGAAATCCCTGAAGCTGTTAACTCCTCAAGTAAGGACAAGAACAAGTACTGCACCTTTGATTTCACCAGGATAATGGCAAGTTTATAAACACACTACAGACCATTAACAACTAAGCTGTAAAAGCATCAGCTGCATAATTTAAACATACACATAGCCATAGGATCCAGTCCCTGCAGTGGGATGCACCAGTGCAGGCCTCTGGACCCTTTTTAAGACCTATTGGCTCCATGGCACCCTGCACACACATAACAGCTATAATCATGGACCCCAGTGTGGTACTGGGGCCCGACTTGGTATCCATTGCGAAGTGGTAATACTCATTATACTCAGACTCTCACCAGTCCAGGGGTACTGGAAACACAGCATCGAATTAACTGATCTATAACGACTACTGTTTGAAATTGTGAACTACTTTGAGTATCTTTCCATGTTCTCTTGTTCACTGCTCTCTGCTGCATTCATTCCTACTTCCCCACACTCCCAGTATTTTGGTCTTCTCTGTCTTAGCTGACACTCACACTCCGACTCAGCCTTTCTGCTCCCTGTTGTTTCCAATCCTCAGCTCTTTAAGCAGCTCTCATCCATTCGCTTAGTTTACAAAGGGCCTCATTTTCCACTCCTCAGTGTACTTCCATCTTTCTGCTCCTCCAAGACACTCAAGTATTCTGTGTAAGTTCCCCTGACACTGTATCTCCTTGACATCTTTCAGTTCCACTTTTCACACCATCTACTCCTCTTCTTATGCATGATTTAGGAATTTAATACCAAAAAAAAAAAAAATCCCCCTACAGCAACAGTACAGCAACAGCACCATTTACTATTAACTTTCTACAGCAGCTGAAGCAAAATACAATCGCTCATACATCATGAATCCTCCTCCTCCACAGACTAGCGATGCCGCCTGTGCAGGTCAGACAGGCAGACGACTCATGTCTCTTACTTGATTGTGATTTACTTTCTTCTCAGAAGCACAGGCCTCCAAATGTGAGGGTGCTAGAAAGAAATCACTGTGGTCATAAAAGCAGCAAACTGTTATTATTCATCTGTCTGTCCTTTCCTTGTATTTTTTCCATGTACAATGTAAGCTGTTTGGGGCAGGGATCAGGCCTTTTATGTGTCTGTCAAGTGCCACATGGACACCTATAGGTGTTGTATAGATAATATGTAACACTGTGACGGGATGTCCACCCCACACAAGCCTCACTGGGTTAATGTGGACCAAAAAGGGCTAATTAAATCCTAGCTGCTGCATCTGGAAGGGAACCAGAGCTTAATAGGCCTTAGAGGCAGATGACATCTAACTGAGGGAGAAGCTGTGATAGCATTATACAGCCAGGAAGTGAGAGCAGGAACAGTAGGGTTGCCAACACTTCAGGATTGTCCTGGAGTGTCCAGTAATTAAAGATTAATCTTTAATTAAAGATAATTTCATGTGATGAAACCTCCAGGATTCATCCAACCAAAGTTGGTAACCCTAAGGAAGAGGCTACAGGGAAGAAGGCTGCAAACACTCCCTGGTGGGAAAGGAAATTGTCTTGGATGGAGGAGGAAACTCAAGGGGGAGAATAAGCCCCGGGAGAAGGGTCAACCCAGAGATGTCGAGGGGAAGAAAGCCTGAGGAGGTGGGGTAGGAAGAAGCCCAAGGAAACAATAGGAAGGAGTAAGGCTGACTGCTGGATATAGGGTTCATGGGCTGGAACCCAGTGTAGAGGGAGGGCCTGGTTTCCCCTACCAGCCATTGGTAAAGTGGCATAGGACCTGGAGTTCAGACAGAAGAGTACCTGAGATGGCATGTGGATAGCCTGTCCAGTAGGGTTTGCAACCCCGGAAGGGGGAGAGAGGGACTATATAGTGACCTGGCTGGAGAGCGGCATTATGAAGAGGGAGCCACAGCATGAGAAACCAGTGGAAAGGGACTCCAGATGGTGCCTCACACTAGCCACAAGGAGGTGCAGCTGTGATAGGTAGACCTTGACATGCTGAGTAGAGTGGTTCACAACCATGATTGCCAACCTCAGGGCAATCTGTCAAGAACCAGGGCAGACACCCCAAAGTGGTGGTATGTCCTGTAACTAGATTTCACCAACCCGGTAATAAATGTGAACCCCTGAAGCACTGTAAGTTTTAGCCTGGCATCACAGACAGTCCCCTTGATCATTCTTATCTATCTTGCCACCCAGGCAAGCTGGACTTAGTAATAGATGGATGCTATACACCCAAGATCACAAAATATTCAGCTTGCTCCCACGTCCAAGAGATCAATCACTTATCCCAGGCCAATTTGAACCTTAGACCTCACACCAAAGACAACGCTTATAGCCAATTCTATCGTAAACTATCTAAGGATTTATTAACTAAGAAAAGAAATGAGTTATTACAAGGTTAAAGCAGGCAGACATATATACACAAATGAGTTACAGTTGTTACCCAGGGTTCTTTCAACCGAAAGCTCTTGGTAACTTTTACTCTGTGCGAAGTGGTGTCAGGAAATAAATCAGGGGAGACACGGCCGTCCAACCGATAGATGGCTGGCACAAACAGGACAACACAAGAGTGCTTTTATTTAAAGCAGGCCAGCACAACATGCGGCCCCTGTGGGCTCACTGTGCGGCCTACGGGGGGTGAATAGGCGGGGTGGGGCAAGCGGCGAGGTGGGGCAAGCCAACGGCTGCCCGGCTGGCGGGTGGGCGGGGTGGTGAAGAGGCTAGTGGTGGAGGTCAGGTGAACTGCTGGCAGGGGAGGGGGGGCTGAGGAGGCGAGAGGGCCCTCCAGCCCCTACCGTGAGTGCCCCACGACCCCAGCTCACACCCCCAGCCCTCTGCCCACCCTGACCCCTCTCACACACCCCCAGCCTCCTGCCCTGATCCCTGCACCCCCCTCACACACCTCCAGCTCCCTGCCCTGACCTGACCCCTGCACTGCCTCACACCCGGCAGGGTGGGGAAGGAGGGTTTGTTTCTGCAGGTCGGGCAGCGCTGGGGCGGGGGTGGGTGTGTTTCGGGGGGGCCAGGGGGTTTCGGCCCTCAGCTGTTTTCTTTGGAGTAATATGGCCCTTGCCACTTTACAAGTTGTGCAGGCCTGATTTAAAGCTAAACTTTACTTAGTCTCGAGCACTTACTCACGTCCACAACAGGTTAGTAAAACACCGCCAGCCCTCGATAATTACCAAAGCTGAGTGTGGCTTTTGAGTGGCACAGTGGCAGCCCGTCTGCCAGTGGGGAACATGAGATGCATCCAGAGGGAGAGTCCCTGAAGAGCCCCTTCTGAGAAGTCCAACTACCTCAAACTTTTTCCCCTTATTTATACATTAGCCATTCAATGACATGTCCCTTAAAGAAAACTTGCTAAGCAAGCAGGTTTTAAAGGTCAAACAAGAGGTTTCCTTAGGATCCTCAATTAACCACCTTTTTTTTTTTTTCCAGTGTGCATGCCTTGGGGCCCTGACAAACATTCCCCGGGGCACATATAAACAGACTTCTTGTTTTTCTAAAATAAAAGCAATTTCAACATTCTTAGCAGGAAGGGCACGGGGTCAAGCTGCCCTGTCTATGGCATCCAAAAAACCCCCTCCCCTCCTTCCTTGGTTATGCTAAGGCTGCATTTTAGCAATAAGCAATAGTGGTTTCAGGCACTTTACTGGTTTGCCAAAATCTCCCTGTACACAGTCTATGGTTTTAAAAGGTGACAGAGCTGTAGTAGTCTGTCAGCTCTGAATGTCTTTTAGGACTAACCCAAGTTGACCCTGGGGATCTCTGTTTCTGGTTTGTAGCTCTGACCCTTATGAGAGTCCAAACAGCAAAAGAGATGAAAAATTTTATTGTCAGCTATTTTTATTTCCTTCTTCCAGAGTTCAAGCTGATGAGAGGAGCAATTTTGCATGTAGCCTCTTCATGGGTGTAAGAGGGCAATTAATAAAGTCTTTGTATTGTGATGATCCATGATGGCCCATTTAGTTTTGATAGCCTTCTTGATGGGCAGGAGAGGGTCCCTGTCAGGTTCACAGTTTCAGAGCAAACATTTTTTGTAGTTATGAAGCAGGAATTTAAATATTATCTCATAGCACATGACAAAGATAAAAGTAATATGAATGCATGCTCAACTTACAAGTATTTCATAACGTCTAAACATATTGTTGTAAATCCAATACCCATCTTAACCATACTAACACACAGATGAAACAGACTGGTTTCCAAGAACAAATTTGTCAGTGCTTGGCTCAGACAAGAGCTGGCATTGGTTTGCCAGCATCACAGACCCTATTGCAGTCACTTATAAAGTATTCTAGAAAAACAAAACATAGTCTAAACCATGGGTTCTCAACCCGGAAGTTATGACCACACCTCCCTTCCTTTATTGCTAAATGGGAGGGCAGTCAGGCTAGGGGGGAATGGGATCTCAGTGGGCTGCTGGTATGGAACTGGGGGTTTTGGTATGCAAGCCATTGAGAACAACTGGTCTAAACTGAAAAGTAGCTAGCTGTAACTAGCAAACAACCACACTCCCCCCCAAAACAGAATATATCTATTTCCAGGGGTCTTCTAAAGATTTCTGACTTCCTCTATTTCATATTCTCTTCCTCTGTGTGTCTCCCTCTTTGCCCTTCATGGTCTTTTAAAATCAGCATTAGACTTCTCCTAATTAAACTGACAGGTTTCAGAGTAACAGCCGTGTTAGTCTGTATTCGCAAAAAGAAAAGGAGTACTTGTGGCACCTTAGAGACTAACCAATTTATTTGAGCTGAGCTGTAGCTCACGAAAGCTCATGCTCAAATAAATTGGTTAGTCTCTAAGGTGCCACAAGTACTCCTTTTCTTTTTAATTAAACTGACCAGCTGTGCTAAATCACCACTTCCAGGAACAGCACCTGAGTGAGAGAAAACAGACTGCAGGTCCCAGTAGAATGGATCATAGGGGACTGGATGACTCAGGAAAGTGTAAACAGGATATAAAATCTTTCGCCTCTAGGACACCAGTTAAAACTCCATCTAAGCAGTAACTACCAAAAGTTGTTTACATTTAATGGCCATTCGGTGACTTATCTGGAGGGAGCTTGGTGGGTGTAGTCCATTTACCAATGGCAGATAGTCATATCACACAAAGCACCCACATTCAGCAGTAAGTAGCAGCAATACCAAAGACAGAATGGACATGATATTAAATTATCCACTCCCCACTTGCTCTCCCTTCAGGTTAAGGTTGGAGCATATCAGGGAGAGCTGGGGGAGGAATGGGAATCTTGTGCTGCTGCCCATGCTATATCTGTTCTGTGGACACAGGGCTTCAATCTCTGGGGCTGCTAATACAACACCTTACAATTTACTTTCTTCTCAGAGGCACAGGCCTCCCAAGTGAGGGTGCTAGAAAGAAATCACTGTGGTCACAAAAGCAGCAAACTGTTATTATTCATCTGTCTGTCCTTTCCCTGTATTTTGTCCATGTACAATGTAAGCTGTTTGGGACAGGGATCAGGCATTTTGTGTGTCTGTAAAGTGCCACATGAACACCTATGGCGTTGTATAAATAATATGTAACACTGTGATGCGATGTCCACCCCACACAAGCCTCACTGGGTTAATGTGGATCAGAAAGTGCTAATTAAATCTTAGCTGGTGCACCTGGAAGGAAACCAGAGTTTGACAAGGCTCAGTGGTAGATGAGGCCTAGCTGAGGGAGAAATTGGGATAGTATTATAAAGCCAGGAAGTGAGAGCAGGAAGAGGCCACAGGGAGGAAGGCTATAAACACTCCCTGACAGGAAATGGAATTGTCTTGGGAGAAGGAGGAAACTCAAGGGGAAGAATAAACCCTGGGATCCTAGCCCCAAAAGAAGGGTCAACCCAGAGATGATGAGGGGAAGAAAGCCTGAGGAGGTGGGGTAGGAAGAAGCCCAGGGAAACAGCAGGAAGGAGTAAGACTGGCTGCTGGTTATAGAGTCCATGGGGTGGAACCCAGTGTAGAGGGAGGGCCTGGTTTCCCCTACCAGGCACTGGTAAAGTGGTATAGGACCTGGAGTTCAGACAGAAGAGTACCTGAGATGGCATGTGGATAGCCTGTCCAGTAGGGTTTTGCTACCCCGGAAGGGGAAGAGAGGGACTATACAGTGACCTGGCTGGAGAGCTGAGTTATGAAGAGAGAGCTCCCTGATTCAGAGAGAGGGACCACAGCATGAGAAACCAATGGAAAGGGACTCCAGATGATGCCTGACACCAGCTACAAGGATATCCAGCTGTGAGAGGTAGACCCTGTCATGCTGAGTAGAGTGGTTCACAGCCATGATTGCCAACCTCAGGGCAATCTGTCAAGAACCAGCGCAGACACCCCAAAGTGGTGATATGTCCTGTAACTAGATTTCACCAACCCAGTAATAAATGTGAACTCCTGAAGCACTGTAGGTTTTAGCCTGGCATCACAGACAGTCTCCTTGGTCATTCTTTTCTATCTTGCCACCCAGGCAAGCTGGACTTAGTAATAGATGGATTCTATACACTCAAGATCACAAAATATTCAGCTTGCTCCCACGTCCAAGAGATCAATCACTTATCCCAGGCCAATTTGTACCTTAGATCTCACACCAAAGACAATGCTTATAGACAATTCTATAGTAATCTATCTAAGGCTTTATTAACTAAGGGTATATCTACACTGCTCACCTTACAGGGCTGCCGTGGCAATGCTGTGACGTGGGCAGTGTAGACACACTTTGTCGCCAGGGGAGAGCTTTCCCGGCGATAAAAAACCCCACCCCAAACGAGCAGTGGTAGCAGTTCTCAAACCAGAAGTCATGACCACAGCTCCCTTCCCTTACTCGTAAATGGGAGGGCAGTCTGGCTAGGGGGGAATGCGATCTCAGTGGGCTGCTGGTATGGGAAAGGGGGTCCTGGTATGTGAGCCATTGAGAACCACTGGTCTAAATTAAAAAGTAGCTAGCTGTAACTAGCAAACAACCACACTCCCCCAAAAACAGGATGTATCTATTTCCAGAGGTCTTCTAAAGATTTCTGACTTCCTCTGTTTCATATTCTCTTCCTCTGTGTGTCTCCCTCTTTGCCCTTTGTGGTCTTTTAAGATCAGTATTAGACTTTTCTTAATTAAACTGACCATCTCTACTGTTCTCATCAGCTGTGCTAAATCACCACTTCCAGGAACAGCACCTGAGTGAGTTAGTACAAGAGAGAAAACAGACAGCAGGTCCCAGTACAATGGATCATAGGGGACTGGATGACTCGGGGAAGTGGTGACAGGATATAAAATCTTTCGCCTCTAGGACACCAATTAAAATTCCATCTAAGCAGCAGCCCAAAAGTTGTTTACCACTAGATGGCTGTTCAGTGACTTATATGGTGGGAGCTTGGTGGGTGTAGTCCATTTATCAATGGCAGATATTCATATCACACAATGCACCCATATTCAGCAGTAACTAGCTGTGACGTTATTGACATGAACTGTGACCGTATAGATCATTGTTGCAACCAAGGTCCTATAGTTGCACCAAATCTTGTACAAAGGAGGTCAAGTAAGGTGTCTGTGAGAAGGTTGACAGGTTCAGTGGTAGCTGTGTTAGTCAGTATCAGCAAAAAAAACCCGAGGAGTCCTTGTGGCACCTTAGAGACTAACAAATTTATCTAGGCATAAGCTTTCGTGGGCTAGAACCCACTTCATCAGATGTATGAAGTAAAAGGAGCAGGATATACATACATGAAAGGATGTGTGTTGCTTTACCAAGTGTTAGGTCAGTCTAACGAGATAAATCAATTGTTACAGGAGCAGGAGTGTTACAGGAGCAGGTATAAATACATGAAAGGATGTGTGTTGCTTTACCAAGTGTTAGGTCAGTCTAACGAGATAAATCAATTAACAGCAGGATACCAAGAGAGGAAATATACTTTTGAAATGGTCAGAGAGTGGCCCATTTCAGACAGTTGACAAAAAGGTGTGAGTAACAGTAGGATGAAATTAGTATTGGGGAAATTAAGTTTAGGTTTTGTAATGACCCAACCACTCCCAGTCTTTATTCAGGCCTAATCTGATGGTTTGCAAATTAATTCCAGTTCTGCAGCTTCACGTTGGAGTCAGTTTTTGAAGTTTTTTTATTGAAGAATTGCCACTTTGAGGTCTGTTATTGAGTGACCAGAGAGATTGAAGTGTTCTCCTACTGGTTTTTGAATGTTATGATTCCTGATGTCAGATTTGTGTCCATTTATTCTTTTGCGTAGAGACCGTCTGTTTTGGCCAATGTACATGGCAGAGGGGCATTGCTGGCACATGATGGCATATATCACATTGGTAGATGTGCAGGTGAATGAGCCTCGGATGGTGTGGCTGTCATTTGCTGGTTATAATTATGCTATCTGTATGTGTGTATCATTTTTGTATTTGAAGTTATGAATAATGGCTATGTACTTGTATCTCAGTGTGTTTGATTCTAAGTAGCATCAGTGAAGCATTTGGTCAGCTTCTTGAGAAAGGACTATTCTGAGTAAGTGCCTAATCGAGAAACACTTAACTAACAATGGACCTTGGGAGACTCCAATCCACATCTGAGGAGCCTTCCTGGTAATGTTCAAGGTAGCATGTGAACAATGCTGCTCTACCTGTAAAGAACTGAGTCATGTATGGACATGTGACTTGCCCATAGGACTCCAAACTGCACCTTGCTGCTGTGATTTCCACAGTAAGAACAAAGGGGTGTCCTTCCATGTGGCAGAGGATATAAAAGGCCCTGAAATCCCCTCCATTTTGTCTGCAATCCTGCTTCTTACCTCTGGAGGAATTTTGCTACACTGAAGCTCTGAACAAAGGACTGAATGACCCATCCAAGCTGTGGATGTACTCCAGAGACTTGATTTGAGCCTGCAGTTTATTCCATCACTGCTACAAGCCTGAACCAAGAACTTTGCCATTGTTGTATGTAATTGAATCCATTTAACCAATTTTAGCTCTCATCTATATTTCTTTCTTTTTATGAATAAACCTTTAGATTTTAGATTCTAAAGGATTGGCAACAGTGTGATTTGTGGGTAAGATCTGACTTGTATATTGACCTGGGTCTGGGGCTTGGTCCTTTGAGATTGGGAGCACCTTTTTTCTTTTACTGTAGTATTGGTTTTCATAACCATCTGTCCCCATAAAGAGTGGTGCTGGTGATGATACAAGGGAACTAGAGTATCTGAGGGAATTGCTAATATGACTTCTTGTTAGCCAGTGGGGTAAAACTGAAGTCCTCTCTGTTTGGCTGGTTTGGTGTGCCTTAGTAATAAAGGACACCCAGCCTTGGGCTGTGACTGCCCTGCTCTAAGCAATTTGTCCTGAATTGATACTGTCAGTTGTGTCTTGCCAGAGGCTGCATTGTTACACTAGCAGCAATACCAAAGACAGAATGGACAGAATATTAAATTATCCTCTCCCTACTTGCTCTCCCTTCAGGTTAAGGTTGGAGCATATCAGGGAGAGTTGTGGGAGGAAGCTTGTGCTGCTGCCCCCCATGCTGTATCTGTTCTGTGGACAGAGGGCTTCAGCCTCTGGGGCTGCTAACACAACACCTTTCACGAACACTAAATTCATACACAGGTTTTTTTAATCCATTGTACCAAGATTGACAGGCCCAACTGCTGTTTTTAAAAACCAAGGGAACAGTGACAATCCCTTTTTTCAGCATGCAGTAGGTATAAAAACTTCAACATCCAAACAGCCTTTTCTTTCTAAAATACAGCTTTGCAGGCTAAAATCCAGCAGGGGTGGAAGGCAACTTTACACAAAGACACTGCAGCTATGTCTGTCATTTCCTCAACCCTTGAAGAGGTAAGTATTGCAGCACACCTCATGCAGACCTACATAAAAACTGATCTATTACTACTTGGAGTTGCTACCAGGCATAAACTGCTGCCAAGGGAAGTTGTTCAGGAAACCTCTCTACTTTCAACCACAAAAATGAAGAATCTGCATGACTTGTAATTGCTGTAGAATACAATGGGCAATACATTTTGTTCATGCTTCTAGTAATAAAAGCTATTACCTTAAAGAGATACTACATACCTGCTGATGCTTCAAAAATTAGCTATATCTGATGCCACAATTCTTGGAGGATTTACATTAAGGTCTCCAGTTGAACCAGTTGTTTTGTCCTGATAATTTGGGCATTCTCAATAAAGCTGCTTTATGCCAGGTACTTCTACGGTATGGATCACACTGCACAGGGGTAAAGTGCGGGGTGGGAGGAGAAAGAGAGGACACAAGAAGCTTCCCCTTGTCTTACGCAGGTGATAGCCACAATCCCAGCTCTCACACTCCTTGATTTATAGATTCATAGATATTTAGGTCAGAAGGGACCATTATGATCATCTAGTCTGACCTCTTGCACAACGCAGGCCACAGAATTTCACCCACCACTCCTGCAAAAAACCTCACACCTATATCTGTACTATTGAAGTCCTCAAATCGTTGTTTAAAGACTTCAAGGAGCAGAGAATCCTCCAGCAAGTGACCCGTGCCCCATGCTACAGAGGAAGGTGGAAAACCTCCAGGGCCTCTTCCAATCTGCCCTGGAGGAAAATTACTTCCTGACCCCAAATATGGCGATCAGCTAAACCCTGAGCATATGGGCAAGATTTATCAGCCAGATACTACAGAAAATTCTTTCCTGGGCAACTCGGATCCCACCCTATCTAATATCCCATCACAGGCCATTGGGCCTATTTACCATGAATATTTAATTACCAAAACCATTGAGTAGAAGGATTGGGAATGTCTAGTGCCATCAGTAACACTAGATTTCCCCAGGGTGCATGGGGAGGGGCAGGGCCATGGTTCCAACAGGTTCAGTACTGGCCTGTGAAGACAGGCCTGAATCTACTAAAAGATGCCATGGCCAGCCCCTGCTTTGGTGTGGCTATCCCCTCCACCTTGGAGGCCAGAATGCCTGTGAGGATGTCTGTTGGTGTTCATCTTTCTGATCTCTCCCAGTGCAGGTCATGGCTTAATAACCATAGTACAGCCTAAGCATGTGATGGCATTTCAATATACATTTTTCTCTCTCAACAACACAACTATTGGAATTAATTTGGTAGGTGATTGTTTATATCATGATTTCAATAAACTGAGAGGTAAAAGCAGCTCCCTCTCCATGGTTTCTAATGAACAGGACCCTCCAACTTTCACCTGATACCCTAGGCCCCAGCTTTAATAAGTTTGTAGCTTCTTTATTCAGGTTAAGGACTGCTTCTTTGGGTTTACCTCTTGGGCTCTGTCTACACTTGGAGCTACAAGCGTGGTTCCCACTTGTGAAGACATACTCGTGCTAGCTCTCATCCGAGCAGCATGCTCACAACAGTAGTGCAGCCATAGTAGCTCGGGCAGCAGCAGCACCATACTAGCTGCCCTGAGTACAAGCCCACCTGAACCCCATAGGCCTGTACTCGGTGTGCCTTGCCCATGCTGCTGACGCCATGCTCCTGCAGCTACACTACGATTTTGAGCATGTTAGCTCAGATGAGAGCTAGCACAAGTATGTCTTAGCAAGCTGGGAATCACACTCCTCGCCCCATAGCTTATACCTAGCCTAATTGTATAGAACAGTCCCGATGGGACACATTTTCTAAGTGTCCTACCATTTGGCCACCTCCATTTTGGGTTCTCAGCTTTAGACACGTAGGGCTTGATTTTCAGAGGTACAGAGAACCTGTCAATCCCATTCTCATTAGATGGAACTTTGGCTGCTCAGCACCTCTGAAAATCTGCCCCAGTTTTACTAAAGTTAGGAACCTAAAAGAGAGGCACCCAAAATCACTTCCAGAGTCACAGTGAAGTCAGGCTCAGAGGAGTACTATGACTGTGAAGTCCTACCAACAATTGTTGGAGCAGGAGATGCTGCTGTCCTCTCCTCTCCCTAAACCTTCTTCAATTCTGGGATAAAATGGTTTATAAGAGCTAGTACTGGAAAAATCTCAAAAGAATCAGAATATCCGTTGTGGTGAGCACACAGAAAACCAATGATTCACCTCAATGCTTCTTAACACTGATCTGAACATGTTTGGCTTGAGAATTGGATTGGGATCTCCCAAGAACAGGCTTGCTCAACACATGTCCTGTACTTCCTGGTGTTAGTGTAATTGGAATTCTCAAGAATAGCTTTTCCTCAAGGTCTTCTGGGGCCTCTGCTTCCAGCCATCACCAGAAAGCATAGAGACTTACAAAAATAAAATTAACCAAACTTCTTCAAACCTCAAACATTAGAGGGGTTGGTTTCACTTGTATTTTGAAGGATCATGCCAGTTTCATAGTCTACCTAAATTAGCTTGCCAATCCCTATTAAAAACATGACTCAGAATTCAGGCGTGTTGGATTGAAGTTTTAAGTAGCAATGAGGGAGGTATAGAACACTTTCTGGCAATAGTGAACATCCTGAGGGAATGCCCTATATGGTTTGGTGAATCAGCTTGGGTACAATAGGTACGACAGCTGGCCTTAGGGCTACATGACTCTAGAGAGCCCCACTCTTCCATGGCACTTGCAACACATCCGGACACCTGATCCACAGTCAGAGCATCATCCCCAAGTCTATGTCCCTGGAGCCACTTGACACCACTTCAGCACTCCACAGAGGAGACTGAATGCATGAACTTCTCTTCTCCTTGCTCCATTGGGAAAGTTACATTTTGGTGCCACTTTGTGACCTCATCCTCCACAGGGTCCAGTAGCATGGTCATCCTTAAAACAAACTACTACAGTTGTTGGCCAAATCACTGCACTGTACAGTTTTGATACTGCCGTGTTTTGGGCAATTATAGTAAAATATTATCCTTTTTGTTTTATAAGGGCAGAGCCTTAAATGAGTTAGGGTGGAGACAGGATTTAACCCAATCTGAGGAAAGTGCAGGCAGATGGGAGATGATTAGGGATAGGGAATCCCTTTACATATGACCCTACAAGACCTAGGGACAGCCCAAAGGAGACTGACTTGAATGTTCACCCAAAATTGGAACTGACCCAAGACTTTTTAGAATTTCAAAATGTGTGTCACACTTTTTCCTAGTTCACCTGCATTCACTTCCAGGTTCCAGACAGGGCAGGAAGTGAAAGTACTAAAATACCTGCAACAAAACCAGGATCCACTGAAAGATTCACAAAAGGGCATGTTCTCAATGGATTTTGGTGAGGGACATTGAGAGAAGCTCCAGACTTTGAGATGCTTATGCAAACTAAACCAAACTTCCTACATCTTTAGCCATTTGTCTGTGTCTAGTGGTGTCATTGTTATAATAACCTGTCTTTTTTAACATAAAGACAAAGGGGAAATGCACCCTTTTTTCCCAGAAGCACTGTCATTCCTTGAAAGTGCCTGCAGGGAAGATGAATTTGATCAGAGCTGCTGTCACAAGTGTTTCTAGGGAATTAATGCCTGTCCCAGAAACCAATCCAAACTCCTGATTTCATTCCGTGTGTTCTGTCAAGGTTATAATTAGTCTTAACCTTTGGATGAAGATCTGGAAAGAAGCTGAGGTAAGCAAGTTGTTTGGAGAGTGCAAGTGACCCAGTGCATTCTGTAATTAAAAGGGTCAGAAGCATATGTTCATGCCAAGTGGGCTCTGTGTTTTTGGGGCCACAGTTTTGTCAGCATCCCCTCGCAAGCCCTCTTCATGACCTTACCCACCCAGTAACTGCAGAAATCTTACATCAAACATACACCTCTCCCAGTTGCTGAAATACTCCATGTTTCCCCTCCTCTGCTTCAGTGCACAGAACCCTTCTGGCACCCCCTGTAGAGACAATCTGATTAGACGTTGTAACTCTCCTCTATCCCCTGTCGGAGCCATCCCTGACATGCCCACCTGCAAAACATTCCACCCTAGAGGTGCTCGGTGGTTTAAAGGAGTCTGCCTGAGATCCTGCACAGCTTACTTCACAACAAAGCCCAGCAAACTCCAGCGAGCTAACTGTACTTAAGGCTGAGGAGATTTTTTGCACTGATATGTGTGTGTGTGTGTATATATATATATATATATATATATATAAATTAAAACGTTACCTTATTTGGCAAAAGAATCCAACTCAATTTACCAGTGAATAGCATTGGTGAACATTAGAGCAGATCCACCCCCAACCACTGTAATGCCAGCTATAACACGGCACAAACGAGCTACAGCTCCCACAATACTTGTGACTGAATCCTCTTTTGGAAATGTCATTTCCAGATAGGTTTGGTGTGTGGAAATGATGTCTCTTGCCATACAGCATCAGTACATCTCCCGCTGTACAAGAACTGCATTAGCATTTCTCTCACGGTGGGAACCACACTGCGGTGGCACTGCTCACAATACTATTGTTATGGCGGGCTCACCATTAAAACTCACATTTCAAGGTTTATCCCTTAGCCATAAAAAAAATGCTTGGAGTTAAAAGTGGTCATGCAGGCATGTAATATTAATTTCCAAAATGTAATTAAATGGATTAAAAGGGCACAAATAAATCTGGGTTTGGCTTCCTTTCTCTTCTTGGTTCTTTTTTTGGCATTTTCAATACTACCCTTATCAAAGAGCGATTTTCAGATAACATTGAGGGACAGATTTATACACATTCAATAGCACCTTACTCCATGAGTGTCCTGGTAAAGTCAATAGGACTACTCATGGAGTAGGGTGCTACTAAATAGGAGGAAGACTATCAAAATCCAGCCCTGCACACTCACGAATTGAGAGGGACTCAGATAAACCTCAAGCGAATGCTCTGGCTCTGTATGTACTTTAACCCTGCTGTTCCTAAGGACCAGAGGTGAAAGTAAGTCTAGGGACTTACCGGTACAGGGCTGGGCTGGGGCCTGCTCTGGCCCCGGGAAGGGGCGGGGCCTCAGGCGGAAGGTGTGGGGCTGGGGGAGGTCAGAGCCAGCCCTGGCCCACCCTGTACTGGCAAGTGCCTCCTTCCCCCTCCCCGGGGTAACAGCAGCAGCCGGGGGCTCTGGCAGCAGTTTAAAGGGCCCTGGGCGGTAGCAGCGGCTGGAGCCCTGTGCCCTTTAAATCATCCCCGGAGCCCCACTGCCACTTCCCCAGGGCTCCAGGGCAGGGGGGCTCTGGCCGCCGCTACCGCCCTGGCCCCTTTAAATCATTCACGGAGCCTGCCGGAGCACTGGGGAAGCGGCAGTGGGGCTCCGGGGACAATTTAAAGGGCCCAGGATTCGATCACCGCTACCACCCCAGGCCCTTTAAATCGCCACCCCAGCCCCACCGCCGCTACCCCAGGGCTCCGGCAGTGGGGCTCTGGCAGCAATTTAAAGGGCCAGGGGCGCACTGCTGGGAGCCACAGGCCCTTTAAGTTGCTCCTGGGGAAGCTGATCCACCCTGGTACGGCGCACTGGCTTTTGCCTGTGTTCCACAGGATCTTGGCAGAGTTGAGAGACAGGAGACTGGAGAGAACAACCCTGAGCTTGGGATTTGCTTGTGTTTGCCAGTCTATGCCACAACATTCAGTATTTTAATGAAGGGACGCTACAGTTCATCTCTGAATGATAACTAGACTAAACCAAATGGAAAAAGACACAAGCCAGCAACTCCTGGAGCACTTACCTTGATATGGATAATGAGAACATTCTGTTACTTCATATAGGATACAAAAGTTTTTGGTTTAAAATTGGAATATAAATCCTCAGGCTTAGTGTATAAAACTAACCATTAACCAACAGGGCTTAGGTAGAAACTTCCCGTATGGGTGGGATATTTTGTAAGTGTCCTCTGCAGGACTTCTTGTACCTTCCCCTCTGAAGCATCTGGTATTGGGTCCTGTCAGAGACAGGATACTGGGTTAGATGGACCACTCATGTGATCCAGGCTGCAGCATCCCATTTTGTTAATATTCATGGCACAGCTGGCATGGAAAAGCTTCAACAGACTGACTATAGCACTAAGGGAAGGAAAAAAGTTTCCTCTACTGCACAATACAGTAATGGAGGTTTTCTTCTCCTCCAAATGAAGTCTAAAACCTTGTTGCTTAAGTAGAGAATATTGAGTAATATCATACAGTATGTGTGATGGTGCCTTATACCTTTACATCATTTGGCCCTCCTTTGCCCTCTGGGCCTTCTGTGGCACTGACTGGTAGGAAAAACAGCAGGCTTCCCCAGGCCGTTAACCCAAACTTAGTCTGATGTACTGTAGTTACATCTCTCTGTCTTCTAGGCATGGTGGGAGAGATCTATTTATTTGAAAGTGTATGGAGACCAGAAAGGTCCCCAGATAAAACAGTCAAAACCCAGTTCATCTACATTAAACAAAAGTAGTATTTACCAACAGTTTGCAGAATATAGTGAAAACAGAACTGCAAAGGTATGCTAAACAACTGAAAGGGAGAGGATGGGCCATTGCTCTAAGGTTGTACTTACACTGAATGTACAGGATAAAGATAGATTATCAGATTAATTGCACAGTACTGCAGCCTTTGCTTTGTGACAGCCTAAAGATAAGTTTCTCTCTCTCCAAAGCTCTAAGTGTGACATGACCCTGGAAGGGATGTGTTGTCAGACTAAATCCCAACCCTCTTACAGTTCATCTGAAAGAGTCAGAAATTACAAAGGACACTAGCATTTAATTAAGACTTGCTCTTCAAAGTCAGGTAGGAGATCCAGAAGTACAGTTTGCTTCCAGTCATATATTAGCCTATGTTTAATTATATCTTCCTTAATAGATTTCTTAGATTTTTCAATCTAACCCTTTTTTAATTTAAAAAGGAGTTCCACTCTACACCTTGGCAAATAAAGTTTCCTGCATAAGTTTTCATTAATGAGACTCTAGTATTGCAGAATGACCTGTTCAACACTTTTCAAAGAACTTCATTAGCATGCTAAACTAGGGTGCCCTCTTTTTTAAGCTTGATTTGTTTTACATGTTTTTTTTACAAACCCAAACCCTATGTGCTATTTATTTATGGAATAACTGCTAGAGCTTTTAGCATGAACAGGACACATGATTCCTCTTTAATCTCTTTCTTTCTTCATCTTTGATTAGTATCTGCACCTAGAGAGACAATCTGGCATGAAAGTGCTTATGATCTCTTTGTGTTTTGTATGCCCAAGATAATTAGAACATAATTCTCTTTCCTTCTAATCAGCTTGTCTTTGCTAATATTATTTTTTTAAAGTTGCTTATGTCATGATAACTTTTGTTCTGTCAATTCACTCTTCTGTTCTAATGCTAGCTCCAGTAAACTGGCCAATCCAAACATCTTCTATAAGAGAATGTACAATCCCTGTTCTACTTACCCATTTCAAAATAATTTGAGGAAAAACCTAGGTGCGTATACATGTTAATATGTTTACATACACACAGTATTGATATCCATGGGCTACATTTACATTTAATATACAGCTCTGCAATCTTGTGCTTTTGACAGCTTTACCCGCACTTTCCCCATTAATCCCTCTCCCGAGGTCTCACTGCAAGAGTCCAGAAACCTGAGTAGGTTCAATTTTTAAGTTAACCTACCACATAAAGTTTCCTTCTCCCCCATATGTGGAATTCCCCCACAGGATGTCCAAGACCCAGGATGGGCAAGATTCACTCCTGTACCATTGATAGGTTTTCTATGCATTAAAAACAGCATGACTTCAGAGTCTGATACTTTGCAACCCTGCCGGTCTAGAATACAGGATTTATGCCTTGTTCCTGCCTCTGGCATCTCTTCTCATCCACAGGCGCACACACAGCCAAGTGACAAGAAGAGAAGGGATGATTACTCCACACTGCTGCTCTGCCTGGTCCGTGCTGCTTCTCCCTGCTTTAGGCTCTACACACTCAGAGCTGCGGGCCAGGAAAGCAAGGAGCTGGTAGCTTGAGAACACAGGGAGAGGAAGCTCTGACTCAGTAGCAGCAGCCCCTTGTAGAGAGTGAGACTGTCAGGCAGAGGGAATCAGCAGGAGCTAAGCTGCCAGAACGCTGTTGCTGATTGCTCAGTGTGTGCCCTGTGATGCCAGGCCCTGAGCACGAAGTAGCCCATGGGGCTGAGATTTACCTCCCCAATCAACAAGTGCAGAAATCTGAGAGAAAGGATGGTCTAGTGTTTAGGGTGCTAGCTTGGCATGGGAGCCAGATAAATGACACATTAATTATAATTAGGGTTTGTAAATCGCTTTGAGATCTTTGTGTGAGAACCCCTATATAAACACTATGTAATATTATTCACAAATCATGCATTTACACTCCTTTAGGGCAAAATCTCTCTCCACCTCTGAAGACCAAAGCTAAAGCAGTCTGGCTTGGCAGAAGAGGATTTTAAATTGTATTAGTGTTTACAACTGAAAAATGTTAGAATACAGGAATTTACAAAAATGAGAGGGCTTTTTTAAACTTCATTCTTGGAGATGAATTGCTTTATTATACACCACAGTTTCATTTCATGTTCACTGCCTGTGACAGGGTCCTATTGGGTTCCAGGGAGGTGGGCAGGAGCAAGTCTGCCCATGGCTAACGGACCCTCCCCCAGCCTGTGGGGAGGATCCACTGAGCCCAGGAACTCAAATAATTATGGGGGACAACAGAAAATATAACAAGGACAGGTGTGAAGGTCAAAGGGTCAAAAAAGGGGAGCTAAGGGGACACCAAGCAGAGAACCCCGGACAACGCCCACTTCTCCTGAAAGGTGTCAAGGGAGCCAGTGGATGCCGCCCAGACAGATAGATGTCACAGATAGATAGATAGATACTCTGCTCTAGAGGAGGTCACAGGGTATAATGGATCCTTATAGCTGAAGCCATTGACGAGTCTCTTGGGGCCACATTCTGCTCTGTTACACCAGGGCAACCCCAGAATTCGACCCTTTAGAAATAGTAAGAAGTCAATTAATTGCGTGTGGCAGGGAAGGGAGTAAACAAAATATACATATGTGAATCCAGTGACAAGACGTGCCTTAAATAATAATAAAGTGCTCCACAACCCAAACTCAGTACAAGTTAACAAACAGCCTCAGTGATTAAATGTAAAACCAGATTTTAAAAATTCTGTTCTGTGTAATATCTATGATGTTATTAGTAATGCAAGTACAGAGATGACTTTTAGTACATCATTTTGAAAGTGTCCCTTTTAATGGTCTAAACAACAAATATTGCTAGATACTAGGAAGCAACTGTATGGTAAAGTGAGCCACGACATTTGGAATTAATTCCTGCATTCCAAACAATTGGGTTCAGTCATGTAAGAAACAAGCCATGTGGGCACTATAAACACAAGGGACCAGATCCTAGCTGAAGTCAGCTGTAGGACTGCCCCATGTGTTGCATAATGCAGTATCGTCATACAATTCTTTAGCCTCATCAGGAAGTGAGACTTTGTCCAAATCAGTTTTTTAAAAAAATCTATTTAAATCAATGAACTCAATGAGATTTTGCCTCATGGCTCTGCTCCAGGAATTACAAACATACTGTACTTTCTCAGCTCCTCTATGCCTCTGCATGACTTCATAGCTGTTCTTCTGCACCTGCTACTTCCTGGATGGCTTCACTGAACGCAACAGCACAGTTCCCACCATGACTTATAGGCATGTTGCACTAACCCAAGGATTTCCTCTCTCACTCTTTTCGGTCATTCAGTGTTCTAGTCACAAACCAGAAGTATCAGGAAGCTGTCTACACAGGCAGCAACACGCCTCTACTCTTCATGCATAGATGGCTTTTTGATTTTTCTGTTTAGTTTTTTAGTATTAAAAAAATTGGAGGAAAAAGTTTGCCATTTGTTATATTGCATGAAACAACTTACAAGTACACACAGAACAGATTGGACATTGGTCAGTACCCTTTTCATTCTTCACTGAAACAAAACAAACAGTAACATCTCCTTTCTCAGAGGTTTCAGTGTAGGTTGTACAGATTCAGTTCTGCTGACAGCACCTGCTGCGCATATTTTTATAGCAGGAGGCACTGAAGCTGCCCACCAGCAAAGGAGGCTAGGGTTTCTC
The DNA here is from genome assembly GCF_965152235.1 of Eretmochelys imbricata. Lineage (NCBI taxonomy): Eukaryota > Metazoa > Chordata > Testudines > Cheloniidae > Eretmochelys > Eretmochelys imbricata. The sequence continues at coordinate 48,604,088 of NC_135573.1, read as the reverse complement.
CTTCAAACTAGTTCATGTTCTCCAAGGATACTTCCACTGCTGCTCACTTTGTCTTTTTCACCTTAGGAGAGATTCAGCCACAGCTACACTGACCTCCTTTGAGCTCTACTGATGAAAAGAGCTATGTAAGAGCCAACTATTTGCTACTATTACAGAAGCAGTTTTAAAACATTAAACTGATTTGTGCATTTTAAGTTTAGTTCATTGAGAAAAGGGAATTTTTGGCAAGAACATATTTCATGAGGCTGTTATCGCACTGCAAGCTACATTTTAATTTGCAGTAAACCTGTGATATGTATCTGTTAAATATGCAGATGCCATCACAACACAGGTACATATTTCAAACAAAACTATTCTTCTGACATGTTCTCCAATGATATTCCCATTATGGCATATTTTACTTCTTACCCAAAGTTACTTGCAAGGATCAGCTATGAGCTGGTAATTGGTGGCATGCTGTCCCAAGACTGCTCTGGTAGCCACATCATTTTCTGCAGAAACCACTTTTAATAAAAGTGTCTATTCTCTTACATGTGTAAGACAACCTTCCAAACATTATCTTAGGGATATTGGTAGAATGACAAATGGGAATGAGGATATGGATTACCATATCTGAGGTAGAAGCGAAACTCCAACAACTTAATGGTACTAGATCGGGGGGCCCAGATAATCTTCATCCAAGAATATTAAAGGAATTGGCACACGAAATTACAAGCCCACTAGCAAGAATTTTTAATGAATCTGTAAACTCAGGGGTTGTACCGTATGATTGGAGAATTGCTAACATAGTTCCTATTTTTAAGAAAGGAAAAAAAAGTGATCCGGATAACTACAACCCTGTTAGTTTGACATCTGCAGTATGCAAGGTCTTGGAAAAAATTTTGAAGGAGAAAGTAGTGAAGGACATTGAAGTCAATGGTAAATGGGACAAAATACAACATGGTTTTACAAAAGGTAGATCGTGCCAAACCAACCTGATCTCCTTCTTTGAGAAAGTAACAGATTTTTTAGACAAAGGAAACGCAGTCGATCTAATTTACCTAGATTTCAGTAAGGTGTTTGATACCATGCCACATGGGGAATTATTAGTTAAATTGGAAAAGACGGGGATCAATATGAAAATTGAAAGGTGGATGAGGAATTGGTTAACAGGGAGATGACAGCGGGTCCTACTGAAAGGTGAACTGTCAGGCTGGAGGGAGGTTACCAATGGAGTTCCTCAGGGATCAGTTTTGGGACCAATCTTATTTAATCTTTTTATTACTGACCTCGGCACAAAAAGTGGGAGTGTGCTAATAAAGTTTCAGAGTAGCAGCCATGTTGGTCTGTATTCACAAAAAGAAAAGGAGTACTTGTGGCATCTTAGAGACGAACAAATTTATTTGAGCATAAGTTTTCGTGAGCTACAGCTCACTTCATCGGATGCATTCCTAATAAAGTTTGCGGATGATACAAAGCTGGGAGGTATTGCCAATTTAGAGAAGGACCGGGAAATCATACAGGAAGATTTGGATGACCTTGTAAACTGGAGTAATAGTAATAGGATGAAATTTAATAGTGAGAAGTGTAAGGTTATGCATTTAGGGATTAATAACAAGAATTTTAGTTATAAGCTGGGGACGCATCAATTAGAAGTAACGGAGGAGGAGAAGGACCTTGGAGTATTGGTTGATCATAGGATGACTATGAGCTGCCAATGTGATATGGCCGTGAAAAAAGCTAATGCGGTCTTGGGACGCATCAGGCGAGGTATTTCCAGTAGAGATAAAGAGATTTTAGTACTGTTATACGAGGCATTGGTGAGACCTCACCTGGAATACTGTGTGCAGTTCTGGTCTCCCATGTTTAAGAAGGATGAATTCAAACTGGAACAAGTACAGAGAAGGGCTACTAGTATGATCCGAGGAATGGAAAACCTGTCTTATGAAAGGAGACTCAAGGAGCTTGGCTTGGTTAGCCTAACTAAAAGAAGGTTGAGGGGAGATATGATTGCTCTCTATAAATATATCAGAGGGATAAATACCGGAGAGGGAGAGGAATTATTTAAGCTCAGTACCAATGTGGACACAAGAACAAATGGATATAAACTGGCCACCAGGAAGTTTAGACTTGAAATTAAAGAAAGGTTTCTAGTCATCAGAGGAGTGAAGTTTTGGAATAGCCTTCCAACGGAAGCAGTGGGGGCAGAAGACCTATCTGGCTTTAAGATTAAACTCGATAAGTTTATGGAGGAGATAGTATGATGGGATAACATGGTTTTGGTAATTAAATATTCATGGTAAATAGGCCCAATGGCCTGTGATGGGATATTAGATGGGGTGGGATCTGAGTTACCAAGGAAAGAATTTTCTGTAGTATCTGGCTGGTGAATCTTGCCCATATGCTCAGGGTTTAGCTGATCGCCATATTTGGGGTTGGGAACAAATTTTCCTCCAGGGCACATTGGAAGAGGCCCTGGAGGTTTTTCGTCTTCCTCTGTAGCATGGGTCACTTGCTGGAGGACTCTTTGCTCCTTGAAGTCTTTAAACGACAATTTGAGGACTTCAATAGCTCAGACATAGGTGAGAGGTTTTTCACAGGAGTGCGTGGGTGAGATTTTGTGGCCTGCGTCGTGCAGGAGGTCGGACTAGATGATCATAATGGTCCCTTCTGACCTTAGTATCTATGAATCTTATCTTTCTCAAGACTATAAACTCCTTGGGTCAGGGACTGTCTTTTTATTACATATCAGGGCAGCACCCAACAAAATGAGACCCTGATCCCTCATTGGACTCCTAGACAAAAGAAAGGATGGTTAAACCTTAAGCTGCAAACTAACAATGTACCCCAGGAACCAAGAGGTCTGCTAACCACCTAAGAGTTTGAGAAAGAACTAACTGCTTCTGCAGAGAGTAACTGTTTTACCATCTGCACTTACGTTTCGGGGCATCAAATAACTCACAGGAATTTTTTCTGAGGTGATAGCCAAATCATTTAATTTAGATTTCAAACACAATGTTGTGCATATGCAGGTGTTTTAATCCAAGCCTGTCGCTGTCAGGAATTGTCTGTGCCATCTGTTCTGCTGAAGGTATAGCTTAAAAATACTGTTATATTTGATGTAGGATGACTGAGATGAGAGAGTACACATATCATTACATGTGAAAGAGGGTTGATTTTAACAGCACTGACTTTGGAGTTAAATATGTTTTTTTAAGCATGCAGAAGCTTTGCAACAGAAAAACAAACTGTGTTCTATTGGCAATCTTCTGAAATATGTTTGTAAGAGCTGCTCCCAGCAGCACAGAATCTGTGGGCTGGTAGAGACGGACTGTATACAATGCATTCGGTGTCTGGGAGAAGGGCCAGGTGTCCTGCTATTACCCTCCTTCAGCTGATCCATGCATCAGCAGCACTGACATCAGTTCACCTCCCCTCCAGCTGAAAATAACAGAACATCTCAGCTAAGCCCAGTAGCAGCTGGGGCCCACTCAATCTGGAAAGTCATGGAACAAAGCTGACTTGACTTAAATCCCACTTGGGAAGAATTGGGTTCTTTTTAAGTGGAGAAATAAAGAAATCTTTGTGCAGTAAACTGATTTTTATAAAAGAAAAAAAGAGAAAAATTGTGAAAACTAAGAGCATGAAAAGACAGGCTATAGGAGATATAGGATGGGTAAGTATGCAGCATCCAGCCAAACTGAAAAAATTAATGAGTGGGGATTAAAAGTGAGTCACTAGAATCACTTTTTTCAGGGTGACAAACACAGTCATATGCTGTCTGGAGCTGGTGAAATATTCTTAATCACACATCCTATTGGGAGGATTAACTTGTCATTATATGATCTGATGGACAGAGTGTCTATTATACACTTTCTTCTAGGATTCTTCTTGTATTTACTGCTAGGTTAAAGCAGCATTAGTATAACTTTCAGTTGTAAATTGCTCAGCATAAGGATTATGTTTTCCTGTGAATTTATATAAATCTGGGGCCTCTGGGTGCTTCTGCAATACAAATCTGAATCTTTCTCATGCTATTGAACGTCACAACATAGGGTATGAACAAGGCTCCACTGTCCCTGTCTATCCTGGGCTGCTCTTTGCATGCTCTCTGTGAGTATGTCTACATGGGGGCAGGGGGGAATCTTGCAGGGTGGGTGGCTCCAGTCCAAGTCTTGAAGTCTACACAGTAATGAAACAGCCCCGCAGCCCAAGTCCCACAAGCCCGAGTCGGCTGGCACCGGCCAGCCATGATTTTTCTTTGTTGTGTATACATACTCTACGGTATGGTGTTAAGTTCCACAAATTTTCCCTCTCTGAGTATTGTTCAGTAGAGGGATTCTTTCAGCCGACACACAGGCTTCATTCTTTTTACATGTCCCAGATATTTCTATCTTCTTTTCCTGGTAATTTTTGAGATAAGAAGTTGTTGTACTCCGATGAATCTCAGCATTTGTGATTCATTCCACTTAATACTTAGTATTTGCCTGAAGTATTTGCCTTTAAATGCATTTCAACATCTGTCTATGCCTTTGGTGGCTTTCCAGCTTTCACATCCATATATTAAGGTGGGAATAAGAATTGAGTTGAAGATTCAGTTTGCTCTTTAAATTGTAGATTTCTGATGACAAAATCTTGTTTATGCTGCTGAATGCAGTTTCCACCTTGCCAAAAATTGTGACATAATTTTCTTCTGAATATCCCCATTTGTTTGCAAATACTACCAAGGTAAATGGGTTGACTCACCTCTTGTACTCCTTTGCCTTCTAATGTCATGCATGAGTTGGAAGTTGCTGGGGTTCTCATAAGTTTTTTTCATACCTAATTTAACCCTGTCTTTTTACAATGCAGAACAGTCTTTCATTCTTTGCTTGCGTGTTGGTTGAGCTGTCACTTAGAAGAGCTACATCATTAGCAAAATCTAAATCTTCTAGTGTAGAAGAACACTGTTCAACATTGTATCCTAGCTATCAACACTTTTTCTCATAAGGAAGTCAATGACCATGCCAAACAGGAGAGATGAAAGAATGCATTCTTGTTTGACACCAGTGTCTCCGTTCAACCATTCATTCAAGTTGTTTACTTTAACTATGCAAGCTGCACCTTCATACAAAGCCTTTGGTAATTACTTCTATTGGCATTCCATAACACTTCAAGTTGTTACAGACTGAATCATGATGAAGGCTGTCAAATGCTTTCTTAAAATCAGTGAAGTTTATGATGAGTGGGTTTTGCCACTCAGTGCTTTCTTCGATGATTATTCTTAGGGTGAAAATCTGGTTGACACACATGACATACCCAGGGTACAATCCAGACTAATGAGTAGCTGTGTCCCCCTTTCCTCTAATTGGGGTGCCCTTTACACTGCTTTGCTGATGTAGCCTCCAGTCCTGGACTGCTCACAGAACAGCCTCCAGTGTGCAAGTCACTCCCAGCTACATCTGTGTGTGAGCTAGAGCCAGCCATATATTGGCTCTTACTAACCTCGTTTATACTGCAGGGTGACCCCAACATACTCCCTGTCTTAGATTTCTCCCCAGACATGTATGTCCTATACTGCCCAGCCCTCTCCTGTGCAATACAAGCTCATATAAAGTCCATCATCTAATTAATAAAAATGATACGCACTTGTCCTGTTACCCCAAATGGAGTTTCCCAAACACACTGGATTAGATAAAACAATAAAACAGTTTTATTAGGTACAGAGAGATAGCTTTTAAGTGAAAAGAGAAAAGGAGTACTTGTGGCACCTTAGAGACTAACCAATTTATTTATTTTAAGTGAGTACACATAATGAGGCACAAAGGTCAGAACTGGTTAAAAGTAAAATAAAGATAAAATGCAACTAGTGCCTAATTTAAACTATGTTAAATTCAAAGCAAGATTCAACTCATCACGTACTTTAACAGATTACTGGCCAAACTCTTATGTCAGGACCCCTCCCCCAGTCCAACACTGCTTCCTTTGTCGTTCAGGTGCCATGAATGGGGTGGGCAGAGAGAAAGAGAGGGGTGCTCTTGAGGTGTCTTCCCTTTATTTTTATAGTCCTCTCCCCTCTTTGAGAAGCATCTCCAGCAAGGAGCATGATGACAGGCAGTCAGTGTGGATGGGAACCCCATGCTGTTCTTTGCTAAGATATCAATTTGTCACCCATGCCCCCTTTCCTGCCAAAGAATGGCCATTTCGCAGATAAAGGCCTATTGGCCTTGTTTACATCTGACTGAGGCATCTGCTTGCTCTTTGTCTCTGAGGAACTGGTTTGGCCACTCCCCAGATTTGGAACATGAGGAAGTAACACTATACACTATAATCTTATAACGTGCAATGTTGCCATATATTTTACCAGGACAATGATGACAAGTAAATTATGAGTTTTCAAATGATACCTCGTGAGGCATACCGTGTACAAAGATTATTACAATAGTGTGCAAGGGGTGAATACTGGGATACAGCCTGTCACAACACGATCTTCCAGGTTCAAATCCAGCCTACTCTTCCCTTAGTTTTGCCTCAACTGCTTCCTTTACTCTGCTTAAAATGATACTACCAAAGACTTTGCCAGCCACTGAAAGGACTGTAATGTCTTGCTAGTAATTGCAGGTGCTTCAATCACCTTTCTTTGGTCTTTTGACTGTAACCCTTCTGGCAGCAACCAGGGCCGGGTTCAATATCTGGGGGTTCCTTTTTAACAATACAACATAGAACCAGCTCGAGTCCCCACCCAGTAACCTGGGAAAATTACACACCATCCAAGCACAGAGTCTGAGTGTAGAAAAGAAACATTTAATGAAAGGAGAGAAGTCACCCAACATTATTAGGGAAAATGCCACAAGCAGGATTCATAATCATAGAACTGTGAGCAGGCCATCCACCTGAGAGTGTGGGGGCAGTGCATTCTTGAGTTCTACAATGAAAAGTTCCTTTTCTGTGCCCCTCTCTGCTCCCGCACCATACCCCACTCACAGTGGTTGTCCTGTGTCAGAGAGGACCCAGGATTCAGAGGTGCATCTGTGTGAGTTCACATCCCTCCCAGGGAAGAAGGCACCTTGCTTGCTCCACCATCTGAGCACTTAGTTTGGCTGGCTGCCCCGCCAGCCGCTGCTCCTCGCTGCCTTGCCAGCTGCTCATTCTGCTCATCACCTCACCAGCCACTTGTCCACCAGCTGACTGCCACCCGCCTCTCTGCTGTGACCTCTGCATGTCAGTCTCTTAGCAATTTTCAGCTCTTTTCAAGCTGGGCAGAAACACTGCCCCATCTCAAGGGATTTCAGCTCTCAGTGATTTTTAGCTCTTAGCAAGCTGGGCAGAAATACAGTCCCACCATAACTGATTTCAGCTCTGATTGAGCATTTAAAATAACAAAGAGGCTCCTAATGAAGTCTATGTAGCTCTTTCTTTGAACAGTGGGGAGGAACAGGTTAAACCAGTCCGGGGACCCCATGGGAGACTCCCCACCTCCTAGCTGGGATGTCCCCATCCCTCTTACTTTTACAGGGCTCTGGCATTCGAGCCCCTGACTTAACAAGGTCCTTTCAGCTGAGGGTGACCCCCTTATTTGGGACCAGTTAATCACAGTTCTGCTCCCCTTCATTCGTACAATACTGACAACACATTGATTAACAGCATTTCACTGCCCCTGCATTCAATTCTAAAGTGATTTGTAACCCAACACCAGCCAAAGCAACACCACTCTATCTGCTGGATATCTAAGCAGAGTAGGTGTGTTCATGTAAAGACAGTTTGCTCCCGAAGTCTCTCCCCTCCCGCCCCCCGGCTAGCTGTCAGGAGAGAATTCATTCAGATCCTGCTTACATGATGATAACATTTTCCCATTGTTTTGGAGGCTTTTCCTTGTTCCCATACTTTGTTGAATAGTTCAGTGATTTTACTGATGGTCTCATCTCCACAAGCTTTGAACATTTCCCTAGTGACTTGGCTTCACCTGCAGCTTTCTCAGGTTTTAACTTTTTCATTGCATATTTCAACTCCTTTGTTTGATACAGGATGTTACAACTGTCCATTGCTCTTTTTCTTTTTTAATCTGTAGTTAGGGTTTTTCCTTGCTTATCCTTAACAGGTCCTTCAGCGGGTGTAATTTAGCCAGTTAGAAGCTTATCAAGCTGATGAAATGTTTTATCTCCTTCAGTAGCTTGTTTCAGCTTCTTTGGTGATGTTAGCCATGTATTTCCTCTTGTCTCTTCTTGCTCTGCTTTTTACTGCTTTGTCCTCTAATTTATACAGATTTTTTAATACTTCTTTTTCTAGAGGTGTTTTTGAGGAGTTGATGTTCGCTTGGCTTGTTTCCTTTCTTTCACACAGTTCCACATATTTCACTTATCCAGACTTTGGTTTTAATGGAAACACTTATTGTGGAATCTATGAAACTGTCATGCAGAAAGGATCACGACATGTCAATGTTAACTTCTCGTGGCAGATTTAGTCTTGTAGCACCTGAATTTGTTCTTCAGTTCAATTTGAAAATTACCACTGTAATATCTGGTCTGTTAACCTTTTGCTATCAGTTTTCTTGTTGCTTATGGGGTTTTTTTAAGTTTGATCTACAATCTTGCCACACAAATTATGGTAACTTCTGACATTAGGTTCTGTGGCCTGGCCTATACTTAAAATTTAGGTTGACATAGCTTCGTTGATCAGAGGTGTGAAAAATCCACACACCTGAATGCAGCTATGCTAACATAACCACCAGTGTATACTCAGCTAGGTCAACAGAAGAATGCTTCAATTAATCTAGCTACTGTCGCTCAGAAAGGTGGTGTTCCTACACCAATGGAGAAAAAACCTTCTGCCAGTGTAGGCTGTGTCTACCCTACAGGCTTATGCCAGCATAACTAAGGTACAATAGCTATGCCAATGTAGTCCCCGTAGTGTAGACTTACCTTCTGTATGCTCTGACATCCTAAAGAGTTGATCTAAATTGCCTTCCCATACATGTATGGTCAGTCTGGTTCCTACATCTGGGGAATTCAAATTTACTGTATGGACATCTCAGTGTGGGAATTGTGTCCCACCATTTGTGAGTGCTGATACCAAGCACAGTTCTACAAGTCTTTCATCTCTCTTTTTTTGGGAACTAAGGCCATGCTTGCCCATTGCTTTCTCCACTCCACTGTTGTCATCCCCAACCTTGGCACTGAAGTCCTCCATTACTAAACAGATGTCATGCTTGGGAATATTGTCAGACTTTGTAGGCAGCTGTAGAACTGATCTCTGATCTCATCATCCTAGTTGTCTGCTAGTGCCTAACATTGTATAACTGTCACTTTCATGTATCCTGTTTGAAACGTAACTCAGAGCAATTGGCTCTTAATTGACTCCCAGTCTACAAGTAACTTTTTTGCTTTGGAAATCATACTTAGTGCTACTCCCTCTGAGTGGCAACCATCTTGCCTCCCCAAGTATATTATGACTTTATTTTTCATTTCTGACTCACTTTTTATTAGCGCCTGGCCATTGACATTTACTTACTCCAACAATTTAAAGGTGATGTGCAATACATACAATAATAACTTCCCTCCTTTTGCCAGCATCTTGAGAGTCCTCACTCTTCTCCTTCAAACTCTTTTACTTCTCGGTGGCTTTCCACAATTGGCAATCCTGGGCTATCTACTCAATTTAAAATATGGTCAGTTATATAAAGTAGAATACAAGATCCATTCAACACAGAATAGGATTCACACTACCTGCATTTGTTTTGCCCCTTGTTCCTCTCTCTCTACCTCTCCCTTTGCCTACCATTTAGAGTTTTAGGCCCCAAATCCAGCAAACAACACTTGCCCACACGCTTATCTTGAGCATGAGTCGTTCCCTCAAAATCAAGTTTACTTACATCAAACTCACTTAAGGATGCCTCAGTGGATCAAAACTTTGAGGTTATGGGAGTTCCCCATTGGCCATGTGCTGAGAAAACGACCCAAAAGCAGGACTTCCCCGAGATGAGCACCTCTGGAGATCAAATGCATTTTGTGGAATGTTTCCTGGATTCATTCAGCCCTTTAGGCACTTGTGGCAGCCAAGGTTCCCCAGTTTATTTAATTAGATATATCCCCTGAGCCCTTGACATTCCTGCTGGGAGATCATGTTACATGACTGACTGACAGCCTCTTCCAAAGCTAGCGTTTGCGGACAGAACAGCTATACTCATGTCCTGGATGCAACTTGATCCTCTAACTGCAGAAGGATGGTACTGTACTGGGTAGTGCTTATATTCAAGGAAGCAGAACTTGCAGCCTCCTGTCTTTTGGCCAGTAAGCATATGGAGATAGAGACGCTCTCTAGGGATAGCCTGGGTTCAAGCAGCACAACATCTAGATGTCTAAACTACCTCTGGGGATTTTCATTAGCCATGGACACCTTCCTGTGCTCTCATACACGAGAGTGCTGGCATACAGGATTTAGTTCTCTCTCATGTTTTTGTTTTATTATTTATATTTCTCCCTTATCCCTTCCTCTCCCCTTTAAAAGATGTAACTTTCACTCACTGGTCTCATCCTTCAGACCGGCACTGGTTTAGGGCCATAGCATGGCTTTTAAGCTGCAGCAACTGCTGGTGCGTGTTCAGAGCGGCCATGCAGCAGTGCAGTCCCCAGAGGCATTCTGGCTGACGTAAGACATTCATTTGGATGCTTGAAGGAGATGAATGTTGTCATAGTAGCTCCATCACTTTATTACAGGTAGAAACATCCTCCTTATCCCCACTTCCTTCCCCCACTGCCCTACAGTCTACATCTTCAGTGCTCAATATAGATGGTGGGGCTATAGCCCTGCCCTGATCCCATTCCCTATACTACTGAAGAGTTTAGAACAGCCAGTCTCCCGGAATCCTTATGCTCCATACTGGTTCCTTAAAACAAATCAGCCAAATAGAAGTGTCACTCTTGCACTTTGTGGAGCTCAACCTAAGCAAAAAACCTGAATGCCCAGATTCCAAAGGAGAAGACTAGATCCAAACCTGCTGCAATTCAGGAAAGATTGCAACTCAGCTCCTTGCTATTTGCAAGGTTTCATGATCTTTAGCTGGGCGACATGGACATACACTCTTCTATTCATGGGTATCTCTCTCAGGAAGTAAGCAGTTCCCTGAATAAACCATCATTGAGAAGAAAACACACAAAGAATCAGGCTGATCCCACTCTTTCAATGTGGTTTGACTTGTAGTTGTATATACTGAATGTATATGCAAAGGAGGAAACAAGAAGAAAAGCCATCATGACACTGACCCCTTCTTCTTGTTCACTCCTACCCAAAATCATGGCCAGCTGGCCAAAACATTCATCTCCGTTTCCACTTTTCTACTCCGAGTATTTTGAAGATACAATAACAATCAGCTCTTCTTTATCTGTCACCCTCCATGCCCACAGTAAGTGCCAGGTATCTCGCTGGGACAGATCTCACAAGTTGCCACTTTATTTTGGAGAATCTATCATTCAAAAAACTGCACAAAGCCAAAGCCATTTTTTAAAAAAATCAATAAAGTTGTACTCCATGTTTTATCTTACACGTGATTTATCGCAACAGTACTTTACACCTATACATAGAACTTTCCTAGTTCCAAGGTTTTTAACAAACATTAACAAATTGATCTTTGTAGCACTCCTGGGTGGGAGGTAATTAGTTTCTTTGCCTCTTCTTTTCCTCTCCCACTCCATTTTTTTAAAAGATGAGAGACTGGAGAGAGTTATGAAACGATTTGATTAAATTCACACAGGAAGTCTACAGCAGAAGTGAAACTAGAACCCTGCATAGACACATTGCTTGATTGATATGTGCAGGAAAAACAAATGGGTCAAGGTTTCTTCTGCAGTGTCAGGTCAGATATATGAGACCAACAAGAATGCAGGAAACTGATATCTGAGTTCCTGATGCATAATCTTTGTAGTCCTTTGGCAAATATATATATTTAGATAGTTCGTGAACATTCCACAGGAAAATGTATTTAAAAAATCACAGCAAAATTCGGTCACTGAAAATTTGGAAACGAATCAAAGTGCTGGAAGTGATAAGGAATCTAACTGGCGCTTCATATATTTCTGAGTTTAAAAAAGGTAGTTTTGACCTGTTATAAACTTGCAATTGAAAATTTTCAAGAAAAGTTTTGCTCAAAAGGAATGACTATTAGTAACAGAGAAGGAGACCAGAATTTTAGGTATACAGTGCCATAGGTTCTTCTGTTATTTACACTTAGTTCAGCTTGCTGGAATATTTCACCAGCTTTGAATCTCACCTTCAGTCTCTTTTTCCAGCAAGGTCGATCCTGCTGTTTGCTTAATCAAAATGAGGATGTTGACTATAACAGAAACACTAAGCATGCAATTCCCAAACTAGGCTTCAACTGGTCACAGCTGAAAGATGTGAATGAGTACCAGTAAAAGACACAGGTCAAGAAGTTGCACATTTGTTTCTAACTTGTTACAATACGTCTAAATTTCCTGGACTTTTGCTGTATCTCATCTCCAAATGTCTGGCTTCTTTTTGTTTGTTTTTTGTACTCTCAGCACTTGACTGAGAAAAATCTATGAAGTTCATGCTAAAATTATTCCATGAACAAGCACTTTGGCCCAGATTGTGCCCTGGAGCCGAGGATCAGTTGTTTATCTCATATACTCTCTTCTTTCACCCCTATTGTTTGCCATCTTTGGTCTAAATTTAGATTGACCATCCTTTAGGGCAGAAGCCATGCTTTCAAATACAAACAATACTTGAACATTTTGGGTGCTAATGCAAACCATAAATAATAAAGTTGGATTTATGCCACCTTTGCATCCCTCTTATCCTGAGGCGTCTCGTAGCCCATCCAGCCCTCAGCATAAGACAGAGCAGTCTGAACTTTGCCAGTTTCTCCAAGTAGCTATTCCAATGGACGACGAGCATCAGGGCGTCAGATAGGCCCTGTGTTGGCTGCAGGAAGAGGGGGTGGGATAGGAATAGCAGTGACGGCACTACACCACAGTGGGATCCCTCTTTGCAGATGGTGTTGTACAGCGGCCAGTTTGAGGGAGCTTTAGGGCAGCTTTGTCCCAACAGGCTGGCATAAAATTGTTCCCAACATGCCAGAAGATCTGAACCTTTGTTTTAAACTGTATTGTTCCCACAAGTTTTTTCTTCTCTGATCTCATTAGAATTGCAATATTGATGCCATATAAAATGCAAGTGTAAATCAAAACCTTTAGTACTCCCTTTTTTGCAGAATTCAAGCCTTGTCTATGTAAAAGTATATACACTGTAGTATGAACCCATCACATAAAGGTGATGTTTATTGCTGTGCCAGCAGTTAGCATTCCTTGGTAAAGGGAATATGACCGTATAATGTACAGCATATTATCGGAAGTAATTCAACGGACAAAAGTAAGGCCCAATTTTGTTTAGTCCAGTCACCAACTGTGAAAGGCTCTGGGTCTCCTCTGTCAGTTTACAGGGATTGTATATTGAGTTTGCTTTCTTATCAGGAAATGTTCCAGATTTCAGCCTTAACACAATTTCAACACGGGTACCTACACCTTTAATAGCTGGAGGAAACTGAGGCGTTCGGAAGGTAGCAGACAGTGGGTACGTCTGCACTGCAATTAGATATACACAGCTGGCCTATGTCACAGCCACGTGTGTTTAATTGCAGCGTAGACAAACCCAGTATTAAAATTAAATCCGTGCACTGTATCTGAACTTGTGTCTGCTCTCAATATTGGACAATACAGCAACCTTGTGGTCCTGTATGAGGCTTTACATACAAACAGTGACTTGAAAACTTGCAGAGATGTATGAGATAAACTATCATCTTATTTCACTGGACAACCATGCAGCACATTGCATCTTAAATGTTACCAAACCAAAACAACTTTGTATTCTTAATTTGCTCTGATTTCCTGTACTAAATACAGTACAGATTTGTCAGGAAAAGGTCATCAGTGGTCACTATATTTTCTTGAGAAAAGTGGTAGATTCTGATCTGCCAGCAGCTTGTTAACTTGCTGGAAGTTCTCTACCTCGGCTTTGAGTTTTCATCTCTCTCAGCTACGCGTCCAATCCTCCTCCCATTGAAATCAGTGGGATTGTGGCCATTGACTTCAGCAGGAGCAAGTCAGGCCTCTGTGTCAAGTAGCAACTCAGTAGCTTGTCATTTCAGTTGATGAACAAACATGCCCATTTTGCTCTCAGTTTTCCAGAATGAACTTGATATAGGCATTCAAAAAAATTAATTAATGGAGAAACAAAGATGTCTGATGGGGAGGGGCAGGAATGGCTCATTTTAATATTGCAGTACTGTTCTGTGATGGGTAAGTAGCTGCTCAGAGCCTGATGTTAAAAAGTGCCTTCCATTTTTCTGCCTGTAATTCAAGTGTCCACTATTTCAGGTACATTTCATAGCACACAGATGTCTGTCTACTAGATGCACCTATTGATCCACTCTTGTGAAGCAACACTGCAAGCTCCTCCCCATCCTTCCAAATGGTCAGAACCCTGATGGAGAAGGATTAACTTGGAGGAATGAGAGGGTAGGTCAGTCTCCCAACCCTTGTGATCCTTGGCTTTTCTTCTGAGACTTTCAACAAGGATGACAGTAAATTCATAGGGTGCTGGGAGTTTTAGTGATACTTCATATCTTATATTGTTCCTTGTTCTACCAGAACAGTACTTAACTTATTATTATCATCATCAACACATTCATGAAATAAAAACCACTGTCACTACATTTTAATTGGTAAAAAGGTGCCAGTAAGTAATCTGCCCTTGCATATGTCTCAGGGCAACATGTTTGCAACGATAGCAAAACAACAAAGGCATTATTGTGCACACTGAATGCACATGATCAAACAAAATCAACACGATTAATATTTTGACACTGAACACCAACTAAAGTAATAATGATACAGAACTTCTTGAAAAGAGTTCTCCAGATCCGCAGTAAGTCTTATTTTAATTTGTCTTGGGTCTAATATTATAACCAATCTGGGTATTAGCTATTTCCTTTCAGTCTATAAAGAGACACACACTTTATCTTTGTATGTAAGTGGTGTGATGCTTTAATCCAGAAACCCACTTCTTAATATTGCTGATTGTAAGTAACATAACTGTGCAAAAAAAGCAAAGATTTTGGTTACTTTTCAGATTTTAAACTCCTGTAATAAAAAAGAAAAACACTTTACATTTATATGATGTCTTTCATCAGAAAATCTCAAAGCATTTTAAAAAGCATAATGCATCCCATCCTGATCCCATTTAAGTCAGTGGCTAAACGCCTGCTGATTTCAAGAGAAGCACAACTGGGCACAAATTAATTAAGCCTCACAAAAATACTTGAAGACATTATTATACACAGATGTGGACACTGAGGCACAGCTTATGTGACCTTGGGCAAGTCAGATAGGAAATCAGTGGCTGAACTAGAAACAGTACCCGAGAGCCTTGATGTCAAGTACAATGCTTTAACTAGCAGACCATATTTTCTTCTCTGTGTTTAAAGCACAGCTGTATTATGTAACCATGAAACAACACAACTACCGCTTTCTTCACAAGATGCATACACATTCTGTCTTTCTTTCTCTCACTGTGAGATAAGGGAAACATACTCTAACTTCTATGCACTTTACATATCATCGTAAGAACAAATTGCTTCCAAGCTCAGCTGTATAGGAAGCTGTAATGCCTGTGTCTATATTTGTATATCCTTCCACTACCACTTCCTCCTACTAAAACCCTTCAGGATTATAGTTAAGGGTTTTCCTAGCTTGACCTTGAACAGGAGCATAACTTGGTACCTGCAAATATGATTAGCCTTTTTACCCAATTCTAGTTAACCAAATGATCAATTGTCTTTTACAGTAGAACCTCAGAGTTACAAACACCAGAGTTACAAACTGACCAGTCAACCACACACCTCATCTGGAGGCAGCAGCAGAGACCAAAAAAAAAAAAAAAAAAAAGGCAAATACAGTACTGTGTTATATGTAAATTACTAAAAATAAATAAAGGAAAAGCAGCATTTTTCTTCTGCATAGTAAAGTTTCAAAGCTGTATTAAGTCAATGTTCAGTTGTAAACTTTTGAAAGAACAACCTTCATGTTTTGTTCAGAGTTACAAGCATTTTAGAGTTATGAACAACTTCCATTCCCAAGTTTCAAAGTAGCAGCCGTGTTAGTCTGTATTCGCATAAAGAAAAGGAGGACTTGTGGCACCTTAGAGACTAACCAATTTATTTGAGCATAAGCTTTCGTGAGCTACAACTCACGTCATTGGATGCATCCGATGAAGTGAGCTGTAGCTCACAAAAGCTTATGCTCAAATCAATTGGTTAGTCTCTAAGGTGCCACAAGTACTCCTTTTCTTTTTCCATTCCCAAGGTGTTCATAATTGTGAGGTTCTATTGTAGTTAATAGTCTAATTATCTTAATCAAATTTCACACTAGAATTTTCATTGGCTGGAAAGACATGGTGTCATGAATATAGCAAATAAAGTTCCATCAGACCAACTTGTCCTTCTTAAATCCATGCTCTGAGTTGATTATCCTAGCCTGACCTTGCTAAAAACATTAATAATTTTATCAGTAAGAGCACCACAACCAAGTAAAGATGTCAATTTACCTGCCTATTGGTTGGGCAGTTCCCCACATGTCATTAGAAGGCAACACATGTAAAACTATAATTTAATAGCAACACATTATCTAAATAACTTGGTTTTACATCAGAGTTTATATCAGATTTATGGTTTTAAGTGTTTGCTGACTAATTGCAACTTGCATGCACCAGATTATGCATGAAATTTAAATACCTGCTTTAAGTTTTGGATGAATTCAAGACCACACAGGTTTATTTTAATCTTTAACTTAAGCAAAAAGGTTTGGAATGACTCCTCAGAATTTGAACACATCTTAGACTTGAACATAAATTAACTTGCTTTCAGTAAAAATGTGCAAACGACCTCAGTGCCTGTCAGAGCCAAGCCTCCAGAGTCAGACACAAACTTCCCTCACATGATTTCAAAGTCATAACCGTTTCCGTTTCAACAAGACATTAGCTCAAGTCAGCTGATTCATCTAATTGTTAGCTTAAGTAGGCTTGCCCCAAATAAACATTTGAATTTTTAACTTAGCTACAGTTTACTTCTGTCTGTTTGTATTGTTTAGACATGAATACTTGTTATAAGAAGCCATTATTTCTGCAGCAGACTACAAAAAGATTACTGTCCAGAATATGGAATTGTGTGTGTACTTTTTGTCACTGGATGCTTTTATGTTATTCAATGAACTGTAATCTTTAAATAAACTTGACTTTGATATCATCATGCCATGTAAGATTTTGATCAAAGCCGCATTGAGCAAGGCTCCCATTACTGTTCATGGTAATGAATTATAAACCATGTGAAATTATAATTTTCTTTTTTTCTTTTTTCTGTTCTATGAAAACCTCCTCCTGCTCCCCAAAAACCTGCCACTTGGGTCCACCCCTTATATAAAAACAAAATATCACTCTCCCTTTTCTCCAGTCCTGTCGCATGTTATATAGAAGCTGTCTAGCAATGCTACCTGCCTACAAAAATACATTTTCTACAATTCACCAGCAGTCAACCGGGCAAGTGCTTTCTGAAGCCTTCCTTTGTGGCTAATGGGAATTGTAATAAACTGTCACACAGCTGCTATTCACTGGAGATTGTGGCACTGGATGCTATAAAGTTGGAACTGGTGTGATGAAATACCACCACTCTGTGAGTGAGGTCCTCACAGAATGGGTTTCAGATTTGAGGATAGAAAGGCAGGGTTTACAAAGCATGAGCCGCCAGGGAGTTTGGGGAGCCTCCAGACACCAAGCAGGATCTGAGCAAACCTCTCAAGGCATTTTGATGGGATATTTTTTGTTATTTTGGGCAAGAAGGAGAGAAGCTTTCAAGGATTACGAGGTCAGTCTCTCTAAGATCTTTGGCTGTAGAGGAAGACAGGGGGGTTTTTTAAATGATGAAAGTCAGCAGGCCTGATTTAGGTTCATGTTTGGAGCCCAATCCTGTCTGAATAAGAAGTTGGTCTAATTATTGCTCTCCCCAAACTATTGAGTTCATTTGTAATGCAGAGCCCAATAAGGAGCATTTCTCAACATATATTACCAGCTTTGCAAATATTAACTATGGTACTGGGACATTATACCACTATACACTTTTTACATTCCAAAAGACCAAAGGAACTCTTAAAACGTATTCAGACAAGTTGATTGCTAATCTTTAGCAGAAGCAGAAATTAGTACATGCAGCTATAAATGACTTTCAATGTCATTCCATAATGAAATTTCAGATTTGCAAGACCTGCACCATCAGAGTTTTGGGCCCCATGGGCACCAAACATGACTTGCAGTACATCCCCCGAGGCATTTTTGTTCTTGCTAGGACTGGACAAGGGGGGAAAATATGCAAAAAATTTAGTGTCTGGAGATTTTTTATATTTTTTTTAATATGCGGGACACTACATGGCCACACTATCACTACCCAGCATAGCTGCAAACTCAACCTGGTACAAGACATTAGTCAAAGATTAAGATGTTGATTCACCCTGCCCCTCTTTGACACAGCTACCAGTTTTGCAGGAATTCGAGTTTACTTCAGGGAGGTTTGCTAAACAAAACCATTTCAAATGCAAATTCTGTTAGCCTTGGGCACAGCAGGAGGAATCTATATCCTCCTTTAGATTTGTGGGTGGGGACAGGGGAGAAGAGTGAATAGTGAGTCTCTTATAACAGGGATTTGGGATAAAAGACAAGCCTGAGCCAAACCCACTTGAAGTTCAGCTAAAACAAAATTACTAGCTTGGCTACATTGCTGCCACTGCAGGTCACCTTCTAATCTTTTGTTCACTTGGCTCAACAGTGCAGCTTTCTCTCTCTACAATTGAATATTAATCTGGTTTAGCTGTAATTAACAATAACAAGGTAATTACTTAAATGATAAACAGTAAAGATAACCCTCAAAAAGGCCTCCATTTGGGCTGCTAATCAGGGCAGCTAGCTTTCATGGCTCTCATTAATAGGGGCTATAACTGGTACGTATGCAAGATTTTAAGAAAACATTAACAGATTACATACTATTTTACAGTCGTGTGTTCCATTAACTCCCAGCCCTCCCTACACACACAGCCTGAAGGTCACTTGGAACAATCAGGTTTGCTTTTCTTTTTCTTCTTTTTTTAATCAATATTATTCTGAGGTGCTTGCTTCTCATTGGTTCTCCCATGGGCACGACTAGGAGGGGTTGGACTTTGTTCCCTCATTGCACACTGTGTCTTGTGGGAAAGGATGCGGTTCTGCTTTTCAGTTCAAAGTTATATGCTATCTTTTATGGCTGTTATGACACAACCAAACCTGTTTAGTGTCAGACTATGAATAAATGTATAGTCTATTTCTAAACTACAAGAGACTTCAGTGGCCCACTCTTTCTCCCTTTGGCATTGTGAGCATACATTTGTATGTCAAAGACTCCCTTAGAGATGGCAAGATTCATCTGGTTCCCATGCTGGTCCTAAACAAGCACATGCTGATTATTGGAGTTTATCATATGCTGCATCAGAAAACTGTTTAAATGCCCCAACCCCTCCTCACCCTTCAGCTACACTATGCCTGAAGTGAACCATTATCAAATAATAGTTAACAGTGTACATTCATTCTAGAACTAGACCACATCCCAGAAAATAACCTACATTATCCTCAGTAAAAAGAAAAGGAGGACTTGTGGCACCTTAGAGACTAACCAATTTATTTGAGCATAAGCTTTCGTGAGCTACAGCTCACTTCATCGGATGCAACTGTAGCTCACGAAAGCTTATGCTCAAATAAATTGGTTAGTCTCTAAGGTGCCACAAGTACTCCTTTTCTTTTTGCGAATACAGACTAACACGGCTGCTACTCTGAAACCTATCATTATCCTTAGTAATGTCCCATGAAATTAATTGCCTGGATTACTGCAGTACTGCAAGAGCCATTAGGATTTAGTTTAAAATCAGTTCAATCAATACATCCATAATTTCATTTTGAAGAGTACAGCTTCATGCCAAAGCTTGAAATCTTTGCTGGAATTACCAGCTCCTCCTCCTCCCTGTGTCCTATAAAAGTCATTCATCATTGTAAATCACCAATGGGCCTGGAAGATTAAAGCCCAGGTCCAGACAGTTTCTTTGTTTTACATGTGTATCTCAGGGCACTCTTTTTTTACATCCTATAAGTTGGCACCTTAGAGACTAACAAATTTATTTGAGCATAAGCTTTCGTGAGCTTCAGTTGCATCCGATGAAGTGAGCTGTAGCTCACGAAAGCTTATGCTCAAATAAATTTGTTAGTCTCTAAGGTGCCACAAGTCCTCCTGTTCTTCTCTGTAACTAGAAGCTTTCCCTGCTCCAGCACAGCACTCCTTAGTGGTCTGATGTAACCCAAACAATTATCCAGTGACACCCAGAATTAGGTAGGTGCCAGTGGCTAATTCTGGGTGTCACTGGGTAATTGTTGTGCCACAGGATTGATGAGATGACATGTCTGTCTCAGCACTTCTTCACTAGAAACAGACAGTCAGTAACTGGAAATAAAATATGCCTGTTGCAATGCATTGAAATGACAAAGGGATTTTCATTCCAATTCACTATAAAGGAAATTGTACTATATCAAAGCGGGTTAAACTTTACAAGTACATGGCTATATCTATCTCATTAAAACTGCATTTAACAAATATATTGACCTGATTCTTCATGTGACTCAGCCACGCCACCACTTTACCGCCAACCTATGTACTTCTATGCACCCATTAGTGCATGCTGGTAAATGAATCTCTAACAATAACATGCAGCTGAAACTCCTTTTGCACATGCCAATTCAAATCATCAACATGTGCAAATTTTAGAATTGTTCTCTGACACACACAGGTGCAAGTGCACTAGAAGTGGGTGCAGAGGGGAAAGCTCAGTCCCAGATCCAAAGTTCACAGTTCAGACCCATCTCTAGTAGTAAGGCCAGATACTATCAAATGTAAGTGGACACACCCTATTTTGGTTACAGAGTACTTTGGAAAAGGACAACAAAGGTAACTTGCTAGTTTGTTTTTGCGAGGAACAGTTTTTCCATAAAATCAATTGTGTGCAATTAGAAGCCTCTGTGTAAAATAGCTGAAATGCACCACCTCCTGGCTACAAAATGAATATATTGACCACAGAAATGTAACAATTCACAAAAACATATATACAGTAGAACCTCAGAGTTCCGTAACAGGAGTTACAAACTGTTGGGTCAACCACACACCTCATTTGGTACACAATCAGGCAGCAGCAGAGACAAAAAAAGCAAATTCAGGACAGTACTGTGTTTAACATAAACTACGAAAAAAGTAAAGTTTCAAAAAAAGATTTGACAAGGTAAGGAAACTGTTTCTGTGCTTGTTTCATTTAAATTAAGACGGTTAAAAGCAGCATTTTTCTTCTGCATAGTAAAGTTTCAAAGCTGTATTAAGTCAATAGTCAGTTGCAAACATTTGAAAAAACCATAATGTTTTGTTCAGAGTTGCGACCATTTCAGAGTTACAAACTACCTCCATTCCTGAAATCTTCATGACTCTGAGGTTCTACTGTACATTTTATTTACACCAAAAAACTTTTTTTTGAGGATTAAAGAACACTTCACAGCATAAACACTGTGAGAAAATGGTTTGGGGAAGGTTCAGTGCAGCAGTCTCTAAAGTGCAAAAACTTTATACACACAACAAATTTACAAGTCTCATGTCTTCTTCCTGGACCTGATGTGCTGCTGTGATGCAGCGATGCAGCTGGTGTGGCACTTGCCCAGGATGGGTTTGGCTTCTGTATGACAGAACCTATTCTCCATCTTCGCTTCTGGCCCTCCCCACTGGCCATGACCCCCTCTGGGTCCATCACTTCCTCTCTTCCTACACCACCACACATGACTCTGCTGTGACAGCTGGAGATTCACCCCATTATTATTGCTCTGATGCTTCTCCAGCTCCAGCTACTGCTCTGGCTGCTCACGCTGCTGCACTTTGCCCGGCTCTGTTCTGGCAGCCCCAGCTCATGCAGAGGACAGGCTCTTGACTCCCTCATTGGCTTGCCAGCTCTGTCAATCTGGATGACTTGGAGCTTTGGCCTCTCCCTGTCAGCCCTGGGGACTTGTCAGTCCCAGGATCCTGACTCCTATTCAGCTCTTCCCATATCTCCTGGTATTGGGAGAAAGCCAAACAAAAAAACCTATGTTTCACTAAGGGACCAAAAGCCGCCTTACATAGATCTGGGGCAATAACTTGGAGAGATTCAAAATCCAAAGCAGCATCTTGCTTTTGCTGGTGGAACCAATAAAGGCTTTATGGGCATGAGCACAGGATGGCCACAAAGCTCATAACTGGAAACACCATGATTGTGTTTGGCAGGACATTCCAAACAAAAGCCAAGAACACCTTTATACCATGCATGATCATATATTCTACACATGGCACTTGTTTAATTCCAAGCAAGTTTCTAGAGAATGTTTAAAATTTTAAAACTCTGAATTTTGATAAATTCAATCTGCATAAATTTGCCCATCCCCATTTGGAACTCAATCCAGAATTCATGTCATGTAAACTATGGAGCTGGCAACACACAAATTTGTACCAGTTTATGTATGGACACACTTATTTTGTTTTAAGGGTGGCTTATTTCAATTTATTTTAAACTAGCTTTACCAAATCTAAAATAAACCTGGTTTAAACTGAAATAAAATTGCCCACACAACTTTTTGTAACAGTTTAACAAGATCAATTTAAAATCATACCTTTAATTAAACTGGTATAACTCATGTAGCATGTAAACAAGCACTACAGGACAAGTTCTAGCAGTTTAGACAATCGCTACATTCTAATAACTACATTACAGCATAATGTGCCTGATACCTTTAACGCACTGCTGGGGATACCGTGAGCTGTGAGATACATCCCTGCCCCAGCAAGCATAAGCTTTTCTAGAGATTAGATAGTATGCCATCTCCCTCCGGGACCCATCTGTCTTCCTCACCAGCAAACTCCTCAAGGCTCTTCCAACCCAAATCTTGCTTTCCCAGCCCAATCGGTGAACTCCAGCCCCCAGGCTCCTCAGAGACATTTCTGTGCAATGCACAGCACCTATCACTGTACATTCATAAAAGATATTAAGTTTGCTGCTCTGTTAAATTAATAAACTATAATGTACTGACTCTGACTGGGGTAAATACACTCTTCCTTTCAAACACAGCACTGAATAGGTTTATAGTAAAAGTAAAACAAATTTATTAACAAAAGAGCATGGATTAAGTAAGACCAAGTAAGAGATAAAGGTAGAGATGGTTACAAGGAATTAAAAGTGAAAACATGCTTCTAAAAGACTAAAACTTAACCTACAAAGATACAAGATGAGCTCAAGATGGTTTTTCTCACCCCAGGTCTCCTTTCCAGCTTTTTACTGGCTGGCCTGGCCAGGACTCATCACAGAGGTCAAATCGCTTGGTTTCTTTGTCTCCTGAGGTGAAGGATAAAGATGGTGTGTGCGTGTGTGTCTCTCTCTCACTCTCACACACCCACACACACACCCAAAGGGATTGTCTCTGTTTTACAAATCAGGAAGGCCTCCTAGGGATCCAGTCTCCTCTGTCTCTCTGGAGTACAGGAGTCATGTTAATTCTCTTCTCTCAAACTGAGGAACAGGATAACCCCTTTTAGTTTAGCTCAACACTTTGTTTACCGCTAATATGTAAATTGAGGTAAATCCACATGCCTTTGTCTAGGAAAGACCTGCTCATCATCTTTACCTAAGCTAGACTGGCTTGTCTTAAACATGTTCTAGTAGCATCATACAGAGGGAAGTCACAACCTCCCATAGAATGCATTTTACAATAACATTAATACCAGTGTGTTCGAGGGATAAGAGTGGCTAGGCAGGCCAATTAACTGCCCAGGCTGCACCTGAGGAAGGAGACAGGGAGCATTAAGAATGTTACCTATTTTCCCTGAGGAAAGCAAAGCTGCTCAGCTTCACAGTTCTCACACAATAAAAACAAACAAAAAAAAGAGATGCAGAAGAAGGCTCATTAACAAATTTCTGAAAACAGCCAACATTTTAAATTTAAAAAATTGTTTGGATAACATTAAGTGTCAGACATATTTATATAAGCACATGCAAGTAAGGACACTTTGAGTTATAGCTCCCCTATGATGCATAACTCACACCAATGGTTGAGATTAGAGTGGCATTATGGAATATGCCAAAATACAAATATTTATGTGAAGCTTCCCTAAAATAAGAAGGAAAACAGGACTGTTCTTTTTCCATCTACTATTTCACCCTGAATGAGGATTTTATCATTCACTGAAGGGTCATCTATGCCTTAAAAGTTCCACATGATGAGTGCTTTGAGGTCACGTGACCCCAGGAAAGCTCTGGGAAAAATTCTGCCACAGGAAGACTTCTTCTACTGCTACCCAGTATGCAGAAGGAATAAACTCACTGCTAGGACCCCGCAGGGGATACAGCATACTCCCTCTGAATGCCTTGTCAACTCTGACTCCTTTCCCCATACTCTAGTCACCAGACCACATTAGTAAAATTTTTAATTTATGGAAGGCCTTGTACTACTCATCTTAAAAATGGGAAAGTAGCTATTTTTTAATTTGGAGAAAAAAACAAAACTACTTTTACTCAAACCCTCCGGCAAAGTTGAAATCCCCATAAATTCTACTCCAGAGGTGATAGCTTAAAGCTATAAACTACAAAGGTTTAGAATGAAACCCCTTATTGTAGTCGTAAGTGTAGCAATCACTGTCACTCCCCATGCACAAAATTCCACTACACTTCATATTACCTTTCATCCAAGAATCTCAAAGCACTCCACAGACCGAGAGAATTAGATCCTTAAAATACCAAGCCTGAGATTTTCTAAAGGGGTCTACCGGAGACTGTTAAGGCCCAGGCCTGCAAAGTGTCAAGTACCTTCACCCAGTAACTTATAAATGCAGGCCCTTGGTGAATGACAGATGTGCTATTACAAACTAAGGATGAGTAGTGGAAAGTTGTTTTGGACTTGGTCTTGCAAAATAAACTGTTCCTCTGACAACTTGTCCAAAAAACAAAGAGCCCAAACTGTATAATTAGAAAATTGTTTGTCAGTCTCACACGGGATGTTTTGCCTTGTCCACTGAGGAAAAGCCCCCCATCCTGCCCTTTTCTAAGAAGAAAAAGCATCTTCTAGTTTTTATAACCTTTTCCCTAGTAAAAAATTCTGTTTTCCCCGGTGAAAGTGCGCATAATGATTTGCAAAATCATACCTAAAGTTACCATAAAATAGAACTACCATAAAATGTCAGCACCTGGAAAGCAGTGCAAAGTGTTTGCATCTCCCAGCTCTCTATACATATTTCAGGTTTTGTGTTGAAAATTGTGTCAAGCATACATCAGTAGCTTCACACACTGCTCCAGTCCTTCCTTGGGTAAAAGTGGAATGCTTTCAAGCAACTTTGTTCTACAGCTAAATCAGTTTTATAGAAATACAACCATTGGAGACAGTCTCCAAAATTTGTCACTAAAGACAAAAATAACATCATGGCAAAGTTCACTACCTTTATCAGCCAAACAGAATCGGCAAACTCCAAATGCAATTATATAGAGAGCTGAAGAAACACCCATAACCTAATGAACTGTCCAATTCTGAGAGGCGCTGAGCACTCAGTTCCCATTGAAGCCAACAGGAGTTGAATTGCTCACAGGGTGCTGCCAGAGTGAGAGGGCAGGAGAAGTTTTCCTGGGTCCAGCATTGAAGGGTAAATGGGGATGCTTGGGACCATCAATAAGTCTGTGCTGCTGTAAACTTGTGCTCAGTAATATGGTATCTCACTGAATGCAGCAGCTAGTCTGGTTGGTGACTGTTGTTTTTGTTGCCAGGGAAGCCAGAGAGAAGTAGAACATTGAGAGGTACCACCAGAGCTCACTGAAAGGAGCAAATGTTCTCTGAGTAGTCCCTCTGCCACCCTGAGACTTTGCAAAGGGGAAAGGAAGGGGACAAATAATTGAGGAAGATGGAAGGGAGCAAGAAATGTGGGAGAAGAGACAAAGATGTATGAAGTAAAAGTTAAGGGCTGAGGCATCAAGAAGGGGGGCAGTAAGCTGGGGAAACATCAAGGATTGGGCCTGCACTTTGCCCTCTGTGTGTGCATGCAAAGGGAAGCTTCCATATGCCCAAATCCTCCTGTACACACACAAGGGAGAGCCACTTCTGCAGAACCAGCACCCTGTGGTTCAAAGAGCGACAGTATCCCTTCCTCACTCTCTGAGGAGCTGCACCCTCCACACACACACCCCTGAGGAGAAAATACACTGGAAACACTTAGTTTCATCTTGCAAATTTATTTGAGCCCCTTCAGCAGGCTTCTCTGAAGGAAGGGCTAATGTGAACAATAACTCCATGGAGAGAAGATGAGAAATGTGTCCTCTGGTGTGACTGCAGGAATCATAGAACTGGAAGGGACCTCGAGAGGTCATCTAGTCCAGTCCCCTGTACGCATGGCAGGACTAAGTGTTATCTAGACCATCCCTGACAGGTGTTTGTCCAACCTGCTCTTAAAAATCCCCAAAGATGGAGATTCCACAACCTCTCTGGGCAATTTATTCCAGTGCTTAACCATCCTGACAGGAAGTTTTTCCTAATGTCCAACCTAAACCGCCCTCGCTGCAATTTAAGCCCCTTGCTTCTTGTCCTAGCCTCAGAGGTTAAGAAGAACAACTTTTCTCCCTCCTCCTTGTAACAAGCTTTTATGTACTTGAAAACTGTTATCATGTCCCATCTCAGTCTTCTCTTCTTCAGACTAAATAAACCCAATTTTTTCAGTCTTCCCTCATAGGTCATGTTTTCTAGAACTTTAATTATTTTTGTTGCTCTTCTCTGGACTTTCTCCAATTTATCCACATCTTTCCTGAAATGTGGCGCCCAGAACTAGACACAGTACTCCAGTTGAGGCCTAATCACTGCCGAGTAGAGCAGAAGAATTTCTTCTTGAGTCTTGCTTACAATACGCCTGCTAATACATCCCAGAATGATGTTTGTTTTTTTTGCAACAGCATTACACTGATGACTCATATTTAGCTTGTGATCCACTATAACCCCCAGATCCCTTTCCATAGTACTCCTTCCTAGGCAGTCATTTCTCATTTTGTATGTGTGCAACTGATTGTTCCTTCCTAAGTGGAGAACTTAGCATCTGTCCTTATTGAATTTCATACTATTTACTTCAGACCATTTCTCCAGTTTGTCCAGATCATTTTTAATTTTGATCCTATCCTCCAAAGCACTTGCAACCCCTCCCACCTTGGTATCGTCCGCAAACTTTATAAATGTAGTTTCTATGCCATTATCTAAAACATCGATGAATATGTTGAACACAAATGGACCCAGGACCAATCCCTGCGGGACCCCACTCATTATGCCCTTCCAGCATGACTGTGAACCACGGATAAGTACTCTCTGGGAATGATTTTTCAAGCAGTTATGCACCCACCTTATAGTAGCTCCATCTGGGTTATATTTCCCTAGTTTGTTTATCAGAAGGTCATGCGAGACAGTATCAAAAGCCTTATTAAAGTCAAGAAATACCACATCTACTGCTTCCCCCCATCTACAAGGCTTGTTACCCTGTCAAAGAAAGCTATCAGGTTGGTTTGACATGATTTGTTCTCGACAAATCCATGCTGACTGTTATTTATCACCTTATTGTCTTCTAGGTGTTTGCAAATTGATTGCTTTTTTATTTGCTCCATTATCTTTCCGGGTACAAAAGTTAAGCTGACTGGTCTGTAATTCCCCGGGTTGTCCTTATTTCCCTTTTTATAGTTGGGCACTATATTTGCCCTTTTCCAGTCTTCTGGAATGTCTCCCATCTTCCATGAGTTTTCAAAGATAATAGCTAATGGCTCAGATATCTCCTCAGTCAGCTCCTTGAGTATTTTAGGATGCATTTCATCAGGCCTTGGTGATTTGACGACATCTAACTTGTCTAAGTAATTTTTGACTTGTTCTTTCCTTATTTTAGTCTCTGATCCTACCTCATTTTCACCAGCATTCACTATGTTAGATGTCCAATCACCACCAACCTTCTTTGTGAAAACCAAAACAAAGAAATCATTAAGCACCTCTGCCATTTCCACATTTTCTGTTATTGTCTTTCCCCCCTCATTGAGTAACTGGCCTACTCTGTCCTTGGTCTTCCTCTTGTTGCTAATGTATTTGTAGAATGTTTTCTTATTTCCTTTTATGTCCCTAGCTAGTTTGATCTCGTTTTGTGCCTTGGCTTTTCTAATTTTGTCCCTACATAGTTGTGTTATTTGTTTACATTCATCCTTTGTAATTTGACCAAGTTTCCACTTTTTGTAGGACACTTTTTTTTAATTTTAGATCATTGAAGATCTCCTGGTTAAAGGAGGGTAGTCTCTTGCCATACTTCCTATCTTTCCTATGCAGTGGGATAGGTTGCTCTTGTGCCCTTAATAATGTCTCTTTGAAAAACTGCCAACTGTCTTCAAAAATAAGCAGGCAAAGTCATAGAGGGAACCTACTTCTACTTCTCTAGAGCCAGAGTACACAGCAGAAGTAGGCTTTGTGCTTGTTTCATACCGAGAACACTATAAGCACTCAGATAATTAACACCTGAGCAATTTATCACTCACACACACAAAAGACACTACCAGAGAAATTACTCAAATTCTCCTCAAAGACACAATTTAGAGAACAAATATACCATGTCAATTCCAAGTTAAATTAAGCAATAGTCTATGGTTTTACTCACCTCGGGTCACCATGAGGTCCCCTCATTTCTTTGTACCCCAGTAGAAAGAAATATGTGGTCCCTTGAGTGGAAACTGAATTTAAGTTTCATCAATTTAATTTGTTTCCCTGCTTCATGAATGGTATGCATTTGTTAGTAACCTGCACACAAATGTGGTTTAGATTTAACTTTTCCCTCACTTTTGTTCACTTCAACTGTGAGTACAAGGAAAAACATATTACAGTACCTGAATGAGTTTGGCTTCTGTCCTGGGAAAATATTTGAGAGGAGAATACTCTTGAAAGATAAGTAAAGAATTTTACCAGATATGTTATTCATCAGAAAATCAAACACAATGAGATCAGTAGCTGGAACACAGAAATGGAACTCAGAGACCTGAGTATTCTTCCATCTCTGATACTGATTTGCTTTAGCCAGTCACATAACTGTTCTGTGCCTCAGTTTACCCAACTGTCAAATGTGATAATGAATGTCCATCTCCCATTAATGTCCCTCTGGTCTCAGAGGCCTACTTACTTAGTGTCTGCAAAGTGCTTTGAGATCTTTGATGAAAGGAACTATAAATGTTCACAGTTTTATTATTTTATATGTTAAGATGCAGTGAAACACTGGTCACTGTGATGCTTACACATCAGTTATGAAAAATGTATGAACATAACAACTCATGAGTTTTCTTTGCGTTAGAAGAAAAGTGCATGGACAATAGCAGGCATCCTCATGAGCATTCCCTTCTTAGTCTTCCATCAGGCTTTCCCAGTGCGACACCACATTGGAGACACCCTCCACTTTGAGAGATCACGAAAGGATTACCTTCCAGTAAACTATTCTAACTGAACCACACTTGCATGAAGCTAATGTTGTAACAAAACCAACTGAAAACTCAAGACCACCTTTTAGAATATTCTCCCCTAATATTTTGCCTGCACCACTTCTACCTAAAGTTGTTACATTTTGGAAAACTGAACATTATTTTAATTTTCTCCACAATGATGATGAAGCATTGCATTCATGACAAGAAGTCAAATCGTTGCTGTGGCTTTGGTTTATAACTGTAGAGGTGTTTTAAGCCTCTTCTTTTTTTTAAGAAAATAAATGACCTGAAGTATTACTGAATATCTCCTAGGGTAATTTGTGTATTAGTTTCCACCAACTTCAGTACTGGGATTCTATTTCTCCCTGGCTTCAATGTTGCGTCATAGTAACCTTGGCTACAGGACAGCTATTGATTCAGAATACAAAGACAGTGTGAGAGAATTTCACTGCACAAAAGGATTATTGTGGGTGTTCTAAGCCGCTACTGTTTCTGAAGCAAAAGCAGAACTCAGATGTTTGAACACCTCACTGGATATTTTGCACTCCAGTATGAGTTCTTCTGGTACTCGTCCATGATCCTTTAGTTCAGCAAGGAGGGGATTTTAAGACCAGAGTGGATTTACTACATGGAGTTCCATCAATAAATACCAGCATATTAATTCAGGGCATTCTTCCTTTTGTTTATCTAATTAACTATGTTGGTGGCACAGCAGCATTTCAGTAGGCAAGTGGGATAGGAAAATGAGTATCGGCCACATTTCTGGACTTGTGTGGCTGAATTAATCACCAAAATGATGATTACAACATTAGTAAAAGAAGAGAATGGTGGAGTATAAATCCCAGGCACTAAGTGTACAAGAAACACAGTAGATGCCACCAGTCAAATTGTTTCCCAGCAGGAGCTTTAATGCATGTTGGAAGCTTGCTGGAAAGTCCAGGTTGTACATTGTCATTGGGTTTTTTGGGGTTTTTTTAGACTGCACATGGTCACTGGTCACCAGTGAAACTTGTTAGCCCCTGGTTACATAATGAGCATTAATTTTGGAGCAAATTATTTGTTCTTTAAGAACTGGCAGCTGCCTAGATTCAAAATAAGTAATAGTAATATAAATATGGATTTTAAAAGTTATTTTATAATCTTTCAACAGAATGGCCAAATATAAATAGTCTTTTTGTTATTTTGCAAGCTTCATCTAGAAATAGAAGGCCTGATTCTCCACTGCCCTGCATCTTATATAGTCGTTAATACACATATAAAGAGAGTGAAGAGTGGGTGAAAAATTCTACCAATCAGAACGATGGAATTTTGCACAGTGTGAATGACTACAGAAGGTACAAGGCAGCAGAGAATCATGCCAAGTAGTCTATATGCTTGCTTTCAGCTTAGGATGCACAACTCATGCCCTTGCCACTGTCTTTCAATAAAGATTAAGACAGCAGGGATGCTTGCTTATATAGCATAGTCTCAGTAGTATACTAAAGCAATTCAAGATTTTATAACACAAATCCTTTATTTTCTTTTGTTAATCTCTATTCCTGATGTTTGTTTCTGAAGGGAAGTTTTAACTTTACCATGAACCACTCCACCATAGTACTCCAAAATGAGTCAGGTTACACTACTTACTGAGGGTAAATTCTGACTTCAAATACACACATACAACTAACTCCAAAGATACAAGCTGAAAGTACTCCCATAATATTTCTGAAGAAGACACAGAGACCATGAGGCTGTCTCTATAGCATCTAAAGGCCACCTGGAGGGCTGTTTTAGTGACTAGCTGAGCTTTTGATGCCAAAGTCTGAAACTCTGAATTCTTGTGGGAGCCTATCCACAAACTACCCTTCAGCACACACCAGTTGACATGGTCACTTTTCACCAGGACAGCCTGGTAACTGGAAATCCTCAGTTGGAGGCTCAAAGCTTTTCTTCAAAATAAGACCATACACTTTTTCTCCTTATCCTAAAGATCTCCTGGATCTGGTTGGGGATAATTGTGGGCCATCCTCCAAATCAGAGGATGATCAGGAACATTCTTCCAGGAGTGGCAGAGTTCTCCCTGGCATCAGCAGCACCCCTGATATCAGCCCCAAGGGTACTGTGATCACCCTGCAGGCAACCCTAGATCCAGGAGCGTGGATGGTGGCATTGGTCATGGTCTGGAACACCAAAAGGGGCCAGGAGGCTCCCCTGTGTATGAGGGAGAGAAGGCCCTGATCCTTGGGCCTCTGAGGCAGACTGAGGCTGCCTTGCTGCTTGTCGGTGCCTCATGAGGTGGGGTGGCCCTGATATCAGCAGATGCTTAGCCACTCTTGATACCACAGAAGCCAGTTTGGCTGAGATGGTGCTAGGTAAGGCCGGCAGGACAACTGAGTCATCTTGGCTAGTGCTTGCTCCGGTGCTCAGGGAGCTTTTTTTCCCCAACTTTGAGGCACCCTTAACCTGAGACAGCCTTGTGGTCTTATGAGGCTTAGTGTCCAAGCCTTCTCTTCTGAGGATCCTCTGCTTGGTGACCGACTGATCCCACTGTTTCCTGGGCATCAATACCAAATTAGAGGACACCTCAGAGCATTTTGAAGATGTGTTGGGCACAGATCTTGAGGATCTAAAGGACCTCTGATCCCCCGACGGTCTGAAGGCCCGGGGAACAGGGTCCAAATCCAGATGCATGGACCACTCCGGAAGACAGGCCTTCAAGTCAGACTCCCTCGAATGCTAGGTCCTCTTTGAAAAGGACCTGCGGATTTTGTACTGATTTAGAACTTGCCCCTTACTGAAGCAGAAGAAATGCCTCATGTGGCCATCACTGAACACTGGAAAAACTTGAACACTGTGCTGTATTTTGTGGCTCACACCTACGTCCAGAGATACCGGGTTTTACTAAAACACTTATCCAAACCTATACATTTTAAAGTGTTAAAATACTAGGGGTAGGATTTTCAAAAGTTCTCAGCACTGACCTAATGGTACCATTGACTTCAGTAGAAGGAAAATTAGATGAATACTAAGTGCTTTTGAATATCTCACCCTATTCTTTTGTAAATCCTAAAATATCTACTTTAATATAAAATTCATTTTAATCTAGCATTACTGAAAATGGCTTATAACAAAGATATTCAAACCAGACATCTATCACACAAATCGCAACACAGATGTTAGCTGCTACCTATTCAGTAGCATTTTACCTTTGCAAAGAGTACTTCAAGAAAAGGCTTAGTTATTTAACACAGCTTATTTAAGCACAATACATTTGCTGAAAAAAGCTTTTAAGTGGTAGTAATATCCCCACAATAGATAGAATATCCTATGTTCAATACAGTACAGGAAAATATTATCTGCTAAAAATAAGGGGTTGGGACTATGCCAATGTACTCAGCTGCCTAAACATGCAAATACCCCTAAAGCCTACTCTGTGAGTAAAGGCTATTTATCAGACACACATTATATCTTGCTCTTTGGACATGAATCTTGAGGTATAACAGTTTAGGGCCTGATTTTGCAATTTATGAGCACCACAGTCCACCTGCACATCATGAAGATTATGGCTTCGGTGCAGTTCCCTGTAGCCATAACAGCCTGCTTGCGAGTTGTAAATTGCAGGATTGGAGCCTTAATATATACCTGTTGAATCTCAATCTATCTGGATAGAGTACATTGTATTCCAGCTGGTTATTATGGTATGACCCACTGTTCCATGGGTTGCATAGTCCAGAAAATTATGACATTCAGCAATGCCTAATGGAAAATTATGTGAGGAGTTTAAGAATTAGCATGTGAGGATTAACTGGAAATGGAAATAAGCCTGGCAAAAACTCGACATATTAAAATGTCACCTGAGAATTTAATTGTCACTCATTACAGTTTTGAAGGTATTTGCACTATATAACTAATAGAGGATATCATGTTAAATAGTCATTTTGCTTATATATAGTTCTCACTCTACAAAGCCAGAAGACAAAACTCCTAAAATTGTTATGTTGTAGACAGGTAAAGAACGCAAATACAATATTATTACAGAGGTATTGGTAGTGATGCCATACTTAAGAATGAGTCTAGATTTTCATTCTAAATCCTATTTTCAACCTCTTTCAAATTTTTGGTTGAAGTAACCAATATGTTTGCAAACCAGGATGCTTACAATAGCATAAGAGAACATTTTTCGCCCTTAGGAATTTGGAAAATGTAGGATTAAGATATTTACATGTTATTTGGTCAAAAAATTGTTTACATTTTTTTCCCAGTGTCATCATGATATTTTGGCCACAGGTTCTGAGCTGATAAATTTTTAAGAGCTCCAGACTTTACACGTAAACTTCTTTAGATCTTTGTGAATAGGGTATGTGGTAAACCCAGGACAAACAGCTATAAAAGGGGGGTAGTAATTAGTCCCAGGGGTTTAAAAGGCCCCTCCCTGTCCACTGAGGAGAGAGAACCAGGGGACAATAAGGTTCAGCTGGAAAAGGGGTTGCTAGGGAACCAATTAGGTTCAGCTGACTCCAACTACTTGGGACCTTTTTAAATCCTCCACTGGATGGTAGGAGAGAGAGAGTGAAGGAGTGAGAGGAGCAGGGAAGTTGCCGGTAAGCTGTTTACAGCAAGACACCGGACCTTCCTAGTAGGGAGGCTGCACTCACTCCCCAGGAGGGAAGGAAAATAAGCACAAGGGACTGACAGAGGAGAGGAGTAGCAGGACCCTGTGCCACCTATAAGGATTCACCTTGCCCCAAACCTGAGTCTCCAAGGCTAAATAGGACAGAGCCTACTGAGGCGAACCAGGTATTTTGCCACAGGTAGTATAAAATCATATCAGGAATGCATTGGTCCAATATGTTTGGAGTAGGTTGACATTATGTAAAACAGAGCATATGGCACACTACATAGCAGTATATTTAGTAGTATTTATTTATCTGGTTTTCACCAGAACAGATAAATTTATAGTAAATTGCAGTACATCTGTACCATAAAATGTCAATCAGTTGCTGGAATTGATGAGCCACTAACTGCAATTTGAATGTCCCAATGCTCATTAAGCTGTTCTGCATCCTCCACACCCTTCTCCTCAGTCTCTGCCCATGGGCTGAGTTAATTATTTTTTTTAAGTAAAGACAATATACTTAAGAATTTATCAGTCTGGCATCTATTTGCATTAGTATATCTTCCTAAAATACTGTTAAATGCACCAACTACATTAAGAATGAAGCATCACAGTGGGTTGTCAATCAATCCTTTTATGCTACTACATAAAGAAATTATTTTGAAAATTCTTAAAGAGAAGATATTCTACAGTAATGGAACAGTCTCTGCCATCATTTTTTTTCTTAATTTTTAAAGCAGTCATAATTTAGACACCTTGCCCTGCTAGTTAACAATCTTTGTATGATACAACTGGTGAAATATGATTTTCTGTAGATAATTTCACTTCACAGCAAAGAAAAACAGGCATTGTGTGTATAATGTCTTAACTGTATAAATGATGGAAAAACAGCTTTTCATGCAACAAGTAAAACAATAAATAATTCATTCAAGACTTAGCTAAGGTGATCTTGACCCCTTAGTAATCAGATTTCTACTAAATGTTCACTAATTTGCACACAAACTTAAGTAGATTTAGTCCTGTGTGAGCACTAGAATAAAAACAGTCCTCTCTCTGTTGCAATGAGGAAGAGCAGATCACTGGGAAATTCTCTCTCTACACACTATATAGGAACTGGCATGTGATTGGGAACATGAAAAATTGTCACTAATAAAGCACAAAAGAGCCAGACCAAGATCTAACATAGCAAAGCTCAGGGTTCAGGTATTTTAACTCAGGTTTGAGAAGGACATTTAAAAGCCACTGTTTTGTTAAGGGCTGAATAAAAGACTTTGGGGCGTTCTTCATGATTATTAAAGAAATACAAATTAAATGTCAACTGACCAAATACACTGTTCACAGAAGCCACGTCTTAGAATCCCAGATACTGTTTCTACATCTCTATGTGAACGATGTCACATATGTTCTCAAATTAGGATTTCTAGCATAATAAAGGAAATTTGATAAGAGTTTTTTAAGCTGATGCCAGGCAAAGGAGTAATTCACGTTTTGCACATTGAATTGTGTGTGGTTTACAAGCCTTTGTTTAATAAAATCCAAACACTGACTCAATATTCAGATGGTAGAACAAATGGTAAAGGTTAGAGGATTGAGTATGCCTCTTAAATAAAGATGGACTGGAAATAAAACCTTAAAACATTTGTTAACATTTGCATAACTATGGACAATGGTTCTGTGATTTAATTCCAGATGAATAGCACTTTTATAATGCTAGACAATCTAAGCTTGGCTAACAAGGTCACATTAAGAGGAAATATCACTCCTGAGGAAGTATTTTTGAGTTACTAGTATATCAGAAATATAGAAGCAACCACTGTCCACTGCTGTTCAAAAATCAGGGACAGACAGGTAGCAAAGTGTGCATACCTGCAGATTTCTGAACATTTTTTTAATCTTCTTTCTTGGTATTCTAGTTACCAATTAGACAGAGGGACAGTGATGGACTAAGGGAGAATCCAATAGATAAAATTATCTAATCCAGGGGTAGTCAATAGGCGGACTGTGAGCCAACTCCAGACCACCAGATGCTTTTGAAGGGACTGTAAAATCTTTTTATTTAATTATGCTTTTACCACCTGTTGCTGCCTTTGACAGGCCAAACTGTCAGCCCCAATGGGCTAATGTCCTGGAGTCCTGCCATCTGGGGCTGACTGTTGGAGCCCTGCTGGGCAGTGGACCTCCAGGCCATCAGGACTCCACAATGCCCCATACTGTCATTTAAATTGGTGGAAGCGCTCCTGGTGAGGACACGCATCGCCAACAGAGGGGACGTATTGTGAACATGAAAAACCACAGTAATTACTGCGGTGGCTGTATGTCAGCCTAATCTAGGTTGACTTAATTATGTAGTATAGACTTGCCCTTATTATTATCATTATTGTTATTACAGTGTTCATAAATGTTTCTCTGGAGTATGGACCTTGACTATATCTGGACCAAAAAATTTGGACCTTGACAAAAACTAATTGACTATCCCAGATCTAATCCCTTCAGTTACGTAAGAATATAAGAATGGACATACTGGGTCACACCAAAGGTCCATCTAGCCCAGTACCCTGTCTTCCGACAGTGGCCAATGCCAGGTGCCCCACAGGGAATGAACAGAACAGGTAATCATCAAGTGATCCATCCCCTGTTGCCCATTCCCAGCTTCTGGCAAACATGTTCTCCACACCAGTCATGATTTTATAGACCTCTATCATAGCCCCCATTAGTCGTCTCTTTTCCAAGCTGAAAAGTCCCAGTCTTATTAATCTCTCCTCATATGTAAGCCGTTCCATACCCCTAAGCATTTTTGTTTCCCTTTTCCCAATATATGTTTTTTGAGATGGGACAACCACATCTGCACACAGTATTCAAGATGTGGGCATACCATGGATTTATATAGAGGCAACATGATATTTTCTGTCTTATTATCTATCCCTTTATTAATGATTCCCGACATTCTGTTCACTTTTTTGACTGCTGCTGCACATTGAGTGAATGTTTTCAGAGAACTATCCACATTGGCTCCAAGATCTCTTTCTTGAGTGGTAACAGCTAATTTAGATCCCAGTATTTTATATGTATAGTTGGGATTATGTTTTCCAGTGTGCTTTACTTTGCAT
Organism: Eretmochelys imbricata; assembly: GCF_965152235.1. Lineage (NCBI taxonomy): Eukaryota > Metazoa > Chordata > Testudines > Cheloniidae > Eretmochelys > Eretmochelys imbricata. The sequence continues at coordinate 48,566,781 of NC_135573.1, read as the reverse complement.
TTATCAACACTGAATTTCATCTGTTCCAGTGGGCCCCCAGATTACGGAGCCTCTGATCAGATACAATAGGTGCAGTTTTTTAGCAATAGAAGTGTGTCTGGAACCCTGATGCATAATGGGTGCTGATCCAGAAAGCCATGAGCAAAGGTATGGATAGTAGGCCTCTTTTTGCAAATTGTGTTTCAACTTTTATAATATTATAAGGGGGCAGATTCACCATTGCTGTACACCTACAGCAGTCAATTACACCAGAGCATAGTGAATGCAAAATGGGGGTATATATAGTGCCAACCAGAAAAGCAACATTTTCCATGGGTGTAAGTTACTACACAGGTTGAAGGGCACTGGAGAATTGCCCCACTATAGACAATTATATTTTTCACTAGTGACGGAAAAATGATGTTACAAATAGACAGTTTCAATTGAAATCAATGAGAGTTTTGGTCCTCAGCACCACTGAAAATCAGGCCTTAAAAGTCTGTGATTAAAATGGAAATAATTATAGTAGAGTAAAATGATTATGTAAACTAGAGACTGCTACAATAGGTACACTTTTCATTTTGTGTTAAAATGAATTTTGTCTTAACTGCTGTGTAGGAAAGAGGGGTTTTAGAATTTTTCTACAAAAAGGTGGAATCTTTTTATACCATCTTTGCTAATTTGGGAGGTCACCAATGTATTTTCAGAACATATTTGACTGTAAATAAACAACATACATTTTGGGCCTGTTATATGGTATTTTTTTAGTCCATAGGGCTCTGAAATGTATGTTAATATATTGCTGAAGTGCCAAATACAATGCAAGTGATAATATTATACTTGTATGCTGTCAGACTATTCCTATAGTTACATATTACATTTTTCTTTTATCAGAAGTCACAGAGAGAAAACATATGGATGATGGGATTTTAAAAAAAAAATTATTAGTGGTAAATCCAAATGTAAGTAATGCAGGTCATCCTGAGTAAGTACCAAGAAAGCCACTGTCACACCACAGGTTTCAGAGAAGCAGCCGTGATAGTTTGTATTCGCAAAAAGAAAAGGAGGACTTGTGGCACGTTAGAGACTAACCAATTTATTTGAGCATAAGCTTTCTTATGCATCCGATGAAGTGAGCTGTAGCTCACGAAAGCTTATGCTCAAATAAATTGGTTAGTCTCTAAGGTGCCACAAGTCCTCCTGTTCTTTTTGTCACACCACAGCATCATGTATTCTGTATATATTACAGAAAGACTATTTTAGAAATGTTTTTAAAAATGCTATTGACACTATTTTATAACATTTCTTCTGAAAAGCCTTTAGTACCAGGATTCCAAATGTACAAAGATAAGAGGGAGGGGGACAAAAGAACAAAAAAATTTGGTAACCTTCAAATATTACTGAATATAATTTTTCTCTGCAGGAGTGATGTGGTGATTCTAAGGTTTGATATTTCTAAACCTTCCAGTGGTGTGACTCACTAGAAAGTTGGTTATATCCCCTATAACATGCCCATTTCTAATCATGAACAATTGTTAGATATCTAGTCTTGGACTAAATGTTTCCTCTACATTTCCTGTCCTGGACATCATTTTGTTAGGGAAAGAAGAAAACATTTCTCTGACAATTTCCCTCCCCAAAATGTTAGCCGTTTGATGCTACTCAGAAGTTTGGGACGTTAGTAGTAGTCCTGGGAGAGAGAGATTAGTGGGCAGAGTACATGTGAGATGATCACAGCTGTATGATAAATGTGATTTATCACAAGTATCACCATCACATAGCACATACAATATGTGAATGTGAGAGCATATATATGATTTAGATACAAGAAAGTTAGTCACGGTTTTCCAAATTTTTATTTTTATACACAGAAAACATATGATAATTTTTTTTCAAAAGTTTTCCCCATTTCTCAACTAGCTTTAATAAACCACAACTAAAACTATATAATGGCATAGGTGTACAACAGCATTTGGTATTATCTGTGCAATGTATTCTTCCTAATTTTCATAATAAAGGCCAAAGGGCGTTCCCCACACCCAACCCACATAAAGCATGGGTTTGTGCACAGGCCTTAAGGAGGATTGAGGATATTGGTCCTTCACCAATCCAACAATCTGGGGAGGAGGAGTGGCTGAGTAAGCTTCCCACTGCTAATGGCCACAGACTATAACAGTTCGCAGCTCTGCAGTCCCTCTTTTACGTTTATGTTATGGATCTATAGTGTGGAGGTCACATCAGGGAAAGGCACCTTTAAGTTAAACTTGGAGATCTGCAAGAAATGGCTGCTGAACTAGTGCATCCCCAGGAGTCCTATCCATCACTGCTCTAGCCAGCTGGTTTTGAGGCTTTGCTGGTTAGCACAAGGTCCCCCAGCTGAGGAAGACTTTAGACACCCTGTACCGCTAGTCCCCATCCTGTGCGGGATAATGTTTTCACAACTAGTTTCCCTCCTTCCTGACCCCATCTCATTTTCTGACCAGCTTCTGTCAGAACAGACTCTGGAATAAATCTGTCCCAGAAGTACACCAAGGAGGGCACTAGGGGCTGAAAGCGGACATAAACCTCCTTCTAATGGAGGACCCACAGGCAACCCACACAGCTAGAAAAATGGTTGGGGATAAGCTGCCATCATTAAGGCTCTTGCAAAGCCAGAGGTGACACATAACTGTTGAAAGTGGGGAGGCACAATTTAAAGGTTCGGGGGTGGGGGAAGGAATATGATTGAGCCATGTGTCACATCTGGATCTAACAGAGAGGTTTTCAAACAGGCATGCCCCACAGTTTGAAAACCTCTGGGTAGAAACTGTTGTTAAATAGAAGGCAGAAATCTGGGAGGCAGGTGACCCCACGTGCCCCCATCACTCATCGCCTCTGCATGAAGCCCCCATTTAAAGTTTCACTGATGAAGGCCAAACATTGCCTGTCCTTCCACAAGCATGAATCTTTTCTCTGGTGCCTGGGGCAAGCTGCACCTCCCAGTACCATACAAGTATGGTTCTGGCCAAAACTGTCTCATTTTATTAGCATCAAACTTTCCAAAATAAAATGAACCTTAAATACAATGTCATATTTGAGCAGACAAATGAGAGCCTGGTTATTGAATTTTAGTTCATTGAGGCTTGTCCTGATGATAACCCTCAGTCTAGCCACTTTCTTATGAACAGTATCATTGAATCTGATTTCAGGAGCAGAAAATTAAATTGTTTGCACTGAGTAGACCTTCTAACTAAAAAATAGAAATACTTTTATCTCACAGCCACTGGGGCTCTCAATACTTCCATATAATTGGGACCAGAAACTTGTAATAATGCTAAAGTAGCTGAGTAAATAAAAGTGATTATTTACTACAGACTGCAATTAAAATCTTTAAGATGGACTCAAATAGTTTATTGGAAAGGTTCCACTGAGTTACGTGACACCTTGCTTTGCTAAATATCAGTCTGAACAGAGGTTGAGGTGAGTTTTATTCTATGATCAGCCACTTCGCCCTGGACTACGGAGCCATAGTTATTAATATCCTGTGTGTTGAACTGTAGGTGGGAGCAACTTTTATCTTCTGGAAGATTAGGAAATCTAACCATGATAAAGAATATTTAATACAATTCATAAGCCTATCCTAATCGACTTCAGAAAAGGACAGTGTGGGAAGTTTGAGTTTAACAGAACCACTATTTTGCTAATGTTAATGAAAGAGTGTGAATGAGAGACTGAGATATAGTTAGTAAGAAAAAATTAAAAGGCAGGAAATTCAAAGTTGAGACTAAATTTTAAAAAAACCTGAACCTTTCAAAGTATGGAACTTTAGAGATAATGTAACCAAACCAGCCTAATTCTTCTCCTGTAGAGATGCCTGCCTCTTATCTTCTCCTCTTTGTAGATGGAACAACAAAAAGTGCCTTTATATATGTCTGATACCAAGTGTGATGCTTTACCACTACATTAACCTTTACTCTTGCCATGTTAACATAATTCCACCTAAGACTCATTAAGTATGAATCACTGTATTATCATTTGCCTTAAATCAGCTCCCTTGGTGCTCCCAGTTAAGTGTGTCCCATTTAAGTGGAGTGTCTTTTAAACCCATTTTGCAGAATGAATATACTAAAGCACGGACATAAATGATCTGCCCAGGCCACACAGGAAGCCAGTGGCAGAACAGGAACTAGGACATATGTAACTTTCTGCCCAGCAAAGCCAGCAGCAACCAGGGCTGGGTTCAATATCTAGGGGTTCCTTTCCATCCATACAACACAGAAGCGGCTCAAGCCCCCACCCAGTAACCTGGGAAAATTACACACCATCCCTATGCACCTCTGAGAGCCAGTACTTCCCCACCCACAAGCACAGAGTCTAAATGTAGAAAAGAAATGTTTAATTAAAGGAGGGAAGTAACTCAGCGTTAATTTGGGAAAACACGGCAAACAGGGTTCATAAACATAAATCATGAGCAAAAGACCCATGCCCATATAAGCTGGGCAGTGTCCTTTTCCCCTCAGGGTCTTAAGTCCAGCAACCCAAAAGTCCCTTAAATGTGCCCGTCCCTTCTCTGCACCCAACTCACAGTTGCTGTCCTTTGTCAGTGCAGACCCAGAGTTCAGAGATGCATCTGCAGAGTTCACCTCCCACCCTGGGTGGAGGTAAGGAGGTACCTTACTCACTCTGCTGCTCAGGCACTCATCTGTTACCCCTCTCCACCAGCTGCCCTGCTGGCCACTCGCTCTGCTCACCACCTCACCAACCACTCGTTTGCCAGCCGACTGTCAGTCACCTTCTGCTGCAACCTGCCTCTCTGCTGTGACCTCTGCACATCAGTCCCTTAGTGATTTTCAGCTCTTTGCATACTGGGCAGAAACACTGCCCTATCTCAAGTGATTTCAGTTCTCAGTTATTTTTTTAGCTCTTATGAATCTGGGTAGAAACACAGTCCCACCACAATTGATTTCAACTCTGATTGAGCATTTAAAATAACAAAAGAGGCTCCTAATGAAGCCTGTTTAGCTCTTTCTTTGAACAGTGAGAGGAACAAGTCAAACCAGTCTAGTGAGGACCCTTGGGGAGGGTTCACAACTTCCTGACTAAGATACCCTCTGGCATTCAAGTCCCTGGCTTAATGAGGTCTTTTCAGGTGAGGTCCTTTCAGCTAAGGGTGACCCTCCTCATTTGGGACAGATTAAGCACAGTCTTGCTTCCCTGTATTCCTACAATAATTACAATATTGGTAACAGCATTTCACTCCCCCTGCATTCAGTACTAAAGTGATTTGTAACCCAACATCAGCCAAAATTGATTACTTTGAGCAAAACACCGCTCCATCTGCTGGATATCTAAGCAGAGCAGGAGCAAACTGTATTTACATAAACACACCCAAAGTCTCTCCCCCTCCCAGCTAGCTGTCAGGGAAGCATTCATTCAGACCCTGCTTACACATAGATGTTCTAAGACTCTGTTCCCTATCTAACTACTAGACAATAACTAGCACAGATAGTAGGCAGTACTTTTAACACCCCGAGTACCCATCAAATGTTCTTGTGAGACAGCATTCTTACACTTAGTGCTGAAACACAAGCAAATTATTTACCCTGTATCACAAATGTGCATGCCATTTCAGCAAATCCAATGTGGCAAATGAATAACAAGACCCTGCCCCAAAATGCTGACAGACTCAGCACCCAGGCAGATACAATACCAAATAAAATACAGTATCTGAAAGTGATATTGCCTATAGTATAAAACTCTGTCCTGCAAGTGGCAACATACCTGTCATGCTGGCCTTCATACTGTAATTTGTACAAATTGGTGGGCAAAGTTGACTGTCTGAAGGGTTTTCTGACCTACTTAAATAAAGCAAGATGCCTGACCAGAGATGCCTAGGAATCAACTGACTCTGAACTATAACTTTCAAACCGCTGCCACTTCCTGTTTCTCTTTTCCTGTCCCATCTCCCAACCAAATTACATCAGCTAACAATAGTCATACATTTCTCACTTCCTGGTTCACCTTTCCTGCCCTCTTTCCCTCTGCATACTATCTTCCATGTAGGAACAATAATGTTTAGCCGATAGTAACAATGGACACAATACGCAGTGGGCCATGTGCTACCTTCTGCTACAAGGTGTAGTGCACAGTTGCAAACTGTGACAAAATGGGTAGAATGTAGCTGTCCTCCCCCTCTTGGGTGCTTTGGTGCCTTGGTGCTCATAGAAGCCTTTCTCCAGCATTAAGCTCCACAGCTTTGGTGGGAAAAGGTCAGTAAGAAAGCTGGGGGAGAGGTAACTCTCTGTGGTACACCCTCCAATATGGAAGTATGCCCAGGAGTTATTGCTGTTGACAACACTGTGCAGCTTCAAAGCCTTTATAAGGGGACTACTTGGCAGCCATGGGAAAGACTATGTATCATTTTGTAAGCACCTAGAGGATAATTGGGTTATAAGGAATAGCCAGAATGGATTTACCAAGAACAAATCACGTCAAACCAACCTAATTTCCTTCTTTGACAGGGTTTCTGGCTTACTGGATAGGGGCAAAGCAGTAGCCATGATATCTCTTGATTTTAGTAAGGCTTTTGACACAGTCCCATAAGCAAACTAGAGAAATGTGATCTAGATGAAATTACTATAAGCAAGGCACATAGCTGGTTGAAAGGCCATACTCAAAGAGTAGTTATCAAGGGTTCATTGTCAAACTGGGAGGAGTACCTAGTGGGGTTCTGCAAGGAAGAATCCTGGGTCTGGTACTATTCAATGTTTTTATCAAAGAGTAACATAATGGAATGTGGAGTATGCATATAAAATTTGAGGATGACACTAAGCTGGGAGGGTTGCAAGCACTTTGGAGAACAGAGGTAGAATTTAAAAAGTTCTTGACCAATTAGAGAACTGGTCTGAAATCAGCAACAAGTACTACACTTAGAAAGGAAAAAATCAAATGCACAACTACAAAACAGGAATAGCTGGCTAGGTCATAATACTGCTGAAAAAGATCCAGGAGGTACAGTGGATCACATGCTGAATGAGAGTCAACAATGTGATGCAGTTGCAAAAATGCTAATATTCTGGGGTGTATTATCAACAGTGTTGTATGTACAACAAGGGAGGTAATTGTCCTCCTTTACTCAGCACAGGTGAGGGCTCAGCTGGAGTACTGTGTCCAATTCTGGGTGTCACACTTAAGGAAAGATGTGGACAAATTGGAGAGAGACTCCAGAGGAAAGCAAAAAAAATCATTAAAAGGTTTAGAAAACCTGTCCTTGAGGAAAAATTTAAAAACTGGGCATGTTTAGTCTTGAGAAAAGAAGACTGAGGGTGGACCTGATAACAGTCTTCAAAGATGTTAAGACCTGTTTTAAAGAGGACAGTGATCAGTTGTTCTCCATGTCCACTGAAGGCAGAACAAGTAGTAATGGGTTTAATATGCAGCAAGGGAGATTTAGATTAGATATTAGGAAAAACTTTCTAATTATAAGGGTAGTTAAGTTCTGGAATAGGCTTTCCAAGGGAGGATGTGGAATCTCCATCATTGGAGGTTTCTACCAACAGGTTGGACAAACACCTGTCAGGATGGTCTAGGTTTACTTGGTCCTGCCTCAGCATAGGGGGCTGTACTTGATGACCTCTAGAGGTCCCTCCCAGCCCTATATTTCTATGTTTCTACCCAGCTGTGTTGAGACCTGGGCCACTGTCCTCTGTAGAGGACCCATGATTCATACAGCTCTCAAGCCCTCTGAAGGGTTAGGGAGGTTGAACTCCTGCATCTTCAGGGATGATTGTAAAATCAACAGCAGAGTGTTTGTCACAGAAAGGGGGGAATGGCAGTTACAAGCTGAGGCAAGTACTAGATTAAACCTGGGACTGGGAACTCCTGGGGGCAGATCCTCAGGTGGTGTAAATTGTCATAGCTTCACTGAAGTCAGTGGAGCTATAGCAATTTAGACCAGCTGTGCATCTACTCCTTGCTCTCTAATTCCAACTCTACCAGTGATTCACTGTGTGATTTTGGCTAAATTATTTAGCTCTTTACCACTTACTATCTCCGGATGTCAAATGGGAATGCTAATAATTAATTGCCTCAAAGTGGTGGTGTGGAAGCGAATTAGTTAATGCCTATACAGCATTTTGAAAAAGTAAAGAGTCATATAAGTGCTAAGCACTTTATAAACCTCAGCCCTTCAGAGATGGTGAGATGAATGTTAACTATATAGTTTACGGGCAAACTGGTTTCACTGTACAGCACATCTGTCATCTAACCATAAGGTTCACAGCAGGGAATAATTCAATTTTTTCTGCTTGAGTTAATGCATAACAATGTGCCAAGCACACCTCAAAGGAGGACTCAGAAGCAAGTTACAAGAAGCAATACTGCCAAGATTGTGGGAAAAGATGCTTCACTTGAAAAGTCTGACATCAGACAAAAAATAATTTTACCTGAACAGTTATGTCTTGCCTCAAGAACCAATTAAAGCAACAAAAACTAAACAAACATTTTAAAGTAGTACTGTTTTCTAAATCATACAGCAGTGCAGTGTTCAGAATGTGGCCAGGAATTATGACTGAAATTATCTGAAGAGAGTGAAGGAGACAGACTAATCTGAAATCCATTATTTTAAAACCTTTGGAAACAGAAAGATGGCTTTTCAGAATGTTATTTTTACTCTGTCTAGAATTGTAATTGCCATATTGGATCAGACCCATGGCCAATCTAACCAGTATCTTGTCTCTAACAGTGGCCAGTGTCAGACGCATCAGAAGAAGATAAAAATTCTATGTGCTACAGATCATTATGGAATAATCTGCCCATAAGGAAGGTGTGTTCCTAAACCCAGGCAGTTGATGGTTGGCTTGTATTCTGAAACCTGATATTTCATTATCGCTACTATATATTTAGCCTATCTATTGTATCTAATTTCCTTGTTATTTTACTCTATAAATAGCACACAGACATAAAATTCCTGATGCTATTGCTTGTACTGCTGTACTACAGAAATCTTCAGAATCAACTCAGTTCTCTCAGTTAGAAAGAGCAAAGGAGACACAAACATCATCTTCTAAAAACCCCACGGTCATCGTATTTTCCTTTGTTCTCTCATCTAGAACTACTGTACATGCTACTCTCAACCAACAAAAAATAACAAACCAGAGTGTGACATGCCTAACAGATCTGACAACTCCTAGACATCTGCCTTGAAGGGCCTATTCCCACAGTTGAATGATTTGAGGTATAGAACTCAAAGTAACTGACTGCAGTTCATAGTCCCCACTGCTGGCATATGGCATACCAGAATTGTGTCTCAAAACAATAATGAACAGAGTATATCCATAGCAAATATATATCCATCCAATAGCTGTTATGTATTGTGAGATGAGTCCACAGCTAAGGATCTTCAGACTCCTGAGATAAGCATGTACCTCACTGCAGTTTCCTACCCTGGCATGTATTATTACACTTAGAATTATTTGAAAATATATAAACTCAAAAGTATATCTTTTCACATGACCTCATCAAACATATAATAAAAAATCAATTTTAATAGAACTTTAATGTTGCAAAGTCAAGCACTCAAAAGTTAGGAAATGCCAGAATTAAGGTTACCTGTGCAAGCTTAATTTGGCCTCCTGTGCATATGCATTAGGATACAGTCTTTAATTACATGATCACATACTATTTTCCCCCCACAGAACTCCTGTTCATTCAGGAGTGCCATAGAATAGCCTAGAGGCAGAGGTCCTACAGAAATGTTCTTTTAACATAGTTTTTGTGTGCTGAATTGCTTTTTTTAAAATGCAGAAAAACAGATTTTCTGATTTTTCAATCATGTGGCATCATATTGACATCCACATGGGTCATAAGCAGGATGCTTTATATTTACCACACAAACCTCTGCCACTTGAACAAATGGAGTAACTGATAGCAGTAGTACGTTGTTATCCTCTGTTTGCACCAGCAAATGTATCTAGGGCAATGAGACATTCTTTGTCAGTGGGTTTCACAGATATTTGCCGACAGTTGAGGAATCTTGAGACTAAGGAATCTTGGATTTCATTCCATGATCTGGAGGGGAGTGTGCTCCAGTGGGCACAGACTTTTCTGCTTGTTCCTCCCATACTTGACCCCTTCTACCCCATTCCCTCCAACCTATCCCTGTCCAATCTCTTCCCCACCCTGGATTCCCTAATTCCCATTCTCCTCACCTAGCCAGTCCCAGACGCATCACTTGGAAGTAACAGAGGAGAAGGACCTCGGAGTATTGGTTGATCACAGGATGACTATGAGCCGCGAATTTGATATGGGTGTGAAAAAATCTAACACGGACTTGGGATGCATCAGGCGAGGTATTTCCAGTAGAGATAAGGAGGTGTTAGTACTATTATACAAGGACTTGGTGAGACCTCATCTGGAATATTGTGTGCAGTTCTGGTCTCTCATGTTTAAGAAATATGAATTCAAACTGGAACAGGTACAGAGAAGGGCTACTAGGATGATCCGAAGAATGGAAAACCTGTCTTATGAAAGGAGACTCAAAGAGCTTGGCTTGTTTAGTCTAACCAAAAGAAGGCTGAGGGGAGATATGATTTCTCTCTATAAATACATCAGAAAGATAAATACCATGGAGGGAAAAGAATTATTTAAGCTCAGTACCAGTGTGGACACAAGAACAAATGGATATAGACTGGCCATCAGGAAGTTTAGATTTGAAATTAGACAAAGGTTTCTAACCATCAGAGGAGTGAGGTTCTGGAACAGCCTTCCAAGGGAAGCAGTGGGGGCAAAAGACATATCTGGCTTCAAGACTAAGCTTGATAAGTTTATGGAAGGGATGATATGATGGACTAGCCTAATTTTGGCAATTAATTGATCTTCAACTATTAGCGGTAGATATGCCCAATGGCCTGTGATGGGATGTTAGATGGGGTGGGATCTGAGTTACTACAGAGAATTCTTTCCTGGGTGTCTGGCTGGTGAGTCTGGCACACATGCTCAGAGTTTAGCTGATCACCATATTTGGGATCAGGAAGGAATTTTCCTCCAGGGCAGATTGGCAGAGGCCTTGGTGGGGTTTCGCCTTCCTCTGCAGCGTGGTGCACAGGTCACTTGCTGGAGGATTCTCTGCACCTCAAAGTCTTTAAACCACAATTTGAGGACTTCAATAGCTCAGACATAGGTTAGAGGTTTGTTACAGGAGTGGGTGGGTGAGATTCCGTGGCCTGCGTTGTGCAGATCAGACTAGACGAGCATAATGGTCCCTTCTGACCTTAAAGTCTATGATTCTGTGATGCAAGCCACTAGAGTATACAGGCTAAATTGCTACAAGCTACAATTTGCAACAATGCAGTTTACTCTGGTTTTAAGCAGGGGAGAGCTCCACTTGTGCAAACAGTAACTTCGTCTGTCTACATTAAGGGTTTGCACTGATGTAGCTATTGCAATAGGGCTTCCTATCACTGTAATGGAGAAAAATCACCAGTGAAAACAAGATCAAAAGAAAGTAGGATTGACCATAGTATTAACACAAACAAACAACACAGAGGGCCCATTGTCCATTCATCATCCTATGAATAAACTGATAGAGTATACCTTGCATGAAGAAAGCATTGAATTGTTGTAGAGACTGTTAAAAGTTAAATATGTACCCTGTAAATATGATCAGCAGTGGATGGTAGTTAAATATGTATGCCGTAAATATGATCAGCAGTGGATGGTAAATTATATACATCTAAACTTTTATTCGCCTGCTCCCACTGAAGTCAACTACTCACCGTTATCTTCATAGGAACAGAAATGTAAATTACCTATTTTTAAAAAAGGTTAAAGCCTTATTTATAACAATAACCAAAATCTCATGCATGTGGAACCAAGAAGTATTTTGGCCAGTTCCATGCCATTTTTTCATTTTCCTATTTCAAAAAAAAAGGGGAGAGAATGTGAAACACTCTTGATTTTTCACTTTATATGTAATCAGTGCAGGAGGAATTCCCCCTCGCCTCCTATCCCCTGCTCTCCTCCATGCCCTTCACAAAATATGGTGGCAGCTGCTGCTTAGCCGGCAGAATCAAACTGAACTAGATATGTGCTCCGTGCCTGTAAAGTAACTGTGCCATTTAATGAGTAATCACTAGTTCTGTTTGCAAAGTTCTTGCTTTGCTTAGGCTAGCATCAGGAGGAAATCTATTGAAGCGAAAACATCCATAGTACAGTTAAACATTTATCTTCACGTTGTTGTGGTGGTTTTCTTTCCTGGATCGAACATATAATGCTGCCAATTGTGTACAGCTAACTAATTATGGTCTGAATATTTGACTCAACTTTTAGTTGGTTGCACAGGTAACCACTGGGAACCAGCAGATATTTTCATAGGCCCATATGGCAAACTTCACAAAAATGGCCACTGATTTTAGGTACCCAGATTGCAGTTTCAGCCACGAGAGAGATTTTCAAAGGCACCCAACTGCCATTGAAAGTCAGTGAAATTATGTACCTAACTCCCATTTGTTCCTTGAGAGTCTCCCCTGGGTCTGATTTTCAGAGGTGTTCAAAATTTAGAGCTCCCATTGTCTATAATGAAGTAGGGCACATAAAAGCTTTGAGGAATACAAAATCAGTAGCCATTGTGGAAAATGCAGAGATGCTAGAGACGGAAAGGACCTATTTGATAACCCAGCTCATCTCTCCAGAAATTTTGATTTTCTATTAAAAATAATTGTAAAGGCATCCATTATGGTTCTCATTCATTCTAAAACATTATGTATTTATAGAGTCCATGCTCCACTCTAAGGAAAACCTAAAGCAAGATCCGTTTATTTAACCATAAGATCTTACGAACATCTTTTAAAATAGCCATTTAAAATTTCCAATTTCCAACTTTACATGTTAAAGTAAATGGGGGTCATATTACAAACTATCTTTAATAATTTTCAGCCCATGACGTTCAGAGTAGTCCTATTTAATTAGTAAATTATCAGTCTCAAATGATTTGTTCATCATTTTATCCCATTTGGCAAAAAGTCTAAGGCCCAATCCTGCAAAAACTTACATATATGGAGTAACTTTATATTAGCGACTACTGCCGTTGGCTTCAAGAGAACTACTCACTGGTGGAAAATTGTTCACATGAATAAGTGTTTACAGGATTAGGCCCTAAAACTTAATATGCTCTGCATGTTAAGTACACAGAAAAATCAAATAACTCATTCAAGAACGAATGTGTTCAAGCCAGAATTCCCTTTAGTTAAAATTGTCTTCTATTAGTAATGCTGTTTTTCCATTCCTCATAGCCACTAACAATAAGGGCTGAGGGCAGAGGAGAGAAAATCTTAACTGTTAAACTGGAGAATCTTTCAGCAGTTGGTAGTGATGTGAAATCCCAGAGAGCAAGCAAAATTTGTTCAGCATTTAAAACACCACATCAAGAAGTATTACTGTAGTTGAATATTTTGCCACCCTGTCTTCTGAGTTACAGATGTAGCTGCAAATATCACAAACTCTGAGTCCTACTAAGCAACAGAGGAGATTAAACACTTCAATAGGAACAGGGTCAGCTAGGACTAGGGTCATCCTAGCTAAGAGGGGGCACTGTGGCAAGCAAGCATTGACAGTAATCCAGATTTTCCTCTGCTATTCTATAAGGATTTATATGATTATAGATCTGCTCAGATGCAGTGATATAATCATTGCAGGAGTAGAACTAGACAGCTCTACAGATTCCTTCAATGCATTAATATAACAACACAAATTAGAAAAATTCAGTGAAACCAAACCTGCCAGAGAGATTATGCCCAAGTATGAAGGAGCTCCCACATACTGTAGAAAAGATATCTACCGTTCTAAAGCAACACAAAATGCCACAAAATCCATCTACCTGGGAGAAGCCAGGAAGGAAAAAGGAGAAGTAAATGAAGATTTTTGTAAAATACATATTTCACAATACTTTGTAAAGCTAGTAGCAATTATCTGTAAGCTTTTCAGAGTTGTGCTTTGCTTCATAGTCTTACGTGTATTAAAGCCCTCCAGAAAGCACCAGTTTGTGAGTGGTACATAGAAGTACTGTAGGCCACATCCTTATTTGGTGTAAATTAGTGTGGCTCCATTGACTTCAGTGGAATTATACTGATTTGCAACAACTGAGGATCTGGAACAATATATTTAAAAGCAGTTTTCACTGTGGCCAATTTACTGGAGTCTTTTGGTCAGTAAATTATCTGGAATACAGTTACGAGAAATTTTCTTATCTAAATGTTTGTCCACCGCCATACCAAGCAGATTGAAAAGGCTTTATTTACTGTACCAGCTTAAAATGTCAACGTTCTTTGCTTTTGATTTTACTATGAAAAACGACAATAGGAGCTGCTAAGGAACTGCTAGAATTTGTTCAAGATAAAAATAAAAAATAGATGTAGATCTCTGAATTAGTTAGGGATTGCATGAAAACATACTCTTAACTTAGTCTTTCATAACTGTTTTGTATAAAAGTAATTAGAGTTTTGCTGTAAACATTACAAACATGAATTTGATTTTTCTTTTTGAAACAGGAACTGCTTCTTGATTATTAATATTTTGTCTAATAGATATGTATTGTTCAAGGCATTTTGGGGACTTGCTGATAAGTTTATATGTGTTTTATTGTTCATTGCCTTGACAATTTAAGGTACATGCTGGTCAATTGTTTTCTGCTCTCAGGTCATAAAATTATTATATAAAATTAAAAAAAACCAGTAATTAGGTGCCTTACAGGTTAATATTTGATTTCCTTGTACAACAACAAATCAATTCTCATGCTGTTCCAGCTACTGACCCTCCCCAAAAGACTGTAAAACATTTGGATCCATCTGCCCCATGCCACCTCTGTTATGGTTTCTGTTGTGCCATCACTACTTCTCTCCGCCTCCACAGCACCATATAACACCTTTTAGTCTCACCAAGCCAGACCTTAGATATTTTGGCATAGTTCCTCACTACAACTCTAACTGCTTTGCTCTAGCCCCTGTGCACTATTCCACCATTGCAAGAGTGCAAAATTGACAGCTTTGGCCAGCTGGAAATTCTACAGTGTGTATGGAAAATTCCCAGATGGTGTAGAACTGGCATAGCAGCCCCAAACTATTCCTTCTCCCACCCCCATGGCCTAAATGGGATAGCTATAAGAGGCACGGGTCTACAGAACCTCTCTACACTCTGGCTATTCTTGGTAGCCAGAATAGCACCTTGGGACCATAGGAAGCCATGTTTATACCATTTAATGCCAAATCAGCTTCCAACTGGCTCATGAAATAGGGTCCTAGAAAAGGTGGTGTAAATCACCTTAGTTCCTCATCTCTCAGGTCCTGCACTTAGCACAAAAAATCAGGCCCTGGAATTCAAGAGGTTTAGATGGTTTTTTGGCACTATCATGACAAAAGAGGTGGGGTTGCTCCAAATTATTTATTGTATCATAATATTATGCCTTCTAGTAGTAATACAGTAGACTCTGAGAGTAGACTGTATTGTATTGTAGACTCTCAGACTTACAAACTGACCAGTCAACCACACACCTCATTTGGAACCGGAAGCAATCAGGCAGAAGCAGAGACCAAAAAAAAAAAAAAGGGTGGGGGGAGTAAACACAGTACTGTACTGTGTTAAACGTAAACACTAAAAAAATAAAGAGAAAGCAGTATTTTTCTTCTGCACAGTAAAGTTTCAAAGTTGTATTAAATCAATGTTCAGTTGTAAACTTTCAAAAGAACAACCCTAATGTTTTGTTCAGAGTTACGAACATTTCAGAATTACAAACAACCTCCATTCCCAAGGTGTTCATAACTCTGAGGTTCTACTATATTACTATTAAATATTTGTAAATATCCCCATTAATGTGTATGGCTCTCTGCCAAGAAAAAAATACAGCATTCCAGTTCTGAAATGACCTCTTGTGTGATTTTTGCTTCTGTTTCTGTTCAAAGAATAATGTGGTATTCAAAACTTGTACCCTGAGTGGTACTTGTACTCTTACTTGTATTTGAGTTCTCTTTCTGACTGTGAGCTCTGGCACTTCAATCACCCATTATTCTGCAGAATTGCTAATACTCATCAACAGCTGGAATTTTTGTATAAGGGATGGTATAAAAGGGAAACAATTAAAAACACTGTGTATAGTCTTCTAAAACTACAATGTGAATATTGAAAAATAATGTCTGTAATTTGCTGAAGGGAGGCCAGCTTCAAGTTTAATTCAGCAGTCGTGAATGTCCTATTCCTGACATAATGGAATCTAGCAACAAAAAGTATTTATACATCTAGTAAGGCACTTAGGAAAAAAACGTCAAAGTGTAGCATCTTTCCGATGAGTAGAGCCCTGCAAATCTGCAGATATTCACTTTATATCCATGGACCATTTTTGCGGATAGCAGATCAGATGCAGATACAAATTTTGTATTGGTGCAGGACTCTAAATATAGGATCTCAAAGGTGGGGAAGCTGCTGTCTGAAGCTCATAGCCTATGAGGCTGCTTCCCTGCCTTCCAGAGTTTATATTCCCTCTCCTCCACCCCATACAGAGAAAGGGGAGTTGATAGATCAAGACAGGCAGCAAAATCCCCCATGCACCTATCACTGCAGTTTAAGCATAAAAGTAATTTAGGAATCCTCTCATGACTTGCTGTATCATGAAGGAATACTAACTTACTTTGCAGAAGCAGTTGCCTCCCTTTTCAACTGACCTGATATGGCAGAAATTAAACACTGGCTGGGCAATCGGAGCACACCTTCACCCTGTTCTGTACCCTTAACCCCAGCACCCCCCTCCAGTACCCCTAGACCTTGCATCCTCCTCCTGTGCCTCTCACCTGCACTGTACCCCCTTTGCCCTAACTCTCCCCTCCCCCCGCCCACCTGGGGAAACTGACCTGGAGTCACAGAGCGCCTTGCTTCCCTCTCTCAGGCCCTCTAGGATGGCGACCTGCCAAGCCAAGAGGTGCTGGGGCTCAGCTCCTTTTAAGCATGGTAGCCCTGCAATAGTATTCCCCTTGAATGCTTCCACAGGGAGAACAGTGGCTGCTGCAAAGAAACTGGGAATGCTGAGTTCTAAGTGTGATGACTTTATAAACCACAAGCTAAATAGGTGGCAGACTTTTTTATTTTATAGTTTAGTTTGTGATTTTGAGCATTATTGACTAGAGACGTTTGTTTTATTATTTTAATGTAAAAGGCTATTTGTCCTGATGCCTATTGTATAATAAGATTGATGTTTAAAATAAAAATAACAATAATCGCGTGCACATTTATTAAGCCATATAGTTTTCTTATACAATATACATGCACGCACCCAGACGCTCCTCCTGAGAGGCACTATGAGTTAGCATGCTGCTGCAGGTGCGGTGCCGATGTGGATAAAGATAAAAGACGGAGTGCAGATTGTCGGTTGGATACAAGCTGATCCTTTCAGATGTGGATCCACGTTTTTGTATCCGTGCAGGGCTCTACTTATTAGGTTTTCTTTTTAAACTCAGGACAATATCGCACAATTGTCTCAGTTCAGCACCACTTACACTTTTTTCAGAAGATGTCTATAATTACTTGCTTTATACACAACTCACCACTTAAATAATTGGTTGAACACTGTCAATATAAATCTGTTTTAATCCTGCTACAAAGGAGGCAACTAAGCAAACCAAAATGATTCTTAATTAAGACTTGCTTTTCTTCATACCAACATCCTATATATCCTTATTATTTTACATTTTATAATTTCATTTTTTTTGTCAATTATTCTGATCAATTTAGTTTTGAAATAGAAAATATCTGGAAAGAAAACACTGAAAAGCATTACTGCCATTGCATAACTCAATAAAGTGACAAGCACACTCCTAAATACTACAGTCAGCCTGATTTTGCGCCTATTGAAGTCAAAGGGACTAGGATCAAGTTCTCTATGATTTACAGACACCTAGAACAAATCCAGCTGCGAGCTGAAGCATAAAAATAATGTAAACAAGGAACAAATTGAATGTTGATTCCTGAATTAAATACATTACTGTATTTTGTTTGCTGTCAAAGGAGATTGCCACCTTTTTTCAGAATATAAGTTTGTCTGTGAAAATATAGCCCCTCAGCCAAAGGGAGCTTTATATGGAGAGTCATAACTGATCCAGTTATCAAAGACTGCCTTGCCGCCATAGGCACCGACTTTATTTTTCCCCAGGGATACTCCACCCCCGCTCCGGCCCGAGGCCCTGCCCACACTCTGCCTCTTCCCCCAAGGCCCCGTCCTCATTCCATCTCTTCCTGCCCCCGCTTCACCGCCTCCCTAGAGGTCCCTGTCCGCCCCTGCTCACTGCTCTCCGCCCTCCCCCAGTGGCCAAACAACTGATCGGCGGCACCTAACAGCTGTGGCTTGTGGGTGCTGAGCACCCACTATATTTTTCCCTGTGAGTGCTTGAGTCCTGGAGCACTCACACAGTCAGCACCTATGCTTGCAGCAAATATCATAACTTGAAGAGCTCTGAATTTCACTGCTGACAAAACATTGGCATAAAAGGCCACCAGTAGGCACATTTCAGTAGTATCGATACCATAGATTTTAAAGGGCTTCTAAAAATACATTCAATTTTTTTCATAGAAGTCTGCTGCAAAGGGACACTTACACATAGAAATAGGAAAATGCTGTATTTAGACTTGCATTTATTCAGAGAACTGTTATGCCGAATCTTAACTAGACTAGCTGTAATAAATATATCAAATTTTGTCACTTTGATATTGCTTACTCGAAAATAAGAAATATTTAAGTGCCACACCAAAATTATTAACTCTCAGGTTAGCCCACACTATCTTAAGAAACAGTTCTGCAGTTCGTCTGAGAACAAAGGTAAATAATATAATTACCAAGATCATATGTGTAAATCTGAAAAATTCTTTTAGTATCAGAAAACCAGCAGGCAAAATTCTGTAAGGCATTAGAAAAGGATTCATATTGGAAAAGGAACGTAATTTATGTCTAAAATAGTAAATGTACAGGTTTTAAACATTCCTTTTACAACTTAGAATGATTTTGGTCAGGCTGTTTCCTGTATAATTACTAAGTGGACTCACTGACTCAGTAAATTACCACCATGTATAGTAGTATCTTATAGCTCCATCTAGTGAAAAAATCTTAACACATCAGACATTAGATTTGAGCCAAAGGGAAAAAAAAGATTGATTCATTTTTATGGCATATATTGGATTCATGTAATTGTAGACGATATTCTATTCATACTTTAGTTAAAATATAAATGTATTAGCAATACACCCATGGTTTTAATAATTAACTCGCAGATGAGTGAGGAAGATTGGAGTCACAGGTGGACAACAGAACAGTAACTAGTAAGGCAAAGGGGCAGTACTTTGAAGGTGCTCCTCAACCCCTGAGTGGTCTCTAAAGCCCCTTTCCAAGGCTGGGTCTCTTCTCCATATTCATTTTTCCTCCATCTCTCAACAGCATTTAGCACTGTCAGTTATCCACTTCCATATAGCTTTTATCTATCAGGGAATGAGAGAATCAAAAAGGATGAACAGATGGAGAGTTGGACATTTGGTGCAGTTGACATGAGTACCCAGAAGTTTGGACTACTTTTCTGTAGTCCAAAACTATACAACCATCTTTGGACTGCAAAGCTGAGCTAGAAGTCTCATGAGACTCAGACTCTCCTGTGAGGTTTTATTAATTATTATTATTATTATTATTCCTTGCTGCTTCAGGAATTCTTTCAGAATAGCTTTTCCTGTGGTATTTTGCCACATCTAATTCCAATTCCAGCTTGATTTAGGAAGTCCAAAGATTGGCAAAAATGAATAATACTGACAGTAAAAAAAGTTGACCGAACGTTCTGCAAAAAAAGTTGACCAAATATTTTCCAAAAAGTTCAAGTTCTGTTTAAAAAGTGAGTGGAGGTTGCAGGTACTTATTTTAGCCCAACTGGTCCACCCATCCTTAGTGCAAGCTCAAGGTAGTCTATGGTACAGCATTTGACCACCAGAGAATAGTTTTAACATCAGAACAGCAATAGTTTTATAAAGACTGAGAGTACGTTTCTTTTTGATTCTATTCATGGATGCTAGACTCCTCAAATGAGAGAAAAATGTTAGAGTATGGATTAATACAATAGAAGTTTAATTTGTCTTAGAGATGGCAATATTTTTTGTCAGAGGAAACAATCATTTGGGACATTAACTAAAAGACATCTGCCATAAATAGGCAGGGGATCTATCTCTGAATTTTATATGCTGTATCATTGCCTTTCTCATTGCTAATGAAGAATCTGGTCCCGATTCTCCAGCTGACTTGCATCTTGTGTATTTGTTTATACTTGTACAAAATAGGTGCAAAATGCTATCAACTGAGGATGGCAGCATTTTACATCTGCTTTTATAAAGGGTAAATGACCTCACAAAGTGCAACGCAGTGGGGAAAAATCAGGCAGTCTGTGTGACAGAAAGCACCCCTGCATTCAAACCTTCCACACTACTGTAGTAATCTTTGTACAAGACACGCCTTGTGAAAACTCATAACTTATTCGTAAGTAATATCGTGCTGAAATGTATGCAGCAGTATTATGTATCAAGTGGCAAATTTCCCCCTGCATGGTGTTAAAAATACATGTTCAGACTCACCTAGCCCCACACTGATCAAACAGACCCATCTTGAACGAAGGAGTGTATGCTTATCTTAATTTGCATTTAAGCAGAAAGGGAGAAGGGAGAAAAAGGAAGCTCTCCCAGGTGAAAAAATCCAGAAAACATCCTTCCACACAGACTTTGTCCCCGGGTTCTCATCTGGAAATGCTTTTCAAAGGGAGACAAACTATAAAAGGGGGGGCAAACACCCCCAAGGGACCTCTCCTCTCTCTTCCTGTCCATCTCACACTTGACAGCTGAGAAGACAAAAAAAGCAGCCGATGGACTCTGGGGGAGAGGTCCTGACCTGAGATTTTGGTCAGTAATGCTGTTGAGAGCATGTGGGTAAGAGCTTTACCTTGAATAAAGTTTAATCTGTCAAGTTTAGCACCAGAAAGCATTTTATCTTTATTTTTCTTGTAACCATTTCTGACTGCATTGCCTCTGCTTACTCTCACTTAAAATTTCTCTCTGTGTAGTTAATAAACTTGTTTTATTGTTTTGGCTAATCCCATGTGTTTAAATTGAAATGTCTGGATAACTCCATTTAAGATGGCAAGTTGATGTATATTATTCCCTTAAATGAATAATGGTCTTAATATATTTGAACTGACCAGGTGAGGGCTGGGTAGTACAAGACCTACATTTCTGGGGTAAAATCTGGGACTAGGAGTCTGTTGGGGTCATCCTGCAGTATAACCAAGGCTAGTGAAAGCCAGAGTGACTGGCAGCTAGCTGTTACACAAGCACTTCCGGGAGGGACCTGCATGCTGGCAAGCTGTCTGTGAGCAGTACAGGTTGGGAGCTACAATAGGAAGGCATTGCTAGGCACTCCAGTTGCAGGGCAGGGGAGACAGTCTCCCACTGGCCTGGATTGCACCCTGCTATGTCACACTATTACTCCTATTTCTGAATTCTTTCATTCTCGCTCTGAACACACAATGTGTTTAATATCTTCTGGGTGGGCGGGGGGTGGGAGGGCGTAAACCAAGTCACCATAAGGTTCCAGCTATATCTCAAGATTGCAAGTCTATTTGTCCCCTTACCCGGAATCTTTCCATAGGCACAAGAACCTACCTTGATGTGATGGCACCTGTCAGGAAGGCTAAGGTTAATTTATAACAAGGATGAGAGTGTAGCTAAGAATTAAGTGAAATATCTTACATCAGCCTTTAAGAAATCTAAAAGTGTTACAGAGGAGCTAAAGGTCAGTAGGAAGGCATCAAGAGTTCCCCATGCACTTAATATTTAACCCTGAATTAATCTCGTGGCATCAGCCAGTCTGTCAAAGGGGTGGAGGGTAGGGAGTGCATAAATCCTATTTGAATGGTATCTAAAAAGGTTACATTTTGTAACTTAGTCTGTTGAAGGAACTGCCACTTCATATTACTGCAATATCTTCTTTCCATGCCATCTCAGACCTCTAATGGACTTTGTAACTATCTGCTATCTGAAGCCAGCTAGCGGTCTTCTGGATCAGTACATAGAGAGGCACAAGTATACACCTGGCCTCCCTATCTGCTAAACATTTTTCCAGTAAAAAACAAGGGTCTCTGAGGGATCTATAATCACAGCCACAGCTTCAACATGATGACAAGATTATGTGGCTGCTCCACCTTGTTAAAAAGTGGACTGGGTAAGGGAGGATGTGGGATCCATGTATATGGGGACACATGGAAAAAGGCCTAGAGATGAAAGTGGGAGAAAGACAATGTCTTGGGGAGCAGGGGATGACCAAGAAGGAGAAAGCAGTACAGAGGTAGCTATATAGAGCCTTAAAGGTCAAGATAAGGAGCTTAAATTGGAAGCAGAAATAAAGACTACAAGTAAGGGATCTGAAGGAGGGCTGAACACAGTCCAAAAGGCAAGCAAGTTAGATTATTTCTGTGGCCATGAGGACAACCCAGGAGGTGAGAAATAGTCAGGGCCTGAACAAAGAGTTTGGCAGTGGAGACAGAGAAATGAATGGATCCTGGATATGTTGTTAAACAACCACTAGTAAGTGGTTTGCAACAATATATGTGTGAAGCGAGAAGAAGAAATGACACTGAGGTTGGGAGCCTGAAGGACAGGAAAGAGTGGCATTCTCATCTGTAACCAGGAGAGGAGGATTTGGAAGCAGAAAAGAGTTCAGTCTTGATCATGTTAGTTTGAATCGGCATCGAGACATCCACAGAGGCAGCTGCAAACTGAACGATGTAGGAGAAGACAAGTAGAGAGGTCAGTCTGCAAGTCATCAATGCAGATTTGCTAGCTGAAGCCATCATGTGACCAGATGAAGTCACATGGTGATAAGATGCAAAAAGAGAGAGGTCAGTGCAATGCCTAGGGGACAGTGAAACTGTAAAAAGAAGTGAGTGACCAGGTAGAAAATGCTGGATCAGACATAAAAACATGCTTCCTCTAATACAGTGGTAAACTATTTAAGTCATTAGATTAAGAATTGGAAAACCACAGAATAAACAGGCCATGATACTGCATTAATATAGGATAATGTTCAACCACCACCTGCAATCACTTCATATTTATGCAGTCAAGGTATAATGATGGTGCATCATCATCTACTCAAACCCATTCCTCCCAGCAGTTGAGGAAGGGGAATATGATTTTGCTTTTTCAGCGGTAAGCTCCATTCTTACCTATGATAGAATCCCAGCGATTTTTTTCCTGCTGCCCCAACCCTTATGTGAGAAGGGAATCTCAGCAACATGCTGCAATGCCAATTTGTTTGCTCACTGCTACCTGCCCTTCTGAAAGCATTGATCAAAATCCTACAAAGTGAGATCTGTACAACACATCATAAAGAGTTTTTTGTGGTTCTTGAGCCACCAGCTAAGAATCACTGCTCTAGATTTTCATATGTGCTGAGCATCTGCAGCTCCCAGTACATTCAATGGGGGTAGTAAGTGCTCAGCACTTCTGAACAAGAGACCATTGACCTGTTGCCAGACATTCTTGCAACCAGAAGTCTCCTACCAGTATTTCAGTGGATGAGGCATTCCAACTGTTAGTGGTTAAGAAAGACTCCTAGGGAGGATCTCATACTTTCTTCAGATGTTTACAGCCAGATAAATACATCTTAAATTTGGGATACAGCCAAAGCTATGCTGAGCATGTAATTAAAGGACTTTGGTGTAATTGGTTTTCAAAGCCATCACAAGCATGTGTCAGCAGAATATTAGAAACATGGCATTCCAAATTCTCTCTAGCTGAGTTAAATTTTATGAAATTAAGATGAATATCATCTGGTTTAGTGCACAACTTCCCAACTAAACTGCCCAGCTTGCTTCAAACAAAATCCACTTCACTTTTTTCGGGCTAAGCAGCAGCAGGGTAACATTACCATGAAGAAAAGTCAGAGACCAGAGAAAGGATTATGCTCTTTACACTATAGACAGAGATTGAGTAGATAATGGAGGCGATATTGTTTTATTAGCAGGGCAGGAGGGGTAGAGTCAGCCATAGGTCAAAAAATCTCCCATACAGACCTGTACAGAACTGTACTGTACTTTCGAAAAAGCTATGTATCCTATACATTAGAAAGCAACTGTATGTCATGACATTAGTGAGACTCTGACATGCGCAAAGTTAGCCATATCCCTAAGTGCTTGCAGGAACAGGGCTTTCGTGAATTATTTCATTTCTGGTTTAGCAAAGTACAAGTTAGACAGAGTTTTGCCTGAATAAAGAGTGATAAATAGAGCTCTGTAAAAATGGTACCTTTAATTATTTCCATCTAAATAAAATGTTTTGAATTCATATTCTTTAAGATCAGTTTAAGTGAAAGAGAACCAATTACTCACTGCTTCCTATCAGCTGATTCTTTGCAATCTGTTATTCAGGCTTTGTAATACTAGCTCTTATTGGGGTTACAGACATTATAACAAGAGAGGAAAATAATAGAAAGGAAAATATTTAAAGGACAACAACATGGGAGGAAGACTAATATGCACGTACAAGGAAAATAGAACTGTTTACTTGAATGGATATACAGTATCTTGTACTCCTATTTTCATTTTTCTTTTCATTTTTAACTTTAGTTCACTTAGTTCTTTTTTAAAAAAGGAAAAAAATTGTCTTTCCTTTGTTTCAGAGTAACAGCCGTGTTAGTCTGTATTCGCAGAAAGAAAAGGAGTACTTGTGGCACCTTAGAGACTAACGAATTTATTTGAGCATGAGCTAGCTCACGAAAGCTCATGCTCAAATAAATTCGTTAGTCTCTAAGGTGCCACAAGTACTCCTTTTCTTTCTTTCCTTTGTGTATTTATTTCTGGCTATGGAAGTTGGTAGATTGGACTAATGGTCGTTTATTGCAGTGTTATGATGACCCCTTGTGGTAAAAACTAAATATGCTGTTTCATAAAGAGTTACTCTGAACCTTTTTATGTCAAAGGCTAAATTCTGACCTTAGATCTGCACTATCTTTTCATGTTAATTCTGTTTGACCTCAACTAACTTACCCTCATAAACATGATCTACATGCTATCTGTATTTGTTTCACCACTAGGAAGCTGTCTGGCTATACGTTCTTTTGAAAAATCTCAACCTTTACCCTTATACCCCCAACAAAGTTAATAGGCAACAGTGTCATTTTCTCTCATGGAAACTTGTTAATGCTGAATGACATCTGTGTATAATTTTACATATACTTCTAGTCAACCACAAAATATAAGAGACATGTACTATTCTAGCCACTACTACCCAGAAGTTGCAACAGTAGGTATTGAGCAAGGCCATTCTTTTGGGTGTAGACCAAAAAGATGTTTCTATAAAAAGACAAGTTAACCAAAATGAGGGAACAATCAAGTCACTGTTTTAGCTGACTGCTGCAGTATTTTGGCAATTTTCATTTAATTAGAAAAAAAGTCTTCTATTTATAAAGGCAATACTAAAAAGTTTGTTAATTAGCTAAATTGTGACATAAATCCATTCTGACCCATTGCCAAGGCAGTCTCTTTTTATAAATGTTCCTTGTACCAAAAATCAATGAAGTCTTTTGCTGAATGTAATTCATCTACATGTATTGTATGGTCCAATTCAAGATCCTAGCCCTTATTTTTTAAGGCCATTTTGAGTCCAATATGGGACCCATATATATCTCAAGAGACTGCTTCTCTCTACACCACCACAACATCCAAGATCAGTGAGGACACTTTGGCTTATAGTCCCCACAGTAGAGCTTGTGGGAATAAGGGGCAGAAGTTTTTCAGTGGAGGATCCTTGATTGTGGAATTTGCTTCAGTCAAGGATCCATATGAGCCCAAACCTTACTACCGTAAGGACATTTTGCAAAAAACACTTCTGCACAGGCTTTCTCTTCACAGAGTTTTGAAAGAGCCTCAGCAATATAACCTTCTGTGGCCACAAGTTAGATTTGTTCCCTATTCAAGTACTAATGTGACTAGGGTAGACCAGAGTTTACCTGCTCTGAGGTATTACTTGTTGATATAATACAACCTCAGAGATGTATGTAACAAAAACACTTGCTTTTGGTGAAAGCAATGGTGGAATCTCATGTTTGTATTTTTTTCTCTATTTGTTTTTCTTAAAAAATATCATTGTCCGTTGAGCCAAACAAAAAATAGCAGGTTTAAGTTAAAATGGGGGTTTGTGTGTGTCTTTTAGCAGTAGGGCAGCATATCAAGGCAATGACTATGTGGATACCAAGAGCACAAGTTCTTTTTTCCTTACTTATTATGCTCTACACTGTGAATCCCTTAATCAGAGTTACGCAAATAGACAGACGCATCTAGTTCAAAGTGCTACACTTGGCAATAACTAGTCAACAGCAGGAGTAAGGAGTTCACAGAGTGGCCCTATAGAAGCACCAGGGGTGTTAGCATTTTACACTGCAGGAAAGAGGATGTGTCGAGGAACTTATTAAATGGCCAAATCCTGCTCATTTACTCACACAAGGTCCCTTGGATATAATTCAGTAAGAAGTATCACATGAGAAAGTGACCCTTCAACACTGATAGTATGATAATATATTTGCACAGCACTATCACATACATAAGCATACATGATAGAAAGCCAAGCCTTCACGAAGTTTGTGAGTTTTATTTTGTTTTGTGGAATTAGCATTGAAAGATTTGCCAAGTGATTTCCCACTCCTTTAGACCATACGCGCCGATTCCGTGGGTGCTCCAGGGCTGGAGCATCCATGGAAAAAAATTAGTGGGTGCTCAGCACCCACCAATGGCCCCATGGATCAGCTCCTCCCCCTCTTTCCCAGTGCCTCCTGCCTGCTGCAGATCAGCTGTTCAGTGGCTTGTAAGAGGCGCTGGGGGCAAGGGGTGGTGCGAGCACAGGATGCACTTGGGGAGGTGTGGAATGGGGCAGAAAGAGGTGGAGTGGGGGTGGAGTGTCGGAGGGGCCTTTGGGGAAAGGGTGAAGTGGGGGCAGGGCCTGGGGCAGGGAGGGGGTCGAGCACCCCTGGGGAAATGAGGAAGCTGGCATCTATGCTTTAGACATATAATGATGTTCAACCTAAAGAAAGTTTAGGACAGAGCGAAAAAGGACTGACAAAATGTTACACGTGGTTTCCAGAGACACTAAAGAGATTTGCATCTGTACAGACATTGCCTATAAAAATGAAAGGCAGGCTGTCCTGTAGTAAGTATTAGAAACTCATTGTATTTGCCTAAGTGAAGAGTATTGTTTAGACAGCCACTGCAATACCTGTAAGTGATTAGATACAGTGGTGAGAGCACTACAGAACATCCCACAATAGATAGGTAGCACCTAGTTACCCTGCATCTCACATTGCACCTCAAAGCGGCTTTTCTATGACAGCTCTCCTTTGAAAGGTTAAATTTAAAGTGCTGTAAGGATGATAGCGGGAAGGACAAGTATTTTCTTTCAGTGACATATCCACTTTTCTCAATTTGCCTGTGGGTGGATGTGGGGGTTGTTTTTTTAATATGTACAAGACAGAACAGATCTATCTCTCTCTTCCATAGTTGGATGAGCTCTGCTTACAAACTTGACCCAAAACACATTTTGATTTTCAAGAAATCGCCATTCGAGTCCAATGGGGGCTACGGGAAGCAGCACGGACCGAGGGATGTGCTGGCTGCCGCTTCCCGCAGCCCCCATTGGCCTGGAACGGTGAACCGCGGACAGTGGGAGCTGCGATCGGCTGAACGTGTGGACGCTGTAGGTAAACAAACCGCCCCATCCTGCCAGTGGATTTCCCTGACAGGCTGCGTGCCAAAGATTGCAGATCCCTGGTCTACAACCAATTGCAGGTGAAAGGACACACCATTTAAACATCAAACATATTAGGTGGTAGAGATGTAAATATAATCATTTGCCGATCCCTGTTATAGACACAAAATTGGAGATCAGATTGAGGCCCTTTAGCATCTGGCTCACAGGGAAGAGGTGCTGCCCAAGAGAGTGCCATCTTAGATAGTTACTTTTCTGACTACAGCCACATTTCAATGTAATTGATCACAGCCTATGTTCAATTTATATACTACATTGAAGCCATTCAAAGCGCTGAAAATGAAGCTGAGTGTTTAAATGCAGAGGGCAGACAGCTATTGTAGTTTTTGCTGTTGGCTTAACCCTCTCCCTGACACCACAAGGGAGGTGCTATGCACCTGATCTCAATGCAGCTGAGCACTAATCAAGTATACACACAAGTCTCACCTAACAGGCATTAAAGTCCTTTTCCTCCCCTTTTTTAGCTTAAGGCCAAGTGTGCAGCCACTTCTGATCCAAGAGATCAATTTGATGATAATTAGCACATACACATTTTAATTTTAGAAAATGCCTTTCAACAGCAGCTGTGAAACACCACAGGAAATGACGAAGTCAGACAGTCATCATTCTTATATCAATTAAGCTTAACACATTACTGATCAAGTTCACACAATTTGAAATTTTATTTTGAGTCCAAATCAAAAGGGGGAAGCCTAAAAAGACCATTGAATTTACATCAATGAGATTGTTCTTGTAAGATCTGTATTTTAATAAGGTACTTTGACATTTGAATGACCAGAGCTTGAGTATCCTGACACAGTTTTGGGGAAGTCGTATCTTGGAGGTGACCTCTAGATGCTCATTCCCAAGGCCTATGAAGGTCAGGAACTTCGCTGAGGATCCTTTCTTGGCTGGAATGTTTGGGCCTGATCCAATGCCCATTGAAATCAATGGAAAGATTCTCATTGAAGTCAGTGTGTTCTGGATCAGGCCTGACACAAAGAGGGATGAGGTGCTGACTCCATCTCTTAGTACACACCAGAAGTATTCAGTATTTGTCTCAATTTTTGCATTCTGTTCTCCTGGACTGTGACAGAATCAGCCAGAGGGAAGGACTGATGGGGAAAAAAATCAAGAAGTATTGTAAGGTAAGTCACTCCAGGTGTCGGGACAAACAACTATCAAGGTCTTGGGCAGATAGTGTTTATCTGGCTGTCACAGTCTTACCACACATGAACAAGCCAGGCACAGGTAAGAGACAATAATGACATGCCAGGCCTTACTTCCTTTAGGGAGGCTCTGGAAGGCAGCAGTGTCTCTCACATTTCCTGAACCCAGACAGGCTTCTCTCTCTGAGTGAGAGCTGGAGATTTGATCTTCTTCCCAGTCAGCCCCCAGCTAAGTTGTGTTCTTCCCTTTTAACTACTCTCTCCAAGCCTGAAACCTACCGCAGGTGTAGCAGGGCAGGACTGATTAAGCCCAAAGAAGGTCATTAACCCTTTCCTCACCAATGCAGGCTTTGTATACCCCATCACACTTCAGGATGAGGTAGGACATCAGGGTAGTAATCTTGCATTTTTTACACATTGCTTTCTACACAGGAGTGCAAATGACAATTTTTTCTTTTGTAAAAACCAGACATTTACAAATTATATGAGTTTCTTGATTAGCAGCATCTGCATTCAGGCAATTGAGTGCAATCATTGTTCAATATCTGATCAGAGATGACCTAAAAAAACCTGACCCTAATATATTCAAGAAGTATAAAAATCCAATTCAAGTTTAATTGTACATTCTAAGTCCAGCTCCAAATCACTTTATGTAAAAAGTGGTTAAATCCTTTGCCCCTTCTTCTGTCTCTCCTTAGCCCATAGCAGATCCCAGCTCTGATTCTGACAGGAAGGAGTTAGATTTGTTGTCTGGCTGATTAGCTGGTGTTTTGTAAGCATCAAGCAAAGTGTAGCCAAACTACATTGGGAGCAATAAACAGGAAGAAACAAGTCAGAAAATCCAACCACGAGCTGACTGGAAATTAGTGACTATTCGTCATCACCTTCAAAAGAGAAGCACAAGACTTAGTACTCAAGGCTGTCACTTCCACAAAACAGCACAGAGATTAAGCCCTCTTCATCACCATGCTGGGGTACTCAGAGTTTTACTTCAATGTGGACCATGGCTACCTGGAGGGGCTGGTCCGAGGTTTTAAAGCTGGGATCTTGACGAATGCAGACTACATCAACCTAGTGCAGTGTGAAACACTGGAAGGTGAGTCTGTTCGTTTACCTTATCGAGAGACAAATACTGTTGGCTAGATCACTGATGAAAGTTAAAAAAGAGAAAGGTGAGAAAAAGAAAGATGATAAGGGATAATGTAATTGAAAGCAAGTAGTAATCCTGTTTTTCCCTTTTGGAAACGTGCTAGAGAATATAGAATCATAGAATCATAGAATATCAGGGTTGGAAGGGACCTCAGGAGGTCATCTAGTCCAACCCCCTGCTCAAAGCAGGACCAATCCCCAGCAAAATCATCCCAGCCAGGGCTTTGTCAAGCCTGACCTTAAAAACTTCTAAGGAAGGAGATTCCACCACCTCCCTAGGTAACGCATTCCAGTGTTTCACCACCCTCCTAGTGAAAAAGTTTTTCCAAATATCCAACCTAAACCTCCCCCACTGCAACTTGAGACCATTACTCCTCATCCTATTTAATAGGAGTGAAGTCAATATGGTTCTATAGAAGTTACTCAATGAATCTATAGGTTGAGATTTTCAAAGGGATTGATACCCTACTTACAGTTTTTTCACCATACTACACAGAATTATATATCTGTATAGGATGGTTCACAAAAACCTGGAAAAAGCTTATCATCTGGTACTAAATCCATAGGATTTTCCCATAGGATTTAGGACTGTGTTACTGCATGGTTTTTAGATCATTAAGAGAGTTTCCATTTACAGGGGGAAAACCTGGGTTTTAGGGAGATAAAGTTGTATTACTATTAAACGAAGAAAGGCTTTTGTGAAGGTGACTTTGTTGCAGAGGAGACGGGAACATGCAGTTGTTTCCAAAGCAGCTTTTCTGCGGGTAAGACTGGCCACAGACTAGATCATGCAGATTTGTGAGAATAGATAAGGAGATGATCCTTCTCCAGGCATTTCTGAAAAAACAACTTACAAGCAGAAAACTTCTTTTGCAAGTAAATGAACACAGACTTTCTTCTGTATCTGAGAGTAATAACAGCAATTATTTAACCAAAATCTTTTACACTTAGGAATTGTATTAGGTAAAATTATCAGCATAATGACTAGAAATGCAAGTTCATTGTGTCTGGAAAATTAGCAGCTTTGCTTCTGCAGTGATGGTAGCAGAATCGGTAGGAAGCTCAAACTTGCCCACAACACTCATCCCTCCCTCCTTACAAGGCTGGACTAGTGGATCTTACAATAGCCTGGAAGTGTGACCAGTTCCTGTAACCTTTCTGTACTAGTGAATATGGCCTAAGGAACTTATCAGTTCTACAGATATATTCCAGCTACAGCAGGTAATTTCCATGAAACAAATATCTCCTGCTCAATGAATGTACAAGCTCTACTTCAAAATGCTGAGAGAAATAACTGACAGAGTGACTGAGTTATTAAACACAGTGATCTTTCTTCCTTTATGTCTTCTGTGCTCTCCAGGAGACAAACAGGTGATGTTCCCTGAGTCTCCTCAGAGTATAAATTTGCTCCATAGCTGTTTTCTCAAAGAGTGAAGAAATTCCTCACTTTGTGAAAAATCTTATTTTTCATACATTTAAAAAAATACCCCATCTTTTCAAAAAGTGATCATTCAAGAAAATACTTAATGGGGTTCTGGAAAAACAGAAACAACACTAAAGAAATTCTGGTTCATTTAAAAATTAAGATATTGTTAAAGAGAAAACAATTATTAAAAATGTATCTGCCTTTCAAAAGTACTGTATGTGTTCATGATGTTTTACAGACAGATAAGTGTAAGAAGCCAAGATCCTTCTCTAAATGAGCTTTGCAGTATAAATTAATTCTAATGAGGCTTTTTTTTTTAAATCTTGCTTCCTAATTTTAACTTTACTTTAGAATCCACACACATTAGAGCCGTAGTCTGTAGCAATCCCCCTGCTGTCATGGGCTTTTGTATAATTGTATTCTCCCCATTTAACTCTTCAGTGTTTTCTTCCTTAGTAGCATTTGGCAATTTAAAAAAATAATACTAGATTCCCTCTTATACCCCAAATTTAACAGTGACAACCAAAACCAGAGTGTCAGAATTACACCCATTACTATTTACATTAGGTGTGGGCAATAATTTTCGCCACTCCACAAATTTTGGTAAATTGTCACAGGCCGCACATTTCTACTATATTAATGGAGGAGGTGTGGGGTCTGGGAGGAAGTTTGGTGCAGGAGAGGGCTCTGGGCTGGGGCAGGGGGTTGTGGTGCAGGGTCTGGGAGGTTGCAGGAGGGGGTTCTGACCTGGGGAAGGGGGTTAGGGTGCAGGAGGTGGTGCGAGGTGGAGGCTCTGGCCGGAAGGCACATACCACAGGTGGCTCCTGGCCGGCGGTGCAGCAGGGCTCAGACAGACTGCTTACTTGCCTACTGTGTCCCCTCCTGGAAGCAGCTGCAGCTATCTGCTGCTGGCAGTCTCTGCGTGCCCCTTGTGGGGAGGGGGTAGCAGGTCTCTGTGCGCTGCCTGTGCCTGCGCCTGCAAGCACCACCCCCACAGTTCCCATTCGCTGGTTTCCGGCCAATGGGAGCTGTGAGGATGGTGCTGGGGGTGGGGGCAGTGCGCAGAGCTGTCTCCCCCTTCCCCCCAGCCAGAGGCACGCAGAGACATGCCAGTAGTAGCCAGTCACTTCCGGGAGTTGCGTGGGGCCACGGCAGGCACGCAGCCTGCCTGAGTGCCCCGCTGCACTGCGGAACTTTTAGTGGCCCAGAGATTGCGAGGGGGCAGCCAAAGAACCTGGCGGGCTGGACAGAAATGTTAGATGGGCTGGATCAGGCCCGCGGGCTGTATTTTGCCCACCCCTGATTTACATGCACTATATCCTAATAATAATAACTACAAGACTATAGGTTAGAACTTTGCACTTCCTTGAAAATCTTAGGATGAGTCAAGAGTGGCAGTGAATACTCAGCCCAGAGGGAGAAGGGGCTAATATGGGGGGTCATGGGCTGCTCCAAGTGCAGGAGAGGCCTCCTGTCTAAGTTACTGCAATTTTTGAGGGGCTGCCACACAGCCAGGAATCTCTGCATCAGTGTACTGCTTCCCTGCCCACAACACAGTCCATACATCAGGACCTGTGATGGGGTTATTGAAAGGAAGCCTTATGGTTGTCTCCACAGTACCTGTGCTGAGGGAAATCCTCTTTCAGCCTCAGCTGGGGCTTTTAGGGTCCCCATATGCCATTCTGGCCCTTTTACACAAAGTTAGGAGCTGGCACATTGGTGAGGGTCTCACCCTCAATATTTTACCCTCATAACACCTATGTGAAAAGAGGATAATACTAATTTCTTATTTCTTAGATAGGTAGCTAAGTCACAGAAGAATTAGAGGCCCAGTTCTGCCACCATTAACATCAGTGAGAGTAGGCCCTCTAAGTAGGCCCTTACCTGTCCCAATATAGGCTGTGACCCTAGCAGTGGAAAGTCCAGCCAGAGCTAGATGATGTCCATAAGGCATGATGCAGGGACAAAGCACTGGGAGATATGGTAGAGAGATGAAGGGCGTTTCAGTGGTTAGATTGCTATCCTAGGACTCAGGAGACCTGGTTCAATTTCTTGCTCCACCACAGACTTCCTGTGTGACCTTGAGCATATCACTCAGTATGTACCTCAGTTCCCCATCTGTAAAATAGGGATAATAGCACTTTCCGATCTCACAAGGGAGTTGGGACAACAAACACATTCAAGTGTGTGAGGTGCTCAGATGCTACAGTAGTGGGGGCAATATAAAATACAGAAGATAAACAGATGGGCTGATTCAGTGCTTTTTGGGAGCAGTTCCCAGGGAATCCTCTTCGATGGAGTCCCAGCTGCAGCTGAAGGTAGACCTCCATAGGAAGGAAATGCTACTACCTTTGCTGTCCCTAGCTATCTTAGAGTTTTATACTGCTCACCGTCACCATAGCATATGAGTGCCTTCAGCATAAAAATCGATAGCAATAGCAAAGTCCCTTGTGGACTTTGTGGAGTCTGACACTTCTTTCTTTACGGGGTTAAACTCTGCTTGAGGCACCGGTTTTTGGGGGGAGGTGGGAGGTTGCAAGAGGTATGAAAATAAAAACAGGTGTTTGAACTGTGAGCATCACTTATGGTGGAAACTTATTGGCAGCTAAAGGCATGGCATCTCCCTCTCTCTCTCTCCCCCAACGGTCTCATGTAGATACTGAAAGGAATAAATGATGTGGGTTCCCATGGGATCCTGCAGGTGAGGGGTTTTAGAAGAAGGAGCAGTTACTCATCATCACTCTGAGTTCTGCTGGAGTGGAATGATTGGAGTCTCTGTAGTGATGGGCCATTTACTCCTGTTATATCATGTAGGTGTATTAGTAATACTTTGGGTCCACTGTGTCAAAGCTGAAGGGATGTCCAGCAGTATGGGCACTGACACCTTGTGTCCATGGCCATGAGGAGACAGTCTTTTAATGTTGTGAGAGCAGTCTCCTTGCTCTCCCCAGTCTGAACATTGATTGTGAGGCAACAAAGATGTTGGCTGATGTCACGTATTGTTGGAGCTTGGTGGTTACTACTGGCTCAATTATTTTGACCAGGAACTGGAAGTTGGAGACTGGACAATAGTGGAGAGCTCCTCAGGGTCAAGCGTTGGCTTCTTGAGGATTGGATGAACGATGTAATTTTTTCAAGTAATTTGGTTAATGTGCTTCTCTGAAGGAGTCACTATTTCCATTAGTAGTGGGCATAGCTACTGTTCTCTGGCTTTTACCAGCAAGAGGAGCAGGGATCTATTTAATAGGTTTGTTACTTCAATAATTTTTCAGAGTTTCTTCATCTTTGGCATGTGTGATGAGGCCAAACTCAGTCAGCAGTGATGGGGCAGATAATACAAGCTGGTCACAGGTGGAATTTTCTTTCCCAGTTAGCTCAATACATATTCTACAACTACAACCATTACTTGACAGGGACCCCATCCTGAAAAAAGTCTTTCTGCCCTTCAAACAACTCCCTTACCTCTCCAAGCTAATCATCAGAAGCAAGCTCCCCATAGACCAGAACACACTACCTCAAAAGCAGCACCAAACCCTGCCAGAACAACAGATGCAAAACCTGCAAACATATCTTCACTGCAACACCCTCCCACCACAACACACCTTTGACAATCCATGAGTCCTAACCATCCTTGTCACAACCTGTGATGTACCTTATCCAATGCACTAAATGCTCCAATAGCAATGATGTGAGAGAAACCAGACAATCACTACACTCTTTAATGAACTCTTACAGGAAAATGATAGAAGGCAAAGACTATGTCTACACTAGTACTTTTGTCAGTAAAACTTGTTGGTCGGGGTGTGGTTAAAAAAACCCAGACAGACGTAAGTTTCACTGACAGCAATGCCCGTGTGGACAGTGCTATGTCAGCAGGAGACACTCTCCCACCAGCATAACTACTGCCACTCATTGGGATAGTTTAATTATGCTGACAGGAGAGCTCTCTGCTGTTGACATAGAGCGGCTACATGGGAGACCTTACAGTGGTGCAGCTGCAGCAGTGCAGCTGTGCTGCTATTAGGTCTCTAGTGTAGTCATAGCCAAAAACACCCTATCGCCTGTAGGCGAACACTTGTAGCAAAAGTGATGACTCTATATCTGACCTATCAGTCCTGCTCCTCAAAGGAAACCTTCACAACACTTTCAAAAGACAAGCCTGAGAGTTTACATTCATAACTTTGCTAGACACCGAAAATCATGGACTAATTAGAAACACTGGATTTATGGTTTATTGCAGCAATCTGTAACCCACTAACAACTCCCCCAGCAGCTTCTCCCCTCCCCTTTCCTCCCTATGACTGATGGGGTGTTAAGAGGCCACTTCACCTTGAAATATGTGATAATTACTTACGCTAAACATTCTGTTCAAACCTTGTATTTAGATCTGATGAAGTGAGCTGTAGCTCACGAAAGCTCATGCTCAAATAAATTGGTTAGTCTCTAAGATGCCACAAGTACTCCTTTTCTTTTTGCGAATACAGACTAACACGGCTGTTACTCTGAAACCTGACACTTCTTAGTTTCCCAGACCTGAAGAGCTCTGTGTAAGCTCAAAAGCTTGTCTCTCTCACCAACAGAAGTTGGTCCAATAAAAAATATTACTTCACTCACCTTGTCTCTTTAATATCCTGGGACTAACATGGCTACAACACTGCATACA
The DNA here is from genome assembly GCF_965152235.1 of Eretmochelys imbricata. Classification (NCBI taxonomy): domain Eukaryota; kingdom Metazoa; phylum Chordata; order Testudines; family Cheloniidae; genus Eretmochelys; species Eretmochelys imbricata. The sequence goes on along the minus strand of NC_135573.1, from coordinate 48,530,570 downwards.
ATACATATTCTGATGATCTTATCAGGGGAGCATGTTAACAGCTCTTTGCAGAGCTTGATACTTGAGACTGGTGTCTGGATTATGCAGTATGGATTGACTAGCCACCTCACTCCAGAGAGGAAGGCCCCTTAAGAGTGTCTGGTTTCAGAGTAGCAGCCGTGTTAGTCTGTATTTGCAAAAAGAAAAGGAGTACTAGTGGCACTGTAGAGACTAACAAATTTATTTGAGCGTAAGCTTTCGTGAGCTACAGCTCACGTCATCAGATGCATTCAGTGGAATACAATGTAGAGTAGCTGTATCCCAAGATGCTAGGAGTGCATTTGTGAGGAGTAAATCAAGGCAAATGAGTCAGTGGCACAGTTGGAAATAGATCACAGGAAGCTTGACTCCTATTCCTCTCTGATGACGCAGTAATGTACTCTAACCTCTACATATTAGTTTGATATATTTAAAAAAAGAAAGAAAGCTAAATTATCACTTTTCATCTTCATAGAAAATGTAGGTATGTGATACAAAATATGGGTGAGTATAAAAAGATTTTTAATATATTTAGACTTGTTTTTAAGCATAATTATATTTATGTCGGATTGTTTTATCGTGCTTATATTTTTCCTTGATCTAGCGAGATTAAGCTGAGTATTTTTTCAGTTAGAAAAGAAACCTGTACTGCACCACTCTGGATACTTCCAGTTATCTGACTCCATTGTCTATGTGCTTGAAAGGACATAACCTTTACAAATGTTTTGTCAACAGAATCTTGTGTTTAATATTGTAAAGACTTGTTTAACATGATTTCCTTCATAAGGAATTAGTTAATACTGGCAGCATTCAGTCTGGTGCAGGAAGACCTAGAGAAACACTAGCAGATGCACAGGTACTAACTGGAGTGAGTTAGTTTGACAAAAGGAGTGTGTTGAATGTGATCACTATAATGGGCCCAGTCGGGTGGTTACTCTGTGTCTGTTATTGAGCGCAACAGAACATTTGTACAGTATTCAGAAAGGCTTTGTTATCAAGGCACTATAGCAAGTCTACTACTTTTTGCTAACTGCCACTTCGGAATTCATTTGTAAATGTAATAATTGTGAATCACAAAAAACATATTATCCCAAACTCTATCACTTACAATAGTGCCACTAGAGCATATGAAGCTATTATTTTAGAATATGTCAGTGGCTTTTTCTTTTTTAAATGGAATGAATGCTGAACAGGTCTGAATACTAAAAATAAATCCAAATCCCTTGTTCTACCATCAGTATTGGAAAATGGTCATAAAGCCAGGGGACAATAGTTAAGGGAACTCATATTGGGAATCCTTTGGTGGCATAGGGTTTCTGTAGTGACTTCCGCAGACCCTCCCAGTGCAGGAAGCATGGACAGGATTTTCCTATGTCTATGACCCAGCTTCTAGAATAGCCCTTTGGAGTTGCTAACAGCAGAAGTTAGAAAAGTCCAAATGTCAGGGCCCAAATGTCAGAAGAGCATCAGAGTGACTTTTCTTGAGCTGTGCTGTACAGAACTTGGCTGGAGCCTGTTTCTGGGCTAAGCAGTACCATTACAAGTATACATCTGAGTGTTGATATATCTTCATATATATAGGACCATAGTCCTCCTGGAGATATAAATAATCAATCTGAACAATGGAAGAATTCTCTAATAAAGTTATAGGGCCAAATTCACTCCTGATTTATCCCAGCTTCTACCCACATAAATTAGGAGCTCTGGGGCCAGACAGTCAACTGGAGGCAGGTTACGGTGGTGCAACAGCACGCTTAGGAAGTGGGTAGTGAATAAAGCTGACTGGAGAAGAGGTGAGATAGAGCAGGTGGGAGAATGTGCTGTTTCACCCCATCACCACTGCAGTGTCACTGGTGGGACTCTATGGAGATTACGGCAGCCCTGCCCTAATACAACCTCTGAGGAGCTACGTACAATTTGCATCTCCTATAATATGTAAAAAAGCCTGGTTAGGAAAGGAAGGTGCAAATCTGTGCTAGCCCTGCACTTGCTCTAAATGAAGATAATGACAAAATTCCCTTTGACTTCACTGGAAGATGATCAAGTCTTAATATGGAAATATAGGGTAAAAACACCGAAATATGTAAAGTTATTCCAGTTGGTTCTATTTCTAGTGTTGTGACAGTTTATCCTCATGGTCTTTTCTGAATCTATTTGTAGACTTGAAATTACATCTACAGACCACAGACTATGGCAACTTCTTGGCCAATGAAACTGGCCCTCTCACCATTTCCACCATTGATGACAAACTGAAAGACAAATTACTCACAGAATTTCAATACTTTAGAAACCATGCCTTTGAGCCACTTGCCACGTTTTTGAACTTTATCACGTAAGTTAAGTTACCTCTTTATTTCAATTGCCACATTATTCAAAGTAAGTCAGGGTAAATTTCTTGTTCTCGCAATTTACACACAGCTGGCCAATAAGTGAAATTTATTTAATACTGTACCATTTTTAAAAAGTGTAACTCAGTGTTTAGAAATCTAAATAAAAGTCTGTTCTTATTTGTTACATCATGAACTAACAATTTCAAAGTTGTATTACTTGTTTGGCGTGGAGGAGGTGAGATGGGGAGGAGAAATTTACATTTTTCAAAAGATAATTGTTTTTAAATTAGGGTTTGGATTTTTGGGGCAAGATGAAGAAACTAATGATATAGAAGATAGGAGTTCTAATGCAGAGTACATACTCTATATTTCCATCCAGATAGCAAACTCTGCATCTTGTTTCAAGGTGGCAATCTAAATATGAATTTCTGTGGTCTTTAGTGAGATGTTTAGATCTTAGTAGCTTTATTTTTGAAAGATCTAAGTGCTATTTGATCTGGTCTTGACTTTAACAACATATTACTGAGAGAACATAGGCCTGATTTATGTTGGTTTGGATCCTTTAGCAAAATCACCTCTTCTCTGTAGTAAACACTTCAGTACACATTCTTATCTTATCTTTTAATACATGGTGACTGTGACAAACTTGCAAGACTTCCCAGCTTAGTTTGGGGTAGTAATATTTTTTCCTGACACAAAAGTAAAGTATCATTAATTTTTTCCTCAGTATCATCATAAAGATTGCTGAGTTCATTTTGTGCATGGACTAATAAACATGGTGATTCTGAAAGACCGCACTAGGACAGTTATGCACTAGAACCATGCAAAATTCACAATTCTTATTTTACAGAATTTCGTTCAAAAATTATTGCTGTTTTCATTTCACAGTTTTGCATGCACACATTCCCCTCCCCCATCAGCATACACTGTGGTGTTTTGCAGTAGGGATAGTACTTTCGTAGTACATCACATACCTTTCACTTCACTAAGCTACATGTCCAAAATCCTTTAATCTCCTTTCAAAATTTGCATAGGAAATTCAGAATCAGCGAAACAAAACTGAAGAGTAATATCCATTCTTTAAATGTCACAGGTAAAACACTATGGAAATCTATTCTGTCCACATGTGTTACAGCCCCAAAGTTCCTCAGGGTCACAGCAACATGATGTCCATGAATGATAGGTTTTGCATTTCAATTTCAGAGTTACTGAAAAGGTCCAGATCATTCACTCTCATGGTAAACCCACAGAAGACTGCTAAGAGGGAAGAAATCTCTGTGAGGATCCCTATAGCCATGGGGCTGGTCTCAAGGATGCTGAGGGATCTGCAGGAGGCGAGGATCTTCCCCTGAGCTCTGTAGTTATAGTGTCCACCAGTCATGATAGCTCACTTAAAAGAATAACTCCATCAGCAGAAGTGGTTCTAGAGGAACTTTGAATACAGGCACGTTAGATACTTGCAGTTATCCTTATGTTCCCCATGGGAAACAGCAGTATCCCCAAATAGCAACAGCTTCTAGTTCATCAGATGTACTTTTGATGCAATATATTAGTAGATCTTAAATCAGAATCACATCCTGAGGCTGCAATGCTGCATAAGAAGACTTACCATACATTCATGCTTACTCCTTTCTTTAGAACAAGTCCAAAAGCATTTATATGTCAAAGCAACACCAGCGTTCAAAATTAAGGTTATCTAGCAGCCATTTTTCTGTCTATGAGATGTTGATATTTGAATAGATGAAAACAGAGCAAGTACTTTGGTGGTTTATGGTCTGTAGGGTTTTTTTTTATATTTAAGAAATAAATAATGTTGTTTTGTAACCTTTTTTTCAAACTCAGGTACAGCTATATGATTGACAACGTGATTCTGTTGATAACTGGTACACTGCATCAGCGACCCATAGCTGAACTTGTTCCCAAGTGCCACCCTTTGGGCAGTTTTGAGCAAATGGAAGCAGTCAGCATTGCCCCAAACCCTGCAGAGCTATTCAATGCAATTTTGGTTGACACACCATTAGGTATGAAAATGTAATGATCTGTCTGCAGATGCTCCTCTTCACATATTCCTGATAATTTCATTTCAGAACACACCAGCAGTTGTTTCACCAGATATTATATGATTTGATAATTTAACCTATGAGTAATTGGCAAGTGAATTGCAGGACAAGATGCAGTTTTGAAGTGGTATTTTGTGCATTTCACAAAACAATTTTAAAATAAGACAGTTGATTAACAATTTTTATTTAACCCGAATAGAAGTCACATATAGAAAATATGCTACTCTAGATCAAATTTTTATAGCTTACTTTCAGAAATATCAAGGGACTCTGATAATGGTTGAATTCTTATTTCAGAAGTGTACTGTAAACATATGCCAACAGCTGTTTCCATAAATGAATCATTTAGGACAACTCCTGCCCATGCCTCTTTAGGTGCCAAGGTCCCTGGTAATGGCACCAGTTATTATTATTAAATATTTATTTTATGGCAGTGCCCAAAAGCCCCAGCTGCGTGTGGGCACCCATTGTGCTTGGCACAGTGCAAACACAGAAAGAGACGATCCCTGCATTGAATGGTTTACAATCAAAAGATAAAACAGACCAAGGAATGAGGTTGTGGATATAATATACAAGCAAAAGAATATGGTGAACAATTGGCATAGCTTTGATAGTTACACTTACAGTAATTTTAAGTTATTCAACTGCACAAAGTGGGATAGGATTTTGTGTGCACCCATGTGCTATGTTGAGCCCCACTCTGTAGGCATTCCCTGCGTAAAGGAGCTAGAGCAGGGATAGACTGGGGAAAGATTGGGGCTGGAGGATCCTTTGTTATATGGAGCCTCTGGTCCTTCCCCATATACAAAAACACACACGGAAGAGGTATGGCTAGGGAAGGGAGGCTACACCACCAATTGGGTTGGAGTACCCTCTGCAGAGCAGCTCCATGACCTGGGAAGGAAGATTCTTCTCTTCATTCCACTCTGGAAATCTCCCCAAAGCCCAGCCCAACTACTTGTGCTAAGTGCTAGGGAGTAGGTTAGGGCCTTAAAATAATTACTCTGTTAGGCATCCCCATCTGATGCTCTCTGGAGATTTGGGCACTGACAGCTAGATTGATTTCCCTTGTAGCAAAATCCCAGCATATAGAGAAAAATTAAGAGGATTTCACATATTTACCTTTCTGTTTTTCCTCCCACTTCCCCCTCAAATTACCTTTTATTGAAACCACAACTCCTTGATCGCTACCACAGAGTTTGTAGATTGCTACTGGTCAGGGATACTCACATATCTCCATATGAATTTATTCTGTAATTTAACAATTTCTGCTTTCAGCTCCTTTCTTTCAAGACTGCTTGTCTGAAAATGACTTGGATGAAATGAACATTGAAATAATGCGAAACAAACTGTACAAGGTAAATGCTTCTTAGAATACTATACTGTGAACTTCCTATAAAAGTGAAAAAAAATCACAAGAAAATGATAGAACATCTGGAATTTGAGAACTATCATCATGTTCTATTTTTTAAAATGAAAATGCTGTGGGTGTAAACTAGTGTCTTAATCCATTTGCTTACGATTAACTAAAAGTCATTTTAAGTTGTCAACCAAACATCACAGCATTGTTGGATCTTAAGACATCCATAATAGGTTTTCTAGACTCCCACAATTTTTGGCATGACTAACCTTTCTCTTATTTACAAAAGGTAAATAACTTGAAGATTTCTAATTACTTCGATTCTACCACTTTAAATTCCATTTAGTAGAGTTCATTATTGACATTGTCTATGATCAGTAGAGTTGATTGAATTTTTTCAAATTTTGAAGTTTTAGTGTACATTTTTGAATGTTGACAAAAGGGAAAAATTGATGAAGTGTGTTAATTTTTTCAACCAGCTCTACATTTAAACTAAGTGTTTTGCTTAATTTTAATCCTGCTTTTTCTAGTCTGTAGCATTGCTACAGCAGCTTGTGAGAACAATTTCTTCTTTGTAGTATCTCATTCTGCACTTATTGGATGTTTACTGTAGCACGCAGTGATACTGTAGCATAGTGATTTACATCTTCTCAGTGCTTTACGAATATTAATTAGTACATAGGACCATATCATATCACAGGCTATTTCCAGACTATACATATTTCATTCCCATAAATTTTCGTCCTAATCCATTCTCTTCAAACCTTTTAGTATCCTATTTGTTCAGCTATTTTCTTTCTTCCTTTCACAGCTGATGCCCCAAATTGTATGCAATATTCCTGTAATAGTGCAAAAGGGAAAAACTATTCATTTGGTCTTACAAGTATTATTTATACCTCCCAAGTCTGCATTTGCTTTTTAAATATTCAGTGCATTATTACCATTCATATTTACATTTTCATCAACAATTACACCCAGGGTTTTTATTCTCCCACATTACTACTGTCCAGCCACTCATTTTCTTATAACATATAGCTTTAATTTTTATATCCTATGTGCAATGCTTGTTAAATTATCCTTGTTAAATCTCTTTATATCCCTCTCTTCTCACTCCTCCAAATTATTGGGGGATCATTCAATATCTTCTAAATTATTAAAAATTTCCGCATTCCCTGCCTTCAGATTAATGTCAGCTCTGAATTTTATCAATGAATTGTTTAGCCCTTCCTCCAGATGGTATTGTCCTGGGTCCATCATGGAACCCCACAGACAGATTCTCAATAGGTTGCCTCCATTTATGGTTAGCTGTTTATTATGTGGAGCTAGAGACTGCTTCCTTTAATAAGATTCTGTGATGTTGTAGCAAATGTCTTTCCACAACTTAATAGTAACAATGCCCTTAGAGGGGATCATAGAAAAAACAGCATGTAACTCAGAAAAATATTTACTATCACAAAGTTTACTTCTCGGGCACACAGGGGTTTCACTAAACAGATCATGTGCTGAGAAAGTTCCAAGGCAATTGGAGTGAGACTCCTCACCAGTGGCAGTGGATGTGCTGTACAGCCCCAAGCTGCAGTAGCTTTGTTGGCTGATGTGACCTAACTCAGGGTTTTGAGAGGCATGGGGCAGAGATTAGCTCATGTATCCGCCTAGTTACAGACTCACAGCTGTAGCACCTGTCCCCAACCCCTCCTCTGCATTGGACTGCTGAGTTTCCCTCAGCCATTTGCTTCCTGTGCAGTGGCAGTTCATTGGATCTGGAGTCCAGAGGCCTTCAGCACCCTCTTTGGAGAGCAGGGAGAGTGCAGTATTTGTCCATTACATCCTTTAGACGTTACTAACATTTTAAGAGGAAGACATTTTAATTTTTCAGGCTCAATCTAGTAAAGCATTTAAACACATGCTTACCTTTAAGTATGTAAGTAGTGCCATCAATTTCAACTGGAATACCCACATGCTTATGTGCTTTGCTGGACTGGGGCCTTAATGAAGTTCTATATAAAATGTGTCTTTTTCTCCCTCTTTTCTCCTAGTCTTATCTCGAGGCTTTTTATAAGTTCTGTGAAAAACAAGGAGGCACCACAGCAGAAATAATGTGCCCTGTTCTTGAGGTAAGAAGAGTGCAGACCTTACGCATCTAAGTATTCCATGAGGCTTTTCTAGCTCAATTATTTAAAGTGCTTTTCCTGCTCCTTCCTTCTTTTCCCAATTTGTGAAACTACTTTGCCTGACATTCAACTTTTCTCTGAGTGACAACTGGTTTACTAGGATCTGATGAAAACACTTGTTTCAGGTCCAAATTCAACAATTACTTACAAAAGTAGCCATTCCATTTCAAGAGAGGAGTCAGCCTCAGTTAGTATTTTTCTATAACTGCCACAGTAGAAGAGTTACCAACCTGTGCAGTAGTATCGGAGATCTCTTACATTTGTTAATACACTTGATATAAGGAAGTAAAAAAGCTGATTTAGATTTTTCTAACACCTTTCCCCCTGACATTAGGTCTTGATATTGAAGGTCTCAAATCACTGATTTTTAAAGGGTATTAACTGGCAGAAATACAGTGTCGTAGAGGTTTGATTTTCAAAAGTGCTTATTGTTGGTCTAATTCTGCTCCCCTTGAAGTTAATTCTCCAAGTCAGAACTGAGTGACTTTTGAAATTTCCATCCTGCAGGAAATCCAGACATTTCAACACATTTGTTTTCACCCCAAATTGGCACACAGTAGAAATTTTGAATTTTTTTGTGGAACAGAAATTCCAGAATAACTGATTCAGAAATGTTGAAATGTTTTGTTTTGACAGTTTTCAAATGAAACAGTTTGACATTCACAAAACTGAAATGTTTCATTTGTTGTAATGAAGCCAAGTGCTTTGTTTAAAATAATTTTCAACTGCATTTCCCATTATACTACATTACAACTCCCATAAGGCATCTCAGAAGCTTGATGCCCCCATTTTCATCTATGGTCGGCCAGGCAGGGAGACTGCCCTACAATTTCCCATGATGTGCCATACAGAGCTTGGTTAGAGTGAAATCTGTGTTGCATTGTGGGAGATGGAGTACTTGTGGCACCTTAGAGACTAACCAATTTATTTGAGCATAAGCTTTCGTGAGCTACAGCATTATGCATCTGATGAAGTGAGCTGTAGTTCACGAAAGCTTATGCTCAAATAAATTGGTTAGTCTCTAAGGTGCCACAAGACCTCCTTTTCTTTTTGCGAATACAGACTAACACGGCTGCTACTCTGAAACCTGTCATTATGGGAGATGTAGTCCTCCAGGGAGCTCAGACTATTGGAGAGAATGGAGGCCTATGAGTTGATATGGAAATGCAATTTAATGTTTTATTGAACTGATTCAGAATGAAACAACAGAATAAAAAACAAAATATTCCTATTTGGGTTGGTCTGATCCGAAATAAAATATTTTATTTCCACTTTCTGCACAAACTGAGATTTTCTTGTGGAAAGTTTCCATTTTGCAGAAATAGCATTTTCCATGAGAAAATAATTCAGATACAAAATTCTCGACCAGCTCTAGTTGAAGTCAATGGGAGTTTTACCAGTGACTTCAGTGGGAACAAGAGTATGCCCATGCTAAGCATTTTTGCATATAGATCAGCTGGCTATCAGTGTAGAGTTCTTTATAGAAGCATTAGCCCCCATAACATTAAACTAATCTAAGGATATGTGTTGAAACGTCTGTCTTTTTATAAAGACAGCTAATAAAGAAGTTTAATTATACGGATGAAGAAGAAGTTGCCATTTATACCGTACTTTCATACATATGCTCAGGTCTCACCCTGCAAACCTTACTCAAACGTGCAGCCATCCTGCAGTCAATGGAACTATAACCATAAGAAAGGGTTGCATGATCATTCCCCAAACTAAAAAAGTTACCATATTTAAATATAATTTAAATGTACATTGTCCTCAAAATACTATAGATATAATGGCTAAACGTCACCCTATATAGACATTATAGGTCAAATCCTCCTGCTTTCTCTACTTATGAAAGTAGACCTACTGGAGTTGATGTGCCTACTCACATTAGTAAGGCAAGTAGGATTTGGCTCTATTACTTATTAACCAGAAATCTTTTCATGCACACTTATTTTCTAATCATTTCCCCATTGTTTATTCTCTTTCCCTATGCTGAAGTCATGCCAGTGCAATCAGGTCACTGTTAGAACTTGTTCTAGTCCATGCTCAGGATCTAAGAATGTTCTTAAATTTGCAAAACAATGTTGCAACTGCTAAAATGTAAACAAATTATATTGCTCAATAGAAAACTGTAATTCTCTGCTCACCAAAGCATTCTGAAAGTTCACACACTCGGAAGCACTTCACACTGCCTAAATTCTGCTCATGCTGGCTGTATTTTGATCTGGATAATTCTCAAGCAAGCCCAGTAATTAGCTGAGCCATAACTTTTTTTAAAAAGGTACTGTGCTTTAAAAAAAGAAGAAAGGAAAAAAAGCTATTTTGGTCCCAAGTCAGTAAAAGAATTGGTAAACTTAAAGATCATTTAAACTTTCACTTATCTTTAAAATATGAATTAAATCCCTCAGGGTGATAAGTGAAATTTTCTCTTGTGCAGAGGAGCAAAACAAGGCCTATATGTTGGCATGAATTTTACAGTTTTCCCTGCAGCAGTAGATAGAACTGACATCTAAAGCTGTCAGAAGAAACATAGCCCTCTGCTTTAGGTGTTAGTAATCATTTAGTGCAGAGAAAACACAGAAACCTGGAGGCTAGAACCTGGCAGGCAAAATGTTTCAGTTCACCTCTCCTACGTCCTTATCTGTTGTTTTAAGTCCTCTGCACATGTAGCAATTATTTTTAAACTTTTCCATTTCACCTTTAATCTCAATAGCAGCTCTCCAGAGACCTGAAGTTACTGAAATAAATGCGGTCTACTTTTGATCTCTCTTTTTTTTTTTTTTTGTTTAAATGTGTTGAGCAATGTTACTTAAATCTACAAGGGGGAAAGGGAAGAGATTTCCCAGTAGTCTGCAGAATTAAATGTTTTGAGAAGCAAGAAGTAGGGAAATGAGGGGGTGGGCAGTGGATGGGATGAGACATCAGTGCAAGAGTCATAGAATGAAAGCTTAACTTTCTTAATTTCTCGTTAGAGAGACAAGGGGGGGCGAGGTAATATCTTTTATTGGATGAATTTCTGTTGGGGAGAGAGACAAGCTTTTGAGATGACATAGAGCAGTCATCCAATACGTAGTATCAAAAATCATAGGGCCTACTTCTTGCAAACACTTTCTACCAAGTGTAGCACTTACTGATTTGAGTAGTCCTGTTAGACTTTAATGGGACTACTCATGGCATTAAACACTAGCACTCATTATTATGCTGTTTTTTAGAATCAAGACATCTAATTAAGTCTGTTACCTGTTTTGTTTTATGAATTAAGTTTGAAGCAGACCGACGTGCCTTTATCATCACCATTAATTCATTTGGCACGGAGCTGAGTAAAGACGACAGAGAGAAACTATATCCAACTTGTGGAAAACTTTATCCAGAAGGCTTACACCTCCTGGCCAACGCAGAGGACTATGAGCAAGTGAAGTGTGTGGCAGATTACTATGCAGTATGTAAGATGTTTCAAATGTCTTTCAATATTCCAGGATGTTGGCTTCCAAGAAAAGCCCTGCACTACAAGATGAAAACATTTTTTAAAAAGTCAAGTATCCAACACAAGTATCAAATTCAAAGGATCCAAAATGACGGTATATTGAATCAAAGGCTTTCAGTACAGGAAATTGAGAACATTGAAGTTATTGCATTAGTGTAGTACAAATGCCCATCACAGAGACATGAAAGTAGGGCCAAATCATACCTTCCTACAAGCAAAACTGTTCCCATACCACAAAGGTCCCAAGAAACTCAGGTTCATTTTTTGGCAGTGAAGACAAGTCTGACATTTCTTGGCAGATTATGGTTCCCCCTTGTCCCAAGGTAGTTCTGGTCCCCATGTATCCACCCCCATCCTGTAGGGACCCTGGGACCCAGGCCTCCCTCAGCCGGAGAGTTTCCCCTCTCTTTTACCTGCATGAGGCAGTACCGCCAGCAGTCAAGCTCTCAGTGGATTCTTCTGCACTCTGTACAGAAACAAGCTCCCCATGTGCCGGGCTGCCACATCATTTAGCCCAGTTGCCCCTCTGTTTGAACAGAGCAGTGGTGGGGACAAATTTCACTGGTGTTGTGACCACTCAGCTGGAGTGATGCTCCAGACTGCTCCGGCAGCAGCTGTTCTGATTTAGCACAGGATCACTGCTTAAAAGTGATTGGGATATCCCTCTCCAGTTCCACAGCCCATGGTACTTTGAGTAAGTGCAAAAACCTTGGTGTGTGGGGCTGCCTCCGCATCTAGAGCCCTCACCTAACTGGCACCGCTGCTTCTCAGTTGTTACCTCAGGGAAGAGGGGTTTAGGCAGCCATGAAAATGCAGGCTGTATTCTTCCAAACCTACAGATCATAGGGATTTACAGAAAAGGGGTCCAAGCCCCCATAGGACCTCCCTGTCCACTGGCAGCATGGCTCCTACACAAGTTGCACTGTCACTGGAGAGGCATGTCACACATGCACGCACAAACGTTCTCTGTGAGGAGGGTGAAGCAACAGAGACTAAGCGAATGCTACTTGCAGCAGTCTTGATCGGTGTCTACACTGTGCTATGTCAGCAGAAGATGCTCTCCTGTCGATGTAATGCATCTTCACCAGATGCGCTACATTGGTGCCCTCCTTTCACAAAAAAAAAAAAAAAAAAGCATGCGGGGAGATAGGGTTCTATCAGATCTTTGTAGTGAATTTTGTGGTTCAGCCTCCCTTCTACAACACAAGTTGCATCACAAATTAATACATACAGATTGCACCCATATTTTGCATCTGCTAAACGAACTGTGAATGCAAGCATGATTTTTGTGCTTCTAGCTACTTGACCTGCATTCACAAGATGGAGGCTGCCTTTCTGAAAATGTGTTTCTAAGTCACTGAAGAAGTCCTGAAGTAAATGGGGTAGTTGTACTCATGCAATAGCAAACCCCTTACAGTTCTCTCATTTAAATTGTGAAGTTCAGAGGGAAAAGGGGAGGACAAGCAAGGGCAAATGCCACTATTTTTCTCCTTCAGTGCATATTTGCATGGTCCATGCATTCTAGACAATCAAGTACAGTCTGCATGGGTTCCTATTTACAGAAAGATTACTTAATGTAGAGAAGGTTTGTTTGATTTTGATAAATAGGATGAATTAACATATTATTTCTCATTGGTGATGGTTTGTGCTTCTAGGAATACAAGGCTATGTTTGAAGGGGTAGGAAATGGTATGGGAGAAAAGACACTGGAAGATGCATTTTTTGAACATGAGGTAAGACGTTCCACCTCTAAATGTATTACTATCAAAACAATTTTACTCATCTGTGACAGGGAGTGGTGGTCGTCATTCAGTAGATAGTGCTATTTCTTCTGAGTCTATACTGACCCAATAACCCAACTTTGTGTTAGGACACACTGCACTGTTATAATTGGTATATTTGGAGGAGACAAAACAGAAGGCTTCACTTTCTAAGTAAAACAAATGCCAGGGCACCCTTTGAAAGTGTGCGATTGCAGGTTTAAAGCCTCATGGTATGGCCAAATTCCATCTCAAGCAATTATAAACCATTTACTGAAATTTCCTCTGCAATATCCATAGGAGACAGCATTCATTTCCTGCCCTAAATTCTTGGATGATGTTTCTGTGATCTGTTAAAGAGTTGCCACAATTAAACCAGACATTGCTGCATTTTGATCGTGCTTTTAGTGGGCAGATCCCTCGTTATAGTTAGTTAAGTTTGTAAAGTGCTTAAGAATCCTATTCTTCTTTAATGCATCATTTTAAAGATAGTTCTGATTTAATGTTTTTCCTTAGGTAAAAATGAATGTGCTTGCCTTCAATAACCAGTTCCATTTTGGAGTGTTCTACGCTTATGTCAAGCTGAAGGAACAAGAAAGCAGAAATATTGTCTGGATTGCTGAGTGCATTTCCCAGAGACATAGAACAAAAATTAACAACTACATTCCTATTTTCTAATTCAGATAATTTATAGTTCTAGAGTGCACAAACAGAAACAATTTGTGAATACTGAAGAAGAACATTTTAAAAAAGTTTTTCACAGATTTTACAAAATGTATTAATGGTCACCTTTATACATAGCACAATGGAAACAAAACAAAAACTAAGATCATAGATACAAGTATTTTCCCCTTTATCAGATAATAATTGACTGGATCTTATTTTTAGCTGTTTTCCCCCCCTCAATATGCTCATTTTAATTTAGTTGGTCAATAAAAATTGCCTACAGGTTCCTGTTTGTTTATTCTTTGCCTCCCATGCCAATATAGGTGTCACGTCTGTGTTTTGCACTAGTGGTTTTTGGAAGTCTCATCAGAAGGTTTAATTTGAGAAACTAACTAGCAGTTTTCTCAAAGGACATGGTTTGATACATGCCAGTAGAACCACCTTTTTCAATCCTAGAAGATCATAGTTAAGTGAAAGTTAAGGATCTCTTAACGCTGCTGTTACAAGGGACAAGAAGGACTAACTGGGGGAATAGCGAGACAGACAAAACCTGTGACGGTCCCCTTGCAGCTCTTCCACCACTTTCTTCCTTCTAGCTAGGGTTGCCAACTTTCTAATGGCACAAAACTGAACAACTTCACCCTGTCTCTTCTCTGAGGCCCCACCCCCACTCACTCCAGCCCCCCTCTCTCCATCACTTGCTCTCCCCCACCCTCACTCACTTTCATTGGGCTGCGGCAGGGGGCTGAAATGCAGAAGGGGGTGAGGGCTCCAGAGTGGGACCAAACATGAGGGGTTCAGGGTGTGCGAGCGGGCTTTGGGCTGGGGTAGCAGTGCGGGCTCCAGATGGGGGTATGGGCTCTGGGGTGGGGCTGGGAATGAGCAGTTTGGGGTGCAGGAGGGGCCTCAGGGCTGTGGCAGGGGGTTTGGGTGTGTGAGAGGGTGCAGGCTCTGGGAAGGGGCTTAGGGCTGGGGTAGAGGATTGGGGTGCAGGAGGGAGTGTGGGCTCTGGGAGGGAGTTTGGGTGAGGGTGGGGGTTCCGACCTGGGGCAGAAGGTTGGGGTGCAGGGTCTGGGAGGCAGTTTGGGTGCGCAAGGGGGTTCCGACCTAGGGCAGAGGATTCAGGATGTGGACTCTGGCTGCGCGGTGCTTGCCTCAGGCAGCTCCCGATCAGCAGTGCAGTGGGGCTAGGGTCTGCCCTAGCTTCGCGCTGCTCCTGGAAGTGGCCAGCATGTTTGGCCCCTAGGTGGAGGCATGGCCAGGTGGCTCTGTACGGGGTGCATTGCTTGCACCCCCAGGTCCTGCCCCCCGCAGCTCCCATTGGTCACGGTTAGCCAATGGGAGCTGCGGAGCAGGCACTGAGGGCGCAGGGCATATGTGGAACTTCCCTGATTGCCCCTGGACCTACAGGCCGCAGGGACATGCTGGCCACTTCTGGGAGCTGTGCAGGGCCAGAACAGGCAGAGATCCTGCCTTAGCCCCACTGCGCCACCAACCGGACCTTTAATGGACTGGTCAGCGGTGCTGACCAGAGCTGCCAGGGTCCTTTCTCGACCGAGCGTTTTGGTAGAAAACCAGACGCCTGGCAACCCTACATCTAGGATGTGAGCACTAAACTTCACCAAATTCCATAGACATGGAGCCAGTGGTGTAGAGGTCAAGAGACTGTAACCATGGGAGGCACTCAGATACCATGTTTTAAGTACCATAGGAGAATCAAGATGATTATATAAATTCAAACTTCAGAAAAAATAAATTCCTTAGAAAGCCACAACTTAGATAAACATCTCTTAAATTTCAGATGTAACTGATGAGTTAAATACCAGAACTTCCCATGCTGTTTTGGATACTTATGAATTGTACGGAAAACCAAAGATGTTAATGTACTGCATGAATCATTGTACAGAAGAATACTAGTGCCTTAAATTATTTTGTAATAACTTCAGTTGACAATTTTCTTTAGGAACATATTACAGCATTAGGAATTTTTTTAAAAGCTTGTAATTAATGAGGAAATATAAGTCATTGTTTAAAAGAAATTCACTACACTGTAAGTCTATTTGGTATCTCTGAACCACCTTATCTTGTAACCCTACATTATCAGTGAAGGAACAAAATATGGACACCATGTAGAATCAAGCACATGGGTTTATTATGCACAGCACTGGTGGAGTGTCACCTTGCTTATTAGGCTCAGAGACACTGCCAAACAATTGATTACAATAGATTATATGGATTTTCCATGGGCAGAGGGAAATGACGGGGTAGGCAGTCCCAGACCCCTGGATAGGTCCAACAGCAAGACAAGATAAGCACAGTAGCCAATAGTCAAAGATTACATAATGTTTTCGCCCATGGTTTCAGGTTAACACATGACACTTAATTAGTACACAGGTGTTTTCCTTTAAACAATACATAGAGTGTGTTAGTATAAAATATATACGTTGAATTCTGATTTGGGATCCATAGGAATGAAGTAGCTCCCCTGATTGTCCGACAGGTACACACCTAGGAGTTAAAGCAAAAGGACAAATGTAAAGTATATAGCAATAAGGATAGTCTTTTAGTTGTTCATTTGTGTTTCTAAGGCAGGCACTGGCAATGGCTTGGAGGAGAGGTGTACATCTGTGAGAGGGAGGATATCATATCTCATACTGACATGTTTGAACCTCTTCCATAAACTCAAGGCTGGTGTGTAGGAAGGCACCTCTTCTACAGAAGAAACAGGGCCCCTTTCATTCCTTTGGTCTGTTTGCAACTTTGAGATAAAGCCACCAATTATAATTTCCACCTGGCTTCTTGCTGACCAAGTTTATCTTAGCAAAAAGCAAGGTTGTCCTTTGTTTGTTCTGCTTCTTTGCTAATATTATTCACTATTTGCTAGGACTTGGTCTTCTTGACCAAACTCTGGATTTTGGAGCCTGTAAAAAGAGTCTACACAGTCTATATATCAGGTTGTAACATAAACAGCATATGGATTTTAGCCCTTCAATCAGGAAACAAATTAGTACTATAAAAGGACAATATACTGACAGGTTAGGGTTTTGTAGAATTATTATTCTATTTTTGGTATATATAATTGCTTGCTTGCATTATTTTTACTATCTTGTTTTTCTAAATTTCTATTTCCCACATTATGCTATGACCAAAACTTTCTAGTCTTTCTAGTCTGCAGCTACATTATAAGTAATATAGGAAAAAAGAAGACTAAAACTCTCTGTCTCTCAAAACTCTTTTGCTAATGGGAATTAAGGAGTTTATTTATCATTTTATAATGAAGGATAAAAAATGCAGAGGACAAAATTAACAGGCTCATCACACAGGAACTAAAAGCAAATGAGACTGCACTAATACTCAAATCCTCCCTATTTGTACAAACTGAGTGAACAGGCTTTGTGCCAAGGTTTCTCTGAGGAGGTTGGAGAGGAAAGAATCCCCTCTCTACTTCAAGCCATTGGGTGCCAGTAGAGGCAATACTCAGCTGCTAAAGCAGTGTATGGATAGATGCAGCTGTGTTAACTCATTTTTTTTTTATTTTAGGGTTGTGTGGGGGCTAGAGTTAAAATAATAACAGCTGTTGAATATTGCTTACATAAGTAGTTTTGTACTTGGACTAAATTTGTCCACTTTTAATTAAGTGAGATCAAACCACCTTCCATTCCAAGATCAGTCTTTCTCTCTCTCTTTTTTAATGCAATCTCTAAATGAAAGCAGGACTGATCTTTATGGCAAGCATATAGACTAACCTATGACTATAGTTAAAACTGAAAGGATGTTTTCCATTGGACAATTATTGTAAGATAGGGCAGAATTACCTGGCTTAAATAGGCCGAGTTTGTCAGTCTCAGAATGTCCAAATTCAAGACCTAAAACACAGAGAAGTTTGCTGAGCTAGCAAATCCATGTTGTTTGAATGGAGGTAGTAACTGGCCACACATTTGACCTTACAGCAGCATTATGAAGCCTCCAACACTAAAAGTTAGATTCTTCTGCAATGATTTCAGAAGCAAAAGCAGCTGAGATCAAGCACAAGCCACCAGTTCTTCATCTTCAGCACAGGGAGCGGGCAGAAACTGAGTAAAAGTAAATCAGAAAAAAAAAAGATGGCAATAATACTTACAGGCAGCTTGGATCAGGTGATAGGACATTGGAACAAACTGATTTCAGAGACAGAAATAGTTGTTCAGTAAGATAGAATGAACATTCTCTGATAGCAAGAAGAAAAATCCACACTACAGAACCACAGGAAGAGTAAGAAAAACCTCAAAGAAACCAGCTAAAATTCTTAAATTGAGAATACACTTTGAGAAATATTCATGACAAATATTATGGAGTTTCATATTTGTTGTGACTTTCAGATCAAATTTGCTCAGTTTACAAATAAAAGTGTTTGTTACTACGAGCCACAGAAAGTCAAACTGTTCGGTCAGGTTAGAAGACATCAAATAACAATTCTGCATTTGGAACTTAATTGATGATTCAGTTGATAGGTATGTAAGCCAGAACAAAATCCACGTTACTCTCCCATAGCTATAGGAGTTCTGCAGAGCTAACAGGAGTAAAAAGAAGGAAAACTAACTGCCATTAAGGTAAGCAGTGAGGAATTATAATAAAGGCAGGGAAAAGATCTGATTAGGAAAATACCATTTGGGGAAATTTTATTTCACTGTATATGTGCAGACTTTATGTCCTTTGCAGATTTCTTTGCTCCCCCGCAGAAAAATGACTTGCTGATGGGGAAGAAAAGGGAAGCCACAAGAGCCATCATGAGATGCTCCCCAGCACTATGTTTCCCAGTATGGTGCCCAGAGCAGCTAGCAGAGAGGTAAATCATTGTGGGGCAGGAGGTGGGACTGGGGAAGACCTGGCTGGTGGCACCTACCCTGCGCCGGGCTCAGCTGCTAGTCCCGGCTGGGTTGGGGAGGACAGGACTTCCTGTTCCCCTGCCTGGCATTTGGGGCCGGGTCAGACCCACCCCAGATTTCTCCTCTGGCTGCATGAAGCTCTGCACACTCCCCATCTCCCCGCTTCCTGCACCCATCACTCCTCAGCTGCATGGGGAGGGATGCCTGTACAGGGAACTGCACCCCCATCTGCCCAACCCCCATGCATCCCTCCCACTGAGCATTACTCAGACCCCCCTCCCCCACTGAGCCCCAACCACCTTCACCTGGACCCCTGCAGAGTCCCATTACCACTGCACCCAGAACCCCACAACAAGCCACTGTGCACCCAGAACCCCCACTGAGCTGCCCACACAGAACCCTCTCAACCCACATTAAGCCCCTCCACACTTCGATCCTGCCTCGCTGAGCCTGTCTGCCCACACAGAGGGGCAGAACCCTGGGGTGTTTCTCGGGCAGGACCAGTCCTTGCGCTGTGTCAGGGTTGGGTGCAGCCTCACCGCTGAGTTTGTGTCCCAGAGGGGGGCTAGCTGCACAGTGACTCCCATCTCTGTGCAGCCAGTGGCCTGTGCTCCCCACTGACATGCTGGAGCCTCCACGTTTATTTTACAAATAAAATTGGCAGAATTTTAAAATATTGTGCGCAGAATTTTTATTTTTTTGGTGCAGACTGCCCTCAGGAGTAAAAGATGTAGTTCTTTCAACTGAAACTCCAAGACAGTTGTCTACTTATTAACCACCTAGTGAACATGTAGAGCTTACAGAAGGGAAGGCCCCCAAAAGTTCTATTCATGAATTTCTTTGGGCCAAGGCATTGCCTTGATATCTCTTCTCTGCCATCAAATGGAAGTATCACTTTGGGACAAATTCACAAATGTTCTACAATATTTTTGCACTAAAAGACTTGTAAAGCAAAAATGTCTATTTGCAGCTAGTGTGTCTCTATATCTAGAAAAACAACTTTCCTTTTTTGAGATACTTTGGAAATTATAGAGGATATAAACCAAGATTCATGTTAATATCCTTGGCAAACCTAGGTACTACTAGAAAATGAAGGAATGACCATCCATTAATGGACAATCTCAATATGCCTAATTTGGGGTACAATTTCACCTTGTTTAATAGAATGTCTGCTCTGGATGCTACCAAAATAGGTTCGTGCTTACTTGGCCCCTTTCAATACAAGATGAGGTAACATGGTGGGGGAACATGAACATGTTCAGATATTTGTACAATACACTTATAGTTGTACAGAGTTGAGAGGTTTTACTGATCTATGATTTTACAATTAATTCTCAGAATTTTATGGGAATCACAAAATCACAGAACTGCAAATTTTAAAAGGCTTAATGTTTAAGATCTTTAATGAACTAAAGCCAGCTTTATTTTATTCTTTGACAAATATATTAAAAAGCCCTCAATTATTTGTGTTATGATCAAAACTCTACTTACGATTTAGATTATAGACACCTTGGGGCAATTTGTATTGTGTACAACAAAAGCCCTCAACAGTACTTTGTTAATTAAAGGCCTGATCCAACTCCCACTGAAGTAGATTCCAGTGGAGTGATTTCATAGATTTATAAGGTCAAAAGGCACCATTGTGATAATCTAGTCTGACCTCCTGTATAAAACAGGCTATAGAACTTCGCTGGATTAATTCTTGTTTGAACTAAAGCATATCTTTTATTTAAAAGCATCCAAATTCAGAGAGAGTTGGATAGGGCCTTATATAAGCAAAACTCAAACTATGTGACTGCAATTAAACAGAAAATATTCAAATAAAATAGAACTTCACTCAAAACTTTGTTAGTCAGACAGACCAAATAAAAGAAACACGACGGGCTACACGTTCTCCTTCCTGTGGATAATGTCAGGTGTAGAAGGTTTATTTATTTATTTATAATCTTCTCCCCTTATGAAGCCAATAATAGAGCGTAGAAAGAAATTATTAAAAAGATATGAGAAACTAAGACAGGACTGAACCATTACAATTGCCACAAAACTAAAGGACAACTGAAGCACTTTATTACCTGTGGGGAAGATACCAAAATTGTTAAAATGTACTGTGATTCTGTAGGAGCCAAAATGAAACAGCTGAAGCAGTATATTTATGGAAAATATTATGACTTATGCAACTGCATGATAACCATGAACAAAATGCAAATTGCTGTAAAATACCAGTCATAAAAATTGTAATATAGGATGAAACATAACAAATGTTTTAATGAAGCTCAATTAAGAACTATTCGAGATAAAATTCTACTCCTGCTCCTATTGAAGTAAAGGGCAAAACTCTCATTGGCTTTAATGGGAGCAGGCCTTTGTGAGACCGACGCTGTGTTCCTGCAGGATGTACAAAAGAGAGCTCTAACAGCTGAACTGAACCTCAGGTAGGGCTGCGGAGCAAGGTGTTCTCCTATACATACATCCCCAGCATGGAGGGGAACTGCTAGTAGAGGCTGGTGGGCCAGTGAGCTCACTGGACCCAGCATTGAACGGCTAGCTAAGAGACAGAATGTTTTCTTATAACCCTTACACATATTAGTGTCAATGGCTGATGTAATCAATTTCTTCTAATGCAGCTCCTAACAGCTTCTGGTTGGCAGGAGGAGTAAATAAGAATGGCTGCTACCTAGCATTTTCACTCAGGGGACTGCACTTAGCCACCTATGTGCTGCCAGCCCTCCTTATCACCTTATCACTTCTAATTCACTATTCGCCCTAGTTACAAGTGCTCATTTTGGCATGGGGGTAGTCGTTTGCCCATACTGCTAAGCAACAAATGTTTCTGCAAATACCCAGCAAAAGCTGAGTTGCTAGCACTTCGGTTTTCCACACTTCTTTCACCATCAGCCTATAGAATCAAGTCTCATTGACTCATAGGCTTTAAGGTCAGAAGGGAGCATTGTGATCATCTAGTCTGACCTAGGGTTGTCAACTCTCCCAGCTTCGCCTGGAGTCTCCTATAATCAGCCCTATCTCCCAGAGGCTACTGACACCAAACCAGGAGATTTTAGGCACTAAAAGTCTGGCAGCACAGCTTGCCCTGGCCCCGTGCTACTCCAAGAAGCGGCTAGCATGTCTCTGCGGCCACTGGGGAGGGTGGGGGGGAAATGTCTCCGTGCCCTGACCCTGCCCTGAGTGCCAACTCTGTAGCTCCCATTGGCTGGGAACTGCGGCCAATGGGAACTGCGGGGGTGGCGTTTGCAGGTGTAGGCAGTGTGCGAAGCCTTCCTGGCCACCCATGCACCTAGCGCCTGCAGGGACAGGCTGGTTGCTTCCAGGAGTGGCATGGGGCCACAGCAGGCAAGGAGCCTGCCTTAGCCCCGCTGTGCCACTACCAGGGAGCCGCCCCCAGCCACATCCTGCACCCTGCACCCCCTCCTGCACCCCAACCCCCTGCCCCAAGCCCCCTTCCACACCTAAACTTTCTCCCAGAGTCTGTACCCCTCACCTCCTCCCGCACCCCAATCCCAGCCCTGATCCCCCTCCTGCACCTAAACTCCTTCTCAGAGCCTGCACCCCAACCCCCCTACCCCAGCTTGCATCTCACATCCCCTCCTGCACCCCAACCCCCTGTCCCAGGCTCACCCCAGAGCCCGCTCCCACACTCCGAACCCCTCACCCCAGAGCCTGCACCCCTTCCCACACCCCAACTCCTTGCTCCAGCCCAATGAAAGTGAGAGAGAGTGGGGGAGAGTAAGCGATGGAGAGAGGGGGGATGGAGTGAGCAGGGCGTGGCCTCAGAGAAGGGGTGGGGGCTCGGGGAAGGGGCACGGGTGTTTGGGTTTGTATGATTAGACAAGTATCAGGGGTAGCCGTGTTAGTCTGTATCCACAAAAAGAAGAAGTTTCAGAGTAGCAACCGTGTTAGTCTGTATCCGCAAAAAAAACTGTAAGAGTTTGTATGGCAAATTCCACCTTCTCTGTATGTGTATATATTTTCTTACTATATGTTCCATTCAATGCATCTGATGTAGCCCACGAAAGCTTATGCTCTAATAAATTTGTTAGTCTCTAAGGTGCCACAAGTACTCCTGGTTTTTTTTGCAAAAACAACGAGGAGTCCGGTGGCACCTTAAAGACTAACAGATTTATTTGGGTATAAGCTTTCGTGGGTAAAAAAACACTTCTTCAGATGCATGGAGTGAAAATTACAGATGCAGGCATTATATACTGACGCATGAAGAGAAAGGAGTTACCACACAAGTGGAGACAAGTTGCCTCACAGGTAACTCCCTTCTCTACATGCATCAGTATATAATGCCTGCATCTGTAATTTTCACTCCATGCATCTGTAGAAGTGTTTTTTTACCCACAAAAGCTTATGCCCAAATAAATCTGTTAGTCTTTAAAGTGCCACCGGACTCCTTGTTGTGATTAGACAGTTGGCAACCCTAGTGTCAGCCACAGAACCTCACCCACCCACTCCTGAAATAGAACCCAACCTCTGGCTGAGTTACTGAAGGACTCAAATCATGGTTTAAAGACTTCAAGTTACAGAGAATTAATTGTTTACACTAGTTTAAACCTGTAAGTGACCCATGCCCCATGCTGCAGAGGAAGGCGAAAAACACCAAGGGTCTCTGCCAATTCGACCTGGGGGAAAATTCCTTCCCAACCCCAAATATGACAATCAGTTAGATCCTGAGCATGTGGGCAAGACCCACCAGCCAGATACCTGGGAAAGAATTCTCCAAAGTAACTCAGAGCCCTCCCCATCTAGTGTCCCATCTCCAGCCATCTGGGAACCTTTAGGCATAACGTGAAGTACAACAGGGTAAGAAATTCATTTGTCATGATCTGATATCTAGGCCTTGTCCACATAGTTTTTGTACTAATATAGCTATGTCAGTTAGGGGTGTTACTTTTTAACGATGTTTTCCACTACATACCTTAGTGCGAGCAATAGTACCAGTATTAATTTGCTTACACTGGTATAGCTTATTCTCCTGTGGTGTGTAGACCATACCTAGATATCAAATAATGACAAATGGATTTCTTACCCAGTTGGACTTAATGGTGTGCCTTGAGCTCTCAGGACTTGATACTGTAGGTTAAGGCTGAAGCCATATTTTGTGTTTATATAAGTAAATATGTAATTAAACAGGAGTAACCTTTATACCAACTGATCAGAAAACCTTGCAGTCTGGCTTTCCAATCAGAGAGATTCTTGCTCATTTATACTTGGACTGAATGTTAATAAATGCCAAGTGCTTCACAATAAAACAAAATCAAGTATTTTACTGAAGATAGGTGGACACTGGAAGAGCTCTCCCTTTACCTGTTAAGTCTTATCCTTATTTTAGGCAGCTCCACTATTACTGAAGCCAGCTCAGAGAAAACTAGTTCTTAAAGTTGGTTGGAACCAGCACATGAAGAGCTTTGAATATTAATACCATGACCTAGAACCAGATCACAGAGAATAAGTGATATATTTTTTTCCTCTCAATGTTGCTTAGCAGGCAAATTGCTGCACTTTGGACCATTTTCAAGGATTGAATATGCATTTGTGGGTATGGGACACTGCTTTTGTGATCTTCAGGCTTAATTACTGCAGAGATTACCATGGTTCAGTATGTAGGTGCAGACTGCTGGCCAGCTGCAAGAGGAAGAATGCCTTCCCAGTGGATATTATTAATTGGATCTATAGTATTCACAAGTAGGCTGCAAGCAAATTGGATGATCTGCAGGTGAACTCCCTCATGGTGGATATGGTCTGGTGCTTGCTAGTTCCTTAAATGCCTTCCCCTCATAATGAATCCATATGCTATTGAAGGTTATTATAGCAATCACCATACAGAGAGCTAGGACTTCAACTCCTTAACAAGTCTCTAACACTTGAGGTGAAGGAAGACTCCTTTAAATTGTTAGTAGTGGGCCGATGTTCTTTCTGTGGGCCATCCATTAAAGGCATCATCACCTGTTCTCACACAAAGCTAGAACATTACATACTTGAGCCCCAGGGGTCGATAAAGTTTGCCCCAAACTTCTGAGGTTCTCGGACACCAGAATGGTCAGTGAACCTCATCTTATGAGAAGAAAGACACTTAAATTGTACAAAGGCAGCTCAGTGCAATAGTCTCAGCTTGAGGTTATTGCCAGACAGCCCAGAAAATGTTCTAAACAAGAGATGTTCTCTGAGCTGTTGCTCCTGCTCTCAGTCCCACCTCTGGCTGCACATCCTAAGAAAGGTGGTCCCAGAAGGAGGGGCAAGAATCTTAAAGTTACAGTATCCATACAAAAATTGATTTACTACACTAGTGGTCCTCAAACTGTGGGGTGCACTCCCCTAGGGAGGTGCAGAGGAATGTTCAGAGTGGGGCCCAGGCCAGGCCCCATGAGGGGCAGGGAGGGAGCTTCACCCATCCTGTTCCGCCCCCAGTCCAGCTCCAGCTGCACTCGCCCCCAGGCCAGCTCTGCCCTCATTCCCTCTCCGGCCCCAGGTCAACTCTGCCTTTAGCTCCAGCACCTCACCCATCCCCAGTTCTTCCCACAGCTCTATCTTCAGCCCAAATTCCTTTGCTGAGCCCACTGGGTGTGGACAGATTCCATTACTGGTAAGGGGTGCTCAATAGGAAAAGTCTGGGCTCCACTGCACTAGACACTTATCATGAGCACCCCGTACAGTTCCATTTCAGCCTATTCATAGATTCATAGATATTTAGGTCAGAAGGGACCATTATGACCATCTAGTCTGACCTCCTGCACAACGCAGGCCACAGAATTTCACCCACCATTCCTGCAAAAAACCTCTCACCTATGTCTGTGCTATTGAAGTCCTCAAATCGTGGTTTAAAGACTTCAAGGAGCAGAGAATCCTCCAGCAAGTGACCCGTGCCCCATGCTACAGAGGAAGGCGAAAAACCTCCAGGGCCTCTTCCAATCTGCCCTGGAGGAAAATTCCTTCCCGACCCCAAACATGGCGATCAGCTAAACCCTGAGCATATGGGCAAGATTCATCAGCCAGATACTACAGAAAATTCTTTCCTGGGTAACTTAGATCCCACCCCATCTAATATCCCATCACAGGCCATTGGGCCTATTTACCATGAATATTTAATTACCAAAACCATGTTATCCCATCATACCATCTCCTCCATAAACTTATCGAGTTTAATCTTAAAGCCAGATAGATCTTTTGACCCCACTGCTTCCCTTGGAAGGCTATTCCAAAACTTCACTCCTCTTCATCCATGTGCTGATTTCACATAGGTAATAGGATAATCGCAAGATGGAGTCTGGGGCCTGGTCTACATTACAGGGTTTGGTGGATGTTAGGCAGCTTACGTCATCCTAACTGTGTAAGCCTTTACACAATGTTCCTCCCGCCGATTTAAATTGCCTGCTATGCTGACCTAATAACTCTACCTCCGCAAGAGGTGTAGCTCTTAAGTCAATGTAGTTAGGTTGATGCAGTGTCCGTGTAGACACTGCATTGCTTACATCACCCATTCCTGGCTTTGACAGCCTGAGTCCTGCTGCCTTGCACGAGATTGACAACTTGGGCTGTCAGCCCTGGGGTGGTGGGGCTCTGGCTGTCAGTGGCCCACAATGTCCCACTTAAGTTACTGTAACCCCTCCTGGTGAGGATGAATACTGCTGATAGAAGGAGCATAGTGTGGACAGGAAGAGCCGATTTCATTACTGTGGTGACTGTAGGTCAGCATAACTTAAGTCGATTTAATTTTGTAGTGTAGACAAGGGGTGGGATGCTGAGAGAGGATGAAGTTGGCTCAGCTTTCCTCCCTCTAACAGATTTGAGCAACTGAAGTTTGTCTTTTTCTACTTTTGTGCCCCCCTCCCCCTCCCGGCACAAATTATCCATTGATAATATGGGCTCAATACTACAGACAAAACACCTACAAAGTGATACTTGATTAGAACTACAAGTGGTTAATGAGGAGATGTTTAAAATACACACACCCACTAGGGATGTAAATATTGTTTAAAAAGTTATATAGTTATATAGTTAAAAAGTTATAAAGTTATATAGTTAAAAATTATATAGTTTAACGGGCTAACCGATTAAAGGGAGAGGGGCTGGGGCTGCTCCGGCTGGCCTGGGGTTGGGGTTGGCGGGCCATCCCAGGGCTGGTCCGGCCATGCCCGGAGCTGAGGGTTAATGGTTAAGGTGCGTTAACTGGTAAGACTGATGCTTACCAGTTAACCATTTGACCGTTTAATATTTTACATCCCTAACACCCACACACACCTGTGAAACCTCTTCTACTCTCTGTCTCTACTTGCAAAATAGGAGAGGTAGGTATAGCACAGTCTACTTATCTGTATTACAGTAGTGTCTACAGCCCTCATCTGAGATCAGTGCCCCACTGTGTAAGGTACTGTGCATTTGCAAAGTAAGAGATAATCTTTGCCCCAAAGAGCTTACAGGCTAAATAAACAAGAAAGGGAGAGAGGAAGGAATTATAATATATATTTTACAGCTGGAGAATCAAGGCATAGAGAGATTAAATGACATGCACAAGGTTACAGCAGAAAAAAAACAGAGCTAAGAACTGAACACAGATTTCTTTCAGTCCAATGACTTAATCACAAGACTATGCATCTAAGAAAACTATGAGAAACCTAGTCAAATCCCTCTTTCCAAAAGTTTGAATCCAGTGACATTACCCAAATATATGACCAACAGTGCCTAGTTATCCATATTTTCTCAAAGTATTAGGGGAAAATGATCCTTGTGTGTAAGAAGATGAAAAAATGTTAAAAATCCTTTCAAATAACCTGAATCTGTGCATCTACCAAGTACAATGCGTGAAAGTGGGGGGAAAACCTCTCTGAAGATCAAAGCTTCAAAAGAATACCAATTCATATTCCATATCTTTCTCTAAAAATCAATGAATAAAGCCTGTTGTACTATTAAGATAGCATTTGGAGAGGCAAAAGCCTTAGAAAGAGCAAACTGACAAAACTGTTATTCTGGCAAAGTCAGATATTATTCAGAAAGGAGACAATGATCTCATACCATTGGAAGAAAACAGTCTGTCTGCATGGAATCAAAGAAAAGGTATATATACACAAATCCTGAAAGCGGTCATGAAGCCTGAAAAATTAAATGCCATAGCCTATTGCTACTCTGAATATTCCTACTTAGAATTGTCCAACTTTTTATTTCTGTATACTATCCTCTTTGTTTCAAATAAGTTGACCATCCCTAAAAAAAAAACACTCCTTATCAGCAGTTGCATACAAATATGCATAGGACAAGCACTAGATAGCATAAGGATGATTTTGACAGGGTAGTGGGGGTCTACAAACCCCATAATTAGCAGAGGCAGAAGGGGGAGGGGAGACTCTCCTGCCTATAGGCAAGCAGCCTGAGCATATCTCCACCCAGTTGCCAATCATGAAGGCAGAAACCCTCAGCTGCAACAAATAGGGGAAAGGTCTGCTATAAAAGGAGAGCACTCAGAGAAGGAAGGTAGGAAGGCCTAGGACTGCAAAGGGGAAATGTCCCTGCACCAGGCTGTCTCCAGAAGCATGGCCCAAAGAGATTGAAACAGATCACCAGACCTAATTAGAGGCCAGGGACCAAAAGCTGTCCTGACCAGGGGCTAACCAAAGATAGCCAGTCAGGGGGTGGTAGAGATCCCCTGAAAGACAACCTCAAGAACCCGTGACAACGTGGTACTAGAAGTAGGGTTTGTGCTCTGGACTGTCCCTGCAGAGAAGGAAAGAAAAATAATTTTTTAAAATTCATTCTTTCTTCTCCTGTATATGCCAGATGACTATGGAGATGAATCAGATACTGGAATGGTTGGCAGAGTCACAAACCCAACAACAGAGGCAACAACAGCTGTTTGAGCAGATGGCAGCCCATCAGCAAGTCGTTACAACAGGTTGCAGGGCTAGTACCAGTCACTACCCCTCAGAGTCCCGCTATTATGGGAAATGTGTCATCGTTAATCAGGGAAGTGCTCCAGCCCTGAGTATCCCTAAGATGACAACAATGACCCAGAATCATTCCTGATAACCTTTGAGAGGGTGGCCACAGCTTCACACTGGCCCCAGGCTCAGTGGGTGATTTGCCTTGCCACCCCACTCATCAGGGATGCCCAAACTGCATACCAGGAACTCGACAACACAGCAGCCCAAGATTACAATCAGGTGAAGGGAGCCACATTAAACAGGCTAGGCCTAGACAAAGAAGCCTACTGCCAGTGTTTTAGCAGTGAAAGCTACCCCCGCAAGGCACGACCTCGGACAGTCGCTCAAAGGGTTAAGGATTTCTATTGGCATTGCTTAAAACCAGAAACCCACATGGGACCCCAGATAGCCGAACTCGCGGTCCTAAAACAATTCATACAGATCCTTCCGCCCGATGCCAAGATTAGGCTTGTAGGCACCAGTCGGTCACTCTAGCTGAGGCCACCGGCCTCATGGAAGACCATATGGTTACTTAAGCCATTAGAGGACCTGCCATGGAGCAAATGACAGCTCTAGATACACCAGGGATGGAGATGGGCCAGGGATCCAAAAGTGGTGGTCCCTCTTGGATAAATCCCAGGAAAGCCCAGGCAACTGGTTGGTCAACGGGTAGCAAAAGAGACAGGGGTGCACCTCAGGGTAAGATTCCCCTGTGACAAGAAACCCGCACCCTTAAATACCCTGCCAACTCCTTGTCCCATACCTGCACAGGTGCAAGGACCCACCGAAACCCAGAAAGAAGGTGACAGAGCCACTAGAAAACAAGAGGCAGAAGTGATAACTTGTTGCTCCTGTGGACCACAGGGGCACCTATTTCGAGACTGCCCTACATGGAGTCTAACTTCAGGCAGGTCTGGACTGGCAAGAATAGGGCCTGCATGAAAAGTTCAGAGAAACTCACAATCCCAGTTGAAGCAGAGGGCCAACAGACTCCAGCACTTGTAGACTCGGGGTGTGACCAGACATTCGTCTGAGAATGGATAGCTGGGGTGACAAGGAAACCTGAGAAGCGAAAAAGCCCTATTAAATGTATCCATGGTGATGTTTTATGGTATCCCACCAGGACAATAAGACTGAGTGTGATGGGCACCAAGACCAGATGAAGGTATGCGTCTCTACAGACCTACTCGTACCCCATTATATTAGGTTGAGACTGCCCATATTTCCCCGAGCTCTTTCAGAAGCTTCCCCTAGCCCTGGAACTCAAGGAAGACACCCCAGAAGAAGTGTTAAGCATCCTATTCCCCTTTAAAGGATCCTGACCTTTCTACCTCCTGACCAGAGGAAAGAAAATCTCAGAAGGAAAAATGGGTAGTTAGGAGAGAGAGTGGAGGGAGGTGGCAGAGGCGAGCCCCTCTGTGGCCGTAATAGGGTCCACATATGCTGGAGCTGACACCAATGATGCTGATGATCCTGGAAAAAGGCCATCCACACCGACCCCACTGCAATTGGATTCGGAAAAGCTAACTGTATTCTTGTAGTTCCAAGTGGGACAAAGGAACTATGAGACCATGTGCTGAACCTTCAAGCGGGTAGCCATTGTGATGCTGTACGGAATATGTGAGACGCTTTATGATATTATTGATACCAACATTATAAAGTTGCAATGAATCTTCCTAGTTATGCCATGTAAGGTATCAGTGAAAATGTTATGATTTACCAAGTATGATAATCTTGTTTATATGTTTGCATCATCTTTGTATTGTAAGTTATAAAAATGTGTGGTATATTTGTATTTCAAACTTGTGCAGTGTGTCTGGGTGGCACGCATCAGCATTAAGCCTGCTTGATGGCCCATCAAGGGAAATCAGCTGTACAATGAACCCATTGAAAAAAGCCAGGGGCTACACTTTATGAGTCAGTGAAACATGTAGGGGCATGCTTGTCAACAGAGAACTCTAAGGCTTTTCCATGCCATGTGCTGCAAACCTTGTGTTTGGGATAAAGGAAGTATAAGTCACCTGACAAAGGATATAAAAAGGCAGCTGCATCATCTCCATTTTGTCTTCAATCCTGCTTCCTACCTCTGGATCAACTTCTCTACAAACTGAAGCATTGAAAAAAGGACTGAATGACCCATCCAAGCTGTGAATATGTTCCAGGGGGACTTTCAACCCAGCAAACTCACCAGTGCTGCTAAGAATCTGATATATGGACTCTGAAATCTTATGTATGTATCTGATTGCTTTACCATTTAACAATTCCCTATTGTTCTTTTCTTTTATAATAAACCTTTAGTTTTAGATACTAAAGGATTGGTTGTCAGTATGGTATTTTGGTTAAGAGCCAAACCAATACTGATCTGGTAATGTAGTTTGTCCTTTGGAGTCAGAAGAACATTTTGTATAGTGAGCAGAGTTTTTAATAACTTATCACTTTACTGGACCTATGTGCTGATTGGGAATCAGAGAACTGGAATGCAATAAAGGAAGCCATGTGATTTCTTTTTTCAGCTTCCTGATAACCAGTATAGGAAATTGGGAGCACAGTTTGTGACTGGTTGGTGAGTCTAACTTCAGCAGTAACCACCAGTTTTGGGAGAATCTGCTCTCCTTTTTGCATTCTGCCCTGCCCTCGGTATTTTCAGCGTGGGCTTTCCCAGGTAACAGCCATGATGGATGAAGAAGAGGTAGACCCCCTAAATGCCTGGCAGTATTCACACTTTGCCCTCAAGGCAGGCTTATTATACCACATAGACCAAGACAAGCAGACACAAGAGATAAGGACGCAACTGCTAGCACCTCACATATATCGCTGTGACTTGCTGCACCTGGCAGACGCGACCCCATGCACAGGGCATCTAGGGAAAGAAAAGATGCAGTCTAGGATCCTGACCTGAGCCTTGAAGACTCCTGGCTAAAAGTAAGTTGAGAATTTCTGCAACTCCTGTCCTGAATGCCAGTTGACGTCCCCAAGGGAATCCCATGGGCCTCATTAGTATCTCTCCTCTTGGTGGAGACCCGCTTTGAAAGAGTGGGAATTGACCTTACAGGTTGTCATAAAAATAAAGGGAAGGGTAACCACCTTTCTGTATACAGTGCTATAAAATCTCTCCTGGCCAGAGGCAAAACCTTTTCACCTGTAAAGGGTTAAGGAGCTAAGGTAACCTCGCTGGTACCTGACCAAAATGACCAATGAGGAGACAAGATACTTTCAAAGCTGGAGGGGAGGAAACAAAGGGTCTGTCTGTCTGTGTGATGCTTTTGCCGGGAACAGATCAGGAATTCAGTCTCAGAAACTCTGTTAAGTTAGTAAGTAATCTAGCTCAAAATGTGTTAGATTTTCTTTTGTTTAATGGCTGGTAAAATTGGCTGTGCTGAATGGAAGGTATACTCCTGTTTTTGTGTCTTTTTGTAACTTAAGGTTTTGCCTAGAAAGATTCTCTATGTTTTGAATCTGATTACCCTGTAAGGTATTTACCATCCTGATTTTTACAGAGGTGATTCTTTTACCTTTTCTTTAATTAAAATTCTTCTTTAAGAACCTGATTGCTTTTTCATTGTTCTTAAGATCCAAGGGTTTGGGTCTGTGTTCACCTGTACAAAATGGTGAGGATTTTTATCAAGCCTTCCCCAGGAAAGGGGGGGTAGGGCTTGGGGGGATATTTTGGGGGAAGACGTCTCCAAGTGGGCTCTTTCCCTGTTCTTTGTTAACATGCTTGGTGGTGGCAGCATATAGTTCAAGGACAAGGCAAAGTTTGTACCTTGGGGAAGTTTTTAACTGAAGCTGGTAAGAATAAGCTTAGGGGGTCTTTCATGCAGGTCCCCACATCTGTGCCCTAGAGTTCAGAGTGGGGAAGGAACCTTGACATAGATCCTCTAGAAAAAAGCACTTCAGGGCATCAGCACATACTCATCATTATGGACTATGCAACCAGGTACTCAAAGACCATACCATTACATTCTATGAATGCGAAGCTATGAGCTGCTAAAAGTCTTTGCACAATTCAGGTTTCCCAGAAAGGTCCGGACAGATCAGGGGATGAATTTCATATCCTGGCTGATGAAGGAAGTATGTGAACTATTAAAAACCAAGGCCCTGCACACATTCATGTACCACCCTCAAACGAATGGCCTAGTAGAAAGATTCAACCAGACGTTAAGGGAATGGTCAAGAAGTTCATTGCCCAGGACCCCAGACACTGGGACCAACTATTCCTGGCCTTACTTTTCACTCTGAGTTGCACCCCAAGCTTCTACTGGCTTTTCACCCTTCAAACTGCTATAAGAATGACAACCGAAGGACATATTCGACGTGGTATGGGAAACCTGGGAAAGCCAAAACACTGAGAGCTGAAAATGTGGCACAGTGTGTGTTAAAATTGCATTGCAGATTGGTGGCCATGGAGGCATATGCTAGAGAAAACCTCAAGGAAGCACTGGAACAACAATGACAGTATAACTAAGGGGCAGGGATACATGTCTTTCAACCAAGCGACCGAGTCCTGTTGGTTCTTCCAAGCTTGGAATCAAAGCTAATGGCCAAGTGACAAGGCCCTTATGAAGTAATAAAGAAAGTGGAGACTGGACTACTTGTTCAGACAACCAGGAAAAAAGGAACAAAAAAAAAAATCTGCCACATAAACTTATTGAAGCCCTGAAAAGCCAGGAAAAACCTTTTTTCACACCCAGAGGAACCGGAACTAGGACCCCAAGGTAAAGACTGCCTGAAAGAAGGCTTGGTGATCCTTGAGAAGAAATTAAATGATAAGCTAAGGGAACAGGCACTTCAGCTGGTGGCCTACAAGTATTCTCAGCCCTACCTGGAAAGATGTTTCTAACACAACACTGTATTAATAGAGAAGCTGGTAAGGTAATACGGGAAGAGATTGAGGTAATATGAGAAGAACAAGTTGAGGGGAGCCATCGAGAAAGAGATCAGGACCATGCTGGAACTCGGAGTGACAGAGTCCCGGAGTGAATGGAGGAGTCCTATTGTGCTGGTCCCAAAGCCAGATGGCTCACTACATTTCTACAGAGATTACAGGAAGGTAAACACAAGTTTTAAATTTGACGCCTACGCCATGCCCCAAGTGGGTGAACTCTTAGACCAGCTGGGAGAAGCCCAATAGATCACCACTTTAGATTTGACAATGGGGTATTGGCCCTTTAACACCAGTTTCAGGAGAAGACAGCCTTTTCTACGATGCTCAGTTTATTCCATTTTAAGTCCATGCCCTTCGGGTTGCATGGCGCAGCAGCCACCTTTGAACATTTGATGGACCGAGTGCTCCAACAACACAGCCAATATGCAGCGGCATACTTGGATGACATAGTTATCTACAGCAGAGACTGGGATTGCCATATGGACAAGGTATCTGCTATCCTCTGATCACTGATAGAACCTGGATTAACAGCACACCCTACAAATGTGCAATAGGGAAGGAAGAAGCCTGTTATCTGGGACACAGAGTTGGTGGAGGACAAGTCCGCCCCTTGATGGACAAGGTTCATGCCTTACATGGATACAATACTACCATGACCAAAAGGCAAGTGCGTGCCTTCCTTGGCTTAGCTGGCTACTACCACAGATTCATACCTCATTTTGCAACTGTAGCAGCCTCGTTAACAGATTTGACTAAGGATGCTGCCTCAAGACGGGTGTTATGGACAACCACATGTGAAAGGGCCTTCCAAGAACTCAAGACCACAGTCTGCAGACACCCAGTGCTATATAGCCTGAACTTTGAAAGAGTTCATATTACAAACGGAGCATTAGAGGTTCAGCTAGGGGCAGTCCTTTCTCAAGATATCAATGGAAAAGAACACACAATAATATATATCATCCAGAAACTCTTTCCCTGGGACAAATTGTATTCTATGATAGAAGAGTGGTTGCCTGCCAAATGGGTTATAGTACCATAGGTTCTCTATCTCCTAGGAAGTAAGTTCACACTAGTTACAGACCATGCACCCCATGTCTGGCTAAATGTGATGAAGAAGAGAAACCCAAGGATCATGAGGTGGTACCTGTCACTACAGCCTTGTGCCTTTTGGATACAACAATGGTGGGCAGGAAGGTTGCACCATAACGCCAATTTCCTGTCCAGAGAGGTAGTATATGCCAGCCAAGGTGGGGCCTCGGCCTTGAGGGGGTGGATACGTAATCGGGGCTACAAACCCCATACTGAGCAGAAGGAGGGGAGCTGTGCCGCTCCTGACTACAGGTGAGCAGCCTGACCACAGCCCTATGCTGCTGCTACAACTCCCAATCATGAAGGCAGACACTCTCAGCTGCAACCAATAGGGGAAACAAGGCCAACTGTAAAATTAGAAAGCTCAGAGAAGGAAGGGAGGCAGAAATGCCTTGGACAGTGAAGGGACAATGCTCCTGCACCAGGCTGCCTCCAGAAAAATGTCCCAAAGGGACTTAAACAGACCACTAGGCCTAAGTAGAGGCCACAGCCAAGAGCTGTCCTGACCAGGGGCTAACAAAAAAAAAAAAAAGGCCAGTCACGGGGCAGTAGAGACCCCCACCACCATCCCCACTCCCCCTGAAAGACCACCTCAAGGATCAGAGACAACAAGATAAGCAATATGAGCAAAGTCTTTTCTATCCAGTACATTTGCTTGGCCACAATTTTTAATTGTGCAACTGAAGGTCTTATGCTTAATTCAACTGCATTTCTGTAACATGCATCTGATCAATTCCTTGTGACAATCAAGGACCAGATCCTCAGCTGGTATAAAATATCACATGTACATGGAGCTATTACAATTTATACCAGCTGAGGATCTGACCCAGAGAGAGAAGGTAAAAAAGAATGTCTCTCTCTCCTCCCCCTTCTGCCCTGCACCTTATCTCAACACTGAGGGTAATATTCTAATATGAGCCTTTTTAAAAAAACAAAGGTAGCCAGTAACAATATTATTAACTCTCAACAGAATAACTAAACTATAGGAAAAATATATTTGTCCAGATGCAATTGAAATCCTGAAGAAAACAGAAAAGGACTCTTCAAGTTGGTCTCCACAAAGTGATGACAAGGCATGAAGTTAATTTAGCATCTTTCAACAATCCCGTATTTGGCCAAATCCTGCAACAAGTGACAAATGATGAGTGAATTTAGAAATACAGGTGAACAAATATGGACATAACTCTTGGTGAGTCTAAACCATCCCAACCCCAGTTGAAGATTTAGAAATAGGGTGACGATATTTCCCAAAGGGAAAATGGGACACCATGTGTAGCTAGCCTGAGCCCCCGGGAGTCCCCTTCCCTGTACAGGGCTGGTGTTGCTGCTCGCCCAAGCACTGCCTGCCCTCCTGCGTGAAGCTAGGGCTGACATCACTGCTAGCTTGAGCCCTGCCTCTCCCCCTGTGTGGGGCTGGCATTGCCACTCACCCCCCTGCATGTTCTTCTGCATCCCCCTTTTTTGACAGAAGTTGGCATTTGTCCCACTTGCTCTTGCCAACTGATCAAGTGGCAGGAACAAATGGGAGAAAAGCCCACTTTTGCCAAAAATAATTAGGACAGCCTTGAAAAAGGGACTGCCCCGGCTGAAACGGGATGTATGATCACTCTATTTAGAAAGCTATAAACTCAAGATTCACTTCACTGTGGTATCATCATCCCAGTCCAACTAACATACAAGTCCTTTGGTAAAAACAGAAAACCAGAACCTAATATTTCTAATACTAAAGACCAGCAATAAATAAATAAATAAATTAAAAGGCGGCGAAACACCATCTTTATACACCCTAACACAGCAATAAAAGACACTTTTTAGAAAACCTTATAGCTCACTTTTAAGTGTCAACAGTCCATTCCATTAACTACATTCACAAAGAAATGTGCCACAAAGAAGCTATGGCTTTGGTTTTTGCCACATTCTGTCATAGTTTCTTCATCACTTACTTTTCCCTCACTGAGGGACTGATCTAGTACGCACTGAAGTCAATGGAAACACTCCCCTACTATTACTTTCTCTGGTCCACTGCCTCGTATAGCTGACCCTCTTATTACAGTACTTGTTTTGTTTTTTGTATTTTAAATTTGGTATGTTGGCTCAGGATGCAAATGTAGCACTTCTGTTCATCTGTGCTTTACAATGGGCTGCATAACTATAATATTGTGGTTACTAATGCCTTTGAGAATACACCTAAGTTGAATTTAAAGTAACTGGGAAGGCAGCATTAAAGGAGAACAGACTATTCTTGTGCATTATAGTGTTTTCTCACATAATAATGTCCACTGTTATATACAGCAGAAACCTTTTCATCCAGATGTTCTAGGAGATGGTCTCTCATCCTTATTACAGAAAATTTCTAATTAACAGAAGATTCCATTTCAACAGTAAAGTTGTTGTTCAGGGCCTGAGTTTGCTTCCTGTACAGACACAGGGGCAGCTAAGAGATGCCCAACACAATTAGTTAATGAGAAAGGAGAAAAAGAACACCCAGAAAACAGTGGTAAAGCAACATGTTCACTTCCTGTATTCATCACATTGTGGAACATGGAAACTATATAACAAGGCATAGTACCACTATGGCAGTGGTTTTCAATCTATGGTCTGCAGACTATGTCTAAAATTTCCAAAGGGATTGGTACCTCCATTTGAAATGTTTTAGGGGTTTGCAAATGAAAAAGATTGAAAACCACTGCACTATGGTATACAACAATTTAGGATAGAAAAAAAGAAAGCCATATCAGATTATAACCAAAGGGGTAACTTAGTTGGACTAATTCCCCTACACTGATGTAGAATGCCATGGGATCTTCAAAGACTCCAAGTGGTCAGGTTCCTAGTTTTACAGTCCCTCCAGCAGCACAGAGCCCTATAACATGGTTGCAGGACTGACTCAAAGAAGAATATCACCCATTCCATCCAACAAACCACCACTTATTGCAGCTGTTCTGGAAGGTTTCCCATCCAAATATTGACCGGTTTTTGACCTTCATCAGTTTACAAAAACTGATGACTTCTCACCACATGGTGGTATGGACAAAAGCAGATATGTGACATCAGAAAAAGCTGAGGCTTTTTAAAGTGTACAGGAAATGGGTGGCAGTGATTTTAGTTTTCCTGACTTCAGCCTTTTTCCTTCACTTCTCTTTTGTTGATTACCACACTCTGTTAACTTCCCTTTTTTTAAGCATAGTGTTCATTTTACTATAATACATTAAGTCTAGTGATCAGAATCTTATACGTCAAGAGAGCAACAAAACTGGCCTATAATTTTCCAATTCTGAACACTGGCAAAATAGACATCTCATTTTCAATAACCATGTGATAGGTCTTGGAAAAAGTTACCCAAAGTGAAGGATTTTTCCTTTTGTTAAATCAAGTTAAAAAACCCCAAACCTAATTTTCACTGAGCCATAGTGACAAATATAATGCTATTGGAAAGTGTAGTGTCACTAGTGAGCATGTCCACATTACAGACATGCAACACAAGTTGGCACATTTCAGCATTTTCAGAATAGGCTAAATTCACTTTCACTTATTTTAGTGATGTGGGAGATTAATTTTCCAATAGTTGAGAAGAAAGCCAATGAAAGATGAAATATGAATTATATCCAGGACCACGTATTGTGAATGTCTAATAATGTGTTGCTATAGCAGGGGTAGGCAACCTGCGGCATGTGAGCTGATTGTCAGTGGCACTCACACTGCCTGGGTCCTGGCCACCGGTCGAGGGAGGGAGGGGGCACTCTGCAATTTAATTTAAATTTAAATGAAGCTTTTTAAAATTTTAAAAACCTTATTTACTTTACATACAACAATAGTTTAGTTATATATTAAAGACTTATAGAAAGAGACCTTCTAAAAACATTAAAATGTATTACTGGCACGCGAAACCTTAAATTAGAGTGAATAAATGAAGACTTGGCACACCACTTCTGAAAGGTTGCCGACCCCTGCTGTATAGAAATCTAAGATTTTATTTTGAACAGGAATAGGTGCCATGGAGTGACTCCTGCAGGGTCAGCCAATTCCCTGCCTGTATAGTATTCAAGTAAGCAACTGGCTCCTGGAGTGCCATGGCAGGGTAAATTGGATTTTTTTTCTCATTTGGAAGGGATTGGTGAGGAGGGAGTAACATAGCGCATTTTAATTTTGAGTTTAATTGTCATTCACTCCTTCTCACAAAGACCAGTGTAAGTCTTGCCTTTAGATTCTAGAGAAAAATTGGAAAAAAAACTGTGCACCACTCAGTTGTGCTTCTTCCTCATGTCATTGCCATATGCTAAATGCTACTCCCTCTTTCAAGAGCACCCTGAGCAAAGTGTAACAGGAAAAAGGCATGTGGATAATGACTTTGCTGACTCCACTGGTGTCCCCAGTGGTCCTTCCTTCTCGCCTTAACCTTGCCTACCTTATTTCCTATCTTCCCTCCCCAAATAAGCTGTACAGATCTATCTCTGAGGCTGGGTTCATAATCAAGTCCTTAGTACACACCACTCAGATCAGCAGTGGTAAAAGCATAATTCATTTCTTACCGGTACGATACACTCATGGGAGGGACACAAAGGGGGGAGCATGTGACCTCCCAGCCCAGGGCCCCCACGCTCTCCCCATCCCCTTCCCATGATCCATCTCACATTACCTGGGGGCAGGGTGTCTGTCCTCCCGCTGTGCCGGAGGCTTCTGAACTGCAGGACTCTCTGGAACCACAGCGACAGAAGGAGCAGAAGAGTGGGCTGCTGGGCGGCCCCACACCAGCAGCTCCTCTGGTGCGGCTGTACCGCCCCCAGCTTTTCCACACAGCTTCATCTCCCGAGTCCTACCTAGCGTCTGTACAGCAGCCCTGCTGGAGGACGGCGCGGCTGGACTGCCCCCAGCCCTGTCCTCCAGTAGGGCTGCTGTACAGACCCCAGAGAGGAGATGCAGCTGCGTGGAAGGGCTGGGGGCAGTACAGGTACGCCAGAGGAGCTACTGGCAGCCACATGTTCTGCTCCTCCTGTGTTTTTTCCAGTACAGCGTACTGGCTATAAATATCTTACTGCTACGGCGTACTGGACTGTACCGCCGTACTTGCACCATTGCAGCTCAGTGACTCACTCCATGCTTCGTGGCGAGCCAATGGAGAGGTCCCCTGAGGGCATGCACACACACTCTGTGTGCATGACTAACCTCACCTTAAAAAAAAACAACCACCACCTCATTCAAGATAACCTGCTATTTGTGTCCCTAAAATACATTTACATTTACTCTTGTGCAAGGTTTTTGAAAATTTGGCAAAGTCACTTGTCTAAAGTATCACATCAAGTCAGTGAAAGAACCATAGAGCTCAGATTTTCTGACCACTAGTTGTGGACTTTAACCTCTAGACAATATTCCCTCATTATAATCCATATGGTAGACAGAAGAGCAGATAGCTGATTTAATTATGATGTCATCACCATACTAGTGAGGAAGGCACAACCCTAAGTGATATATAGTAGAAGAAGGGAGAAGACAGGAGAGAGAAGAGCAGCTCTATTTCAAATGTTATGTCTCATTTATATATGCAGGTATGCACTGATTGTGAATCTTACATATTTTAAACCTAAAACAGAAATTTTGGAAGGCAAATTTTAAAAATGGTATCAGCACACTAAAAGATTTAATGAATGTTCAAATATTGTTCCAAGTAAACCTGATTGAAAATATCATGATCTAACAGAGAATACCCATAAGATTGTATAGTTGAGGAAAAATATATATGAGCAGTGCTTCTGTGGAAGTCACAGCAAGAAAGTTCTATTTTCACTAATAAAAATAACAAAACATTTTCCTAAGGTTGTCTATTTTGCCTAATAAAATATTTTAAAACCTATAACATAAGATTTAAACTTTACATATACTTTACAAGCATATATAAAGTTAATAGTGACCTTCACTAAAACATTTATACAATATCTTCCCAAGATTACTAGTAAACAGGACACAATAATTAACAAGTCAAAAGTTGCACTCTGATTCCTGAGTCAAACATTCTCTAATCCCTTTTGGTATTAACATAGCAAGATCTTTTCACCAAGATTACTCTGTATTGGCAAAGAAGGGTATTAGTTAAACTTATAAATTTTAAGAATTACATATATATTTAAATTATACATAAAAATGCATAATCCACACTTTGACAAAATGACATGACCTTCTTCATTTTTGATGAATAAGGCCTGTAATAGGCTATCAAGATCTTGAAGGACCCTGCAGAGAGCTAAAAGTTTATTTTACTGGTTCATCTGGCAGCTACATTAAGTTGGTCTCATGAGCTCCAATTCAGAAGGAAAAGAAGTGAAGAGTTATTAATGCAAGAGAGGGGCTAGGGGTTAGGAAAGGAAGTCATACAGTGAAAAACCCTGTAAACAGCCACCTCAGAAGTAAGCACGCACTAAGATTTATACTTATTGTTCTTAAGCATAAAGGGAAATCCTGGTGTGAGTTTTGAACATTAATCTAGTGTGTATGTGTTCAGTATTCAAAGCAGAGCTGGCCCTCAGCCTTTTTACAGTGACCTAACATTAGGATATTTAATACAACATATGCATTACTGTAATGTTAAGATAACTATTTTAAACATTCAAAAGTCAAAATACAAAAGTTAAGGGACCAGATCTTCTGTTCAGTACAGGACCACGAAAAGAAGGAGGCAAAAGTAACTTTGACCTTTTTGCAGCTCTCCAATTCTGGGCTACTCTAATGTATACTCAGCAGCCCATAGACCCAAGGGGCCATTCCAGCAACCAGGATCACCAGAGAGGAGAGATGCTCTAACTTTTGCTCCCAAGAATACCCCCGTGCTCAAGGAACAGAAGGTGAGAGGTAGCATAGAGTGACTTCCAACCTCCATGCCATCTGGAGAATGCTCCTGTACTGCAAAAATCTTCGCTGGTTAGATCTGCTGTGTTTTCAGCTGCATTGCATTGCCAAAACAACTTAAGGTAGGTTAAAGGACAGATAACCTAGCACAG
Source organism: Eretmochelys imbricata (assembly GCF_965152235.1). Taxonomy (NCBI): domain Eukaryota; kingdom Metazoa; phylum Chordata; order Testudines; family Cheloniidae; genus Eretmochelys; species Eretmochelys imbricata. Next base: position 48,488,967 of record NC_135573.1, on the reverse strand, counting down.
AACAACAGGACTGTGATTCACCGATTGGAGCCTTTGGTGTCTTTTTTTTTTTCTTTTTTTTTTAAACTGCAGTGTCACCTAAAGTGCCATCACTATTATAACGGCCTTTTTCAGCCTACATTCACGACTTATTAAAGATATGAACTCTCTTTGCTATGGCAATTTTATCTCCCAGTAATTAGTGCTCCAATCAGAAAACACGGGGCGGCAGGGTGCAGATGAGAGGAGAGAAACAATTTTTGTCCTGGAATAACTGTTGTAAGTGTATTTATAGGAACCTCTTTGCCTTTGGAGAGAGGCTGACCAGGCTCACCAACAAATGAGTATTCCTTACTAAGAGCAGAAGCAAAAGGAGAGTGAGAACTACATTAAGTAGCATCATCAAGAATTAGGACAGAAAATGAATGTACTAAGCTTTTACTGTCTACCTCCCAGAGTTCCAAAGGAGAGCTGATCCATGCTACTTTAAGTGTGAAAACAAGTTATTGGAAGAAGATTCAGTTAGACTTTGTCTGCATTTCAAATACAGTCATGTAAAAGGACCTATCTGTTGAATTTAGAAAGGTCCTTGGACTACTGTATTTAAAAGCAATCAAATATGTTTGTACCGTCTCTCACTTTAATGAATATGGACTGGTTTGTGCACGATTTAGTTTGACAAAAATAAAGTTTTATTTCTACTGCTGTCAACAGATATCCTATCAGCTCAAACTCCTACCTCTAAAGCATAAACCACAAGCATTTTCACATTGTTTCAAGATCTGGCACACAATCCCCCCAGCCTTACATGGGGAAAAAAAAACAAAAAAAACTTGCAAACTCATTGCTGCTTCATTAGTACACCCACCATGAACAGCAAATCTGAAAGACTGCAACACTCAGTGGATTTGAATTTGGTGTATTCTCTAAGCATGACAGCATTTGGGGGAGAGAGATTTGAAGAAAAGAGACCATAGGTTTTATGTAAACATATGAATAAAATTCAATTCTCATTCACTTACCCACCCTCCACCTAAACATATATATTCCCAATTAAGCAGGTTGCGGTTTTTAAGGTGGGGTGGGGAGAGAAGAGAAGGAGGGAAAGCATGTAAGGAAGCTGTTTCTCCCTTCGTTTCCAAACTTTTAGCATGGGAAACCATTATCCCACAACAAATATAACCAAACAACTCCAGGCAAAACCAGATTAAGGCAATCTCATTGATTTCTATAGGGCACAATCAGATCTTCATTGTTTGTGACAAATGCATTTCTCCACAAAATGTAATCATAGTTATGCACTTTGACTCACTAGGTTACAAATTCTCACTAGGTCACAACATAATATCAGGGAATACCCTTGGGCATTTACTATTGTTTAAATTACAGTGGTGCCTAGAAGCCCAAATCAAGAATTAAGGGCATCATTGTGCTAGGCAAAGCATGCATAACAAAAACATGGTCCCTGTCTGAACGACCTAATGTCCAGCCATAGGATGATCCACACAGGTGGGTACACTAAACAGATGGCAGAGGGGAAACCCAAAGTAACAAACAATGAAACAGTATGGATTAGTGTAATATGCAGAAGTCACAGTACACCAGCTGCCTAACCACTGTAAAACTTGTAACATTTTACATTTTATCCGATAGGAGGAGGATTGAGGGGGGATTCCACTTCAACTAACACACACAAAAATGCACGCAACCAAAAAGCTACCATTTATTTCTAATGTAAGAAAGAAGACATTAGAAGACATTCTGATTTGTAATGCACTTGTATATACTTCTATAGGTCTGATTTCAGCTACCATAGTTGTTAAATCTGGAAGAGATAAATAGCAAGTTAATGAAATTCAGATACAATATTGAAAGGTGTTACAATCAATAGTGAAGATGGGGGCGGAGGGGAATAAACAAGCTCTGATGGGGAGTTTAGAAATATAGCCAAAACCCAACAAATATACATCTTCCTGGAAAAATGCAGGACAATATGTCTGAGGAAGAATTATCTGAAGCTCAGATTTTCAATGGGAGGGAGCTATTTGGAAAAGTGTATGTGCAAAAAGGCCGAAGAAGCAATACTGCACAAAACAAATCAGATGAGTCTGCAATGTGATGAGGTGGCGGAAAAGCAATGAATAGACAAAATGACTGAACTGGGTGTTGTATCTTTTATATTCTATGAGCTCTGAGTAACAAGCCCCTGCTGGAAATGAACCTTTATAGAAGTTGGCTGGAGAAATCTTCACTTTAACTTTGTTAAACTCTGCTTTTTATAATTAAATTTCACACAGCTAGAAAAAGAGGTCAGCATGACATAACCAACAAACAGACAGTTGCACTTAAAACTTCATTATACTGGACCCTAAATCCCAACCAAAAACCAAACATAACACATACTTGTCTTAATTCTGCAATCCTCAAATCAGGTGAAATGTATTTAGCTTGCATTTTGTTTGATTAAATATTGAAAGATTTGGCCTGCTGATATTAACAACAGCACACAATAAGAAGGTTCAGCAGTCATGCTTCTTCTTTCTGGAAGAGTCCTACAGAATTGGATAGATGAGATCCCTTGTACAGAATTTTTGAAACATCCTATAGAATGAGAAGATAATAGCTTTACCACAGTATTATATGGGACGGTTCAAAAATTTAAGAAACTGGATTTTATTCTTTATTAAATTCTATAGGTTTCTACAGTAATTTCTGTAGACTCCTACTGGTTTAATCTCTATTAAATTCTAGAAGACATTTCCGTAACAGAGTTTCTGATCAATAGCACAATCTGGGCTAAAAGAATGTGAGCACTCCCTCATCTTGGTGATCACTATATGCAGAGAAGAGTTGAATTGTTCACTGAAGTGAAAAGGGGCGGTTCTGTTCCAAGCAACAGTCACACAATGCCCATTCTAGAGACATTTCAAAATTGCCTAGGGGCAGAAAATATCAATTGCTTTGCTGATGGGGAAGAGGGCCTGGACCATGGACTTCTGGGTGGTCGTTTCAATGTGGTAATCTCATTTCTTCTCTCTGTGCTCTTGATACGTTATCCTTGAGTGTGAAAGCAGAATGCTATTATAGTTTTTTGGAAGGATACAGAAAAATGTTCAATAATCTAATTTTGTTCAACCATCGGCAATCAAGGAGAGCGCTATGAACCCATAAGAAAAGCAGCACATTAAGTACCTATTTTGTATGTTCCTTGTTTGACTTTGAATTCCTCAAGGCTGTCAAGCCTTTAGAGCAGTGTTCCTCAAACTTGGGAAACCGCTTGTTCAGGGAAAGCCCCTGGCGGGCCCAGCCGGTTTGTTTACCTACTGCGTCCGCAGGTTCGGCTGATCACGGCTCCCACTGGCCGCGGTTCGCTGTGCCCGGCCAATGGGGGGTGCGGGAAGCGGCGGCCAGTACATCCCTCGGCCCGCGCCACTTCCCGCAGACCCCATTGGTCGAGCACAGCGAACCATGGCCAGTGGGAGCCACAATCGGCCGAACCTGTGGATGCGGCAGGTAGATAAACTGGCCGGGCCCACCAGGGGCTTTCCCTGACCAAGCGGCGTCCCAAGTTTGGGAAACACTGCTATAGAGCTTTGTACAAAAATCTAATACACAAAACCAGAGCTTGTTGGATAGGGTTAAATAAGCTTTTGAAGGTCAATAATGTATACTAGAGGCCACTTTTGTTATATATATTTTCCTATCCACCTATATTTCTGAGTTGTATTTCAAATAAAACTGAGAGACAGCTGTACATTTATGGTTACATGTCTAAATATGTACAACTTATTTGAGTTTAGCATTAGATTTTTGTGTATGTTCAACCCCCAAACTCAAACTGAAACTTTAAAAACACTTGCAAATCAAAACTGAACCTGCAGATCAAAACCAGAGCTTCACCTAGCAATAGTTTTCAAGGTTCACATCCAAGAGAGCTGCATGAAGCAGATTACAGCTGCTCTCATTTTTAATTAGGAAACACAAGCAGCTCAGACTACAGGCAACAGCACACAGTGTTTCATCTCCATTCCATCAGCTGGGAGCATTGCATGCTGGAACTGGTAGTCTCTGTAGGTCACAGAACAATATAAAAATTAAAGATGACCTTCAAAGGGGGAAAAATGAGGGATATTCAATTTTTTACATTGGTATGAAGCATAATGAACTCCTGAATTTTTTTTAGTTTGTTTTACATGTAAGGCTCCCAGCTTGCAAAACACTTACATGCACACCTAACTTCACCAGCTACACAGAGTCTCAAAAACACATAGGAAAAAAGAAGTGGTATTCAGGTTCTTTTTATACATCATATGAAAACAAAATGTCACAAGCCTACCTTTTAAGAGTTCATTAAACATCACTTTTAAAGGCCACACATGGGCTATACTTTGGCTGTATCTACTCTCCAGAGTGCGGCAGATGTCTATGTGACAGGGAAAGGTGAAAGTGGGGAAGGGATAGACAGGAGATACCCAGAACTGTGCATAAAGTTTTATTCCAAATCTAAACATACCCTGTGTTGCAAAGGGCTAGCACGGGCAGCCTACCAACAATACTATTTGTATGTACTACTTAGTGTATTATGTGTGTGTGAACAATTTGGCCTGTTTACACTAGATCATGGGTGGGCAAACTTTTTGGGCCAAGGGCCACATCTGGGTGGGGAAATTGTATGCAGGACCGGGGCAGGGGGTTGGGGTGCGGGAGGCAGTGCAGGGTGTGGGAGGGGGTGCAGTGTGCAGGAACGGGCTCAGGGCAAGGGATTGGGGCAGAAAAGGGATGCGGGGTATATAAGGGGGCCCAGGGAAGGGGTGTGGAGTGCAGGAGGGGTGCAGACTGCGGGAGGGAGATCAGGGTAGGGGGTTGGGGTGCAGGAGGGGTGCGGCAGGGGGCTCAGGGGTTGGGCTGCAGGAGGGGTGTGGGGTGTGGCAGGGGGCTCAGGGCAGGGAGTTGGGGTGCAGGAGGGGTGCAGCAAGGGGCTCAGGGCAGGGGGTTGAGGTGCACAGGGGTGCAGGGAGGGGGCTTAGGGCAGGGAGTTGGGGGCGGGGTGCAGGAGGGGTTCGGACTCTGACCCGGCACCGTGTACCTAAAGTGGCTCCAGGGTGGCAGCAGTGTGTACCGGGGCCAGGGCAGGCTCCCTGCATGCCTGCCTGCCTGCCCTGACCCCCACGCGGCGCCACTCCAGGAAGTGGCCGGAACCACGTCCCTGCGTGGCCCCGGAGCGGGAGGGGAAGCAGGGCTCCGCACACTGCCTTTGTCACGCCTCCGGGTACCTCCCCCTCTCCCGGCCAATGGGAGCTGTGGGGGGCGATGCCTAGAGGCAAGAGCAATGCACAGAGCCCTCTGCCCCTCCTCCCGGCTGCAGGGACGTAGTGCCGACCGCTCCTGAGAGCGGTGCAGTGCCTGCAGCACCACAGGGGGCAATCTGGCCCGCGGCCCGTAGTTTGCCCACCCCTGCACTAGATTGTAAACTCCATGGGGCAAGGGTGGTATCTTACTATTTTTGAACACTGAACATAACTGCTGCTATTAGCAATAGAGCAAGCCACTACCCAGGGGAAAACCCCAGGGGTAGAACAAAGCAGAGGTTTGGTAACAGAACCTATTGAATTAAGACAGAGAAGAAGAACTTAATTGTAGGGTACACACTACAAAGCTATCGTCTTCCTTCCTTTACCAGTCCTTATGTTTTTGAAAGTAAAGATATAGGTACTCTTACTTTAGATGAGTATTTCTCTTGCTGGTGAGTTTCCTCAGGAGCTAAAAAACATTAACACTGCTGGCCATGAACTCCATTTTAGGCCATGGCAGGCAGGCTAAGTTTTGAGTGCTGCCATTTATACCCACCCCCAGAACAATCTTCTGCTAGGAATGAAACACTGCAACTTCCGAAATTCCTAAATACTTCCTTTTTTCCCTATTGTTGGACATTATTCTTCATGAACTTCTGTTTCCTAAAAATATATTTTTTTTAATTACAACACAAACATGAAAAAGGAGCAAAAAGTTATTAACCAAATCCAAAGGGGGTGGAGCCAATGGACTATAAAGTTATTCTCCAACTACAAGTCAGTCAGTCAAGTATATGAGGAATGCTGGGAAATAAGTGGAAGAAACATAAATACAATGTTAGTGTTAAAATGTGGGTAAAAGAGTTAAGAGAAAAGGAAGGACTAGAAGAGATTAAAATCTATAGTTGTAGGACACTAAATTATACTCAGAAAATCTTTCTGGAAGTGGATTTAGAATTATATAATAAAATAAAGAGAAAGAAAGCCATCCTATATATGACAGCTAAAGTTTGAGTTCATGTAATGGTAAATGGAATATGAATATGTACTGGTGAATCTAAAGATGGAAAAAAACAAGAAGAGTGGTTGTAACTTTTCGCATCCCTGACAGTAGAGTTAAGAAATCTAAGAGAACATCTAATTTTGTAGCCATTACGACAGCAGAATTGCTGGGAATAATGTTAACATTAAACTGGATCTGGGACATAAGGGCTACCTTAGCTGTTATCTTTTTGGATTATTAAGTATATTGGCAATTAAAAGAGTTATCTCAGAAAGCAGGAGTGATCTAATAAATGAGATATTGTTTTTGACAACAGAATTAGTATGTTCAAGCATGTACGTAGTTCTAACGGGGATTCCAGCACAAGCCAGGATATCTGGCAACGAAATGGCAGATAGAGAAGCAAAAAACCACTTTAGAGCATGGGGAAATTGATATAAAGATTCCGTTGAGTAAGCAAGAATTAAAAGTTTAGTTAAAAAGGATTAAACTAAAAAAAAGGAATGGCAAGAATTATGGACCCAGGGGAAAAGAGGAAGACTATGCTATGAAGTATGTCCCAACATAGAGGATAATGCACTGCTCCAGTTATGAAAGAATCAGTGAAGTACTCATATTTAGACTGCTAACTGGTCACTGTGGTTTGAATAATAATTTATATATACAGAATAGACACAAAGATGGGTTATGTAACGCATGTAAAGGCACCACTGATCACATGATATGGGAATGGAGGGAGTGTTCACAGAAACTTCTTTGTGAAGAATTTAGATGCTTTCAGGTGATAGAATATAGTATGAGGGGTTTAGTGACACTATTTGGAAAAAATCTCTACTACTTTTTTAAGGATATAGAGCAGGGTAAAAAAGAAAAGGAGTACTTGTGGCACCTTAGAGACTAACAAATTTATTTGAGCATAAGCTTTCGTGAGCTACAGCTCACTTCATCGGATGCAGGGTAAGAGAGTGTAGTGGCATGAATGTACGGGGAATATACAGGCTGCTACTCTGAAACCACTCAGTAGATGAGTCTGCTTTGCCATAAAGCATAAAGAAGAAAGAAGTCAATTCAAAACAGGATTTTATACTTAAACTTAAGGTCAGAAAGTTGCCTGCTACTTTCTTTAACTTAAGGCTGGAATTTATAAAAAGGTGGCTATAGTTGCTGAACTTTCTAAGTCAAATCAATTTATTAGATTTTTAAGTAAAGTTTGCTATTTTTTACTGCCTACAACCGATTTCTGAGTTTGAGTCTACAGCCCACATCTCCTGTGCTACAATTACTGTGTTAAAATTCATATAAATACCCACTATTTTCAGTTTACAGAAATTCCTACCACTGTATCTGGTTAAGAGAGACCCTACTTTTCTGTTCTATCTTCTCAAAAAGCTTAGTCTAAAACATTTCTTAAAGGTGATCAGCAAAGGATTTTTTTTAACAGTCTGTGGCTTATTTTTCAAATTGATTCTTCATTATGCCTAAAAAAAGGCTTTAAAGTGTGTGTGTCTTTTTAAAAAATAAATTAGAAGTTACAAATGTCTAATGGTAAATGCTGGGGCCGGGGTCTTGTTCCCTAATTTAAAGAGCAGGGTGTCAAATCTCTAATGAATGAGTCCATTCCAAAGGCCTTGTCTAAATACAGAAGTTAAAGTAGTACAGGTTTCAGAGTAGCAGCCGTGTTAGTCTGTATTCGCAAAAAGAAAAGGAGGACTCGTGGCACCTTAGAGACTAACCAATTTATTTGAGCATAAGCTTTCGTGAGCTTATGAAGTGAGCTGTAGCTCATGATAGCTTATGCTCAAATAAATTGGTTAGTCTCTAAGGTACCACAAGTCCTCCTGTTCTTTTTAAAGTAGTACAATCGTCTTCACTGCTGCAGGTGCAGTTCTATCAGTACATGTACTTATACTAGTATAACTGCTTCCCTTAGGGGAAGTGGAATAAGCTGTACTGGTGTAAGCACTCATGCCATAATAACTACATCTGTGCTAGGGGCTGTACTGGTATAACTATGGGGACTGTCTCTTTCTTTATTCTGTGTTTCTACAGTGCCTACGTAGCACAGTCATCTGGGGCTCAAGTGCCAGTCCAGTAATGCTTGGTAAAAAGTCAAACCCCTCAACCAAAATTGGAAACCTGATACAAAATGTATGTGCAGACTAGGTCTAAGCTAAATCCAGCCCCTGCCCTTCCCTGGGGCTCAGCTTTCACTCTTCTGTGCTGTGACTAGTTCACTAGTAACTTGCACGGCAGAGAATAACTTTTCCTTCATATATAACCCTCCCCCCCCCTCTCTCTCTCACACTCTAACACACCACAGCCGCTGCAGCCCCTCCTCCAACAACCAAGCCCTAGAATCACTGAGTGGGTGGAAATGGCGATGGGGTTGAACCTTATCCAAAGAGCGCGAAGGCAGAAGCAGGTAGCTATTACCTGGTGAACCAAGTAGAGGGTACCAGGGCCCGCTGGCTTAATGCCTCGCCCAGCACAGAAGCTGCTTCGGTTCAGTGCCTCTAAACGGCATCGCTGCCCCATGCCACGTTCACCCCTCCCCAACTGGACCACGCCAGGGTGTTCAGGAGGAAACCCACCGACCTCCAGCTCCCGTCTCTACAGAGGTTGGTTCAGTTCGGGGCACTCAGTTGGTTCAACCCCTTGCAGCGTAAGCCCTTGCCCCTTCCTTTCGCTGGAGCGGTTGGCCTAGTCCCCCCCGCCGTAGAGAAGTTGGTTCAGGCCGAGGAGGCAGAAGCTCCTGCTCCTACAAGTTCCTGTTCCCCGGGCGGGCGGGCGCGCGCAGAAACGCACGCGCTCAGCGTCCGGCTCGGTCGGCGCTGGCAGTTGGGGGCGCGCGACGGCTGGCGTGGGGGAGGGGGTTGTTGTGCGCGAGCCGCCGATGCCTCCGCCGTGAGATGGCATCATTCTGTGCGGCGGAGGGGTGAGGCGCCTCGGCGGAGAGGGGGCAGCGGTGGCGGCTTTCGGGCCACGGTAAGGGCACAAACAGGCTCTGCCAGCCCGGCTGGGCGAGTAGACGGGCGGCTGCGGGGCCCCTTCTCGCCCGCTCTGGGAGAGGGACGCGGAGCGGACACTTTCTCCTCCCACAGCTGTGAGGGGGGAGAGAGAGGGTGTCTCTGGGCCCACAGGCGCTGCCCCTCTCAGTGGGGACGCTCAGGTCAAAATGGCGAAGGGGAGCCGTACCAGGGCTGCCCCCCTTGGCCCCTGCTGGGAGCGCGGCGGGGGTGGCCGTTGGCCCCAGGGCCCCTGCACCACTGGGCGCGCAGGGGGAGGGTCGCTGTGATATCCTGTGTCAGGCGCGTAACCTTGTTCTTTTCCTGGGCCTGGCCATGGGGGTAGATGCGGCTGAGCCCTGACCCGAGTCCGTGCTGAGCGTATGGGAAGCAGTAGGGCAGTCGCGGAGGCGGCCCATGTTTCTTTACCTAGAGAGGTGAAAGAAGAGGAGAGGGTGATTGTTACAAGTCTGTTTGGCTTCCCTCCGCGCAACCGGGGCAGGGGACACCCCACACCTCCCCTGCGAAGGACTGTGACCCTGCAACCTGTCTTCCCCACCCTGCGCCCCATTGGCAGGGGAGGTATAGGGCTCCTGTGCAGCGCGTGGTGGGGCTGAAGAGAGAGTTAATTGCAGTTACTGCCCAGGTTAGAATTGGCCTGAGAATCTTTGTGGTGCTGTTTAACGTCTAATTCGTTGAATATTTTGATTTTAAAATCTCAGTCGTTTAACAGAACATGCACCAATTAAGTGGTTTTAGCATAAATGCTATAGTGAGCTACTACAGTGTTCCACTTACTGACTCCTTTCTATATACCTATCTTTATTTAAAAAAAAAAGGTATCTAAATTGAACTACATTGTAAAGGCATTCATCTTTCTGTCTGTATATCCCATTACACAGGCATTTAGTTAAAACAATCTATCAAAATAAGATATGGACAAAAATAGTACATGAATTTGTTACAGAGTGCTTAAATCTTTGACAAAGTTCTACAAATACTCCCAAAAGTTATTTTCATATTTCAATGGTGATCCCGTATTCATATAGAAAATCACCACAAGGGTATTCTTGGGTAGTTATCCACGTTACACAATTATACTACAATTAGCTCACTAGATTTTGCTGTCATATATTTAGTATAGTTAACATAAAAATAATTCAACCTTACATTTCTCTTGTGATACTAACACTTTAGTTAGGGAAGGAATAAATTGGCTGTTGATGACCTGTTATAATTTTTCATAAACTCCTTGAGATTTTCATTAAATGGAGTTTGATAAACTAATGTGAGCCACTCAGGTTAATCTACATATGAACTCAGTTTATGTATTTCAGTGTTTTACTAACTTATGATCAAATGAGGTGTGAGGGTTTGCACAGAATGAAAGCTTCTCATGGTTTTTTATTTATTTTTGGGGAAGAGGTGGCAGGTGCAAACACCTTTCAAAATCACAATAGCTTACTTCGTCTCGTTCCTAAGACATGAGTGAAATGAGAGAACCAAGATATGTTATACGTCTGTTGCTTTAAGTTGAATTTTTAGCACCCTTATGCCAATTCCTCTCTTCCCCATGTGGTGGTGTATACAATACATTAGACTTCATTATAATGGTCTGATCCTGAAAATGCTACTGGATACTGTAGTGCTTTGTGGGTCGTTCCTATGCCCTGTAATGTTTTTAGGATTATGCAGTTATTCATATGTGTAAGAGTTTGCAGGATCTAGAGTCTGCCCACTTGGAGCAACTCGCTGATTGTAGTCCTCAGTTTGTATCTTTGAAGTTTAATGGATATTTTGAGGTAGTAAAAGTAATAGTTTTTAGAGTCTGATACTAAAAATATGTTAACGAAACAAAATGTCAGCTAACTTGGACACCAATTTGAGACTAGACTTAAAATGAACTCTGTTTTGTTGCCTGTGCTAGCAGGTCACTGCGGAAGGATCCCAGATAGAGGTGATCTGCTACTCCCCAGATCCTGGAAAGAGTCATGGAGACGTAGTGATCCTGTTGTTCTTCACTAGCCTTGTCCTTAATTGCTTTCCTGGCTCTGTGGAACACACTGAAAGAGGAGGGAGAAATACCTGCCTTGTTACCCCTTCCTCCTTCTCAGTGTTCCATGCATGAATGCTGAGTTGGAACACCCTCCCAATCACCTTCCTCCCTCTCTCCTGAAAAGAAAATGGTGGAGGCTGAGACAGGTCCTCTTAATCTTTCCACTGTTTCTCTTATTGTGGCCAAACCAGGGGGCCAGGAGGTGATTCTTCCTCCCACTTCTTTGCTCTTTCCTCTATTGGGAACCACAGAATCCCAATAGTTGCTATTTTATAGCACATGGCAGTTACATAACAAGTTATATAACACCTCCAATAAATTAATAAACTTGTTTTAATATTTAGAAATTAATAAATTAAACAGACTTTACAAAATAAAAATGGATATAAATTTAGAACCAAAACTAGGTGTTGAGTGCTCCTTTAAAATATCCATCCTAAAACTAGGATGCAGAAAATGAAGCCAACAGAAAAAAGGCAAAAAACTTTTAAAAACCCCAAACTGCTTAGTTGTAATTTCAGTACTTTACTTGACCAACTTGGTAAACAAGTACTCCACTTTTCCATTCAAGCTGAAAACAAAGCAATGATTGCACCAAAATATGAACTCTGTTAATAGGAATACTGTTACTTTAAGGTAATACGAGTAAAAAACTGTATGTAAATTATAAGTTAAATCTCCTTTTAAAACCCAGCTGTACTGTGTGTAACTTTTTGCATGCCTTTCCTTCAAAGTCTCTCTCCCCGTTCTCTTGTTCTCCAGAAGTATCAGTCATGTTACTCAGTGTTCTGTTAACCACTCCACTCTTTAACAACTGACATTTTCAGAAATTCAGAGATTTTCACTGGGTAGTTAAGACAGGGCTTGAAAAATCTAGTTGCCAGTTATATATTGGACATTTTCTGGGCCAAGTGGGATCCTAACCTATCAGCTTTGGCAAAATGTAACCTTTTTATTAATAAAAATTAAATTTCTAGCCCTTATGTTTTCTTATGCAACTGATGCAGTGCAGTCTTTCCAAGTTTGCCGACAGGCAGCACCAGTGTTATGACTGCTGTTCATAGCTTTTCCAAACAGTGGAATGAAAGTAATAGAGCTGTGGTCAGTTTCACTAGTTTCATTGCTGGTCACAGTGTTCTAAATAGCAGCAATTAAACTAACAAGAATACTGTCATTTTTACTCTGCTGCATTTTGTGAAAGCCATAAACCAGAGCTGCCAAATTCATTCTATACAGGAGGCTGAATTCCATGTTTAATTATGATTAGTGAATCAGAATATAAATTTAGGACTATGTATTATCCAAAATCCACAGCCAAACTCCCACAGATGGCTGCGGGAGATTTTTACAAAGAACCACCATGGAATATGGCCCTGTGTAGTAAATAAACTTCTGTGGTTTTTTTTTTTATTGTCATATTGAGTAAGAAGGATTTTATACTCTCCTTTAGGATTACCACTGTTCTTGTTCTTTTTTTCCTGTCTTCTTCGTCCTTCTTTCCTTTTCTGTTCCCTGTCATCCCTCATTTTTCTTCTGTCTTTCAAAATCTCACCCCATTTCTCTTCCTATCGGCTCAGCTGATCAGCAGTGGACTAGTTAATGCTGACTTTTAAAGTGCCATGATTATTGTGCATTGGCATTAACTGCTGTGTGTAACAAATGGCAGCAGGGCAGTTCACATCTCAGTCATTATTTTGTAGTGTCTGCAGACTCTCAAAGGCAGCACTGCATTAATTACACTCAGATCACATTTGGAAAGCCACCCCTCCATCCCATCTCAAAACTTTTTTCTTAAGTGATACAATTTTTTGTTTTTGTTTTAAATAAATTGTCATGACTTGTAAGCCTGCTATAAAAAGAGGTGGCATTTTCAAGGGAGCACTGGCACAGGTAGTGGACACTCCACCACATCACCTTGAGAGAAATGGGAAAGAAAGCTCCTTCTTCCTACCAGAAAAGAGGTACTGTAGGACAGTGGTTCTCAACCAGTGGCCTGGAGCCCCCTGTGGAGCTGCAAGCAGGTTTTCGGGGGGCCGTCAAGCAGGGCCAGCATTAGACTTGCTGGGGCCTAGGGCAGAAAGCCAAAGCCCCACCACATGGGTCTGAAGCCTGTGGCCCTGAGACCTGTCAGGGCCCTGGAATTGTAGCTGAAGCCTGAGCAATGTAGCTTCGTGGAGCTTTTGTGGCATGGGGCCCCAGGCAGTTGCCCTGCTTGCTACCCCTAATGCTGACCCTGGCTTTTATATGCAGAAAACCAGTTATTGTGGCACAGGTGGGTTGCGAAGTTTTTATAGCATGATGAGGGGGGGGCCTCAGAAAGAAAAAAGTTAAGAACCCCTGCTCTAGGAGAGGTGTTCTGCATCTAGTAGTCAAAGACCTATAGGAAAGGTGGAGCCTATACATATGCTTTTGAGAGCATCCTCATAGGAATCCCTGCACCTTCCTCCTTCCCAGTAGAAAGGAGTGACCGAGCTTCTCTCCAGGACTTTGCCATTGGCCCTGCTAGGTGGAGGATTCCCTTCATTTTCTGTATCAGTCTCTGGCTAGTAGGTGTCTGTCATGTTTTTTAGACCTGTTTTAATATATGACTTAATTAGAGTTTATCATTGCTTTTATGGCCAGATAAGGCAGAAACTGCTATTTCTAACAAATTAACTAAACCATATTTCAGTTTATCGCCATGTCATAACCATGAGTGTTTATCTATACAACAAGAAAAGGAGTACTTGTGGCACCTTAGAGACTAACCAATTTATTTGAGCATGAGCTTTCGTGAGCTACAGCTCACTTCATCAGATGCATACCGTGGAAACTGCAGCAGACTTTATATATACACAGAGAATATGAAACAATACCTCCTCCCACCCCACTGTCCTGCTGGTAATAGCTTATCTAAAGTAATCTTCAGGTTAGGCCATTTCCAGCACAAATCCAGGTTTTCTCACCCTCCACCCCCCCACACAAATTCACTCTCCTGCTGGTGATAGCCCATCCAAAGTGACAACTCTTTACACAATGTGCATGATAATGAAGTTAGGCCATTTCCTGCACAAATCCAGGTTCTCTCACTCCCTCACCCCCCTCCAAAAACCCACCCCCATACACACACAAACTCACTCTCCTGCTGGTAATAGCTCATCCAAACTGACCACTCTGCAAGTTTAAATCCAAGTTAAACCAGAACATCGGGGGGGGGGGGTAGGAAAAAACAAGAGGAAATAGGCTACCTTGCATAATGACTTAGCCACTCCCAGTCTCTATTTAAGCCTAAATTAATAGTATCCAATTTGCAAATGAATTCCAATTCAGCAGTTTCTCGCTGGAGTCTGGATTTGAAGTTTTTTTGTTTTAAGATAGCGACCTTCATGTCTGTGAGTGCGTGACCAGAGAGATTGAAGTGTTCTCCGACTGGTTTATGAATGTTATAATTCTTGACATCTGATTTGTGTCCATTTATTCTTTTACGTAGAGACTGTCCAGTTTGACCAATGTACATGGCAGAGGGGCATTGCTGGCACATGATGGCATAAATCACATTGGTGGATGTGCAGGTGAACGAGCCTCTGATAGTGTGGCTGATGTTATTAGGCCCTGTGATGGTGTCCCCTGAATAGATATGTGGGCACAATTGGCAACGGGCTTTGTTGCAAGGATAAGTTCCTGGGTTAGTGGTTCTGTTGTGTGGTATGTGGTTGTTGGTGAGTATTTGCTTCAGGTTGCGGGGCTGTCTGTAGGCAAGGTTTGTGTGTGTATGGGGGTGGGTTTTTGGAGGGGGGTGAGGGAGTGAGAGAACCTGGATTTGTGCAGGAAATGGCCTAACTTCATTATCATGCACATTGTGTAAAGAGTTGTCACTTTGGATGGGCTATCACCAGCAGGAGAGTGAATTTGTGTGGGGGGGTGGAGGGTGAGAAAACCTGGATTTGTGCTGGAAATGGCCTAACCTGAAGATTACTTTAGATAAGCTATTACCAGCAGGACAGTGGGGTGGGAGGAGGTATTGTTTCATATTCTCTGTGTATATATAAAGTCTGCTGCAGTTTCCACGGTATGCATCTGATGAAGTGAGCTGTAGCTCACGAAAGCTCATGCTCAAATAAATTGGTTAGTCTCTAAGGTGCCACAAGTACTCCTTTTCTTTTTGCGAATACAGACTAACACGGCTGTTACTCTGAAACCTATCTATACAACAGCACTACTGATCCCAGGGAAACTGTCTGTACTCATACATAAGAGCACTACTGTTCTACTGGGAGAGAAGTGCTAGGATTAAGTGAAGAGGAAAAATTAGTGTTTTGAAAAAGATTCTTAAGAGAAACCTTTTATCCTCCTGTTATTTATGAATAATTAGTCTTTAGGAAGCTCAGGGCCAGATGGCATTTGACCTTCGTTAATTAATGATTACAGGAATAGGTGACCACCTGTACCAGTGTGATCCCTGCAACCATAGAAGTATAATAACTTTCTTCACCCCCACTTACTCGTGTTTCAGATAAGCTCCTTCATCTGGTCTCTGCATCGTGAGCAATGTTCCCTCTAATTCTTGACAGGCTGTGTGCGCAAAAAATTTCTTATGTGCAAATTTTTGTGCATGCCGTGTTTTGCCATATGCGCGTGGTTTAGGATCTGTGTGCACGTGCACACAACTTAGAGGGAACAGTGATCGTGAAGCACTGTAATTGTGAAAGCACCTTTTGGTTTCAGTAAAGCACTATTTTTTCAATTATAAAAATGCCAAGAAAATCAAATCTGCAGAACGTGAACTGATGTGCGCTTTGCCGCAGAGTTTTTCTTCAGACTTAACTTTCCTGGATGCAACTACCATTATTAAGATAGCAGTGATGCTCTTACAGAGACGTTTGATAGAAAAACTTTAAAAAACCCTGAAGTCAAGCATATGTTTGCTAAAATTGTTTCTGCTTTGTGGCCCGTCCGTCCGTCCCCCCCAGCACCCCCCCACTGTTACTAGCATTTTTCTTTTTTCATGAAAGTATTCAGGAGACACAGCTTTTCTGATATTGCTTGTATTCCATGTTCAGCACTTGGGGCCTTGTTAAATTTAACTAGGCAGCAAGCAGAATATGACACATTCTTTCTGAACCACCCTGGATACCTCTTTATTAGCAGAGAAGAAGTTGATTGCTGCCGAACAATTATGTCATCCTGATACTCTTTTGACTCTTGTACCAGGATCAGCCACTACTATGGGTTCTCAAGAGAAATTATTTGGTGTGTGGCCACCGACTCTTGGTAGTGGCTGCTTTCACACTTTTTCCTAAAATATTTAATTAGCTTTAGGAAAAAACATAAATATGCACTTATATGTCCCAATCATTGTAATTTATTTATTGCTAATTAGTAAGTCTGTTGTGAAAAGTGATATTACCAAATATACAAATATAATTTTTCACAGCAGAATTACTTAGCCCTGGCAAGCCTGGGGACAAATTAAGCCCTGGATGGGGGACCGGGGGTGGCAGTGGGGGCCAGGGGCTATGTGGGTGGTGGAGGCAGTAGGGGGCTGGAGACTGAAACCCTGTGGCGGGACAGAGCCTGGAGCCTGGTGCCCACCGCCATGCAGCCGGATCCCGGGGCTAGAGCCTGAAGCCCTGCAGCCAGCGCCTGCCATCCCTCTGCCCCAGGGCTGAAGTCCAAAGCCTAAGGCCCAACGCCCCTGGGAAGGTGGGGAACCCACTGACTGCTGGCTCCTCCAGAGTTGTATTCCAGGTGTCTCCAGAGGCGGGCAGGATCCAACCCCTGCTGGTGGCCCCAGCAATCAACACTAAGGCAGTGCATCCAGGAGCGATGGGGGGGTGGGGGGCTGCTGCTTTGCTCCCCCTCTCCCCCCCAGTCACAACTCAGAAGGCTGTGGCCGCAAGAAAAGCACCTGGTTGCATTTGAGAAATGCTTCTAGAATTAAGCCCCTTTCCCTGGCTCCAGTTAGAGGACAAAACAGTAGTAGCCCAGAAAATGATTAAAAAAATGAAGATTTCCACGAGTGAAAATATTGTTACTTTTTAGTTTAGGGGGGAGCTAAATAAGAGAGGACATGATAGAAGTATACAGAACAATGAGCGGAATGGAGACAGTACGTTGTCCATGTTTCCTTACTCTTTCTCATAGAATTATGAAAAGGGATATTCAATGAAATTGAAAGACAACTAACTTAAAACTGTTTTATGTAACCTGTGAAACTTATTGCTACAAGATAATGAGCTCAATAGGCCTACTAGGGTTAAAAATAAGAATTAGAGTTTTATATAGATAATGAGAACCTGTGAGTTACATAAAATATAATTCAAAAAATTACAATATAGTGCCCTCCTGTTTCACGGGATAGGCCAGCCTCTTATGGGGTGAGGAAGAAAATCTTTCCTGTCGCCAAGTTATTCCACAGTTTACAGGATATCTTGCATTTCTGCTATCAGACAGCATTGATCTAATCTCTTATAGTGATTCCTGCATGTCACTGTTTGGCCCTGAAGTTGGAACTTTTTGTTTAAAAGCTGATAATTCAAAATGCTCTAAAATCCACATGCATATTCAGATTCTTTTCCAAACTCACTCCACACAGGATCTGGGGTACAGACATAGGAGTAAGTGTGGGATCATTTGGTCAAGAATTTCTTCATAAATAACACCCCACATCCACAGTAAGTAGTTGATTTTAATATTCAGAGTGCTCTAAAACCCTTCTGCATATGGAGTGTCTTGAAAAATGGCATGCAGCAAAAATGGTGGTTTGACCTTGTGATATAAATTAGGAATAACTTGGTCAAGGGATTCCTGAGATATTTCATCCTTCCCTCCTTCTCCTCACCCCCATATGAACTGTCTTTAATTTTCAGAGTGCTTTAAAATTAATTTATATAGATAAATTACCTTGAAAATTGGTATACTGAAGCAGAGACTGGGATAGAGATTGTGGTTTAAATTTTGCTGTCATTTGTTCGAGGAATTTCTGAGACAGAGGTTCCCCCCAGATTGAGCTGCTTTTAAAATCTTCAGATTCTATAACTTTCTTACTGCAGAACTGAAACCTAAGGTGGCTGATCATCATGTAGTGAATAGCTGGATTATGCCAAGTTTAGATACGCAGTGGTAACTAGAACCAGTTTACACATATTTCAAAAGTTACTGTACTACAAATACTTTGCTATATCAGTGTGCATGTCTGCAAGCAATCTATGAGCCATTGCTTCCTCTGGAATATTTTTGAGTGATGCTCGCTGAGCAACATATTCACATAGTGGCTCAGGGGAACAGGCATTGACTCTTGAACTGAATCCTCTCCTTGGGAATTATGCATGCTGTGCACATTAGTGCTCTCACATTGACTTTTTGCTTGGTGTAGGGCCACATAGGGCCTCCTTTTGGAAGTGTGAGTGGTGAGTGCAATATTGAAAAAGTTAAGTACCCGCTACGATCTACCTGTCTGCCTAAGTGGCACTCTAGGACAGTTTGGGCAGTACTATCTGGGATGTGAAACTTCATATGGTTGTGTGGGATGAGCTGTCATGGAAGGAACTAACTGCCACAGAGAGGCTAGTGCAAGAGTCCCAGACAAGACAAATCAGTTATATGCCAGGAGAGGTTCACTGAATTCCTGCCATGTCACACTAGGCATGATGGGGCAGGTCAGTACTGGGAGCTGGGAATGGGTATGATTGAAAACTATAGGCACGCAATACTGAAGCCTGGTCTGCACTACAAAGTTAGGTTGACGTAAGTCCACTTGTGTCAACCTTGCTATGCACATGTCTATGCTTAAATTTGTCTTCTGTCCATGTAAGTGGCCTGTTACAGTGATGCACTAACACTACCCCCGAAAGCAGTACAGAGCCATGGTTGACCTTCTCAGGAGTGTGAGTGTAGGTGGTGCCTTAGTTGTGTTGACCCTAACAATCTTCCAGCACCTGTCCCTCAATGACCCTGTCCCTGAGATGGTGACTCCTCTGGTCACAATTTTGAACTCCACCGGCCCCAGAGTCCAGAAGTCCACCTACCCCTTTAAAATTCTTGTGTCTTTTGAAATGCCTTTTCTCAATGCCCATCTGAGTGAGCATATCTAGCAGCTCTCCTTTTGTTGTGTGGATCCAGCTGCCCGACTGACCATGCCAGCTCCCCCTACACAGAAAGCTACTAGATGCGCTCCTGCCTGGAATAGGCAAGAAGTATTGGATCTGCTTGGCTTGAGGGGAAAAGAGGCTCTGCAAGCACAGCTATGGACCAGCCATAGAAACATCGTCATCTATGAGCAGATTGTACAGGGGATGATGACAAAGGGGCACAACAGGGATCAGCAGGAGTGCAACATGAAAGCAAAAGAAGTCTGCTAGTAATATCGCAAAGCGAGGGAAGGCAACAAGCAATGTGGTGCTGCCCTGCAGATCTGCTACTTTTACAATGAACTGCATGCTGTACTTGGCAGTTAACCCACCAACATTCACCAGTGATGATGGGTACCTGAGAGGAACCCAAGATCATGAGTGACCCCTGCCATGAACAACGGTGGTGGTGATGGTGGGTGGAGGGAAGCAAGCAGGGGACTCAAACCATGCTGCAAGCTAGGAACTATTTAACATTCTGCAGGAGTCTAGCCAGATGAGCCTACTGACAAAAGGGAAGGGAACTCAGGTAAGTGTGTACTTACATTATTCCTTGCAATGTTTGTTTTTTTTTATTTTTCCTTTCACTCAAACTTCATCTGTTCCTTCACGTCCCCTCCCCATGCTTTTGTTTGCTATTTAAAAATGGCAACATACGAATGGGTCAGGCAATTCAAGAGGTATTGACTTTTCATTGCTTTACTGGTATAATGTTAAAAAATAAAAACGGTTGTATGGCAACCGTCCATTAAACAGTCCATTTCAGATCTGTGCCCTGTACTCGGGTAGATGTAGAATAAATGGGGTAGAATCAGGATCTGTTTTTCAATTTTTTTGGCATGTTGGGCTAGGCAGGGGGGGTGCAGAATACTGTTTACCAGAGTAGGGATGTGTCTCTTATCCTCTTGAGAGATCTTGATGAAACTTTTCAGGAGAGGCTTACAGACTATTTCCATGAGATTTCTAGGGATGGCAGCCTCGTTTCTTTCATCACAATAGGACACTTTTCCATGCCACTCTGTGATGAGTTAGGCAGGCACCATTGTGGTAAACAGCCTGTCCGCGTTTAGGCCTGGGTGACTTCGGGATGCCAGTAGCAGCTGGGCTCTCGGTGCCTTTGTCACCCTCAGGAGTAAGATATCAGGCAAAATCATTGCTTATGAAAATAGTGCCAATATGTTCACTGCCATTTCCCTATATCATACCTAGGGAGGGTGCCTAACTTAATAACAAAGTGCAGAGGAACACTCTTCCTCCTCCTTCCCCCGTGATGCCATACTCACTATAGTTTGAGGTAGAGAGTGGTGCTGTAACGAGGCACTCTAAAGCTAACGTGTCAATAAGCATATATTAAAGGTATTTGTTGAATAATGTCAAGGAAGTTTTGAGACTTAACTTTTCCTTTCTGCTGTGACTAAATCTAATGGTATATCTATCTGTTTTTATCAGTAACTTTTTGTGTGCTGGCCTAAAGGGGTCACCCCTTCGCGTCCACTGAATGTCTGATGCTGATCCTCAGGAAAAGGAAGAAAAGTAGGGAGGATATGTTCCACAAGATCCTCCAAGCCACAGTTTCCTTTCACAGTGATCAGAGGTGTTGGGGTGCCCTTCACAAGGCGAACAAGGAGAAAGTGAATGGAGAAAGCCGTGACTGCAGGACAGGCAAAAGGACTAAGAGGCGCATCAGGAAATGCACCAGGCATAAAAGGATTGCTCAGGAAACAAACATAAATGTTGCAGAGTATGACTGATCTACAGTACCAAAGATCTTCGCAGTCCTTGCAGAATGCCATGGCTGCTGCTTCCTACAACTCCCAATATTCCATGTGGCGCTGTACTGCACATTCTTACCCCTATTACTCCATGCCGGGGAACAACAAGGAGAACTACTGATAAACATTACACTAACCTTTTGAAACCACAGGTCAATGTGTATGTAGCCACAATGCACTGCACTGAACCATTTACATATATGGACGTACATGTTTACTGCTTACTTTCATTTTCATTTGGGATTGTTGCAAAAGTATTTAACATGCTATGTGTGTATTTGCACTTCAATTTTGTTAACAGCTGTTTTGCGCACAATAAAGTTCTATTTTTGTAAAGCCAGACTATCTTTATTAGTTCACATCAAGCATTAGAGTATGTAGTGGGAAGCAGAGTGCCAATCAAAATCATAAATATACACTAAGTACAGAGAACAGACAAAAAGAACGAGTACTTGTGGCACCTTAGACTAGTTAGTCTCTAAGTGCCACAAGTACTCCTCGTTCTTTTTGCTGATACAGACTAACACGGCTACCACTCTGAAACCAGAGAACAGACACTATTTCATAAAAGCAACAGAGAACTCTCTTGTGGCTAACCAGTAAAATGCTCTTTTAAAGGCTCCCTCAGCCACACAGCACCATGGTTGGCTCTTCTAGTAGCCCTTGTGTCGTCTGGCTGTTCAAATTTAGCGGACAGATGGTCAACCTAAACTCCTCCACCCTGGCAGCAGTTTTTCCACCCTTGCCTCATAGATGTTATGCAAAGTACACAACATGCAGCTACAACCATTGGGATGATTTTCTCAGTGAGATTAAATTAAGCAAGTAAGCAACACCAGTGTCTCTTCAGTTTACTAAAGGTACACACAACAGTCATTTCACACCAGCAGAGCTGGTAGTAAAACCTTTCTTTGGCTCTTTTGAGGTGGCCAGTGTACAGATGCATATGCAGGTGATTCCCCCAGAATCATTTTTGGCATTTCAACATCAGCAGTGGTAATCCACGAATTGGGAAAGACTGTCTCTGTTTACAGCTTTTTGAAAAGTCCTGTGTTCTTAAAGATGCAAGTGTTCTATACCTTCCCTGACCAGCTCACATTGATATCAGTGAAGCTCCCCACATGATCCACTAGTGCTTACATTACTAAAGAAAAGCAGCCCTTTCTGTTGATGTAGTCTGTGGCAAGGTGAGCCAGTGCCAGAATAGGGGTATGCATACCATCTATCTCCCCACCACAGATAACCCTATTGCTGCTCGTTTGTCCAGTGTTTCCTATACTTCACTAAGTTAATGGCCTTACATACTTGGCCCACACTGTGGATTTTTCAACTCCCAAATTATTGCCTGCTGACCAGTAGCAATTCAGTGTTCCAAGTTTCCAGAGCTTGATCGCCACTCACTTCTCCACTCTCACTGCATCTCCCATTTTGGTACACCTGTGCTGGAAGACTGGAAGGCTCAGGAATGTGGCCTTTTGCATCCGCAAGTTCTGCAGCCACTGCTTATCATCCCAACTCTGCATTACAATGCGATCCTACCAGTCAGTGCTTGTTTGTCGGGCCCAGTACTTGCTCTCCGCTATGTGATACTGCTCCATGAACGCCAGCTACGATCTGGGATTGTTTTTTCACTGTGAGCATTCAGTTATTGTGCTCAAACATCTTTGCATGGTAGTCCCTGTTGTATAAGTACTCCCTTAAGCTGTGCAAGTACTGGAGAATTGTATGTCCTGTATTAGCAATGCAGAGGAGAACTGTGCTGAGTGCTGCAGGCTCCATGCTTCTAGAGAGATGGCAGACACTGAAAAGTGCTCTGTGGGACTGTGGGAGTTCAAGTGGCTTGCACGCTCTGAGACAGGAGTCCCTTCCACGCAGCAATCTGTCTCTCCTGTTTGGGGGCATGCGAGCTGCTTGAACACACAAGCGTGACCAGAGACAGCTGCTGGTAAGCCTGGTGCCCAGCCCCAGTGGGCAGGGCTGTGGGTGATACAGCCACACCAGAGGAGCTGCTGGCGCAGGGCGCTGGCTTCTGGGAGTGGTGGCCTGACATGCTGCTCCTTTCGTCTCTGTGGTTCCTGGCGGTATCCGCAGAGGTGCAGGGCTCTGATTTATATCCGCATCTGCTGATATAGATTTGTATCCGCGCAGGGCTCTATCCATTAGTTTCTTGTTTCATTCAATGTACAAATTGGACTGACTAAAATGATAAATTTATCTGGTCTAGAGCACTCTAGCGGTTTCCTGGCCTTAACTGTCCACCCTACTAATCTGCCAAGTGTTCCAGCTTCCTTATTAAAACTTATAAGTGCAATTTTGTATAGTCAGTGCAAATGTTATCATTTAATATTTGAAAACTTGGAGCAGCATAGAATAAATTGATTGTAATATCAAAATATTACTGTGATGGTAGTAGCCATATTTAATTCAATGGAAGCCTCCCTTTGATCTTAATTGAACCCTATGTAAGTTGTATGTTGCCACACAAAAATGACACAGAAATTAGGTCCAACTTACTGCAAAGCACACAGGGCCTTCACTAATGATGGTATATGCAAGTCGCAGTTGTGGAAGAAAAATTAATGCAGTTACAGCATGCTTTTGAGATCAATATATGCCACAGCAGAAGTACTGTAGAAGATTTAACTAATACTAGTATACAAATGAAACAAGATTTTTTTTTGGTTAATCTGCAGTTAGAAAGTATGTATGCAGTAAACCTGGAAGAGTGTTGTTTTTGAAGTTTGGGATGACAATTATGTAGTTATTGCAGATATACTGTAGTTTACAACTTAAATTTTCAAAAGTGACTACTGTTTTGGGGGTGCCTCAATTTTGGGTTGTCGAATTTGAGACACCTTAAACAATTTTTTACTTTTTCAGAAAGTGCTTAGCACCCTGCCCTCCTTACACTGACAAGTTGCTCAAACAATTGAGACCCCCATAATCATAATCAATAATGTAGCCCTAAATGTTGAAACAAGTGTTTTCCAGTCTTCCAGCAGCACAAAGACTGAAGTAGATAGAGATTATCCTGCTGAAAGAATTCATCTCTCAATAATGGAGAATTTTAGATATTAAATTTCTAATAACTGAGAGTTATATTGGAATTTCAAAAATGTAATTCATGCTTTGTACAATTTCTATTACATATCACACACCTGATCTTGCAAACATGCATGTGCTTCACATTACTACTCTGAGTAGTCCCATTGACTAACATGAGCTATCACCAGGCAAGTTTACTGTGTTAACTAAGTATTTTGCTATTTAATTTCTATTCTATATTTGGAAAGAAGGTGAATGTTGTATTCATTTCTTACAGTAATAATGAAATACTTTTTATTCTAACAGTAAAGAGAGGTGATGTTTAACAGCATTAATGACAGTTAAATATTTTTTAATTAGCTCATCTTAACATTGCTGGTAAAGCTGGCAGATGGTGTGGTAAATAGTAAGGACATGGATAATGATTTTGGTACATCACTTGTAGTTATTTAAACATGCACAGTGAAACTGTTTAAGAAAACAATCAGAACTCAAGCAAGGGAGATTTAGAGACAACTGATTAGATAGGCAAACACCATAGAACAGGTGTATAATGAGGGAAAACTAGGAGTAACGGTAGAAAAAATTGCACTGACTATTGAAAAGAATTTTATGACAGCGAAATCTGTTTTTTTGGTCCCATTTCCCGTGTGATGTGCTGCAAATTCCATCTCTTGGGACATAGTAAAACAGAAGAAAAAAGGTACTTATCTTCAGCAAGGACATAAACTGGATTATCTAAAAAATATTAGAGTTTATGAACTTGAAATAGGGAAAATATAATTGGAGTATTAATCCAAGAGATGTAGGATAATCTGTAGGACTGTATTAAAGTCCCTGACTATATTTTGTGGTGTCATATCTTAGAAGTGACAGCCCTGAAGTTGTTACAATCCTGTCTGATAGCAAGATTGTCTAATTACAGTAACAGCAGGCTAGTTACAAAAACTAGATTTAGTAACAAAACTATTAATTTGAATGAACACACATACACATACTAATAGAAATTTAGCTAACAACTTCACCGTTTAGGGCAGAAATTCACCAGGAATCCTAATACTATCCAATTCAAGAATGTTTTTTTAGCTTCCAGTACAAATAATTTCAAGGCCAGGTAATTCTCTAGTCTCCAAGTAAAACCTATACAAGAATGGCAAGGTTCAGAATATTATCATTTTTAACATTAAAAGTATATGAAGTAGGAATGGCAAGGTGTTTTGGTTAATACAAACAGATTTATGGTTTAAAAAAATAAATTAAAATTTAAAAGCAGATGAAAACATGCCAGGTATCCTTACTCCAGTTATTTAAGGCATTCACAACCCTCCCCCCGCCCCACCTACCCCCACACACTTTTTTGGTATGTTCTTGAGACTAAGTATTTTAGTATTGGATAGAGTAGCAGTGAGAACAAGTCAATTGCTTCATTCTGAATTGCCACTCTTCTGCTATTGCAATCTAGGTCTTTCCCAAGGAGATGTGGTCAACTGGCAAAGTGTGGTAAATATGCAATACTGGTACAAAGTTAAACAGAACTGAAATATGTAAAATGAAAAGTTACCAATGAAGTCAATATCATTGCATAAATACTTTCATTTCTTCAAAAGCAACGTTTTGTGTATTGGAGATGCACCATTTTTCTGAAACAGTTGTAAATAAGTACAACTATGCAGATGTTTGTAAAAAAATTTTTTGAAATGCTAAATTTCCAGTATAAAAAACAAACTCTAGTACAGCTCTGAGATTAGATATAATGAGCTCTTACACAGACTAGCATTAAGTGCTAGTTCCGTAGGTATTTTTCTTCTTCTAATATCAAGGCAGCAGTGAGTTCCAATCTGTTTTTTCTTCCATAAAGACTTGTTTAAATATTTTTAATTAATAAAATTAAGGAAGTGAAAGAATGACATGAATTTTCTTATTTTTTGTTTTTTGTTTAGTTTCAAAATTCATATTAATCCCATTGTGGGCTGTAGTGGGTTCATGGAATCATAGAATATCAGGGTTGGAAGGGACCTCAGGAGGTCATGTAGTCCAAGGACCAATCCCCAACTAAATCATCCCAGCCAGAGCTCTGTCAAGCCTGACCTTAAAAACCTCTAAGGAAGGAGATTCCACAACCTCCCTAGGTAACGCATTCCAGTGTTTCACCATCCTCCTAGTGAAAAAGTTTTTCCTAATATCCAACCTAAACCTCCCTCACTGCAACTTGAGACCATTACTCCTTGTCCTGTCCTCTTCTACCACTGAGAATAGTCTAGAACCATCCTCTTTGGAACCAGCTCTCAGGTAGTTGAAAGCAGCTATCAAATCCCCCCTCATTCTTCTCTTCTGCAGACTAAACAATCCCAGTTCCCTCAGCCTCTCCTCATAAGTCATGTGTTCCAGACCCCTAATCATTTTTGTTGCCCTTCGCTGGACTCTCTCCAATTTATCCACATCCTTCTTGTAGTGCGGGGCCCAAAACTGGACACAGTACTCCAGATGAGGCCTCACCAATGTCGAATAGAGGGGAACGATCGCATCCCTCGATCTGCTGGCTATGCCCCTACTTGTATATCCCAAAATGCCATTGGCCTACAAGGCAACAAGGGCACACTGTTAACTCATATCCAGCCTCTCGTCCACTGTCACCCCTAGGTCCTTTTCTGCAGAACTGCTGCCTAGCCATTCAGTTCCTACTCTGTAGCGGTGCATTGGGTTCTTCCGTCCTAAGTGCAGGACCCTGCACTTATCATTGTTGAACCTCACCAGATTTCTTTTGGCCCAATCCTCCAATTTGTCTAGGGCCCTTTGTATCCTATCGCTGCCCTCCAGCGTATCTACCACTCCTCCCAGTTTAGTATCATCCGCAAATTTGCTGAGAGTGCAATCCACACCATCCTCCAGATCATTTATGAAGATATTGAACAAAACCGGCCTCAGGACTGACCCTTGGGGCACTCCACTTGATACTGGCTGCCAACTAGACATGGAGCCATTGATCACTACCCATTGAGCCTGACAATCTAGCCAACTTTCTACCCACCTTATAGTGTATTCATCCAGCCCATGCTTCTTTAACTTGCTGACAAGAATACTGTGGGAGACCGTCTCAAAAGCTTTGCTAAAGTCAAGAAACGATACATCCACTGCTTTCCCTTCATCCACAGAACCAGTAATCTCATCGTAGAAGGCAATTAAATTAGTCAGGCATGACGTTCCCTTGGTGAATCCATGCTGACTGTTCCTGATCACTTTCCTCTCGTGTAAGTGCTTCAAGATTGATTCCTTGAGGACCTGCTCCATGATTTTTCTGGGGACTGAGGTGAGACTGACTGGCCTGTAGTTCCCAGGATCATCCTCCTTCCCTTTAAAGATGGGCACTACATTAGCCTTTTTCCAGTCATCCGGACTTCCCCCGTTTGCAATGAGTTTTCAAAGATAATGGCCAATGGCTCTGCAATCACAGCCGCCAATTCCTTTAGCACTCTCGGATGCAACGCGTCCGGCCCTGTGGACTTGTGCACGTCCAGCTTTTCTAAATAGTCCCTAACCACCTCTTTCTCCACAGAGGGCTGGCCACCTACACCCCATGCTGTGTTGGCCAGCGCAGCAGTCTGGGAGCTGACCTTGTTCATGAAGACAGAGGCAAAAAAAGCATTAAGTACATTAGCTTTTTCCACATCCTCCGTCACTAGGTTGCCTCCCTCATTCAGTAAGGGGCCCACACTTTCCTTGGCTTTCTTCTTGTTGCCAACATACCTGAAGAAACCCTTCTTGTTACTCTTGACATCTCTTGCTAGCTGCAGCTCCAGGTGCGATTTGGCCCTCCTGATTTCATTCCTACATGCCCGAGCAATATTTTTATACTCTTCCCTGGTCATTTGTCCAATCTTCCACTTCTTGTAAGCTTCTTTTTTATGTTTAAGATCCGCAAGGATTTCACCTGTTAAGCCAAGCTGGTCGCCTGCCATATTTACTATACTTTCGACACATCGGGATGGTTTGTCCCTGTAACCTCAATAGGGATTCCTTGAAATACAGCCAGCTCTCCTGGACTCCTTTCCCCTTTATGTTAGTCCCCCAGGGGTCCTACCCATCAGTTCCCTGAGGGAGTCGAAGTCTGCTTTCCTGAAGTCCAGGGTCCGTATTCTGCTGCTTACCTTTCTTCCCTGTGTCGGGATCCTGAACTCAACCAACTCATGGTCACTGCCTCCCAGATTCCCATCCACTTTTGCTTCCCCCACTAATTCTTCCCAGTTTGTGAGCAGCAGGTCAAGAAAAGCTCCCCCCCTAGTTGGCTCCTCCAGCACTTGCACCAGGAAATTGTCCCCTACATTTTCCAAAAACTTCCTGGATTGTCTATGCACCGCTGTAGTGCTCTCCCAGCAGATATCAGGAAGATTAAAGTCGCCCATGAGAACCAGGGCGTGCGATCTAGTAGCTTCTGCGAGTTGCTGGAAGAAAGCCTCATCCACCTCATCCCCCTGGTCCGGTGGTCTATAGCAGTCTCCCACCACTACATCACCCTTGTTGCTCACGCTTCTAAACTTAATCCAGAGACACTCAGGTTTTTCTGCAGTTTCATACCGGAGCTCTGAGCAGTCATACTGCTCCCTTACATACAGTGCTACTCCCCCACCTTTTCTGCCCTGTCTCTCCTTCAGTTTAAAACCATCCATGACAGTACTCCAGTCATGTGAGTTATCCCACCAAGTCTCTGTTATTCCAATCATGTCATAATTCCTTGACATCACCAGGACCTCCAGTTCTCCCTGCTTGTTTCAAGGCTTTGTGCATTTGTATATAGGCACTTGAGATAACCTGCTGATCGCCCCTCATTCTCAGTATGAGGTAGGAGCCCTCCCCTCACAGACGTTCCTGCCTGTGCTTCCTCCCGGTATCCCGCTTGCTCACTTACCTCAGGGCTTTGGTCTCCTTCCCCCGGTGAACCTAGTTTAAAGCCCTCCTCACTAGGTTAGCCAGCCTGCTCGCAAAGATGCTCTTCCCTCTCTTCGTTAGGTGGAGCCCGTCTCTGCCCAGCACTCCTCCTTCATGGAACACCATCCCATGGTCAAAGAATCCAAAGCCTTCTCTCCGACACCACATGCGTAGCCATTCGTTGACTTCCACGATTCGACGGTCCCTACCCCAGCCTTTTCCTTCCACGGGGAGGATGGACGAGAACACCACTTGCGCCTCAAACTTCTTTATCCTTCTTCCCAGAGCCACGTAGTCCGCAGTGATCCGCTCAGGGTCATTCTTGGCAGTATCATTAGTGCCCACGTGGAGAAGCAGGAAGGGGTAGCGATCCGAGGGCTTGATGAGTCTCGGCAGTCTCTCCGTCACTTTGCGAATCTTAGCCCATGGCAAGCAGCAGACTTCTCTGTTTTCCCGGTCAGGGCGGCAGATAGATGACTCAGTCCCCCTGAGGAGAGTGTCCCCGACCACCACCAACCGCCTCCTTCTCTTGGGAGTGGTGGTCGTGGAACCCCCAACCTCAGGACAGCGCATCTCATGCCTTCCAACCAGCGGAGTCTCCTTCTGCTTCCTCCCCCGAGATGTATCATCTGGTCCATTCTCCGCAATGGTACCTGTGGAGAGAACATGAAAACGGTTACTTACCTGTGTCCGCGTTGCTGGTACCCGGACATTCCCCCTTCTTCTTCTGGAGGTCACATGTTGCCAAGCTTCCTCACTGGCCTCTTGGCTCCGCTGTGCAACCTGCTCTAAATCTTTAGAGCTTTGTGCCCGTAGAAGCATATCCTGACTTTTATCCAGAAAATCCTCAGATTCTCGTATGCAATGCAGGGTCGATATCTGTAGCTCCAGACCTTCGATCTTCTCTTCCAATATGGATACTAGCTTGCACTTTGTACAGACAAAGTCGCTTCTGTCCTGTGGAAGAAAGACAAACATGGCACATCCAGTGCAGGTCACAATAGCTGACCCCCCCCTCCCCTTCCATATCACCTTCCTACTATGAGCTTCCTCAGAGAAGTTGGCAAGATGTAAGCCTCACTGGGCTCACCCCAGACGAACTCCCAGGCAAACTCCTGCTGTGTGCTGCTCTGCTGTTCCCCACTGCTCAGCTGGTTCGCCCCCGCTCAGTTGGTTAGCGGAGCTCTGGCTATTTTTAAACAGCCAGGCTTCCCTGGCTATTATTTTTCTGATATGAACTATGGCAAACAAATTCCTACTTTAGTTCACTGCCATTCACTCCTAAGAGAGACTTAGGGCTAGTCTACACTGGCAATGCTAAAGTGCGACCACGGCAGCACTTTAATGTGGCTTGTGTGGTTGCGGCAGAGTACTGGGAGAGAGATCTCCCAGCGCTTTTAAAAAAAACCAACTACACAAGGGGCATAACTACCAGCTCTGGGAGCACAGCTCCCAGCCCTGGCGCACTGTTTACACTGGTGCTTTACAGCACTGAAACTTGCTGCACTCGGGTGTTTTTTCACACCCCTGAGCGAGAAAGTTGCAGCACTGTAAATTGCCAGTGTAGACAAGCCCTTAGAAAATCTGATCGGCCGCTGACTTGCACATTGTGTAGTGCTTTATCCATGTGCAAAGTGAGTGTAAAATACCACCCTTCTGAAATGTTAGCATTTTTCATTCACTTTGCACAGGTGTAAATGATTATGGACAGTTGTGCCTTTAAAGAGTAGTTCTGCTCAGAAGGGTGACTAAAATGGCATTTCAGGTCAGCACACCTTTAATTGAGAAGCTTATCTGGCCTGCAGTATCTTTGTTGCTGGTGTTATATGGAGAAAAAGGAATCCTGGTTTCGTCTGCAAGGCAGAAGATTGTAAATTGAGCAGATTTGATATGGAACCACATTTACAGACTAACTTTTAAAAATAGAGTAACATTTTACTTGAAACCCTCTAGACTTATGAATTTAAAAGATTAACTCATTTAAATATTTAAAATGGTATAAATGCAGTCTGTGTAATTTAAATATTTTTTAAAAAATCTTTCAGCTAAGAGTAAACCTTGCCACAAATACCACAAGTGAAATGGCTGCTGATAGGCTTGTTTGCCAGAGTAATATTTGGAAATTTTTAAAAATAATACTAAGAAAACAGATGAAGTTTTAGGAGATATCTTGGTTTGACTAGGTAAGGGGTAGAGGATATATATAATATTGGAACAGAGAATGGATCTGGAAAGTTGAATATACTGATTGGTTTTTCATGAGTTTGCTGAGTAGAAGACATTTTGCTGGCTTCTTTTATGTCTCACGTGATGGTTTTGTAGGGTATTTTGGGGAAAGGAGTTGTTAGAAACATTTGTATAGTTCTTCCTACTTAAAAGGCTGCTGACCAGGAATAGCTTAGGGCTGATCTATATGGGAAAATTAAATCAACCCAGCTACATTGCTCAGCTATATGAAAAATCCACACCCCTGAGCGATGTAGGTAAACTGACCCAAGTTCCTGGGTAAACAGTGCTGCTTTGATGGAAGAATTCTTCCATCGATCTAGCTACTGCCTCTATGGGAGGTGCCACTGAAGCGTTTCTAGTGTAGAAAAGCCCTTAAACTACACAGTAGTTTAGAGAAGTCGACCAAGACATACCTGTGTGAAATATAATTAATTTACCTTCCTTCTCTTATATCATGAATACCGTATTCTCCAATGACGATATAAACTCATCTGAAGAAAGATATTTTTGTATTTAAGAAGGAATTTCACCAGCTCAAGAATGATCATGTTGTAGGAGGTATCACCATTTGGTGAACCCTCAGAATTCTGTCTTGGGTGTGTGTTGAGGAGCCCTGATGAATGTCATGGGAAATTGGTGGTATCCACCCTCAGCATCCTGACATTCAAATCAATGCGGTATATCCTGAAATCTGGGTCAGAAAAGGGTGGTTAGGATTACTTAAATTCAATTCTGGGATGGTCTAAGAGGCCTCCATGGACTTGAAGAGAAAGAGGTGAAAGGCATATTCCTAAAGACCCAGCCTGTGGAGGTCCATGTTTTCCAGGCCTGTGGGTGCTGAGGACAGGAATAAAATTTGGTTTGCTCTTGGACTAAGTTGCAAACAGTTTCACTTATGGAAGGAATCATCTCGGTGCAATCTGAAGACTTGCTGGTTTAGCCCCCATTCTCCCACATTCAGCTGACAGTGTTTGAGTGAGTTGGCCTGACCATTTGTCTTGCTCTGGATGCATGTGGCTCTGAGGGACAGATGTGGAAAAGAATATTTCTGGCCTTCATTCAGGCTTTTGCTTCCCTCCCCTATCTTGATATGAGACAAACCACAGGTTCTTCTTTCGAGTAGTGTCCCTTTGGGTGCTCCACTGGGTGTGGTAGCTCCCCTGCACCTGGGATTGGAGATCCCAGTGTCCGTTGTGCCGCACATGCACTCCTCCCCGTCTCACGCTGTGAGCAGTGGCTATATAGTATTGTGTGGTCTAACAACCCTCAGTTCCTTCTCAACCACTCATTGTCTGGGTTAGAATCCCTTGCGGAGCCCTTCGTATGCCTGTGGTGCCTTTAGTAATATTAGTACTTCTGTGGCAAGTTCTTAGTTAGTATCTCTTTCCTTTATATTTTTCTTCCCTTTACCCCTTTAAAAAATGTTTTTTTCTTTACTCTTGCCTCTCTGTTACTCTTTAATTTAGCTCAGGTACACTTATCTAAGCCTTTCCCTACTGGGAAATTTTCCCTACTCAGGGTTATGCTCGGATCCCCTGGGTTTAAGCGCTGCCTCTCTTGTCATGAGGCCATCCTCATGAGCGACAGCCACTGACGGTGCATATGCTGTTTAGGGGAGAGACTCATGTCATAGAAGTGCACTCACTGCCTCAAATTGTAGGCATGAATTAGAAAGGATTGTGAATTGAGACTAAAACTTTTACTAATAGAGAGCTCATTGCGACCAGTCTCAGACCCTGACCCTGATACCTCTCCTCAGCAGTGGTTGACCCTACTTTTCACACTCATTAAAGTCCATCAGCACTGTCATTTGCTGATCCCAGCTGGCCATGCACCATGAAGAGAAAATCTACACTCTTGTCAAGATGACAAGAAATGGGCACCGAGCTCGCCCACCAAGTAGCCACCTCAAAAAAAGGCATTCCCTGTGAGGTTGGTAGCCTCAACATCTTTTCGAGGGGGACTTAACTCCTTTGACCATCTGGGTACTTCCGGTACTGGCACTGTTGAGAAGTCCAAGGACTCTAACAGGGCAGGACCACATAAGAGGACACCGTCGCTTGGCGCTGATAAGGACAAATCAAAGATCTCAAAATCTGTACTGACTGCCTCAGTGAAACACACGATTTAGAGTGTATTAGTGAAGCCTTTGGCACCGACACAGACCTTGGTGCCATCTATTGGTCATTTGATGGAATGCACTCTAACTTTGGCACTGTCAACATTCAAACTGTCTGCACTGGTAAACATGCAACCACGGGTACTGATGATGGTCATGCTGGTACTTCAATAGTTCCACTTTCTAAGGGACTAGTTTCTTCTTTGAGTGCTTGCTTATGTCCATTCTATTGTAGATGTGTGTGCTCGACACGTGCACTGGTGCCGGAAGTTTTTCTCTCAGTGGTACCCGTAGGGGACCAACTCTGGTACCCTCTGGAGTGGCGCATGTATGCTGCAGTATAAGGGGCACTGCTGGCTCCCCCCACCCTCAGCTCATTCTTACCGCCAGTGACAGTGCTGGAACGTCCCTTTGCCTCAGCAAGTTTACTCTCTCAACTGCTCGTTGTGAACTTTTTACTCTATATAGTTGTTAAAAATTGTTAGTTTAGTTCACTTAATGTAGTTTGTAGTCCTGGATGGGACTTAGCCTAGGGACGGAGTATGCCCCGGTCCCTGGGCTTCAAACCCCGTGACTGCTGCAAAAAGCCTGTGCCAGTCAGCGACCCCCACAGTAGCTGTCAGAGGTGCTTGGGGGAAACCCATGTTAGCAACAAATGTTGCATTTGTAAGAGTTTCAAACCTTGAACCAAAAAGCAGTGGGACATTTGTCTCTGAGCACTCCTTATGGAGTCAGCACTTACACCAGCACAAGAGCTGCCCAGATCAGACTCTGCTCCTAGCACCATGGCCTCAGTGTGGAGCATGCCGCTTGCACTGGCTGCGGATCGGCGTCGATCCCCAGCACCAGCTAGAAAACAAAGAAAGCCCAAGAGGGGATTTTCTCCTGCATCCCATAAATGGAAAGTGAGGACCAGAGGAGAGCAATAACCCATGCAGGGTGGCTCTTCACCTCCAGACGGAGGTTGGGCCCCAGCTCCTGCAGAGCGGGCTATCCCACTCCAGGACCTGCCTGCCACCCTGAAAAGTAGCACGGGCATTCGGTACGTGATGGTGTTGTCTACACTGTAGGCCCTGCAGGCCACAAAGGACATCTTGTCCCTACCAGTACCACCCACGCCGGTACCCTACTCCAGGGGTAAACCTGCCTTGGGACCCTTCCAACAGTCCCCATCAGTGTGGCATCACTCCTCACCAGAAGGAGTGTCCCGCCAGCGCTCACCTGTGCAGAGCCACCATGCCTTGGACATGGGTCAGCCTGTGGTCTGACACCACCAAATATAGTCAGAAACTTTAATACAGTCCTACAGATTATCCTACGTTTCTTGGATTAATATGGTCAGAGTCTCTGGCATCAGTCCCCTGACTCCAGCTGGCGCTCTTTGGGTTAGAAGCGGCGATCGCCAGTGAATTGGAACAGACCTGCAGAGGGGCACCCGTTCCTGCAGCCCCAGTGCCGGAAGCACCCTAACGGCTCTCCCAGCATACAGCACCGCTCCAGCAATTCAGGTGCCGGACCCGGGAGCCCCGTTACTGGTCACTGGAGTGCCGTTACGGATCACCACAGGCACGCCGATGTTCACTGCATGGCGGCCTACTCCCTCCTGCTTGATGGACCAACACCGCTTGCTGAGTGTTAGGCGTAGATTGCCAGGTTCTCATCGCCAATCAGCCAAATGCCGTCTCTGGGATTGCAGCACGGAAAGTCGTCACCCTCGTGCAGATCCCCAGCAGAGCCTCAGGGCCAGGACTGGGGTAGATAGTTGGCCTCGGCACCGTCCTGGTTCCCTGGAGGCGGTTCCTCCTCCCTGGGGTCCGCTAGTGAGGAAGAGTCCCTGCCAGCAGGCCAGAGTCACTCTTCGGGGGCACTAAAATTCCCTGTGGCACCTCCTGGAGCAGTGTGGCCTCATAGGCAGTGGCCTGCCCCCTGGCATTTCTGGAATCCCTGGGGGTTCCCTCACCCTTCACAAGGGCATAGGTCGGTTGAGGGCATCAGACAAATGGTCGGCGACTATCTCGTGCCTGCCCCGCCCCCGACACGGAGGTGACACGGGAGAGGATCCCTCAGGGTCACCTGGCCCCAATGGAGGTGCCTGTGGAGGTGGCATCAGTTGTGGCAGACCTGCTGGAATCCACCTCCTCTTCATCCTCACCCAGTCCCCCAGGATGATGCCCAGGCTCACCAAGAGCTTTTGAAGAGGGTCACCTCAAACCTGGGACTAGAAGACGAGGAATTGGTGGAGCCCTCACACTTTCTCTTTGACATGCTGAACTCAGTGGCCCCTGCAAGAATGGCATTGCCAGTGCACGATGGAGTGGCAAAAATTACTAAGTCCATGTGGCAGATGCCTTTGTCACTGCTCTCCATTTCCAAGTGGGCAGAATGTAAATATTAGGTGCTTGCTAGAGGTTATGAATACCTATACACACACCCTGTCCCAAACTCACTGTTGGCCTTTAATGAGTGTGAAAAGTAGGTGTGACACCCAAAAATAGAGGCAAAAATGCTTGATTTCTTTGAAAGAAAAATGTATTCAGCCTCCAGCTGCGAGTGGCCAACCATCAGGATTTGCTGGGCTGCTATGACTTTAACATCTGGCAGTCCATGGCTAAGTCCTCGGACTCGCTGCCTGAGGGCCCCCGGAAGGAATTCCTGGCGATCCTCGACAAGGGCCAGGCAGTGGCAAGGGCAGCCCTCTAAGCAGCCTCAGATGTGACTGGCTTTGTGGCCTGAACCATGGCCTCGGCCGTCTCCATGAGGTGAGCATCCTAGTTGCAATCCTCGGGCCTTTCCATGCAGGTTCAGCAGTCGATCCAGGACCTCCCATTCGATGGCCTGGAACTGTTCTCTGAACAAACAGGTGCCAAGTTACACAGTCAGACTCGAGGGCAACCCTGCAAACCCTGAGGGCTGGCAAGGAAGCAGTTTAAGCCACAACAGTCCCAGAGGTTAAGCAGTTAGCCTCAGTCAGAGCCCTTCTGCAAGAAGGGCAAGACCTATAAGTGCCGGCAGGGCCACCAGCCAATGTCCTCAGCTCATTCGAGCTCCGCCCGCAATTAGCAGGGTGGTAAACTGGCATTTTGAGGGTATGCTCAAAGGCGACCTTCCAGCCTGTGTCCTGGATCCTGCTTTCCGGCTTTTCTCCAACCGCCTGTCCCCTTTCCTCCCTGCCCTGAGCATCTATAACGTCAGACCAATGCGTCCTCACTACTGTGGTTCATGGTTATACCCTTCAGTTTATTTCTGTTCTCTGTCCCCCCAGCCTTTAATTCCCCCTCCCTGTCCCTCTTCAGGGATCCCTCTCATGAGAGCCTGCTTGCTCAGGAGGTACGGGGCCTTCTGCAGGTGGGAGCTGTGGAGGAAGTTCTCCTAAATTTCAGGGGCAAGGGGTTTACTCCTGTTATTTTTTTAACCCCAAAGGCAAAGGGGGGTCTAAGACCCATTCTGGACCTACAAGACTTCAACAAATATCTCAGGAAGTTGAAGTTTTGCATGGTCTCCCTGGCTTCCATCATCCCTTCCCTGGATCCAGGAGGATTGGGGGTTGGACTAGATGACCTTCAGGGGTCCCTTCCAACCCTGATATTCTATGAGACTGATCTGGCGCCCTTGATTTAAAGGATGCTTACCTCCATGTATAGATATTCCGTGGACACAGACGTTTCATGTGCTTTATGGTGGAGACCACCCACTATAAGTTTGCGATGCTCCCTTTCGGCCTAGCAACCATCCCAGTGGTGTTTACCAAGTGCATGTTGGTAATGGCAGCTTACCTCAGACGTCAGGGTATCAAGATTTACCTATACCTCAACAACTGGCTCATCAAAGGACGCTCAAGGACCCAAGTCCAGCACAGTGTCACTGTGCTGCAAACCACGTGCTGCGCCCTGGGCCTGTTGATAAATGAGCAAAAATCAATGTTAATCCCAGTCCAAAGGATAGAATTTATCAGAGTGGTACTCGACTCTACCCAAGCCAAGGCATTTCTACCACATGACAATTTGAAGACCATGTCAAATCTCATTGCCAGCATCTCAGCACACCCGCTCACTATGGCCCGGGTCTGCCTTAGATTATTGGGTCACATGACAGTGTGCACGTATGTTGTCTGTAGTCTATCCTGGATTACCTGCTCCACCTAAAGCACCAAGGCCTCACACTTCTGTCCATCAAGGTGCACTTGGCAGCTATATTGACCTTCCATACACGCATCCTGGGCCAATCAGTATTCTCGCATGAGATGTCAATGAGGTTCCTAAAGGGCATTGAGTGGCTCTTCCCCCTGGTCCAGAACCTGGTTCCCCAGTGGGCCCTCAACCTTGTCCTCTAGACTCACGGGCCTGCTCTTTCGCTCTATGGCTTCTTGTTCCATCTCCATCTGTCGTGGAAAGTTCTTTGTAGCCATTACCTCAGTGAGGCGCGTATCCGAGATTAAGGCTCTCACCGTGGAGTCTCCGTATATGGTATTCTACAAGGACAAGGTCCAGCTGTGACCCCATCTGGCTTTCCTGCCTAAGGTGGTGTCCCCTTTTCATGTCAACCAGGATATCTTCCTTCTGGTGGTCTGTCCAAAGCCACACTCCACCAATGAGGAGAGGCGGCTACACACTTTGGATGTCTGGCATGCCCTAGTGTTCTATCTGGAGCATACCAAAGCCTTTCGCAGGTCGACCCGACTCTTTATCGCGACAGCGGATAGGATGAAGGGCCTCGAATTGGATCACCACCTGCATCTGGACCTGTTATGAGCTGGCTCAGGCCAAGTCGCCACCTATAGTGAAGACCCACTCGATTAGGGCTCAAGCATCCTCTGCAGCCTTCTTGGCGCATGTCCCTATCCCAGAGATCTGCAGAGCTGCAACATGGTCTTTGATACACACACGTTCACAATGGACTATGCCATCACCTAGCAGGGAAGAGACAATGCTGGATTTGGCAGAGCTGTGTTGCAGTTGGTACGTCCCTGAACTCCTATTCGCATCCGGTGGTACTGCTTGGGAGTCACTTACAATGGAATGGACATGAGCAAGCACTCGAAGAAGAAAAGACAGTTATCTTTTTTTCGCAACTGGTGTTCTTCGAGATGTGTTACTCATGTCCGTTCCTTGATCCACCCTCCTTCCCCACTGTTGGAGTTTCCGGCAAGAAGGAAGTGAGGGTGGGGGGAGCCTTTATACTGTGGCATATGCACGCCACTCCAAAGGGCACCAGAGCCGGTCCCATACGGATACCACTGAGGGAAAAACTTCCGGCACCGGTGCATGTGGTGAGCACACACACCACAATGGAATAGACATGAGCAACACTTCTCAAAGAACACCAGTAACGAAAAAAGGTAACTCTCTTCTGACCCCCAGAATCACTGCTCCCAGTGATTTCATGCCTCTCCTCCAGAGATGCAACTTATACCACACCACTCTCCTTCACCGTCCATGACCATGCCACCTTTTCCAGTGAGATAAAGAGAAGTACTTGGTTGCACCTCATACTCCCCCATCATATCCAGAGGCTCCACACAGAGAATCATACTCCAGGTCTTTGGCTATCGAGGGCAAAAGCAAACCAGATCCTTGGTACGGGTACCTGTGTATGCAGCCCCATGTTCCTATTCCCCCATATGTGCACTGTTGAGACCCTTGGGCTGCATATAGGCCACACTTACCCAAACCGCCCAACGATCAGAAACACATACGCTCTCCATCCTCATTGGTATCTAGGCCTCCTGAACCAGAGCCAGAATTGTTAGAAGAGCATGAGGAAGAAATTTTAAGCACTTTGAAGAACTTTTCTGTAGGATTGCAGACTCTCCTGATCCCACTGGAGGAAGTTAGAGAGCAACAATACAAGTTCCTTGACATATTGCAGGCCTCCACGTCTGCAATGATGGTACTTCCAATCAATGAGGCCTTGTTGGACCTAGCTAAGGTGATCTGGCAGACCCCTGTATCGATACCATCTACCAGCAAGCGAGCAGACAAGAAGCGTTATGTGCCCACCAAGGACATGGAGTTCTCATTCTCTTATCCTACTACGAACTCCTTCGTGGTCAATGCAGTCGATGAGAGATGATGACAACACCACCTCAGGACAACCCCATATGACAAGGACTGGAAGAGACAAGACCTCTTCGGTCTCAAGACATATTTTTCAGCCATGCTCCATTTTCGAATAGATAACTACAATGTACTTTTATCCAAGTATAATCATATGAACTATTCCAAATTCAGTGAATTCACTCAGTCTCTCCCAGATAAAAAAGAGAAGTTCCAAGCACTAGTGACAGAACAACTGCTCCTGGTGTGCATGGTGCTGC
Organism: Eretmochelys imbricata; assembly: GCF_965152235.1. Classification (NCBI taxonomy): domain Eukaryota; kingdom Metazoa; phylum Chordata; order Testudines; family Cheloniidae; genus Eretmochelys; species Eretmochelys imbricata. The sequence continues at coordinate 48,449,124 of NC_135573.1, read as the reverse complement.
AAGCCTCTCTGGATGCTACAGGTATGGTGGCCCAGTCCATTGCGACTTCTATGCTAATGAGACGAGTCTCATGGCTTCACCTTTCAAGGTTGTCCAGGAGGTGCAGACTACTGTGGAAGATCTCCCATTTGAAGGATCTAAACGTTTTGCTGAGTACACTGATGAATCCCTTCGTTCATTAAAGGATTCCAGAACGAGACTCTATTCGCTTGGCATCTATACACCAAAGAGAAGACAGGGTAGATATCAATCTACCCCGAGATCTTGCCCTCCATATTTCATTCCTCAACAGCATTATGATGCACAACATAGGAAACAGTGACCTCCCAAATGCAAACAGACATCAATACAGGTGGTTACACCCCACCCATCTGCCTCCAAACAACAATTTTGAAAATTTGGTTGAGGCCCTGAGATGCCTCCCCTGGTCCAGATGCTGTAGCCACCTGAATTAATCCATCAGTTTGGTGACTGTTTGACTTCATTCTACCCGATGTGGTGGCAGATCACCTCTGACAAGTGGGTACTGGAAATCATCAGCAACGGGGATTTGATTTCAATTGTTTTTCTATTGTTTAACAGTGCAATTAAATCAGTTAGGTTTTTTTAATCGTGAATAATTTTTTTGAGTTAATTGCATGAGTTAACTCCGATTAATCGACAGCTCTAATAAACCATATTGTGTGAGTGGGAGCTGTAGAGCAGGTTCCGTTCCAACAAAGAAGGAAAGGCTTTTATTCCCTCTATTTTCTAATCCAAAAGAGGTCTCCACCCGCCACACTTACCTTAGACTTGAGGGACCTCAACAAATTTGTCAAACTAGAACAGTTCAAGGTGGTCACACTATCAACAATAATCCTAGTACTAGAACAGGGGGACTGGTTCTCAGGCCTCAGTCTCCAAGATGTGTACTTTCATATTGCCATACACACTTCCCATAGGAGGTTCCTCAGATTTGTTCTGGAGTTCAGCCATTATCAATGCAAGGTACTACCGTTTGGCCTCTCTATGGCATCAAGAGTATTTTTCCAAAGTCCTGGCAGTGATGCTGCAAACAAAGGCTTATAATATTCCCATACCTAGATGACTGCTTCATCAAGGCTCCATCCAGAGTTGATGCACTCCAAGCCATAACAAAAACGACGGACCTTTTCTTGAAACTTGTCCTCCAGATAAATATACAAAAATCAACACTGACACCAGTACAACAACTTGAGTTTATTGGGCCCCAACTAGATGCTATAAAGGCCAGAGCCGCCTTCCCAGCTCACAGATTTTCCACAATAGTCAATCTCATTTCCATTGTGAGGGCCAGAATTTAGCTACGGTTGTTGCTTGGTCATATGGCAGTGATCACATTTGTGGTAAAACATGCCAGATTATATATGCGCTGCCTCCAGGAATGGCTACGAACAGTGTACAAACCCCACTGACACAGCCTGAATAAACTGCTCTTGATACCAGTCAAGGTCAAGGACTTATTAGACTGGTAGACACAACCCCAGAATATCTGCATAAGGGTTCCCTTCCTCCACCATCCTTGATACTTATGACTGATGCCTCCCTATTAGGTTGGGGAGCACATCTACAGACCTACATGGTACAGGGCAAGTGGTCCGCTTTGGAATTCACATTGCATGTCAACCTCCTAGAATTATGTGCAGTCTGCAACACATTCCTATGCTTTCTACCAATAATTGGATAAAAGACCATAAAGGTAATGATAACATCGCTTGCATGTTTTATCAACAGACGGGGGGAGTGAGGTCTCAATTTCTGTCTACAGAAGCACTAAAATTGTGGAACTGGTGCATCCAACATGGTATCAACATCTCAGCTGTATACCTACCAGAACACCACAGCGACTCACTGAGCAGGAAGTTCTCAAAGAATATGAGTGGGAGGTAGACACAAGAACCCTACAGCACATATTCAATCACTAGGGATTTCCCAACACAGATCTATTGGCCACACCGAAGAACGCCAGATGCCCACAATTTTGCTCAAGCGTGGGTCTCCGTCACCAATTTCTGCGGGCCGCCTTCCTCATTTCATGGGATGCACCTCTCCTCTATGCCTTTCCACCATTTCCCCTACTATTCAAAGAGCTTCACAGGATACTAGTGGAACAAGCCAGAGTCATTCTCATAGCCCCAACATGGTCACGACAAATATGGTATCCTTACCTCTTACGCCTGGTGGTCTGTCCATCAGCCACCCTGCAGTTGGATGCAGGCCAAATTGTCCACTCAGATCTAGGACTTCTCCATCTGAAGCATGACTCCTTCATGGTTCCAAGATATGGAGATGACTTGCTAAGAAGAGGTAAAGGAGATTCTTTTAAATAGCTGGTGTTCAACAATGTGCTATACTTACCTACATAAATGGAAAAGATTCTGGACGTGGTGTGGCACAAAACATGTCTCATCAATGAGAGCTCCTTTGCCACTCATCCTGAGTTACACCCTGGAGCTAAAAAGATCAGGACTATCCGCAAACTCCATTCGTGTATGTTTGGCCGCCATTACTGCATTCCACTCTAAGATAGAAGGTCATTCGGTATTCACCCATGCAATGACAAAAAGTTTCCTGAAGGGCCTTCAAAATCTTTACTCTGAGGTACGAGATCCCACCCCATCTTGGGATCTCAGCCTAATTTTACACTCCACCCACCATTTGAATCTATGGCGACTTGCTCTTACATACCTCTGTCCATGAAAACAACTTTTTTCTCATAGTCATCACATCTGCCCAATGGGTAGGAGAAATAGGTGCCCTCTTGGTGTATCCTCTGCACAAAATCTTTTACAAAGATAAGGTCATGTTACGACCACACCCAAAGTTTTCACCCAAGGTACCATCCTCCTCTCCATCTAAACCAACCTATCCACCTTCCTTCCTTTTTCCCTAAATCACATGGCAACCAGTATGAGGCCATGCTACACACCTTGGATGTAAGACAACTACTATCCTTTTACCTTTATAGAACTAAATCGTTCAGAGGGTTGCTACGCTTATTCCTCTCTATTGCTGAAAGATCAAAGGAATCCGCTGTATCCAAACGACGTTTGTCAAAATGGATGTTAGAGTGCATCCAACTTTGCTACCAACACCACAAACTTCGGCTCCTACTTGGAACTCGTATGCATTCCACTTGCTTGCTGTCCGCCTCAATAGCTTTTCTAAATACACCTCTACCCTGACATAACGCAACCTGATATAACTCTAATTCAGATATAACGCGGTAAAGCAGCACTCTAGGGGGCGGGGCTGCGCGCTGCTGTGGATCAGTGCGTTAGTGTGTCTGGCTCTGACGCGCTCCTCTGAGCAGCGTGTTAAGGGTGCCGGGCCGGGGCTAAGGGGTTGGATAAGGGGCAGAGGATCTCCGGGGGTGGCGGTCAGGGGACAGGGAGCAGGGGGGGTTAGATGGTTCTGAGGTTCTGGGGTTGGGGCGGTCAGGGATGGGGAACAGGGATGTTGGATAGGCGTGGGAGTCCCGGGGGGCCTGTCGGGGCAGGGGTGTGGATGGGGTCGGGACAGGCAGGGGTGTTGGGTAGGGGGTGGGGTCCTGGGAGTGATTAGGGATGGGGGGGTCTCTGGAGGGGATGGTCAGGGGACAAAGCGGTGGGGGGGGTTGGATGGGTCAGGGGTTCTGAGGGGTCAGTCAGGGGGCGGGAAGTGACTATTAATAATGGAAATGCTCAAGGCCAAAGCAAGCTCGATATAACACGGTTTCACCTATAATGCGGTAAGATTTTTTGGCTTCTGAGGACTGTTATATTGGGGTAGAGGTGTAATGCGCTGATTACTGATTTTTGTAAGGTAGCCACCTGGAGGTCCACAGACACCTTTAGTCAACATTATGCGATCATACACAACGCGGCATCAGATGCTCTACTGGGACGCACTGTCCTATTCTCCTTAGCAGATGTCACTCCAAAGCCCCAGCCTTCCATCTAAGGGCACTGCTCTATAGTTAGCTACAGTGGAGCAACCATGGGGACACTACTTGAAGAAGAGAGGGTTACTCACCCTGTGCAGTAACCGAGATGTCTGTCCCTATGAGTGCTCCACTACCCCATTGGGCACTGCTACAGAAGATCTCTGATCCCAGGCACATGGATGCTACCACACCTACAATGGAGCACCCATTGGGATCCTCTCTTCAGTTGTCTTTGCATGAATGGCTGTGACTCCAGGAGGGAGAGAAGACCAGCTATTTATTACATTCTCCATAGCCCCCAAAATCCAGCTTGATACCAAGCTGTGATTTTGCGAGAAACCATTTGCCCTAAGCTATATGAGGTCCCATCTGAGCTCCCCCTCCCAAAAGACTGAAATCAGTCAGGCAGATGAGTAAATCTGCCATCAAAGGTGTGCCTTTGAATAGGTAATGGGTGCTCTCAACCACTGAATGGACCACACCTACACAGGAATTTTTAAATATGTGGTCCGTATCTTGAGTCTGGTTGTTGTAAAGCCTGTTGTGGAAGTTAAGAACATAAGAATGGCCATACTGGGTCAGACCAAAGGTCCATCCAGCCCAGTATCCTGTCTAGCGACACTGGCCAATTCCAGGTGCCCCACAGGGTGTGAACCTAACAGGTAATCTCTCTCCTGCCATCCATCTCCACCCTCTGACACACACAGGCTAGGGACACCATTCCTTATCCATCCTGGCTAATAGCCATTAATGTACTTAACCTCCATGAATTTATCCAGTTCTCTTTTAAACTCTGTTATAGTCCTAGCTTTTACAGCCTCCTCAGGCAAGGAGTTCCACAGGTTGACTGTGCACTGTGTGAAGAAGAACTTCCTTTTATTTGTTTTAAACCTGCTGCCCATTCATTTCATTTGGTGGCCCCTAGTTCTTATATTATGGGAACAAGTAAATAACTTTTCCTTATTCACTTTCTGAACAACACTCATGATTTTATATACCTCTATCATATCCCCCGTAGTCTTCTCTTTTCCAAACTGAAAAGTCCTAGCGTCTTTAATCTCTTCTCATATGGGACCTGTTCCAAACCCCTAATCATTTTCGGAACCTTTTCTAATGCCAGTATATCTTTTTTGAGATGAGGGGACCACATCTGACGCACTATTCAAGATGTGGGCTTACCAGGATTTATAAGGGCAATAAAATATTCTCCGTCTTATTTTCTGTCCCTTTTATAATGATTCCTAACATCCCTGTTCGCTTTTTTGACTGCCACTGCACACTGTGTGGACGTCTTCAGAGAACTATCCACGATGACACCAAGATCTTTCTCCTGATTAGTTGTAGCTAAATTAGCCCCCATCAGATTCTATGTATAGTTGGGGTTATTTTTTCCCATGTGCATTACTTTACATTTATCCACATTAAATTTCATTTGCCATTTTGTTGCCCAATCACTTAGTTTTGTGAGATCTTTTTGAAGTTCTTCACAGTCTGCTTTGGTCTTAACTATCTTGAGCAGTTTAGTATCATCTGCAAACTTTGCCACTTAACTGTTTACCCCTTTTGCCAGATCATTTATGTTATGAAGAGGCAGAGATGGATCACTTATTGCCATGGGAACTGTTTCCATACAATTGAAGTAATTGATATGCTGATGAGGAATTGCTTGATGAAGGCTTGAATTTTATGTAGTTTCACCTCAGACTCACCACATAGCTCCCACTGTTTTAAATTGAGCTCCCCCTGTAAGAGATTCTGAGAGAGAAGGGGAAAAAAAGCAAACTTTGATTGCTAATGAAGCCATTGTGTTTCAGCAACTCAGTGATTTAGCTAGGTCTCATGTATCACAGCTGTATCCTCAGTAGTATATCATCTAGGCAGTGGTAAATCTGGATATGCCCTCTTATCTCAGATGACCCACCAAGAAAACTACCAACTTTGTACATACCAGAGGTGTATATGACAGGCCAAAAGACACTGCATGGAAGAATAGGTCATGCTGGTGGGGAAGTGGCACTATATGTGAAAGAGTAGAATCAAATGAAGTAAAAGTCTTAAATGAACCAAACTGTATCGTAGAATCTCTATGGATAGTAGTTCCATACTCTAATAATAAGAATATAGCAGTATCGATATATTACCGACCACTTGACCAGGATGGCTGTAGTGACTGTGAAATGCTCAGGGAGATTAGAGAGGCTATTAAAATAAAAAGCTCAGTAATAATGGGGGATTTCTGTCACTTCAGGATGGGATGCAGAAATCAAGTTTGACAGCTTAAATGACTGCTTCTTGGAGCACCTAGTCCTGGAACCCACAAGAGGAGAGGCAATTCTTGATTTAGTCCTAAGTGGAGCACAGGGTCTGGTCCAAGAGGTGACTATAACTGGACTGCTTGGTAATACTGACCATTATACAATTAAATTTAACATCCACGTGGTGAGGAAAACACCACAGCAGCCCAACGCTGTAGTATTTAATTTCAGAAAGAGGGACTACACAAAAATGGGGAGGTTAGTGAAACAGAAATTAAAAGGTTTCAGAGTAGCACCCGTGTTAGTCTGTATTTGCAAAAAGGAAAGGAGTACTTGTGGCACCTTAGAGACTAACGAATTTATTTGAGCATAAGCTTTTGTGAGCTGTAGCTCTCAAAAGCTTATGCTCAAATATATTTGTTAGTCTCTAAGGTGCCACAAGTACTCCTTTTCTTTCTGAGAAATTAAAAGGTACAGCACAAAAAGTGAAATCCCTGCAAGCAGAATAGAAACTTTTTAAAGACACCATAATAGAGGCTCAACTTACATGTATACCCCAAATTAAAAAACATAGTAAGATGACCAAAAACCTGCTACCGCTAACAACAAAGGGAAAGGCAAAAAGACATCCTTTAAAAAGTGGAAGTTAAATCCTAGTGAGGAAAATAGAAAGGAGCATAAACTCTGGCAAATGAAGTGTGAACATATAATTAGGAAGGCCAAAAAAGAATTTGAAGGACAGGTAGCCAAAGATGCAAAAAGTAATAGCAAAAATTTTTTCAGGTACACTAGAAGCAGGAAGCCTGCTAAACAGCCAGTGGGGCCACTGGACAGTCGAGTTGCTAAAGGAGCGTTCAAGGACGATAAGGTCATTTCAGAGAAACTAAATGAATTCTTTGCATCTGTCTTCACGGCTGAGGATGTGAGGGAGATTCCCAAAACTGAGCCATTCTTTTTAGGTGACAAATCTGAGGAATTGTCCCAGATTGAGATGTTGTTAGAGGAGGTTTTGGAACAAATTGATAAACTAAACAGTAAGTCACCAGGACCAGACAGTATTCACCCAAGAGTTCTGAAGGAATTCAAATGTGAAATTGCAGAACTACTAACTATAGTCTGTAACCTATCATTTAAATCAGCTTCTGTACCAAATGACTGGAGGATAACTAATGTGATGCCAATTTTTAAAAAGGGCTCCAGCAGTGATCCGGGCAATTACAAGCCAGTAAGCCTGACTTCAGTACCGGGCAAGCTGGTTGAAACTATAGTAAAAAACAAAATTGTCAGACACATAGATGAACATAATTTGTTCGGGAAGAGTCAACATTGTTTTAGTAAAGGGAAATCATGCCTCACCAATCTACTAGAATTCTTTGAGGGGGTCTACAAGCATGTGGACAAGGGGGATCCAGTGGATATAGTGTACTTATATTGGGCAACAAAAAAGGGCAACAAAAATTATTAGGGGTATGGAACGATTTCCATACAAGGAAAGATTAATAAGACTGGGACTTTTCAGCTTGGAATAGAGACTACTAAGAGGGGATATGACTGAGGTCTATAAAATCATGAATGGTGTGGAAAAAGAAAAGGAGTACTTGTGGCACCTTAGAGACTAACAAATTTATTTGAGCATAAGCTTTTGTGAGCTACAGCTCACTTATTTGTTAGTCTCTAAGGTGCCACAAGTACTCCTTTTCTTTTGGGGGATACAGACTAACATGGCTACTACTCTGAAACCTGTCATTGTGCAAGGTGTGGAAAAAATAAATAAGAGAGTGTTATTTATTCCTTCTCATAACACAAGAACTAAGGGTCACCAAATAAAATTAATGGGCAGCAGGTTTAAAACCAAAGGAAGTATTTCTTCACACAGCGCACAGTCAACCTGTGGAACTCTTTGCCAGAGGATGTTGTGAAGGCCAAGACTATAACAGGGTTCAAGAAAGAATAAAATAAATTAATGAAGGATAGGTCCATCAGTGGCTGTTAGCCCGGATGGGCAGGGATAGTGTCCCTAGCCTCTGTTTGCCAGAAGCTGGGAATGCGCGACAGGGAATGGATCATTTGATTACTTGTTCTGTTCATTCCCTGTGGGGCACCTGGCATTTGCCACTGTCGGAAGACAGGGTGCTGGGCTAGATGGACCTTTGGTCTGACCCAGTATGGCCGTTCTTATGTCTTATGAAGTGAATGGTTGTTTTTAACTGCAGAGTATAGGAAATGTTGATGAAAACGAACGTATCCTTAAGATGTATGGGGTATGAAAATTCTAGGTGGGCAACTTCTTGGATTCTTGCTCCAAATTAGAGTCTGAACCCTGCTGTTTGTTGCCGTTAGAAGCCTGATGCTTTCTCCCTGGAGCAGGAAAGAGAGTTTGGGTTCCCCTGCATTAGAAGCAGATTTTGCATGACAAAAATCAAATCAGGAGTCTTTCCTTGAGTCTGCATCCAAAAATAGTCCACTGTAAGTTTATGCAGTGAAAGAAACATTCCTGAATCAGTCAACATTCACCACTCACCACAGACTCTCCTCTCCCCACCCCCTACACTTCCCCCCCATTTCTATTTTAAGGCTTTCCAGTGGCTGTTGCAAGAAAATATGAACAATCTGCTTGGAGACACAATAGCTAAAGAGCTCTTTCTTGTCAGAAGCCAAGCTGTTGTGGAGAGGTCTCCCAAGTTGAAACAAAGTACCTGGGTCGAAGTGGTCATCTGAGACCAGATGCTCCTCCTAATAGGATCAGCTTTGACGTTTGCAACAAAATTGAGAACCTTATTGTTCTAGGTCAATGTGGAGACTTTAGGATAAATCCTTTCTCTTCTGAGCTGTACCAGCACTCTCGTTACCAGAGGAAAGTCATAAAGAATCCTCCTTCACCAGTGGCTAGAGAAGGCATCCCTTGCTAATATGATCTGTTCTCAGAGCCATAAACAAAAGACTCCTTTGTAGGTTGCTGGTGAACTAAGCTAGTGGTCATTACTGGAGAAAGACGTGATCTGTGCCTCACTGATCTAAAGATAAGCACTCATGAAAATATGTTGTAAGTTGGCCAAGTCTGTCTGTCTGTCCTTTCTGGCCAGGTACATGGTAAGTAGAAATGTCATGTGGGACAGATGTTTCGTTGCAGAAAGGGCAGTATCTGGGGCCATCCTGCTTGTTAAAGAAAACATGGTGGCCTGATGTCTGTCTGAACCACAGTCACTCTTCGGGATGTTAGGGCTTTGAAAGTTTTTGTTACATATAGCACTGCCAGGGAATGGAAATCTGAATTGGACTCGTTACAAGGGTATAGGAAACTTCCTTCGCATGTGCACTGGATTACGTGCAGCTGATGCTGGAGAAATCAAGTCTGAAACCTTCATTGTCACAGGCTGACTGGCCCCTTTAAGTAAAGCAGGTCTAGCATCCCTGTGCCAGAACAGGTGCTCCAAGTTTGGCCAGTTAAATGGGTGGGGCAACACTGGGGCTATAAAGGATGAGGGAGAATTAGAGAGGGGAGAGGTCCCTGAAGAAATCTGTAAGAGACCTCAGGCTGGAGGGGGTGAAAGCAGGAAAATAGAGTTAATTGCCTGCTGATTTCCCAGATGGAGCTGAGGGCCAGAGTGGGCTGAAGGCAGGAGCAGCAAAGGGGCTTACCCGCTGATATCTCCATGCTGGAGAGCTGGAACCAGAGAAACAGAAGGCTGAGGGCCAGGGAACAGTAGTTGGGCCTACCTGCTGGCCAGTCTGAGATGAGAAGTTAAGGGAAAAGGGAGAGTAATGAATACTCCCATGATGAGAATGAATTCCCAGCAGAGAGGCGGGGTGGGGTTATGGCTGGGAAGAGTGGGGTTGCACTCCAGCAGGAAGAGCTGGGGTACCTGTTCTGGCAGAAGGATGGAAGAAGATTAAAGAAAAGACCAGGTGTAGTGAAAGCTGCTGGAGTGTGGTATGTTTATATCAATGGATTAGATGTCATGGATTTTAAGGATTATATCCGTGGGGGTTATAAATGGACTGTTTTGTGGGACTTTTGTTACTTAATGTTTGCACTACATTTTTTGTAATAACCAGCCCCAAGGAGGAGTGTTGTGAGGGAATAAAGCTTCTTTGTGGAGTCGTTAGGGGCTCAAGAGGAGGGAAATAGGACAGCATGCCCCCTGGCATTAGGGTGCCCGGCCATGAGGGGGCATGTGGAGATAAGAAGGAATTGTTCTCTCATAAAATATTGGACACATCCAATGTCATTAAAAGTTGGATGGAAGGAATTTGAAAGTTCATCACTATCCTATGCATTGTCCCCTGGATAGCCCTGTCAGAGACCACAGGGTGCAAATGACCCATGTGTGATGTGAAAGTCCATGTGTTGTTTGCTTCCACTGGGATTCAGTCCAAGGTTGTTTCATGTAGATATGTACTATGAATACAGCTGTGACCACAGGCTCAATTCTCCTATTCAGTCCAGGAGAAATACTGAAGTGAGAAACCCAGACCCCTGGTTACCCCAAGCTTCTGAGAAGGGAGAGTATGTTGACATTTGAATCAGGATGCTGTTCCTGGACCTTATTTAGATGCTTAGCTACTATGAAGAGGGCATTGGGGAAGGGGACCTGTGTCTCAATGTCCTGGCTTCTGTTAGGATGTGGGGTAGGAGGAAGGAAAAAAAGTTGTTTTTACTACTCTACTCAGTCCCCATCCTCGGCTGTTGTCAGTCAAAGTGATAAGTAGCAGGGCCATTCAGTACTGTCTGCAGACTCAGGAAAACACTATGTTGGTGTATATTGTATGTATCTATAAAGACTAGATACTTTAAATTTAAAAGTTTGCACAAATTGATATTTAAGCCCACTTCACCAGCTGAATTCCCACTTACAAGTTGATTCTGCAAGCCATGAATTTCATGACTGATTTTCTGGCTCTCCTGCTAGTAGTTAACTTTTATTAATGACCCCTTTTGATCTGAAAACTTACTTCTAAATCCTCCAGACTTTTTTTGTGTGGTGTTGATTACTGGACACCTGTATTCCAGATTATTTTAAATGTAATTACTATTTCTATTGTTGGTAATTCTCATAGCTAAGGTTCCCCATGTGTATCTCTTAAGAAGGGACGTTTTCAGTTGCTTATAAATTTCCAAGTTTTATCTCTTCAGCTGAAAATTGGTATGCTTACTTTGGAGTCAAAGTATGATTTTTTTTTCATAAAATTTCATCAAATAGTTGATCCATTATTTTTGAGCATGGAAGGAATGAAAAAAAGTGCAGTGTGTCGGGTGTGGGTGTAAGACCTAGCACCTTAGGTGAAGACAGAAAAGTGGCAGCAACTTAGAACCTTGTTTGATTTAATTTCATGAAATATGTTTTTTAAAACTTCATGGCATGTACACTGACTTATATCTGATAAAATTATCTGTGTTTTATTAGTAATGCACATGCATTCAAATATAAACTGAGATGATATGCGCAAATGCATAATGAAGAGTAGGGTTCAGAGGGAGTTCTGGCTTTTTGCATGGTATAAATGAAGGTGGATATGGCTTCTGTACGTACAGCAGGTGACATACATTTGGAGGAAGCACAGCCTTTCACAACACATCATAGAACAATTGCGGTAAATGAGGCAGGTGTATAGTGGGTTTAAAATGTTTTTATGTAAATTCATTTTTCGTTTTAAAAGTAAACCTGTTTAATTTTACATTGGAAACTAGAACACAATATGCTGAGGCCTAAACGAACTATAATATATGCAAATACTTTAAATAAAAAAAACTGCATCAATAACTCCCTCCATCAAATTTTAGTGAGCTAAAAGGTGCAGCTTTTTTAATTATATAGACAAGAGGTGTGAGGACATTTAATTTGAGATCAATTCAAGCTTTATAAATGTGGCAATATATTGTACTAGCTACATTGTTTTCAGTCTTATAATGGAAAATCTAGTGTTCATGGAGTAAAAAGCACTTGCCTATTTTTAAACTTTTAAAATATCAAAAATGTAAAAAGCATTATGTTATAAGCTGTTCAGCATGCGTAGGTCATATCTGCCCCAAAAGCAATCTGCAGGCATTTAATTTGGGATGTTAGACTTAATTGTGTATACAAAATTGCTTGAGATTTGAGGGACAAAAATAGTGGTTAGGTGTTTGAAGCAGTAATTTCACTCATTCTCTCTCCCACTCCCCCAGCCTCCCAATGTCTGCGGTATCTGTATTCCCAGAGTCCAATGTATTCTTTGCTACAGAATTGTGTCCAGAAACTTGGCATTCATTTTTTAAAAAATGACTAGTCCTTATGGTTGCAAAGATAACCTTGAAAATGTGAACTGTGTATAACTGATACCCATTTGAGTCTGTAAACAGGCTGAAACAATAGTTCTGAGAAGCGTGAATTGCCTAGGTCACCTTACACAGGGCTGTATGGACTCTATGATTCTGCAGCAATGATATATTTGGTATTTTTCCAAGATAACAAAGAATTCAGTGTTTTTCCTGCACAATTCATTATTTCATTGCGGCAGTGTATCCAGCACTTTGTTTTATCTAGTTGCCTGGAGCTGCTGCATACTCTGGACCTTTCTCCACAAGGGGAAATTCATTGAATTGCAGTAAATTCTCTCTTCACTGTTCTGTAGAATAAGGCAAAGATACGTGCAGAGGGAGCAAGTGCTAGAGTTCTGTTTGCAGGCAGGGAGAAGGAGGAACCAGAAGTCAGGCTGGGCAGGTAGGCTGCCTAGGGAATAGAGCAGCAGCTGAGGCTTGAGGCTTGCTTCCCTGGCATGTACAAAGTGGGAGATGGAGATACTAAACTCAAGTGCCCAGTTAAGTCATAACTTCTGGTCCCCGCTGAGTTGGGTCATCTGGAGAATGCAGTGGACAAAATACTTCATCAGAAATAGTTGCTGAAAGCCTTTATTTACAAATTGTATGTAAATTAATATTTTAAACTGATCCATAGTATTGTGTGTTTGGGGGTGGGATGGCTAGAATGAAGAGTATTTCATGGAACTACAATAAATTAACAGTGCTGGAGAATTTAGGAGTTCTTACCATAGAATTTAGAGTTGCTTGCCACAGAATTTGATCTCTCTGTCCTGCAGACTTCACAGGATCCTGTATATCTCTTTGCTCCTATATAAATGTCTTACTTGTTGTTGTCATACTTGTTCAAGTTACAAACATAAATTAGTTACATATGCACATATCCAAGTTTTGGCAGATACATTTTAAATTATATATTTTTGTGACTAAACCCTAGGACATGGAGTCAGAGCTATATTCTTTTTCTGGCTCTTCTGCAGACAAGTTATTTATCTTGTTTCCAGACAGTACTGTAACATCTCATCTGAGAGCAGGACCTCATTGTTGTAGGCACTGAACAAACAGGAAGAGACAGTCCCTGCACCAGAGTACTTATCATCTAAAGAGAAAGAGACAACCTAATTTTTTTCAACCTAACTTCCTTCTTTAAAAGGTCAACTGGCCCAGTGGATGGGGGGGGAGCAGTAGACATGTATCTGGACTTCAGAAAGGTTTTTGACATGGTCCCACATGACATTCTCAAACTAGGGAATCTTAGTCTAGTTCAAATTATTGTAAGGTGGGTGCATAACTGGTTGAACAAATGCACTCAAAATAATTAGTAAGTGTTAGCTGTCAAACTGAGTGCATATATCAAGTAGAGTTCAGCAGGGACTAAATATTTTCGTTAATGACTTGGACGATGGAGTGGAGAGTATGCTTATAACATTTGCAGATGACATCAGGTTGAGGGATTGCAAGCACTTTGAGGACAGAATTAGAATTTAGAATGATCTTGATAAACTGAATAATTGGTATGAAATCAATATGATGACATTCAATAAAGACAGCTGCAAAGTAGGAACAGATGGAAAAATCACAAACAGTGGGAAATGACCGTCTGAGCAGTAGTATTGCAGAAAAGGATCTTGGAAGTTACAATAATGGATCACAAATTGAAACAGCACTGGGGATGCTGTTGTGAAAAAGGCAAATGTCATTCTGGGATGTATTAACAGAATCGTTGTATGTAAGACAAGGGATGTAATTGTTCCATTCTACTCAGTACTGGTGAAGCCTCAGCTGGAGTAATGTGTCCAGTTTTGGGTACAACACTTAAAGATGTGGACAAATTAGTCAGAGTCCAGAGGAAAGTAACAAAAATGGTAAGAGATTTAGAAAACTGAACCTCTGAGGAAAGGTTGAAAGAATTGGGCATGTTTCATCTACAGAAAAGAAGTTGGGGTTGTGGGGGGGTTATGATAAGTCTTCAAATACGTAAAAGGTTGGTATAAAGAAGACAGTGATTAGTTGTTCTCCATGTCCACTGAGAGTTGTACAAGAAGTAATCGACTTAGTTTGCCACAGGGAAACTTTAGGATAGAAAGTATTTCCTAATATCTAACTTTAAGGATAGATAAGCATTTCAACAAGTTATTTAGGGAGGCTGTGAAATCCCCGTAATTGGAGGTTTTTAATAACAGGTTGGATAAACACCTGGAAGGGATGGTCTAGATATAGTTAATCCTGCCTTATCTTGGGCAGGATTAGGTGATCTCTTTGCAGTCCCTTCCAGCCCTATGTTTTATTATTGTTCTATGAGTCTTCTACATCACTTTCTCCATCTATAAAATGAAGGTAATACTTCCCTAATTCAGATGGGTATTCTGAAGCTACTTCATTTAACATTTGTAAAGTGCTTTGAGGTCTTCAGCTAGAAGACACAATAGAAATGTAAAACCATTACTTTAATTTGGTTATAAAATAATATATCATGTTCTGGTATACCTCAGTGATGGAAAGAAACTCACTGTTTTAGTTGCTCAGTTTATTCTAGTTTATACTTGTGGACAACATGTGAAGTTGGATATTTTTAAGTAAACTAAATGGATATGTGTATAGACATATTTATCATTTTCTTTTTTATAGGCTAAAGCTGTAGCTTCTGACATGGCCACAGCCTCACCAAGATCTGATACCAGTAGCAACCATAATGGAAGATTACAGATGCAAGTAACTGGTAAGTAATAATCTGTGTATTACATATAGTAATATGTGGCCATTAGTCCAGAAAGTATTCTTTTTCACGGTAAATAATCCTTTGTAGCATAAAATCTGTGTAACCTTTATTGATATAGACTGAGTTTGAGGGCAGCACCAGAAAATATTACCCCATGTCATTCAAACTTATTCTTACTTAAACTTGCAACTATTGTATAAATATCTTGTGAAGCTAATTTGTATTATTTCCAAGGTGTTTAAAAAGAAAACTGGGGATAAAAAGAAAAGCATAAAGCAACACACTTCATAAAGTATTGTAACATAAATCAGAATATTTTGATTATTTTTAGCAGGGTTTGATTACACACTTGTAAAGTTCAAAGTGTGCTGTCTTTTTGTAAGGTCAGCAAAAATGAGGCGATACAGAAGCTTGCAATTTTGTAGTTTCCTGAGAGAGTGCTTTTTATATGGATTAGCTGGTTTTTTTGAGGTGGGTGAATGGCTATTGTTTGGCTTGTCTTCCTTTGTTTTGTTTTTTTTATTCATGTGAAGCATAATTTTACACTCATTCCAGGTTTGTGGCCACTCAAAGAAACAATGTGTCATATTTCTAATCCACTCATAACTAGTTTTAATGGTGCAGGTTTGCTTTAGAAGGGAATACTTTATGCACATTTTGGAATGAGTGTTGCATGGAGAAGGCTTTAATCTTATTAACAAGCGTGTTCACTATGGTTTCTGCTATAGCAAATTGTCCTCCTGATTTTATTTGTTCCTAAAATGTTCAATTTCTGTTCCTTTAAGAACATTTTTCAAAAGAAAATGCAGGACACTTTAAATTATGTTTTGCTTCATATGTTCTGCGTTCCTTTTCATGGTTGTATTGATGAATAACTAGCTGTGAATTTTAATCTGCAATTTGATATTGATATAAATTATGTCCTTTTGAGTTTAAATTCATGTTTCTGAAAGATGAGGGGTTTTTTTCTGCCTCATGCACCTTTTTGTTTCAAATGTTCAGAAACACCTTAGGTAATTTAAAATTGGTTCTCATGCCTGACTTAAATCTTGAAATCTTCATCAAACATGACATCTTTATGGGTTCTGTGCTTTTTTATTGAATTTGCTTTGAATTGTTTAACATTTCTGATGTGTATCTGTAGATTATAGGACATCAGAAATTAAGTGTGGAGTCAATAGCAGAATATCATGGATCTCTAAATACAGAGTTAGTTCGCTGCTATTAGTCTCTAGTGTGACATAAAGTACTGACAAATTGTCAGCTAAATCTTTAGGATGGAGATTCACAATAGAAGCGGTTAATGCTTTAATAGTTAAACTAGGTGAAACATGAGAATTTACTAACTTCTTTTAAGTTTATGCTTCCTTGTTGCAGTTCTTTCTTTGTAAAATAATGTGTCTGGATTTTGTTTTGCACTTACGTCACATTGAGCTGCATTTAAAAAAAAAATCTGCTTTTTTTAGCAGTAGAAATAAGGAAGTTACTGGTTCCCTGTTCTGTTAAAATGGGCCATTTGCTTTTAGACGAGATATAAGGACATGGGAATATGAGTACTAACATTAGATGAACTGTTTGGTTTCATACATTCATTTGTGAGCATAGACCATACTAATTTTGGCCTCAGAAATCAAAACTAAAAACATAAAACAAGAATCTTTTTAAAAGTATGTGCTTGTGTGTACTAATATTCCTCCACACAAACTTTTCTGTGTAAGAAGTAGGCCATGTCTGCAGTACAGGTGCTACAGTGGCACAGCTACAGTGACATAACTATGCTGCTGTAGCGCATACACTTTCTAAAGCAACAGAAGGGGTTTTTCCATCGTTGTAGGAACTCCACCTCCCCAAATGATGCCACAGGATGTAGCTTCTACTCTGGGAGTTAGGTCAACATAGCTACAGTGCTCAGGGAATTTGACCTAACTTTTAAGTGCAGACCAGGCCTTAAGGCGATCAAGTTATCTTCCATCCCTTATTTATTAAAGGTTCAGGGAAATCACTAATTGAAGTAACTTACCATTCACTGCAATTCACATGTCTTAACACCCACATACACTCACATATTGCACAGTACTCCAGTCTCAATATGCAAACACACAGTGCACACATCCAATTCTTCACATTCGTGCTCAAACAAAAAGCCTCAATTCTGATCTCAACCAGATGAACATGGAGATGTGTGTAATGTGCTGTTCATAGATCACAGGGTTTTTTGTTTGTGATTGATAATTTGGTATATGAATTGTGTTTTTCTCTTTGACATTGAAAGTGTGTTATGGTGCTGTGTAATCTTCGAATGTGTGGGTGTAATGAAGTTTAGGTGTTAAAGCCATAAGGACTGTGATTATTGCAGATATTAATACTCCCTTACCTGGAGTTTACTCTGACTTTTAATGAGTGAGTTAGTGGGAAGTGCATTTGAGCAATCCTAGCCCTTACACAGCCACGTTTTGAATGGGGGAGTTCAGTTTTTTTTAAATGGGTGTAGTGTTAACTGTGAGGCAGTAGGTTTTGTTTTCTGGGGGACATGGATTTGGGCAGGATAAAAAGGGTTGTTGCATGATGATGTGAATAACGTAAATATGGAGTAGTCTAGTTTTCGATGGGGCGACACTGTGTGGTGGGAAGTGTGTGTCTTGGGCAAGAAGGATATTTTGTGTTGCGTAGGCCTTGGGGAAGAGGCCATGGTGGCATGGAGTTGGATTATTTGTATTGGGTTCGGGGTGGGGAGAGCAAATGTGGGGAGAAATGTGGAGGAAACTGGGTTGTATGCAGAATTATGGTGGGAGAAACTGCAGTGAGGAGGATGAGATGATGATTGTAGCATGGTGATATTTATTTGCAGGATATTAAGGCATAACGTAGCAAATAAAAAAAGCTTATTTTCCTGGACTCAGGTGTGATCTACTGCTCAGGACCATAATTTAGTCTAATTTGAAAAGTTGATAGCTTCTGAATTTGTGACATTGCTATAGAACATCATCTCCAATTAATTTAATACATAGAGCATCAGATGAGTTGGAGATCTAAACTTTCTTCTTTGAGTGATTTTTTCCATATAGATTCCATTCTTGGTGCATGAACTTCAGAATATGTTGGCCAGCAGTGTCTGTTGGAGTTGTCTCTGTGTCCCAAGTGCCCTCATACTTCCCATGGTGAATAAAAATCAATCTTTTCAAAAAATTAAATGCTTTTTTTCTTTTCAAGAAATAAACCTCTTTTAAAATAAAATTTGAATTGACAACCTCTCCTTAATTTATAATCTCTTAAAATCATTTAAATTAAATAAAAATAATAATCAAACAGTACATGTTTGCTGACAAAATTTTAAAGAAATTCAAATTACTGAACTGGTGGAAGTCACTAAGGACTAAGCACCTGGAACCAGAAGAAGGAACCCAGTTCTTCTTTGAGAAGTGTCTCTGTGGGTGCTCCACTTGAGGTGAATGTGTGTCCCTGTGCCTTTGATTGGAGAATTTCAGACACATTGCTCTTCTGGGTTGTGCATACACTCTCCCCGTCTTGTGCTGCTGTTGACGCCTATCTAGGGCCATGCAACCAGACTCCCCTCAACCATCCTCAGCCTGAGACAGAGCTCCCCGCAGTATTAAAATTGATAGTTATCTTTTAGGATTAGAATGGTCTTTAGTACGCTAATTAGATTTAGTTATCCCTTTCTCCCCTTTTCACTTTCCTTTCCTTCAAGTTTGAATACCCCTTAGGGCTGAACCTCTACAGTTTGGGCCATGCCCAGTTCACCAGGCGTTAAGTGCTGTCCTTCCTGCTGGGGGGCGATCCTGGTCTCTGACTGACACTCTCAGTGCGTCTGGTGCCTAGCTGAGAGACGTCTCACAAAAGTGCTCTCATTGCAGCAACTTAAAGGGGCGTGCCAGGAAGGACAGAGCCCTACGTCTTAAACTTATCCCAATGGAGAAGTCACTGCACCTGGCATCCAATCCCCAACAGCAGACCCTCTCTGGACAATGGTCTCCTAAGACCCCTTCTGAAAGTTTTCACCCTCCACACAGAGCAAGGCTCACTCCCCCAAAAAGGCAGTGAGAAAAAGAGCATCAACTTCCCCTCTTAAAGAGCCACCAAAAAGAAACTATCTCTGGCTCATTCTATATCCTCAGTACCAACCACACCACGGCTGAGTACATATGAGGCACCAGGATCCTCTGGTACTGCATGTACCATGAAAGTCAGTGACCTCAAGCAGGCAGACTCGGAGTCAAGAGGCAAACAGAAGCCTACCTCCTCTGCCATGGCACCGATGGAGCCGCCTAAAGATGCGGCACCACTCCACTCTCCACGGGCTATGGTGCCACCTTCAGCTCCCATAGCGCAGAGTGCTCCCATGTCAGCACCAACACCTGGAATTACAATGGCATCGTTGGCACTAACCTTTTCATGCTAAAATTACCAGCACGGCAGCATTTCCTGCACCACAAAGACTTGTCTCAGCGACGCTGAAATCAACCCTCTTCAGTACCGACGTATCTCCAGTACTCACAGTACCATGTCTACCTACCTCAACTCTGACCTCTCAATTTCCCAGTGAGGAGGAAGATGATGAGGAGAAGGCCGCTTTTGCATCACACCGTTCCTCTCTCATCCAAACTACTTCAGCATTAAGCCCACCTGTACAGCCTAAATCTCACCACAGGGATGACATTTAGACCTGGTATGGCCAACCATGGATGCCACTGCCTAAGCCATTCCCCTGCAGTGGCCCTGTTGGGACCCCGGGGGCATACAGGAGGCAATACCCCAGGGTTCTGAGCTCCTACAGGGAGAGAATTAGATTTCCTCCACCACCTTCAGGGGCTGCACCATCAGAACTCCCTGAGGAAAGCTTTGAAGAACAGGAGGAGGCCCTGCAACAGGAAACTACACCAACAACCAACATTTCCTCCTCTTCCCCAGATGAAGCCATAATGCTTCCCCCACTCATAGCTGAAGATGGCTTCAAACATTTCCAGGAGTACTTCAGAAGAATCGCTGATTCCCTAGAGATCCCTCTAGAGCAGGGGTTTCCAAACTTGGTTCACGGCTTGTTCAGGGTAAGCCCCTGGCGGGCCATGAGATGCTTTGTTTACCTGAGTGTCCGCAGGTACGGCCACTTGCAGCTCCAAGTGGCCACAGTTCGTCGTTCCCAGCCAATGAGAGCTGTGGGAAGCGGTGGCCCAGCCTGCACTTCTTGCCACAGCTCCCATTGGCCGGGAACGGCAAACTGTGGCAACTTGGAGCTGCGAGCAGCCGTACCTGCGGTAAACAAAGCGTCTCATGGCCCGCCAGGGGCTTACCCTAAATAAGCCGCGAACCAAGTTTGGAAAACCCTGCTCCAGAGGAAGTCCTAGAATCCCAACACAAATTATTGGACATTCTCTAAACGTCATCTTTGTCGAAAATTGCACTTCCAATAAATGAAGCAGTTATGGAGCCGGCTAAAAACATATGGCAGACCCCAGCAGCAATACCGCCCACTTGAAAGAGAGCGAATAAAAAATATTTCATCCTCTCGAAGGGGATGGACTTTTTATTTTCTCAACCCACACCAAACTCCTTAGTGGTTGATGCTGTCAATCAATGAGGCGGATAACACCAAACCAGATCCACCCCATATGACAAAGATTGGAAATAGTTACATCTTTTTGGCCTCAAGGCCTATTCCTCAGTCCCTCTGCAATTTTGGATTGCCAGTTACACCACACTGATTGCGAAATACGACCACACTCATTATTCCAAACTGACAGACTATTGATTAGCCATACCGGAGGACAAAAGAGATTAATTTACAACCATCATCTCAGAGGCCATCTCCTAGCTAGAAGCTCCTTACTGGTGTCTTTAGATACAGCAGACACAACGGCATGCTATATGGCCACCGCCATAGTTATGAGCCGGGAGGTACAATCCACTATGGAGGACCTCCCTTTTGATGGCCAGAAGCTGTTTGCAGCAAAGACTGGTGAGTCCCTTCATACCCTTGGAATATACATACCTGCATTAAAAAAAAAAACACGGTAAATACTATCCCACCCAGCATACAAGGTCTGTTCCATACACCCAACAACAGAGGCAATGTGAGACACAAAAGCACAGAGACCAAAACGTCAACCACCTCTGGCTCAATTGTTGCCATCCCAGGAACCCTCTGCAAAACAGTTTTGAGCGTTTGGTCAAGGGCCTAAAAGACCTCCCCAGTTTTGGACACCATTTGACCCCTTTCTGTTTAGCATGGAAATCCATCACCATGGACAAATGGATTCTAGAAATAATCCACACAGGCTATTTGATACCATTAACCTCCATCCCTCCTACCACCATCCCTCCTCATCCCTCTTCAGGGACTCCTCTCACAAAAACCTTATATGGCAAGAAGTAAAACAGCTCCTACATCTGGGTGCTGTGGAACTGGTGTCATCCCAACGTAGAAGGAAGGGTTTTTATTCCAGCTACTTCTGAACCCAGAAAAAAAATGGAGTATGGAGACCTATTCTAGACCTTAGAAAACTCAACGCATTCATAAGGCTCCAATGGTTCAGGATGGTCACATCAGCAACAAGAATACCAGCACTGGAATAGGGGGGACCGGTTCTCTGCCCTCGACCTCTAAGACACCTATTTTCACGTAACCATGCATACTGTTCTGAGGAGGTCCCTCGGATTTACTTTGTGGACAGAAGATTATCTATACAAAGTTCTACCTTTTGGCCTTTTGACAGCACCAAAATTCCAAAATTTGGTGTTTTCCAAAATTCTTGCGGTAGTGACGGCACACCACCGCCAGCAGGAAGTGATAATCTTTCCCTATCTGGACGATTACCTCCCAAAGTCACCCACCCGGTAGATGCCCTAGACACTCCTCATAGGACAATCACCCTCTTTTTACGACTGGTATTACAACTAAACATACAAAAATGAACAGTGACACTTGTACAGAAACTGGATTTCATCGGCACCCATCTCAAAGCATCACTACTAACGAACAGATTTGTCACTGTAGTCATTCTGATCTCTATAGTACTGAACAGTGCACAGATATCGGCATGGACATGCCTCCAATTATTAGGCCAGATGGCAGCAACCACATTCATGGTACGACATGTATGACTTCACATGTGCTGTATTCAGGGTTGGCTAGGAACCATCTACATTCTACAAAGACACAGCCTGAACAAGTGCCTCACCTTGCTGCTCAAAGTCAAACTCCATAATGTATGTGTGTGGGAGTACCTTTCACACAGACTTCACCTTCATGATTCTCACAACAGATGCCTCCTTGATAGGCTGGGGGCTCACCTCTGACACCACACAGTTCAGGGCAGATGGTCTCCTTCCGAGACACTATTACGGAGAACCTCCTAGAACAGTGTACAATTTGCTATGAGTGCTTTCATTTCCTGCTCTTAATCAGGAACGAGACCATAAGGGTAATGACAGATAATATTGCCTACATGTTTGTGTAAACCAGCAGGGAGGAGCAAGATCACTCCCTATGAGCTGAAGCTATGAAACTATGGAACTGGTGTGTCCGGCACAATGTCAACATAGCAGCCTTGTATCTCCCACAGCGGATACACTGAGCAGAGAATTCTCTCAAGACCACGAGTGGTAATTAAACCACACAGTCCTGATAAGCATATTTAGACACTGGGGTCACCCATCTATAGATCTCTTAGCGACATTTCAGAATTACAAATGCCTGCAGTTCTGCTCGAGAGTTGGGGGTCCTGATCCTTAGGCAATGCCTTTCTCATCAAATGGGATGCACCTCTGCTATACGTGTTTCCCCCCATCTCCCTGCTATCTATGGTAATACACAAAATAAAGACCAACAAGGCCAAAGTCATCTTGTTAGCCCCCAATGGCCCAGACAAACTTGGTACTTGTACCTGTTGCAGATGACAGTATGTATACCGTGCATTCTTCCTCTACTATCGAACCCTCTATTGCAGGATGTCAGACAGGTTTACCACCCGAACCTGGAGAGGCTTCACCTGAGAACATGATTCCATCATGACAAACTGACCTGCTTGGAACATATCTGCACAAATGGAAGTGATTCAAAATAAACAATCCAGGGCTGTTACCGCTCCCTTACTTATGATATTAGACTACATCTTGGAGCTAAAGAAATCTGGACTATCCCTTAGTTCAATCAGAGTACACCTTGCAGCTGTTACCGCTTTTCACTGCAAGGTGGACAAGATATCTATATTTGCCCATCCTCTTCCCAAATGCTTTCATAAGGGTATCAGAAATGTCTATCCTGAAATACGAGTACCCACCCCACCTTGGGACTTGAACTTGGTACTACGCTGCCTTAATGGGGCCCCATTCCAATAATTAGAAACATGTTCTCTGGCACATCTATCGATGAAGGTAGCCTTCTTAGTCGCTATTATGTCTTCCTGCCAAGTGGGAGAGCTAGGGGTCCTCATGGCACACCCACCATACATCATCTTTTTCATGGACAATGTCACCCTAAGACCTCATCCTAAATTTTTATCCCAAATACCACCTTCTTCCTTAAACCTCATGGGAGCAAACGGGATTCAATACTACACTCTCTGGACGTCTGACGCACACTAGCATTCTACCTTGAAAGAACTAAGCCCTTCAGAAAGTCACCGAGGCTTTTTATTTTGACTTTGGAACTATCTAAGTATTCTGCTATTTCCAAACAGAGACAATCTAAATGGATTTCTGGGTGCATCCAACTTTGTTACCGACAGAAGGATTTACAACCCCCAGCGGGGATCTGAACCCACTCCACTAGATTCTTATAAACCTCAGCCTTTCTAAACAATGTACTGATCATGGACATATGCAAAGTGGCCACCTGGGCATCTGCACACACCTTCGCAGAACACTACGCAATCAACCAGAGCTTGAGATTGGATGCATTGTTATGACTTATTATATTGTCATCAATTATCCATGCAACTTCAAAGCCCCTTTTGCCACTGAGGAGCAGCACCCACAGAGACACTCCTCGAAGAAAAGCAATAACCGTGAGCAATAACTGAGGTTCTTTGAGATGGGTGTCCCTGTGGGTGCTCCACTACTCACCATCTTGGCCTCTACTTTAGAATTCAATTTCTGGACTATGCAGTAGAGAAGGAACTGAAGGGGGTCTGGTTGCACGGTGCTAGATAGACGCTGACAGAGGCGCAAGCCTGGGTCGTGCATGTGCTCTCTCAGACGAGCACTGCTGCTGAAATTCTCTTATTAAAGGCCCAGGGACACACATTCACCTGAAGTGGAGCACCCAGAGGGACACCCATCTCGAAGAACCTCCGTTACAGCACAGGGGAGTAACCACCTCTTCTGGGCTTGAGGAAATTCAGTGCATTCATACATCAATTCACGTTCAGAATGATAACCCTTACCTCAATAATCTTATCTCTAAATCTAAACTGCATCTGTTGATCTCTAGGATGCATATTTCAATCCACCCAGCCCACAGGATATTCCAAAGATGTATAATCGGGGCTTCATATTTCCAGTACTGAGTCCTACCATTCAAGTTATCAGTAGCCTCTGTAGTCTTCATAATGGCTTGCTATACTGGCAGAACATTTAAGGAGACAAGACATACAAGTTTGCTCTTACCTAAACAACAGACTTCTTTGAGGGAGCTCTTCTCAGCAGGTCACAGACAGCATTCATCATATAGCTCTTCACCACATTGGGGCTCAAATTCATCAAGAAAAAGTAAAGCTTAGTGACAACCCAGAAGACGGAATTTATAGGGGCACTTCTAGAGTCTTATGGCAGCAAGAGAATACTCTATTTAGACCAGATTCCAGGCTATGGCAGATCTCATAGATCAGTTAGAAAGTCATTCTCAGACAATAGTGAGGATATATCCAAGGTTGCTGGGTCAGCTGGCCTCATGCATATTCACCACAGAACATGTCGGTTTTCACCTCTGGTGTATGTAGGGGTCACTGAAGTCCATATACCTGCTGAAAAAGTTCCACGTTGACATGTGAGCTCAAATTTCTCGAACCCCTAATGCCATTAAATTGGTGGAAGAATGCTGTTCAGGTATGCAGGATTCTCTCTAATTCTACCCACAAAGATCGTAGGAACATACGCCTCCAACATTTACACCAGCATCAAACTCAAGGTTGTGTGAGGAATCTCGTCTGCACATAAATATCCCAGAGCTCATGGCAAAGCCTGTGGAATTAGTACATCTGTCATCAGATCACTCCAAAAGCCATACATCCGTTAAGATTGCAGAACACATTAACAAATCACCTGAGGAGGCAATTTTTATGCAACTCCAAGTGGCAGTAAAGGATTCTGTTATTCAGAGGGTTTTTCATAGGTGGAGTCACCCGAAAGTAATATTTGCCACAGACATACTTTTTGTTTATCATTCTTGGGCAGAGGGCGGGACTAAGCACTATATCATCCTCGGATGTATTCCTTGTCTCTTGGGCACCTGGAGTAATGTACGTGAATTTAGGAAATTCAGGCAAGAGGCTGATATAATGATCCTCATAACACCAGTTTGGTCCAGGCAATTCTAGTACCCAAATCTCTTGAGGCTCTTGGTTCAATCTCCAGTAACACTTCTTGTGGCTCCAGACATAACTTCCCAGAATGGGACCTTCTAACATCCAAAGCCTGGATGCCGGTTGGTTAATTACAGTAGAGAGATTTTGATCTAAAATGTTCCGAACAGTCTCATCCAAAGCGGGAAAGTTTCTGCAAGAGGATTTATGTAGTGAAGTGGAAAAGGTTCTCTGTCTGGGCAGAATAACGTCACCCCTCTCTCACAGAGTCTGATGTTCCTCATATTTTGGATGACTTCCTGTCATTGAAAAATTCAGGACTTTTGATCAGTTCTATAACAGTGCACCTGCTGATTATATCAGTCTACTCTCCCCCTGTCCAAGATCACTTGGTATTTTTCATAGTTGGATTCCCTATGGATTTAATGTATGTATTCCCAGTGCAGGAACCCCCTCTGTTATGGAATCACAGTGTGGCTCTAGCTGGGTTGATTGAGTCCCCCTTTTCTAGTTTTTGGCATCATGCTTCTTACATATCTGTCAATGCAAACAGGCCTCTTAGTGACAGTTATTTCAGCCTGCAGGGTAGGTAAATTATAAGCACTCATGATGGACCCTTTTTATACTATTTTCTGTAAAGACAAGGTCATGTTCACACCCTAGCTTACATTTCTTCCCAAACTGATTTCCAACTTCCACTTAAACTTGATTATACTTACCCTGTTTTCTTTCCTAAGCCCTACTCTAGCCAAGGGGGATTTAGGAGGTCACACCTTGGATGTACTCAGATACTTGTCATTCTACCTGGGTAGAACTAAATTCTTTCCCTGAAACTATTTACTGCCTTTGCAAAGAGAATGAAGGTTCAAGCGATGTCTTCCCAAAGATTATCAAAATGGGTCTTGGATTACTTTAAACTCCTGTTATCGGCTAGTTAGTTTAGAACCTTCTGGGCAGATCAAGCCTCTTTCCACTTGAGCACAAGCAGCTTCTGAGGCTTCTTTTAGAAATGTTCCTACCTCCAATACATGTAGAGCTGCTGCTTGGGGATCAGTACATACTTTTACTAAATATTCTTTTGTAGAGGCATCTAGGTCAGTTGCCTGTTTTTGTACAGCTGTCTTCATCTTTATTCATATAGACACGAATCACCCACCTCTGATATATCAAAGTAAAGCTTGCGAGTCTCGTAGAGTGGAATGTATTTGGGTAAGCACTCAAAGAAGGATTATTGATCTTACAGTAGCTGTGGCTTTTAGAGATGTTGTCCATACATATTCCATTACCTTCCCTCCTTTTCTTCTACTGCAGAGTCTAGTACCACATGGATTCTCTGTTGTCAATGAATTGAGGGTTGGTTGGCCTTATTGCACTTTGTACTCCCTTGGGTGCGGGGCATGAAGGCACTCAAGGTATTGAGTGCTGCCCCAACAGATGCATCTGGCCAAAAAGTTCCAACTGAGTGCATGGGGTACATGCACACCAAAAGTAAAATATATACATAAGGATACCACATCTGGAAGAACCACAGTTATTGTTAGGTAAGTGACTATTCTATCATTTAAAAACAAAGTAAATCTTTAGTCTTTTCCTTGCAGAAATAGGTGTCCAAAATGGAAACTGAGGATGCTATGCAAAAATCTACCAGAAGGTTTGCAGGGAGGGCCAGTGAAATTCCTAAGGCTACATGGAGATCCTCACTTCCATGCAGACCTTAGGAGGCCCACAGGAAAGTGAGGGGGCCCCTGATCTCTCTCATTCTCACTCTTTCCCAAGCTAAGGCATAACTAAACGAAAAGATTATTTTGAATGACAAATCGGCCATACTTAAGGCTAAGAGGTAGTTACAGGTATTTTTGGTAAAAGTCATGGACAGGTCATGGGCAATAAATAAAAATTCATGGCCCGTGACCCGTCCATGACTTTTACTAAAAATATCTCTGACTAAATATATCTCTGACTAAATCTCTACTTCTGGGGTCCCGCTGCTCCGGGGGGACCCCAGCTGGGGGGCGGGGAGGGCTGCTCCAATGCTGGTTGACTGCCCCTGGCCACTGTTCCTGGGGAACCACTCTCCAGATGGCCTCCAGCTGCCCTGGAACCGCTGCTGCTCCGGCGGTTCCCAGGCACCCCCCAGGCCACTGCTCGGGAGCTTCCCAGAGTCAGCCACACTGGCTGCTGTTCCAGCTGTCCCTGGAGCCATCTGCCTGGGGCCGCCCGAGCAGCGGCTGGTGCGGCTGGCCCGGGGCAGTCCCAGGGACCAATGCTCAGATGCTCCGTGGGGCCTCCCCCAAGGACCGCTGCTTGGGCAGTCCCCGGAGCCAGTCGCACCAGCCGCTGCTCAGGCGGTCCCCAGAGCCAACTGCCCAGGGCTGCCCAAGCAGTGGCCAGTGCAGCTGGTTCTGGGTTGGCCCCCAGGACCACTGCTCGTGTGGTCGATGGGACCAGCTGCACCAGCCACTGCTCGGGCGGTTCCCAGAGCTAGTTGGCCCGGAGCCTTTTGAGCAGTGGTCAGTGCGGCTGGCCACGGGGACTGCCAGTCATGCCAACTGCTCGGGTGGCTCTAGAGGCAGCCACACCAGCCTCTGCGGAAGTCACAGAGGTTGCAGAAAGTCATGGAATCTGTAACTTCTGCTACCTCCATTAAAGAATCGGAGCCTTAGCCATACTCAGTCTTCCACAGGCATATAAGTTTCAAACAGCAGCAGAACCACTGAGATTTCACTGCACATGAGAAAAAAGTCCACAGGAAGACTATGCAGGGGTAGTCTACACCCCAAATATTATAGCAATAATGACCTTCCATAAAAGGTTAGATTCTGAATCTGTTCTTCATCCATTGGATGTATTCATTTCCTCTGTAAGTTATGCATACACCATCAGAACTTTGACAGTGGTGTCCATCAAGATTGTGTGCAGACCCTGCTTAATTTCATGTGCCCCACCTCCAAACTTCTTATATTAGGGAGCTTAGCCACAGCTGTCATTCAGTTCCTTCCGACTACCATAGACCTTGAGCAAGAACTCAGTGGTGTTAAGTTACCCTGTTGCGTCCCATGTAGGGAATTTCTAGGTATGTCTTTTTCATTTTAACTAATTAGCTAGTTTGTCTAATTTTAATAGTGTTAAAAGATGGCAATAAGTGTGCCCACAACTTGAGCCTTGTTAGGCCTTTTTTCTTTGAGCCTCTCCTGCTTAGGGTTGGGCCTTCCTTCTTGTTTCAAGGCATGTACGAAGTCCAGTATTAAACCATGTCCTTTCAGTGAGGTCACCATGTCTTGGTTGAAACGAGTGCAGTATCTGCTGATTCAGCTGGGGCAGAGGCATGATCCTGAATGCTGCTCCATATGTTGGGCTTTTTCCAAATGCACATGTTGAATTCAAGAGCTACCTCAAACTGCAACTGTTGGAGGGAGCCACGAAGGCCTTTTTTCCCAGTACCAAGCATTTGAGGATCTTGGTGATTGAGGCCTTAATCCCAATGTGTCAAATCTGATGCCAGCAGTCAAGATGGCTCCAGGCTTGAAGAAAACTCTGATGTCTTAAACACTCTAGAACTTTAGCCAGTACAGGAGCCACTAAAGGCAAAGGTCATTTCAGACAGCTTTTGAGAAGTTCTTCAAACTGGTGCCACTTTCTTAAATCTAGCATTTAAGCTTGGAAAGGGGCCAGTTTTATCATAGCAACACTGCATCAGTTTCTTTATGGAGTCTGTGACGGGTTCGATCACAGAAACCCCCTTGGGACTGTCACCTGATGTGCTGACACTATCTCTGAGCCCGTTTTCTCTGCCAGTTTGGGCCTCCAGAACCCTGCCTTGTTGAGCCAGGCATGCCAGTCTGCTCCAACACAGACCCAGGGTCTGAACCACGCGCCCCAGAGCTGCAGACTTAACTGAAAACAGCTTAAGAAGTGCTCCTGTTTCCAGCACCCAGACACCCAGCTCCCAATGGGATCCAAACCCTAAATGAATCCTTTACACTCTGTATAAAGTTTATACAGGATAAACTCATGAATTGTCCGCCGTCTATAACACAGAGAGAGATATGCACAGCTGTTTGCTCCCCCAGGTATTAATTACTTACTCTGGGTTAATTAATAAGCAAAAGTGATTTTATTAAGTATAAAAAGTAGGATTTAAGTGGTTTCAAGTAATAACAGACCGAACAAAGTAAGTTACCAAGCAAAATAAAACAAAACATGCAAGTCTAAGCCTAATACATTAAGAAACTGATTACAGATAAAAATCTCACCCTCAGAGATGTTCCAATAAGCTTCTTTCACAGACTGGACTTCCTCCTAGACTGGGCCCAATCCTTTCCCCTGGTACAGTTCTTGTTAGCTCCAGCTCTGGTAGTAAATAGGGCATTTTTCATGGCTGGAACCCATTTTGTTCAGTTCCACCCCCTTATAGAGCTTTGGCACAAGGCAGGAATCTTTTGTCTTTCTGGGTTCCCATCCCTCCTCCTAAATGGAAAAGCACCAGGTTTAAGATAGATTCCAGTACCAGGTGACATGGTCATGTGTCCTGTGAGACCCCAGGTCTTCATTCTTCCTGGCCTGACTCACAGGAAGGCTTGCAAGTAAACAGCCATTGACAACCAATTGTCCTAGTTGATGGGAGCCATCAAGATTCCAAACCACCATTAATGGCCTACACTTTGCATAATTACAGTAGGACCTCAGGTTTCAGAGTAGCAGCCGTGTTCGTCTGTATCTTTAAAAAGAACAGGAGTACTTGTGGCACCTTAGAGACTAACAAATTTATTTGAGCATAAGCTTTCGTGGGCTACAGCCCATTTCATCGGATGCATGCAGTGGAAAATGCAGTAGGACGATTTTATATACACAAAGAACATGAAACAATGGGTGTTACCATGCACAGTATAACGAGAGTGATCAGTTAAGGTGAGCTATTATCAGCAGGAGAGGAAAAAAAACCTTTTGTAGTGATAATCAAGATGGGCCATTTCCAGCAGTTGACAAGAATGTGTGAGGAACAGTAGGGGGGAAAAATAAACATGGGGAAATAGTTTTACTTTGTGTAATGACACATCTGCTCCCAGTCTTTATTCAAGCCTAATTTAATGGTGTCCAGTTTGCAAATTAATTCTAATTCAACAGTCTCTCGTTGGAGTCTGTTTTTGAAGGTTTTTTTGTTGTAATATTGCGACTTTTAGGTCTGTAATCAAGAAATCATTACACAAAATAAAACTACTTCCCCATGTTTGTTCCCCCCCCACCTCCGCACTGTTCCTCACATGTTCTTGTCAACTTCTGGAAATGGCTCATCTTGATTATCACTACAAAAGGTTTTTTTTCCCCTCCTGCTGGTAATAGCTCACCTTAACTGATCACTCTCCTTATAGTGTGCATGGTAACACCCATTGTTCCATGTTCTATGTGTATATAAAATTGTCCTACTGTATTTTCCACTGCATGCATCCGATGAAGTGGGCTGTAGCCCACGAAAGCTTATGCTCAAATAAATTTGTTAGTCTCTAAGGTGTCACAAGTACTCCTGTTCTTTTAGTAGGACCTCAGAGTTATATTTTCATATTTCTAGTTTCAGATGCAAGAATGATACATTTATACAAATAAGATGGCCACACTCAGTAGATTATAAGCTTTGTAATGATACCTTACAAAAGACCTTTTGCATGAAGCATATTCCAGTTATGTTATATTCACACTCGTTAACATATTTTCGTAAAATCACATGGAGTGCAATGTCACAGAATCTACATAGCAGGTGTTCCCTGGCATGATGATTCCCCCTTACAGCCAAGAGTCTCAAGACTCAGCACAATCTTGTGATCTGAATGGGGCCAAAATAGGTTGAGTGTCAGTAGCATACGCTTGAAAATGCCCCGAAAAGAGAGAAGGGAAGACCAGCAAGGATTCCTTGCTAGCAACCACAGAAAAAGAGCTGGATGTAGAGGAGCTGCAAAAGTGCCTTGTGCTTAGAATCATAGAATATCAGGGTTGGAAGGGACCTCAGGAGGTCATCTAGTCCAACCCCCTGCTCAAAGCAGGACCAATCCCCAATTAAATCATCCCAGCCAGGGCTTTGTCAAGCCTGACCTTAAAAACTTCTAAGGAAGGAGATTCTACCACCTCCCTAGGTAACGCATTCCAGTGTTTCACCACCCTCCAGGTGAAAAAGTTTTTCCTAATATCCAATCTAATCCTCCCCCACTACAACTTGAGACCATTACTCCTTGTCCTGTCCTCTTCTACCACTGAGAATAGTCTAGAACCATCCTCTCTGGAACCAGCTCTCAGGTAGTTGAAAGCAGCTATCAAATCCCCCCTCATTCTTCTCTTCTGCAGACTAAACAATCCCAGTTCCCTCAGCCTCTCCTCATAAGTCATGTGTTCCAGACCCCTAATCATTCTTGTTGCCCTTCGCTGGACTCTCTCTAATGTATCCACATCCTTCTTGTAGTGTGTGGCCCAAAAGTGGACACAATACTCCAGATGAGGCCTCACCAATGTCGAATAGAGGGGGACGATCACGTCCCTCGATCTGCTGGCTATGCCCCTACTTATACATCCCAAAATGCCATTGGCCTACAAGGCAACAAGGGCACACTGTTAACTCATATCCAGCCTCTTGTCCACTGTCACCCCTAGGTCCTTTTCCGCAGAACTGCTGCCTAGCCATTCGGTCCCTAGTCTGTAGCTGTGCATTGGGTTCTTCCGTCCTAAGTGCAGGACCCTGCACTTATCCTTATTGAACCTTATCAGATTTCTTTTGGCCCAATCCTCCAATTTGTCTAGGTCCCTCTGTATCCTATCCCTGCCCTCCAGCGTATCTACCACTCCTCCCAGTTTAGTATCATCCGCAAATTTGCTGAGAGTGCAATCCACACCATCCTCCAGATCATTTATGAAGATATTGAACAAAACCGGCCCCAGGACCGACCCCTGGGGCACTCCACTTGACACCGGCTGCCAACTAGACATGGAGCCATTGATCATTACCCATTGAGCCCGAAAATCTAGCCAACTTTCTACCCACCTTATAGTGCATTCATCCAGCCCATACTTCTTTAACTTGCTGACAAGAAGACTGTGGGAGTCAAAAGCTTTGCTAAAGTCAAGAAACAATACATGCACTGCTTTCCCTTCATCCACAGAACCAGTAATCTCATCATAGAAGGCGATTAGATTAGTCAGGCATGACCTTCCCTTGGTGAATCCATGCTGACTGTTCCTGATCACTTTCCTCTCATGTAAGTGCTTTAGGTTTGATTCTTTGAGGACCTGCTCCATGATTTTTCCGGGGACTGAGATGAGGCTGACTGGCCTATAGTTCCCAGGATCCTCCTTCTTCCCTTTTTTAAAGATGGGCAGTACATTAGCCTTTTTCCAGTCATCTGGGACTTCCCCCGTTTGCCACGAGTTTTCAAAGATAATGGTCTATGGCTCTGCAATCACAGCCGCCAATTCCTTTAGCACTCTCGGATGCAACGCGTCCGGCCCCATGGACTTGTGCACGTCCAGCTTTTCTAAATAGTCCCTAACCACCTCTTTCTCCACAGAGGGCTGGCCATCTACTCTCCATGCTGTGATGCCCAGCGCAACAGTCTGGAACCTGACCTTGTTCGTGAAGACAGAGGCAAAAAAAGCATTGAGTGCATTAGCTTTTTCCACATCCTCTGTCACTAGGTTGCCTCCCTCATTCAGTAAGGGGCCCACACTTTCCTTCACCTATGTCTAAACTTGGGATCTCTGTCTTAATGCAGCTTTATTGATGAAATTGTGATTTCTGTGGCATTAAGGGTTTTGGGTTGGGATTTAAATTCCAGAAAAATAAATCAATCTTATTTTCATGTGACTGCAGTTGGTCATTAAACACAGACTTTTTCATATGCTGATGTCCATAATCCTGTTTGCATAGTCTGTAGTCTAGAGCAGAGCAATCTGAAAGATTTGTATGAAGAACATACACATAGATAAGAATTCTAATTCCTACATTAACAGAAGTAAGTTTGAGTTGTTTTTCAAACTCATACGTTTGAGTCAAGAGAACTCTTCCTTCTGTGGAAGTTTTTTCACATATATACACCATAACATCACAAGTAGTGGTGTATTTGGGTTTGCTAGGCCTAATATTTGCGTAATTAAATACTATAGAGAACCATATACAATGAGCTTACTTATTAAGACATTTTGGGGCTGAATTATTTTGATATTTTTCTTTTTTAACCGGAAGACTAATAGTGGTAAGTAGAACTGAGAAAATAATGGATTTTTTTGCTTGAGGGACTGAACCACAAAATCCAGTGGGGAAGAAATGGGCCGGGGGGACCAAGTTCAATTTGAATTGAAACAAATTTTTCCTGAAACTGAAAAATTTGGGTGGGGGGAATTACATTTACCCAGATGTTTCAGGTCAGTCCAAAACACATTTTTTCATCATTTTGGTTCATTTAGGCAGTTTTCAAGTGGTGGTCATCTTTTTGGGGGGGGGAGGGTGTAAAAATTGGCCAAGTTTGAGTTTCAAATGCTGTTTCTAAATGTTTTGACATAGTATAAATAAAATGTTTTTTGTTTTTGTTTTTTCCTCAATTTTTGCCTTGGTCTGGGCTATTTGTCTAATGTTATCCATATTTGTGAGTAGTTTTCAAGTATCAAAACAGAATTTTTCAGCGAAAAATCTGTCAAATTTTTTTTTGCCCAGCTCTAGTAACAAGGTGATTGTGAGTAGTATACAATCTTCTGTAGTAGTATACCCTCCTATTGCAGAAGTCACAAAATGATGAAATAATTATTAGGATGAAAAAGGAGGAAACCGTACTGAAAACTGGCAAATTAATCTTGTCCTTCCACTGCTGTTTGCAATATTAATTAAAGTGTATTGGCCAAAAACATAATTGGGGAGAAAAGATAACGAAAATAAATATTTCTGTTCTTTATCAGAGGTGCGGGGAACAGATGTAGTCACGCCTGAGAACATTCATTTGATTCTACTAGCATCTCAGGAGGATGTTAAACAGCAACTATTAAAGCAGGTTAGAGTTGGTTGAGGAGCTTGCTGGACGTCTTGGAACACTGGGGACGCTACAAAAGACTGGAAAAAAGCTACAGTTGTGCCAGTGTTTAAAAAGGATAAATGGGATGACCCTGACCTGGGTAATTATAGGCTTGTCAGTCTGACCTCAATTTCAGGCAGGATAATAGAGTGTCTGATACAGGACTCGATTAATAAAGAATTAAAGTAGAGTAATATAACTAATGCCAGTCAAGCTGGGTTTATGGAATATAGTTTCACAGGATATAACTCGATACTTTTTTTTATGGGATTACAAGTTTAGTTGATGGTGATAATGGTGTTCTAATATACTTAGACTTCTGTAAGGCATTTGACTTGATACCGCATGACATTTTGATTTAAAAAAAAAAAATCCCAGAACAATATAAAATTAACATGGCACACATTAAATGGATTAAAGCTGGTTAACTGATAGGTCTCAAAATGACACGTTTCAGAGTAACAGCCGTGTTAGTCTGTCTTTGCAAAAAGAAAAGGAGTACTTGTGGCACTTTAGAGACTAACCAATTTATTTGAGCATGAGCTTTCGTGAGCTACAGCTCACTTCATCGGATGCATACCGTGGAAACTGCAGTAGTAGGTCTCAAAATGTAATTTTAAAAGGAGAATCGTCATTGAGCGAATGTGTTTATAGTGAAGTCCTGCAGGAATTGGGTCTTAGCCCTAGACTATTTAAACATTTTTATCATGATTTGGAAAAAAACATCAAATCATCACTGATAAAGTTTGCAGGTGACACAAAAATTGGGGGAATGTGCAAGAATGAAGAGTTCAGGTCACTGAGCGATCTGGATTGCTTGGTAAGATGGATAGAAACAAACAGTATGCTCTAGGAATTATTTTGGGCAAGTTCTAAAAACATATGAATGGCCAGACCAATGGCGTGTCTAGCCCACTATCCTGTCTTCTGACAGTGGCCAATGCAAGATGCTTGAAAGGGAATGAACAGCACAAGGGCAATCATCCAGTGATCCATCCCCAGTTGTCCAGTCCCGGCATTTGGCAGTCAAAGTCTTGGGGACACCCACAGCATGGGGTTGCATCCCTGATCATCATGGCTAATAGCTATCCTCCATGAACTTTTCTAATTCTGTTTTGAATCCAGTTATAGTTTTGGTCTGCACAGCATTCCCTGGCAGCGAGTTCCACAGGTTAGCTGAGTGTTGTGCAAAGAAGTACTTCCTTTTGTTTGTTTTAAACCTGTTGCCTGTTAATTTCATTCGGTGACCTCTGGTTCTTGTGCTATGTGAAGGGTTAAATAACCCTTACTTTCTCCACACCATTCATAATTTTATAGACCTCTATCACATTCTCCCTTATGTTAGGGAGCTTATTCCTTCACCCACTTGCTTCCCTGGTCCTTCTCTCATGAACAGAGAGCAACAATACCCGAAGTCCAAAGGTGCAAACAATTCGATGTTTATTGGGGTGAACTTCCAGCAAGCATGATTCCAGTTTCCTTCTTTAATGTCCCCCTTCCCATCTCTGACACCACAGAGCCTTACATCTGTGTCCCTGTTCTCATTCCTGCCCTTAGCCAAACATGATTCCAATTTCCCCTCCCCCATTCTCCGTTCCCATTTTCCACCCACACACACACACACCCACCCACCCACTCACTCACTTCCTGATTCACTGCAGACTATATAGTAAAACTTGAGTTCTGCTTAGCTATACCTTAACCAGTCATTTTCCTGAAATTTAACTAACCAGTCCTAACATATTGTAACATGATCATGTAACCAATTATATCCCAGCACCTTAATTAGTTTACACCCAGCATAATTAATTATACAACAGACAGAAACAATCACAGAACCAGACAGAGATTATACAGACAAACAATGGCAAAGTGGGAACTATAATGACAAAACAATACAGAAGTGAGGATTTCACATCCCAGCTATTGATAAGTGAGTTCTTGCCAGACAGGATGCTATCAAACTAAGTTTCCTTTTACATCTTCTAGGCACTTCCCTTTCTCTGGAGGCGATAGGAATACAATCCTGTCCTGATAATGCCTAACAGCCCAATAGCACCTTATTTCAATGTGACTTGGTTGGAATGTGAGGATGTGACCCTACACTTCCCAGCTTATGGCTGCCTCTGTTGCTTAGCCAGAGATCTCAGCCTAAGAACAGGGCCTTAGACTGTCACAATAAGAGAAGGACCTTACACTGGCAGACAGTGATTTTTATTCTTTCTTTTATACCTCTATAACTAGCCAAGTGATAAGAATACACCTAAATTCTTAGAGTATAGGCCTTTACAGACAGGCCTGAATATCTATGTCCTAACACCTTAGTTGTCTCTTTTCTATGCTGAACAATCCCAATCTTTTTAATCTTTCCTCATATGGAAGCTGTTTTATATGCTGAATCATATTTTTTGCCCTTTGAACTTTTTCCATTTCTAATATATCTTTTTTGAGCTGGGGCAACCAGAACTGCATGCAGTATTCAAAGTGTGGGAATACCATGGATTAATATAGTGGCATTATGATATTTTCTATTTTATTATGTATCCCTTTCCTAATGGATCCTAACGTTGTTAGCTTTTTTAACTGCTGCACATTGAGTGGATGGTTTGAGAGAACTATCCATAATGATTCTAAGATCTCTTTCTTGAGCGGTAACAGCTAATTTAGACCCCCATCACTCTGTATGTTTAGTTGGGATTATGTTTTCCGATGTGCATTACTTTGCATTTATCAGCATTGAATTTCATTTGCCATTTTGTTGCCCAGTTCACCCATTTTTGTGATATCCCTTTGGATTCTGCTTTGGATTTAACTATCTCAAACAATTTTGTGCCATCTGCAAACTCTGCCACCTCGCTGTTTACCCTTTTTCCAGACTATTTATTAATATATTGAACAGCATTAGTCCCAAGACAGATCCCTCGGGGACATGGCTATTTACCTCACTCCATTCTGAAAACTGACCATTTATTTCTACCCTTTATTTCCTATCTTTTAACCAGTTACTGATCCACAAGAAGACCTTCCCTCTTATGCCATGATGGCTTACTTAGTTTAAGAGTCTTTGGTGAGGAATCTTGTCAAAGGCTTTCTGAGAGTCCAAATACACTATATCCACTAGAAAAAAGAAAAGGAGTACTAGTGGCACCTTAGAGACTAACCAATTTATCTGAGCATAAGCTTTCGTGGGCTACAGCCCACTTCATCGGATGCATTCAGTGGAAAATACAGTGAGGAGATTTATATACACACAACATGAAAAAATGGGTGTTATCATACACACTGTAAGGAGAGTGATCACTTCAGATGAGCTATTACCAGCAGGAGAGCGGGTGGGGGGACGACGAACCTTTTGTAGTGATAATCAAGGTGGGCCATTTCCAGCAGTTAACAGGAACATCTGAGGAACTGGGGTGGGGGGGTGGGAGGGGATAAACATGGGGAAATAGTTTTACTTTGTGTAATGACACATCCACTCCCAGTCTCTATTCAAGCCTAAGTTAATTGTATCCAGTTTGCAAATTAATTCCAATTCAGCAGTCTCTCCTTGGAGTCTGTTTTTGAAGTCTTTTTGTTGTAATATTGCGACCTTTAGGTCTGTAATCGAGTGACCAGAGAGATGGAAGTGTTCTCCGACTGGTTTTTGAATTTATAATTCCTGACGTCTGATTTGTGTCCATTTATTCTTTTACGTAGAGACTGTCCAGTTTGACCAATGTACATGGCAGAGGGGCATTCCTGGCACATGATGGCATATATCACATTGGTAGATGTGCAGGTGAACGAGCCTCTGAAAGTGTGGCTGATGTGATTAGGCCCTGTGATGGTGTCCCCTGAATAGATATGTGGACACAGTTGGCAACAGGCTTTGTTTGTTGCAGATAGGTTCCTGGGTTAGTGGTTCTGTTGTGTGGTGTGTGGTTGCTGGTGAGTATTTGCTTCAGGTTGTGGGGGCTGTCTGTAAGCAAGGACTGGCCTGTCTCCCAAGATCTGTGAGAGTGATGGGTTGTCCTTCAGGATAGGTTGTAGATCCTTGATGATGCGTTGGAGAGGTTTTAGTTGGGGGATGAAGGTGATGGCTAGTGGCGTTCTGTTTTTTTCTTTGTTGGGCCTGTCCTGTAGTAGGTGACTTCTGGGTACTCTTCTGGTTCTGTCAATTCCGCACAGACACACCCCTGGAACCCTGACCTGGGGTATTCTGTCTGCTACCCAAGATCCATAAACCTGGAAATCCTGGACGCCCCATCATCTCAGGCATTGGCACTCTGACAGCAGGATTGTCTGGCTGTGTAGACTCCCTCATCAGGCCCTACGCTACCAGCACTCCCAGCTATCTTCGAGACACCACTGACTTCCTGAGGAAACTACAGTCCATCGGTGATCTTTCTGAAAACACCATCCTGGACACTATGGATGTAGAAGCCCTCTACACCAACGTTCCACACAAAGATGGACTACAAGCTGTCAGGAACAGTATCCCCGATAATGTTACGGCAAACCTGGTGGCTGAACTTTGTGACTTTGTCCTCACCCATAACTATTTCACATTTGGGGAGAATGTATACCTTCAAATCAGCGGCACTGCTATGGGTACCCGCATGGCCCCACAGTATACCAACATTTTTATGGCTGACTTGGAACAACGCTTCCTCAGCTCTCGTCCCCTAATGTCCCTACTCTACTTGCGCTATATTGATGACATCTTCATCATCTGGACCCATGGAAAAGAAGCCCTTGAGGAATTCCACCATGATTTCAACAATTTCCATCCCACCATCAACCTCAGCCTGGATCAGTCCACACTAGAGATCCACTTCCTGGACACTACGGTGCTAATAAGCGATGGTCACATAAACACCACCCTATACCGGAAACCTACTGACAGCTATTCCTACCTACATGCCTCCAGCTTTCACCCAGACCACACCACACGATCCATCGTCTACAGCCAAGCTCTACGATACAACCGCATTTGCTCCAACCCCTCAGACAGAGACAAACAACTGCAAGAGCTCTATCAAGCATTCTTACAACTACAATACCCACCTGCTGAAGTGAAGAAACAAATTGACAGAGCCAGAAGAGTACCCAGAAGTACCTACTACAGGACAGGCCCAACAAAGATAATAACAGAATGCCACTAGCCATCACCTTCATCCCCCAACTAAAACCCCTCCAACGCATCATCAAGGCTCTACAACCCTGGTGGGGACAGACTATTGCTTAATAATAATACCACTTTCTTTTACAAATTTCCTTGCTAATTGCAGGAAAAACAGAAGAATTACCTCCAGGCTGTACTGATTTTGTTCTATAGTCAGGCTAGTGAATTATCCCACTCACTGGTCATTTATGAAATTCATGAGATGGTGTACCTCAGTTTCCCCTCTTGTACAACAGACCATTTTTGCAATAGTTTCTCTGCTGTACCAAGCTTTAAGTTTATTCTCAGGTAATAGCTGAGACACAGCTTCAGATTTTAGTACTACGCACGCGCACACGCACGCACACACACACACACCCCTTAAGGTTAACCTGTCCCCCTTATTTTCAGGCTTGACTTGTTTTTTCACCTCCCTTTCCTGGAGGGCCATAATCTGAGTCTTCTAGTAGCTTGTTTGCTGACCAGATGTATTCATTATTTGCAGCTCCTTTGTGCCCATCAGCTAGGTAACTTGCATTTACACAGAGGCTTACTAGCTTGCTTTTGGATCCAAAGCTTTTAGCAGCTCAGACACTGTCTTAAAAGGGAAACATTTTACTTCCACTAGAGTTCTGATTACTTTCCACTTTCATCTCCTGCTCCAAAACACACAGAGATCTGAGAAAGAAAGCACAACCTATTGTGGTCCCTTTTGGAGCCCTAATAGGATTTTAATTAAGTACCATGTTTTATTTGCATTTCTTTTACCCCTTCCCCAATATACACTGCACACGTCGTGGGAAAATGCATATTCCTTCCATATAGTTTAACCTCCATAACATTATATTAGCCATAATAATTTTATACAAGGTGTAACTGCCTCCCCCATGCCCACACAGTTTTCATGCACACCCACCAAAGCAACAATCTGATCCCCCAGAGCCACGCCAAGGCTCAGTGTTCCCATCATTCTTCCCCTTTTCCTTTTCTTTTACCACATAAAATTCTCTTTTGCCTAACATTTCTTGCACTGTGATTACTCTCTTTTACACAACTGTACCCCGATTACACTTCCATCTTGTACAACTAGACACAACCAGGGGCAGCCAAGTTAAGTTCCAATAGAAACCCCTTACATCCTTTATTGATTTTGATTACATTACCCAAAAGTCAAATAATTTTGATCAGATTCTCTCTCTGCCTGCTGCCTGCAGCAGTCCCTCATAGACCATTTCTGTGGGAAAAGGGCCCATTTTCCCTCAGAATAGCTGTAAAGGCTTCTGTGGACAGAAGCACAGTGGTGGTAGTAGCCACTCTACCTGACCCCCTTGGAAAATTTAATTACCAAGCTTCCATCCAATGTGACTGCACAGAGTTGCACATACAGTTACATTTATGTAACTGGGTTTTATCATTAAACAGAAACTTTCTTCTTGACATCTCACATAAGTGTCCAAAGTACCCTCCATTAAAACTTCAGAAAAACAAAAGAGTGTGGAAAGGCAGGTTGCACTTTGAAACTTTTTCCCCCCCCTTCTTTCTCTCCACTCCCCCAGGACCAAGTCCCAGCTCCAGTCTCTAAAGGTAGTCTGTTAACTCTGCTTTTGACTTTAAACCCTGTTGTGCCAAATCACCTTTCACTACCCCTAACTAATTTACTACCCTTCAGCAGCCCTTGCTGAAGCAGCACCAAACTTGAAAGATTACTGGCAGCTTCCCATAATGCTGCCCTTGCTTCAAACCTCTCACAAGCAGACTGAAGTGCCTCCTTTCCATGGAAGGCATTCAGTCCCCATGGGCAGGGACCTTCTTCCACTACCCATATACCAAGGAGGGTGGGCTCCTCAGCCACCCCCTGTCCCTCTGGGTCCCCTAACACTTCCTCCATTTCCTTTTTAATCTCATCCCAGGTTGACCCCTGCACCTGGTATGGGTCCTAGTTCTTCCTTACCCATTTATCTAAAAAATCCTTTACCCTGGCTTGCCAGAACCTGCAACTACCATCATGAGAGTTCGCGATACCTCCTCCAAGCAGCTGCGCGGACTGTTGGGGAGGGGAACTTACAGGCTGCCACTCACCTATCCAATGAGATGCATCTGAGTCACTGGCACCAAGATGTTAGGGGGCTTATTCCTTCACCCACTTACTTCCCTGGTCCTTCTCGCATGAACAGAGAGCAACAATACCCGAAGTCCAAAGGTGCAAACAATTCGATGTTTTTTGGGGTGAACTTCCAGCAGGCATGATTTCAGTTTCCTTCCTTAGTGTCCCCCTTCCCAGCTCTGACACCACAGAGCCTTACACCTGTGTCCCTGTTCCCATTCCTGCCCTTAGCCAAACATGATTCCAGTTTCCCCTCCCCCATTCTCCGTTCCCATTCCCCCCCCACACCCACCCACCCACCCACTCACTCACTCACTCACTCACTTCCTGATTCACTGCAGACTATATAGTAAAACTTGAGTTCTGCTTAGCTATACCTTAACCAGTCATTTTCCTGAAATTTAACTAACCAGTCCTAACATATTGTAACATGATCATGTAACCAATTATATCCCAGCACCTTAATTATACAGCAGACAGAAACAATCACAGAACCAGACAGAGATTATACAGACAAACAATGGCAAAGTGGGAACTATAATGACAAAACAATACAGAAGTGAGGATTTCACATCCCAGCTATTGATAAGTGAGTTCTTGCCAGACAGGATGCTATCAAACTAAGTTTCCTTTTACATCTTCTAGGCACTTCCCTTTCTCTGGAAGTGACAGACATTATCAGGACAGGATTGTATTCCTAACAGCCCAATAGCACCTTATTTCAATGGGACTAGTTTGGAATGTGAGCATGTGACTGGTCGCTTCCCAGCTTATGGCTGCCTCTGTTGCTTAGCCAAAGGCCTTAGCCTAAGAACAGGGCCTCAGACTGTCACAATAAGAGAAGGACCTTACACTGGCAGACAGTGATTTTGATTCTTTCTTTTATACCTCTAACTAGCCAAGTGATAAGAATACACCTAAATTCTTAAAGTACAGGCCTTTGCAGACAGGCCTGAATATCTATATCCTAACAGTGTCAAACTTGCCCAGGTCAATTCAGTTACTGATCCATGTCATACTTAATAGTTTGCACTTAAAAGAAGAGCTGGAAGAGAAAAAAGGAAAGTACAAAGGGGGGAATAAACAAAGAAAAACCCAGAAGACTGATTTTTTTTTTCTCTCTCATAGTAGTTGCACAGAATACCTATCTTAAAATTTCCTTCCTGTGGTTCAGGGGACATGCCTCATCTATCTTAGCTACATCTAGGATATTGTTGGAAACCATATTGCTGTTACCTACCAAAACGAGTTTGATCTTTGAAATATGATTAGTGCTTTGGTAGACAGTTGGGATGCAATGACTTCAAGTCCTTTCTGTACTTCTCTGAAAGTGTCCTGTGGGTAGACTTTAAAGGGTTCAGTTGAGCAGCTAGATTTGTTCAGCACTAAGCAGAGGTTGAAAAAGAGAAGGAGTCAGGTTGTTCTTCCATGGAATTTCTACTGAATCAATCCTTTAGATAGTAATTTTGTTGTTTTTCAGCAAGAAGTGTGCTCCAGTAATTATAAACAATCAATCTGTTTTTGTTTGTTTGTTAGTTTCTAGTGCCAAACTGAAAAGGAAAAAGAACTGGTTTGGAACAGCCATTTATACAGAATTAGTTG
This sequence comes from Eretmochelys imbricata, assembly GCF_965152235.1. Lineage (NCBI taxonomy): Eukaryota > Metazoa > Chordata > Testudines > Cheloniidae > Eretmochelys > Eretmochelys imbricata. Next base: position 48,405,481 of record NC_135573.1, on the reverse strand, counting down.
CAGATGGAGAAATCAAGAAAACAGCAAAATCAAATAGTTCTTCAAATCCAAAATGGGATGAACAGTTGACTGTGTAAGTAGAAAAGCTTTTTCTAACTTCGTAAAATATAATTTATTAATCAAACGTTAGAGACAAATAGTTACCAAACTCTGCCGTTGGCTGCATACACACAACTTCCTTTAACTTCATTGAAAGTTGCATGTATCTAATGGCAATATTTATCCTAAAATAACTATTGTTGCTCAGTGTGTATATGAGGTGTCTTGGCAAGTTTATTTCTAAACAGGAGTGGGATATCTTTATATACGCTTGATGCACGACTGTATATCTCTTGCACTGTGGACTCTGTTCAGCTCAGTCCATGCTGTGTAGGAATGCTTACAGGATGTTGCCAGCTGGATGCATCAGTAATCTTGTTCTCACCCATAGGAAAACAGAAATCCTGTTGCTGGATAGAGATTGTTTTGAGGAGGGTCATTCTTTCTTTGTGTTATCCTTCGAGAGGTACAGTCAGAGGTACTTCATCAAATTGAGAATCTTGATATTGCTTTTGACCACAAACATTTCATGGAAAGCCAATGATGTGGTATCTGCCATGTTCTAGGGTGCAGTTAATATCAATGAGAAGTAGAGTCATCACTTGTATTTCAGCCCTGAGTGCCCCAAAATGCTTCTGCTACTTGTGGCTCCGTGTCTGGGACATACATACAGACAGCATCCACTTCATGTTCTGTATGCTGTACAGCTCTGATTCAACCAATTTGAATCCAACAGCCAGCCAGCAGTTATCATAGACACACTTCTGTCTTTATTAGACATGGTTAATGTTAGCAGGTGATCCCAACACAACTCCAGTCCTGAACTTCCACAAACCTGTGTGCTCTGATATGTCCAGCCCTCTCCTGCAATATTCAGAGGAATAAGAAGACCAAACACACCAGTTTGCCACATTAACTGGAGTTGACATTAACTTTGGTACAACACAGCACTGTTAGTTTAATTGTAAAACAAGTTGATTAGCAAAAGAAGATACAATTTTAAGTGAGTTCAAGTACAAGTGATAAAGTTATAGATGGTTACAAACAAATAAAAGTGAGAACACACATGAAAAGTCTAAAACTTCATCTAGTAAGTTTTGGTTCAAGACTTTGTTCAAGGTGGCCTTTCTCTCCCACAGTCTTCCAGCAAGATAGTGATTGACCTTCTCCTTAGTCAGAGGTCCAAAGGTGCTGGTGTCTTTGTCTTTGTAGGTAAAAGAGATAATTTGGGGGTCTATGCCCCTTTCTTTTATAGTCCAGTGAATCTTGGAAGTGAATTCTTCTGAAGGATACCCCTCAAAGTAAAGGCTATTCTAGCTGTGGGGAAAGTGATATGGAGTCTGGTGGAGAAGGAAGCACTGTGCTCTTTCATCCCCCATTTGTGGTTGCTGAAATGAAAATTGTTCTATTTCTTGCCATCTCTTCTCTCTGCTGTCTTGATGAGTCAGTTTACTACTTATATGTAAAATGGGGTAAACACACACCCCTTTGTTTAGGGTAGTCCTGTCTGATAATTTTTTCCCTGGAAGGGCTGTCTGGTTTTGAACCTGTGCTAATAACATTATAGAGGGGGAATTCATGACTTTATATGTAAAGTTGCAACATACTTTTTATCATGATGATATTGACCAGGGAGGAGTTAGTTTTCAAATGATACCTTACAAGGCATATTTTGTACAAAGATTATTAGAATAATGTGCAAGGTGTGAATCCAAGGGTGGTTTGGGTCACAATATCAATACCTGTGCTTTAATTTCACAATTTGTGTTGAGAGCAGCTTCACTCATAAGGCCTTGTGTAAACACTATAGACCATTGTGATGACAAGCTTACACTGTTGTCATTTTCTTTTAGCCGGGTTTTTAGTAGATCATCTGTGTTACTTACTTACAGTTTGTTGTGAATGAAGCAACATATTTGCTCATTAGTTTGAGTAACCATGATCTATGTTGTCTGCCTATAATATAGTCATCTATTAAAGAATTACTTTACATTACTTATTTACATTACTTTAAAGAAAATCAATAGAGATAGTTTAAGGTTTCGAACAATGTTGGCCCATGCTGTAGTTGAGATCTTGTTTTGAAGGATACCTATTCTCAGGCTCCCACGTTGTCTTTAATTGGCAGGCAATTATGCCTTTGTAGCAGTAGCCCCTAAAGTGCAAAGTTTGCTTCCCAACTCTTAAAAAAACCGAAAAATTTTCCCCAAAAAGTATTTGTAATATAACCACTGTTTTGTTCCATTTTGGTTGCCTTGCCTCTTTCCTCCCAGTGGTGTATTTTAGTCTCATCACTTGGCGTGGGTTTTTTTTGTTTTAATTTTAAGAGCATTTTTAAAAATTGTTTTTAATATTGTATATTCTATGTGTGTGCAATTCTTAAATTAATATGTTTGAGGGCATCTGAGCAGTTAATTTCAGTATTCTTGATCAGTGGTGGCTATTCAGCGGTCTCTCTAATGATACAAGCTGAAAATCAAATATTTGTCAATAGAAAAAAATAGGAAGTTTGTATTTAAAATTATGTATGGGGGAAAACGATCTCAATAATTGAAATCTGAGTTTGATGTAAGTAGTTATGTTCCCAAGTATTTTCACACTATTGTAATAACATACCTTAGTCCTGATCTGTGCCTGAAAGATGTTACGTTGATTTTTCTGTTTCACAGTGCTTTTGTGATATAGTTTAAAAAAGAAACCAAAACTTTTCACTACCAAAAATTACAGTAGTTATGGGGAAACTGATTAAAATAGATAATACATTTATAATAGTGAAAGATGAGTACCTACACCTTAATTTTTTTTTTAAAAAATATTTTATATACAGGAATGTGACTCCACAGACTACGTTGGAATTTCGAGTGTGGAGCCATCACACTTTAAAAGCTGATGCTTTACTAGGAAGAGCCACTGTAGACTTGAGACAAGCTTTGGAAATGCACAATAGAAAATGTAAGTTTTCATGGATGGCCTATTAAGGAAAAAAAATCGATCATTTCAGTTATATTAATTTTGGTAGTTTTGATGTAATGACAAAAAATTGTCATGTAATTTAAAACAGACCTTCAGGGCCTGACTCTTTGAGTTATAGAGAGAGATTTAAATTTATAGTGAGAGAGAAATGATTTCAAATAATAGTATATGATATGGATATAAACTGGTCATTGGGAAGTTTAGACTTGAAATTCGACAAAGGTTTCTAACCATCAGAGGAGTGAAGTTTTGGAATAGCCTTCCAAGGGAAGCGGTGGGGGCAAAAGACCTATCTGGCTTTGATTAAACTCGATAAGTTTATGGAGGAGATGGTATGATGGGATAACATGGTTTTGGCAATTAATTGATCTTTAAATATTCATGGTAAATAGGCCCAATGGCCTGTGATGGGATGTTAGATGGGCTGGGATCTGAGTTACTACAGAGAATTCTTTCCTGGGTATCTGGCTGGTGAATCTTGCCCATATGCTCAGGGTTTAGCTGATTGCCATATTTGGGGTCGGGAAGGAGTTTTGGGCAGATTGGAAGAGGCCCTGGAGGTTTTTTTGCCTTCCTCTGTAGCATGGGGCACGGGTCAGTTGCTGGAGGATTCTCTGCTCCTTGAAGTCTTGAAACCACGATTTGAGGACTTCAGTAACACAGACATAGGTGAGAGGTTTATCGCAGGAGTGGGTGGGTGAGATTCTGTGGCCTGCATTGTGCAGGAGGTCAGACTAGATGGTCATAGTGGTCCCTTCTGACCTTAATATCTATGAATCTATGAACTACTGAAAAAAGTGAGAGGAAACTATTAAATAAAGATATGAGGATATATATTTTCTCTGATTAGTTACAGAATTTCCATTGTGTAGCAGGATCTATTGCAACCCCCCCAAATGGCCAAACATTTCATGCAACCCCCCAAATGAAAAAATGTTTAGCCATGTACAAGGCTCTCTAGTCTTCCCTGGATTAATAATTTAACAGGCCAACTTTCACACCACTGTGATAGATAGTATTAGACTCCAATGTCGAACAAAATTATTGACCCTTCCTTCAGGATGGATTGATTATGAATCACTGATTTTAAGCATGATTTAAATCCGCATGCTGGAAATCTTGATTTAAATAGTTGATTTTAATCATGTTTTGCATTTGTACTGCTTAGTTATTTTCTTGAAGGATGATTGATTCTCATTTGTTGGTAACCATTAAAACATGTAGATTTGCAACTAAATATAGACTTCACACTAAATTCAGTGTCTCTCTTTGCTAATGAGGAGGATGCGCTATACTTATACACATTTATGTAAGCAGTTATATAGCTTATATTATGTTTATTCAAATTCTTAATTTTTACATTATTTTATTACGTTAGAAAACAGTGAATGATGTATTTCTTATTTACTAGATTGTTTTTATTTGTGACTTGTGTGAAGCTCTATTTGGATGGAAATTCAAATTAAATTAAATTAAAAAACAAAACCATCATAAATTATTTTAGTACATAAAATGAGTTTAAAAGTGATGACTACATAAGAAAGTTTAACAAAAGTTTATCAAAACATGTTTTGCATTATAACTAACTGATTTATTCAACAAAAAAAGTATCTGTAGTTAGTCAATTGAACAGATTATTTTGGGTCACTGTGTCCTTTAGGATTTTAAAATTTGTAAGTCTCATCCTCTCACACTTGGTTTTTATTCACTGGATGAGGAAAACAAGTTTTCCTGGTTTTTCAACTCCCTGTTGGCTTCTTAGCTTCGAATTAATTAGTCATTAAGCTTAACTAGTTGAATAAAGCGTAATGAAGAAATTATTCTCTCTGCACCAGCAGTAGAGGCTACTGGTGTCAAAAGCTGGTTTAGTACTTCAACAAATTCTGGTTCTAGGTGCTTAGCCAGTGACTTCCACCAGTTCAGTGGTGTGACTTTCTTTAAAACTTATGGTAAACATATACTAAATATCTTTGTATTTAGTTTAAATGATTTTAATAGATCATAATAACATAGTACATTAGTGATTATCACCTACATTTTCTCTTGCATAAGGAAACCTCCCTGATGCCTATTGCCCCTGCCAGAAGAGTTAATGAGCTACAAGATTTTTATGTCGTCTTCTCCTTTTTTAATTTTTTCATTAGAACATGAAAGTGGTGATTCATACTTTTAAATTTCACCCCCAAATGGCATTGAAATTCCAGCTAAACCAATAGCTCAATCTCATTTTTCCCAATCTATAGATGTCATACAAAACCTCAGAATTTATAATGAGGGAAAACTGAGAATGTAAAAAATGTTTCTTTACATTTTTCTTACTTATTAGAAGACATCCAAAGGGGAACCCACCTCTAAGTGGAATGTCTTCATTCGTATTATGAAGATGCCAGACGTGGCTCCATAGTTAAGACATGTTTTCTGTTTTGCACTTCGAGCAGAGATTCAACCTTGTTTATGTGTTAAATATACAGAATATCCTCTCCAAAACTTAGTGCTTCCACTTTGAGCTCAGAAAATTCAAGTGTATTCAGAATTGAGTTATAATTAATTTAAAAATGGGTTCTTTAAGTAATTTAGCATGTTAGATTGTTTTTGTCCCAAATCTTAGTAACATAATAGCACAGTCTTTAAACTTTCCATATAGAGAAAATAAAATTTTAAAAAAGGCTGATAATACATATCTTAAAACAATTAGAAATATCTTATGGGAGCGTTTGCTTTGGGTTTCTTGTTTAGTGTTTGTGTATGACATTTTTGTAATAAAAAAAGGGAAATTCTAAGACAAAAGGACAACAGCAAGATTTGAAATGTAGTTAAGGCACACAAACAACATTAACGCTGCCCTGTAAGAGGGGAACTAATGAAAACTGTTTTTAAAGATGCAGCTAATCTGAGACCACAAACACTAAAATCCCTACAACTTAAGTTTGTTATTGCATGACTTTGCTACAGATGACTGTTAAAATTCTTTATTTTCATCCTTAATGAGTTTGGATTTTTTTTTAAGGATAACTTAAGTATAAGTCCAAATTTTCTGGATTGGTAGTGCTTGGTTTTTCTTTGAGTGCTTGCTCATGTCCATTCCATTCCGCTACATGTACTGATGCCAGAAGTTTTTCCCTCAGTGATATCCATAGGGGACCAGCTCTGGCGCCCTCTCCAGTGGAGTGTGTATGCCGTGGTATGAGGGGCACTGCTGGCTCTCCCCACCCTCAGTTCCTTCTTACTGCCAGTGATGGTGCTAGACCATTTCCTTGCCTCAGCTAACCTGTGTCTCAACTGCTCGTTGTGAGCTATTTTACTGCATATTGTTGTTAAAAGTCGTTAGTTTAGTTCCATTAGTGTAGCTAGTGTTAGTTCATAGTCCCAGATGGGACTTAGCCTAGGGACGGGGCATGCCCCGGTCCCTGGGCTTCAAACCCTACGACTGCTGCAAAAAACCTATGCCAGTGACCCCCCACAGTAGCTGTCTAAGGTGCTTGGAGGACACTCATGTTAGCGACAAGTGTCGCATTTGTAGGAGTTTTAAACCTCGGACCAAGAAGGAGCAGGACATTTGTCTCAAAGCACTCCTTATGGAGTCGGCACTTGCACCGGCACAAGAGCTGTCCAGATCAGACTCTGCTTCTAGCACCGTGGCTGATCCCCGTCCTTGGTACCGGCAAAGAAAGGCCAGGGTGGGACCTTTTTCTGCATCCTGAAGGGGAAGGAGAGGGCTGGAGGAGAGCAAAGACCTGTGAGGGGCAGCTCTTTGCCTCTGGATGGAGGTCGGTCCCCAGCTTCCGCCGAGTGGGCTAGTCCACTTCAGGAAGCACCCGCCACCCTAGAAAGTGGCATGGGCATTCGGCACCTGGCAGTGCCATCTACACTGGAGGCCCTGCATGCTGCTAAGGACATCCTGTCCCTACTGGTGCCGCCCACGCCTGTTACAGCCGTACCCCGCTGCAGGAATAAACCTGACTTGGGATCCTTCCAACAGTCCCCATCAGTGTGGCACCGCTCCTCACCCCAAGGAGTGTCCCGCCAGCACTCACTTGTGCAGAGCCACCATGCCCCGAACACAGGTCAGCCCACCCGTCAGAGTCCCCCGCGTCAGTCCCTGGATGCCAGGCGGCACTCTTCAGGCTCGAAGCGGCGATCGCCAGTGGAACAGTGCAGACCAGCAGAGGTGTGCCCGTCCCTGCATCTCCAGTGGCGAGAGTGCCCTAGCCGCTCTCCCAGTGTGCGGCATTGCTGGTCTTGGAAGCCCTATTACTTGTCACCGGAGCGCTGGTACAGATTGTCATGGTCACTCCAATGTACCCTGGCACGGCGACCTACTCGCTCCAGCTCAACGGACCGGCAACGCTTGCTGAGTGTTAGGTGTAGATCGCCGAGTTCCTGTTGCCGACCTGCCTAACGACGCCACTGATCCCCTGTGTCACGGCACAGAAAGTCATTGCCCTTGTGCAGATCCCCAGCGGAGCCTCAGGGCCAGCACCGACGTGACCAGGGTAAACAGTTGGCCTTGGCACTGTCCTGATCCCCACCGGACGTGGCCCGTCCGCCTCGGGCTCCATTAGCGAGGAGTCCCTGCCAGCGGGCCAGGGTCACTCATCGGGGGTATCGGCATTCCCCACAAGACCACTGGCCTGCCCCCTGGCACCTCCCGGGGGGTTCCTGCAGCCTTCACAAGGGTGTAGGTCAACCTCGGGGGCATTGGATAAGCAGTCGGTGATGATCTGCCTGCCCTGTCCGTCCCCTCCCCCCCCCCCCCCGACATGGAGGTGACACTGGAGAGGACCCCTCAGGGTCTCTCGGTCCTAATGGAGGTGCTCGTGGAGGAGGCGTCGGTGGTGGCAGACCTGCCAGTACCCACCACCTCTTCATCCTCGCTCAGTGAGGCGATTACGGGTCTTCTCACCCGGTCCCCAGGTTGATGCCAAGGTTCATCAAGATCTTCTGAAGAGCGTTGCCTCAAACCAGCAGCTAGAAGCCGATGAGCTGTAGGAGCCTTCAGACTTCCTCTTTGACTTGCTGAGTTCGGCTGCCCCTGCTATGGTGGCACTGCCAGTGCATGAGGGAGTGGCAAAAATTACCCAGTCCCTGTGGCAGACGCCCTTGTCGCTGCCCCCCATGTCCAAGTGGGCAATACGCAAATATTATGTGCCGGCTAGAGGTTATGAATACCTTTACACCCATCCTGCCCCAAGCTCACTGGTGGTGTCGGCCTTTAATGAGCACAAAAGGTAGGGTCAGCTAGGTGTGATGCCTAAAAATAATAGAGGCAAAAGGCTCGATCTCTTCGGAAGAAAAATTTATTCATCTTCCAGCCTCCAGCTATGAGTAGCGAACCATCAGGCCTTGCTCGGCCTCTATGACTTTAACATCTGGCATCCATGGCTAAGTCTTCGAACTCGCAGCCTGAGGACCCCAGGAAAGAATTCCTGGCGATCCTCGATGAGGGCAAGGTGGTGTGAGGACAGCCCTCCAAGTGGTCTCAGATGCAGCGGACTCTGCAGCCTGAACCATGGCCTCGGCTATAGCCCTGAGCCGAGTGTGACGGGTTGGATCACAGAAAACTCCTTGGGAACTGCCAACTGATGTGCTGAGACTACCCCTGAGCCTATTTCCTTTGGCAGCTTGGGACTTCAGTGCCCTGCCTGGTTTGAGCCAGACACACTAGCCTGCTGCAAACCCAGACCCAGGTCTAAACCACATCCCCCAACAGCTGCAGGCTTAACTGAAAACAGCTTAAGAAGTGTTTCTGTCTCTAACACTCAGATGCTCAGTTCCCAATGGGGGCCAAACCCCAAATAAATCTGTTTTTACCCTGTATAAAGCTTATACAGGATAAACTCATAAATTGTTTGCCCTCCATAACACTGATAGAGAGAGATGCACAGCTGTTTACCTGCCCCTCCCAGGTATTCATACATACTCTGGGTTAATCAATAAGTAAAAAGTGATTTTATTAAATACAAAAAGTAGGGTTTAAGTGGTTCCAAGTAGTAACAGACAGAACAAAGTGAATTACCAAGCAAAATAAAATAAAACATGCAAGTCTATGCCTAATACAGTAAGAAAGCTGAATACAGACAAAATCTTACCCTCAGAGATGTTTCAATAAGCTTCGATCACAGACTGGATGCTTCCTAGTCTGGGCACAATTCTTTCTCCTGGTACAGTCCTTGTTCCAGCTCAGGTGGTAGCTAGGGGATTTCTCATGACTGCAGCCCCCTTTGTTCTGTTTCACCACCTTATATAGCTTTGGCACAAGGCGGGAATCTTTTGTCCCTCAGGGTTCCCACCCCTCCTCCTAAATGGAAAAGCACCAGGTTCAAGATGGATTTCAGTAACGGGTGACATGGTCACATATCCTGTGTGACCCCAAGCCTTCATTCCTCCCAGCCTGATACACAGAAGGCCTGCAAGCAAACAAAGCCATCCACATTCAATTGTCCTGGTTGATGGGAGCCATCAAGATTCGAAACCACCACTAATGGCCCACACTTTGCGTAACTACAATTGGACCTATGGGTTATATTTCATATTTCTAGTTTCAGATACAAGAGTGATACATTTATACAAATAGGATGACCACATTCAGTAGATTATAAGCTTTGTAATGATACCTTACAAGAGATCTTTTGCATGAGGCATATTCCACTTACATTATATTCACACTCATTAACATATTTTCATAAAATCATATAGAGTGCAACGTCACAATGAGCATCCTGGTTGCAGTCCTCGGGCCTTTCCACAGAGGTTCAGCAGTTGATCCAGAACCTCCCATTCGATGGCCTGGCGCTGTTCTCTGAACAAACAGATGCCAAGTTGCACAGTCTAAAAGACTTGAGGGAAACCCTGCGGACACTGGGCCTGTACACCTTAGGGCTGGCAAGGAAGCGATTTAAGCCACAACAGTTCCAGAGATTGGGCAGTCAGCCTCGGTCCGAGTCCTTCCATAAGTAGGGCAAGACCTATAAGCACCAGAAGGGCCACCACCCGACGTCCTCTGTTCACTCGAGCTCCACCCTCAATCAACAGGGTGGTAAATGGGTGTTTTGAGGGTTCGCTGGAGGGTGACCTTCCAGCCTGTGTCCTGGATCCTGCTTCCCGTTTTTTATCCAACCACCTGTCCCCTTTCCTCACTGCCTGGGCCTCTGTAACATCTGACCAATGTGTCATTAGAACTGTGGCTTATGGTTATACTCTTCAGTTTATTTCTGTCCTGTCCCCCCACTCAACTCTCCTCCCTGTCCCTACTCAGGGACCCCTCTCACGAGAACCTGCTTGCTCAGGAGGTGCACGGCCTTCTGCAGGTGGGAGCTGTGGAGGAAGTCCCCCTAAATTTCAGGGGTAAGAGGTTTTACTCCTGTTATTTTTTTTAATCCCAAAGGCCAAGGGGAGTCTAAGACCCATCCTGGACGTGCGAGATCTCAACAAATATCTCAGGAAGTCGATGTTCTATATCAACAGGCAGGGGGGAGCTTGCTGCTTGGCCATCTGTCAGGAAGCACTTTTGCATCCAGTGCGTGATCTGTCTGGAAGCTTCACATCTCCCTGGTGTCTGGAACATGCTGGTGGATTTCCTCAGCAGGTCCTATTTCTCTCACCACGAGTGGTCGCTCCACTTGGAGGTCACCTGGGTGCTCTTCCAGAAGTGGGGTGGGGGGGGCCTCCCCGGGTGGACCTGTTTGCCACCAGACAGAACAGGAAGTGCCATCAGTTCTGCTCTCTCCAATGCCTCGGCAGGGACGTCCTTTCCAATGCCTTTTTCCTGTCATGGGCGGGAGATTTGATGTATGCTTTCCTGCCGATTCCGTTGATCAGCGAGGTCCTATTGAAAAATCAAAAGATGCAAGTCATTATGATCACCGCAGCGTGGCCTTGCTAGCACTGGTTTGGCATGCTCATGGATCTGGCCATGGCTGCACCATGGTCATTGCCCAGCTGCATGATACCACAGTCGGCTCCTGCACCCAAACCTTCCCTCGCTTCGTCTCACGGCTTGGCTGCTGAGTGGCTGAACCCAGAGGAACAGGCCTGCTCTAGCCAGGTACAGCAGGTTCTCTTGAAAGCAGAAAGCCCTCCACCAGAGTGACTCACCAGGTTCTCCTGCTGGGCATTGGCATGTAGCATGTCTCCAATCAGCGTTCCTTCTAATTGTTTCCACGCATGTGCGGAATGAATTTTGTTATGTGCACCATATCAAGGTAACGTGCAGGTGTTCGCCACCAGTAGAAACCAAAAACTTAGATATAATATATATTTTTAAAAGTTACCATAGGGATAATTACTCCAGCCAGGACAGGTAAAGTCATTTTAGAACTCACTACTCAAAGAATTAAATTTAAGCGTAAGAAAGAAATAAAAATTATGAAATGCATAGACCAATCAAAAACTAAAACACACTGTGAAAGAAGTATCAAGAGGTAACAACAGCAACAACAATACAAGTGTGTGTGCGTGTGTGTGTGGGGGGGGGCATTGCTCCTTTAAGTATGCTGCCCCCACTTTAAGTATGCTGCCTTTTAAAGTAGATCAGCACATGTTCAGACACAGCAGCTGCAAGCAAGCTCCCTCTGTCTTGAGCCCTGTTGTGTCCCCCCTCCTCTGCTCTGTGGAGATGGGATACAGGGGTGGGAGGAGAGGGACACTCTGACGTCAGTGTTCCCCTTTCTCCCTTTGCACAGCAAGAAGGAGGCTCCCAGAACAGCTCCAAGGCAGAGGGCAGGAGCAGTAGGGCAATGTGGGGAGGGACACCTGAAGTGTGTGGCACTTGACAGCCTGCTGGATGGCCACCCAGCCGTGCAGTTTAGGCGGGAATTTAGTTCCCAACCCGGATTACCTGCTCCACCTAAAGCACCAAGGCATTGCGCTTTCGTCCATCAGAGTGCACTGGGCAGCCATATCAGCCTTCCACCCGCGCGTCTAGGGCCAATCAGTATTCTTGCGTGGGATGTCGATGAGGTTCCTAAAGGGCCTTGAAAGGTTCTTCCTGCCGATCCGGGATCTGGTTCCCCAATGGGACCTCAACCTGCTCCTCTCTAGGCTAATGGGCCCGCCCTTCAAGCCTACGGCTTCTTGTTCCATCTCCCATCTGTTGTGGAAAGTTGAGTTCCTTGTAGCCATTACCTTGGTGAGGCGCGTATCCTAGATTAAGGCCCTCATGGCGGAGCCTCCGTATATGATATTCTATAAGGACAAGGTCCAGCTGCGACCCGATCCAGCTTTCCTGCCTAAAGTGGTGTCCCCTTTTCACGTCAACCAGAATATCTTCCTCCCGATGTTCTGTCTGAAGCTTCTCTCCACCAAAGAGGAGAGGTGGCTACACACTTTGGATGTCCAGGGCACCCTAGTGTTCTACCTGGAGCGTACCAAAGCCTTTCACAGGTTGACCCTACTCTTTATGGCAACAGTAGATAGGATGAAGGGCCTCCTGGTGTCCTTGCAGAGGATTTCAAATTGGATCACCACCTGCATCTGGACCTGTTACGAGCTGACTTAGGTCGAGCTGCCACCTGTAGTGATGGCCCACTCTGCTAGGGCTCAAGCATCCTCGGCAGCCTTCTTGGCGCATGTCCCTGTCCCAGATATCTGCAGAGCCACAATGTGGTCTTTGATACGCACACATTCACGGTGCACTACGTCATCACCCAGCAGGCAAGAGACCATGCTGGATTTGGCAGAGCTGTGTTGCAGTCGACATGTCTATGAACTCCTGCCCGCCTTCGGTGGTACTGCTTGGGAGTCACCTACAATGGAATGGATATCAGCAGGCACTCAAGAAGAAAAGACAATTACCGTTTTTTCGCTACTGGTGTTCTTTGAGATCTGTTGCTCATGTCCATTCCATGACCTGCCCTGCTTCCCCGCTGTTGGAGTTTCTGGGAAGAAGGAACTGACGGTGGGGGGAGCCGGCAGCACTCCTTATACCGTGGCATACTCACGCCACTCCAGAGGGCACCAGAGCCAGTCCCCTATGGATACTACTGACGGGAAAAACTTCTGGCACTGATGCATGTGGTGAGCACACATGCCTACCGTGGAATGTCCATTAGCAACACACCGCTAAGAACACCAGTTACGAAAAAAGGTAACTGTCTTTTTTGGTTTAATCATAACATCCCCTTAGTGTTTTTTCTCCTAAATTACTGATACATACACTCAATTTTTAATGCCAGTTTAATATAGTTATTGGTACTGGAATAGTAGAATACACCTGTTATGAAGAGGCCAGCCTTTTTTTGAAAAAATACCTATATATCCCACTAGTGATGTCATTTACTGAAACATACTTTTGCTCAATCTTTTTTCTGATATGCCCGACAGTCATATTGAGTTCAATGCAGATGTTTAATTGGAATTATTTTTTAGACTCTGATAAATGGGTCAAAATGTAGGGCAGGGTTTTTTGGTTTTGTTTCTTTTTAACTAGTCTAGTAATACTCTTACTACTTAATAATCTTCAGAGTTGGGATCTTTATGTTAGTGACAGAAAATTAGCAGGGACTTTATTTTTTTTATTTATTGTTTTGTATTTACTACCTAGTTAGATCCACATTTTTCCTCCTTCCTACTGGTCTTTGGAATTTAGTGATTTTGGGAGATAGTCAAGAATTGAGCACACAAGTTTTGTGTATCTAATAGTTTTAGCTCCCTGTACCTTGTAAAGCATGTTTCAGGATTCACAATCCAGAATTTAGTTCTAGCTGTTTTAAACATTTTGGGTTTGTAAAACTGGCACAAGATTCCAAAAATGCGCCATGGGAACAATAAGCTTGGAGAAATCCAAGTAAATAATCTGTCTGAAGCACTAAACATGTATGGAGCCAATAGTATATGTCCTAGAAACTACCTAATCTAACCATTTCTTTTGCAGTAGGTGTTAGGAGTCTGTAACCTCAGTGTAAATTGATATAACTCCATTGACTTGAGTGGGTGCTCTGCTGATTGATAACCAGCTGAGGATCTGGCCTTAATGTTTCTTCTCCAACAAAGTACATCGGGGTGGGCAAACTTTTTGGCCTGAGGGCCACATAGGGTGTGAAACTGTATGGAGGGCCGGATAGGGAAGGCTGTGCCTTCCCAAACAGCCTGGCCCCTGCCTCCTATCCACCCCCTCCCACTTCCCACCCCCTGCCTGCCCCCTTCAAAACCCCCGACCCATCCAACCACCCTCTCCTGGGACCCCCGCCCCTAACCACCCCCCAGGACCCTACCCCCTGCCTAACCCCCCCCCCTCCCCGTCCCCTGACAGCCCCCCCCCCCAACCTCTGCCCCATCCAACTGTCCCCTGACTGCCCTCCGGGACCCTTTGCCCCTTATCCAACGCCCCGGCCCCTTTACCATGCTGCTCAGAGCAGCATGTCTGGCCGCTGCGCCGGAGCCAGACATGCTGCTACGCTGCCCTGCATGAGTGCACAGCCCCGCTGCCCAGAGCGCTGCCTGCAGGGAAGGGGAGCTAGCCTCCCGGGCCAGGAGCTCAGGGGCCAGGCAGAACGGTCCTGCGGGTCGTAGTTTGCCCACCTCTGAACTACATAGTTGTTCAAAACCTCACACACCCTTAATTAGAATCCCTGATTTTCTGTCAAACCATGCAAATGTTTAGCTGTCCACTACCTACTCTGAAGTTGCACTGACACATGGAGATTCTTGGAGTAAAATCCTGGCTCTGTTGAAGTGAATGGGAGTTTTGCCATTGACTCAGTGAGGCCAGGATTTCACCATTTATCTGTCATCAATCTGTCCTGAGGTTGCAACAGCAGAGTTCCATAAACGTTTCCCATATTCCAGATGTCTTTTGCTGACCTATCCCCGTCCTAGCAATTTACAGCATGGCTCATATTAGCAAAAGTTGTATGTAAAGCTGGACTCCTATTTATGGACTCTACATACTAAACAGTGTACATAATCAAACATGATGATGTTGTAACCCGTGAGATTTTAGGGTTCCCTGCTCTGAGGGAATAGAAAGCAGCAAAATAATAGAAATACGGCTTATTTAAATAAAATGTTAATCAATTACTTTATTCAACAAGCTAGTTCTAAAAATACAAATTAGCAAAACCTGAAGACTTAGAAGAAAATAGATGTATCCGTCATATATATTGGAATAAATCTTTATAGAACTTCTTTCTTTAAGTAGGAGAGAAAACTGTATGTGTATATATATATCAACTATGTAGAATTTTTATATGTAATATAACTTTGTACAAAATATTTTTAGTATGTTTTTGTGGGAGAAACTATTTAATGCTGAATTTATTCTTTTTCCCCTTGTAGTGGAGGGGGTGAAAGAACAATTGAAACTCTCCTTAGAAAACAAGAGTGGCATGGTGCAAACAGGTGAACTGACAGTTGTGCTCGATGGTCTGGTTGTTGAACAAGAATCTCTTACAAACTGCAGTTCACCAGCAGCCAGTAAGTTCAATTAGTAAAATAAAACCCACATGTTTTTGTTAACATTTTAAAAGAAGGAAAAATCTATTTAATGTATTTCTTGTTATTTAGTAGAAGTCCAGCAAAATGGTGATGCTGTACACGAAAACAGAGAAATTTTGGCAAGAACTACATCGAGGTTGGAATTATTATTTTTTACTTTTTGCAGTATTTGAAGTGTAATGGCCATTGTTTCATTTACAATTAGATAATTGAATTTTGCACAGGTGATCAGTTTTGACTTTCAGGCCTTAACTACTTCAGGCCTACACTCCCATGGACTCTGTTTACTGTGTTGCTTGAGTAAGGAAGGATTGCAGCACCAAGGGCCCAGTGCTGTAAATTTGCACGAGTAAGTTTATTCATGCAGGTGTTCCATTGCGTTCATGTGGATTACTTAGGTTAGGGGAATGTAGGTGTTCAGCTTACATCTCTTTTCTTCTGCTGGTAGTCGGGTAGCTTGTGCCTTGTTCTCCAGGTAAGTGGTCAACCTCTTGATGGTTTAGTTTTGTCTTCTGGCTAAACGTATAAGTCCATCAGACCAAACATAGAGTCCACCTGGCCTTGAAATCTGTGAAGTACTGCAGTGGAGCTCAGTGGATCAGGAACTGTGAATGTGGTATTGAGTGCTGAGCTCCTTGCTACCTACTGCTGCTGTGTAAGAGCCAGGCATAGTGCCTCTCTACTACCTTCCTCCTTTAAAATGCTATTGCAAGAGAGGAGGGAAGAAAAGGGCCTGTGTCCCCCATCCTGTCTTCTCTTCTCTGCCCCGCCCCCCCACCTCCATTAGCTCTCTTTCAAGGCCTGATCTCGTGCACATTGAAATCAATGGAAGGACTCCCACTGATTTCAATGGTTATTGAATCAAGCCTTCAAATCAAAGAACTTGCCCACCTAAACCTGAAATGGGGAAGAGAGCCTTGAGTTTAATGTACAGAGACCCACAAGCTTCATCTCTCTATTTATTATGTAGGAGAACAAAGGGTTGCCAGGAGAATAATAGAAACAGGGCACACCTGGTCCTCAAACAGCAGTAGAAGAGAAGCAAGGAGTTCATTACTAAAACTAGCTTTATTGTTACTGGACCACCTAGCAACCTTGCAGTGCTTTCCTTACCCTGCTACTTTCCTTCCATGTGTGTGGTTTTGCTCCCTCTCAGCTGCTACAGATCTGGGGGATGGACACAAGTCGTTCTTCCCTGCCCATCCCAGGTACTGTCCTCTTTATATGTGGAGGTTTGCTTCTGGATCCCCTTGGCCACTAAATATCATTGGGGTGAACACTCAAAATATTATTCCCCAGTTTTCTCTAACATCTTGGGGACTATAATTTTCTTCCTCCTCCTTCCTTTCCACAAAATATTGCCCCAGATTTTTTGAAGATGGGTCAGCTATACCTTCACAGTCCTCCGTCCTGATCTCTCTGGATGTTTGATCTTTGCGGCAGCAGTATTCCCTTCTCTTCAGACAATTCATTTTGTCCCTGATGCTGCTTTTGTACGTGGCCATACCCTGTTGATGTATTAACTTACCTTACATTAAAAAGGAAAATTGCTAATAACACTTGAAAAAAAAATTCTAACATAATTTTAAAAATAACATTCTGATTACAAAGCTCTTCACTGAAAAATAAATACAGCTTAGCTTCACTGATTTAAAAACAAACCAATTCTTTTGACCTTGGTTTAACTGTATTCTGTAGATGCCAGCAAAATCAAATAAGATTTCTAGGTTAGAATAAAAAATAACCAAAAACAAAAGCTGTCTCTGTTGTTGTTTGGTTTATCAGTAACTTAAGTGAATTGATGTTTGCTGTTTTATAACAAAGAAATGTGTGTTTTAACTATTCTCTGCTAAGCCTACTTTTCTGTGACTTGGTCTGTGACAGCACAGGCACTTTGGGTCTTCCTTCCTAACCCTAGTAGGCAGGATGATTAACCACCTTGTCCAGCATTTTTCTGTCTCTAGGGCTCCCTCATCTGCTTGATTTCTGCTTCAGTGCAGCATGCATGAAGGTGACCTTTGTGACTGCCATTTGTCACTTGAGCAGAAAAGGCTAAAACAATATTTAGGGGTCAGGAAGAGTGGAACAGCATCTCAACATATGGTGTTTTCCTGTAGGGGTCCTTTAGTATTTATTTGCCTCTTACTAAGAGAAATCTTTGCTACCTCATTTGTTAGACGGTAACTACTCTGAAGTAATTTCTAGAGATGTGACTGATAAAAGCAGCTGTTCAGCATGCCTAGAGGAGAAAAGAAGCTCATCTGACAAGATGGGGTTCTCTCCAAAGAAGCAGCTGCGGCCATTTTTTGGGAACTCTAGTAGCCAAACTAGCCTGCCCAACTCAGTTATAATGCCATATTGGGGGAAAAATAAATGGAACTTAAAAATCCAGTTGATAAGTATCTGAATTAAAATTACAAAAATAAGCCCCCATGTCCCCATAATTGGTTTAGTTTTACATATATGAACAGTTATCTTCACTCACCAACGGAATAATATTGAAACCTTGCCACTGAGTTTACTTTGTTGTCTTTTGTATTAGATCTTTAAGCGTGTTTCAGTGTAGGCCTTTGTTTTCTATAGTTCTATTTAACATACTGTTTGTATTAATCAAAATCCTCTTTATTTTGCCAAGATCTACCTGTGACATGTCTAATGGAATAGACAATCAAGCTCCTTCAAACTCTGTAATACAGAATGCATTCTGTATACATGCTGTTAATGGAGACAGCACTTCATCTCCTTCTCATGTTGCAGCCAGTCCCAAAAATACACCAGTACCAAAACCACTTTCAACCCAGCCTGCCAACAACAGTGGTAAGAATGAGCATGTTATAAAATGCTGTTCGATAAGGACTTTCTAGTTAATTAAAATCATGTAGTCCAACTTCTGATTGTTTATCTGCCTTTTACTATATACATCTGAGATAAAACCTATAATATTTTCACTTCTGCATGATGAATATAAATCTTAGAATTTCTCCACTTCCTTGAGTCATTCCAGAACACATCAATTTGGAGAACAATATTTTACCTGTTTTATTTTTCTTAAGAGACATCTTGTCATCAAGTAAGGCCTCTATGCCTGAACCAGACCATTGAATCATAACATAGATTGTCTAGAGGAAAGAGTCTGACTTCCTTTACTGGCTCATTTCAAAAATGCTTTTCTAGTGGAGGTGGGAGATAGTAAGTGGATTTCCTGACTGCAAAGAATTGGAAGTACGTTTCCCTACAAGAAGTGCTTTCCAACAAAAATCTGCAAAGATAGAAACAATGTTTGAGGACTTTACATTTCTCTAGTAGCAGGACCTGCTTGTGTCACTGTAGTTCAGCATTTCTGTTGCCATTTATATAACCTATTTTCCAGTGATATGCAAATCAGGTAACGAATCTGCTCTGGGATGAAATATATTTTAGAATTCTCAGCCCAGGATCACTTAAAAGTGCTAATTATTTCTAAAGGGACATTAATTTTTAAATCTGATTTCCATCTGGAAATGTTGTTGTACTGACTATTGTTGCAAGTAACCCCTAAGAGTAATATAGTGGAAAGATATTAGAGATTTTTTTTTCATTTTATTTACTTTGTGCATTTGAATGAATTTTACATATAATCAGTGTTTCCATTTTGTCAATGGTGCATGCCCTTCCTCAGGTCCCATGAAAGTGTGTCTGAGTAACAGGAACAAGTGAAGGTGAACAGACAGAAAGCAGTGGTGTTATTCTCGGGCTTTCCCAAAAGATCTTTATAAACATCACAGGGGAACAGAAAAACCCTCGGTTTTTTAAAGTTATTAAAAAAAACAAAACCATTCAGGACTTAGTATTTAAGGGGTATACTACGTAAAGGGTCCTCTATTAGAAAACAGATCTTAAAAAAATAAAGAAAATCCAAGTTGACTCTGTACCTTTAAGCTGAGGTCCAAATGTCATAGATACTATAAAATTTCATTTGCTTTCTTGTGCTGTTATTGCTAAATGAGATAAGGAACCTCTAAAGAGTGCTTAGTTGATATAGGAAGTGGAGTTGGTAGAAATCTCTCACGTCTGTAGTGAGTCATATTCTAGCATAGTGGTAGAAGATGCAGTTTTGCTGGATGTGACTTTTCCTGAGTTAGACATAAAATGGAGGTCCTTACTGCTTGTGGTATAAAATTAATTACAAGTATTATTACAATATAAAAGGTAACATTTTGTCACTCTTAGACAGTGTTGGATAATAATTCCATAGAGATGCTGCCAGAATTCTCATTGAGGCAGATTCTCGGCTGATGTAAACTTTCATAGTTCTATTGTGGAGCTATGATAGCTGACACCAGCTGAACATCTGCCCCAATTATTTTACTACTTAGAGCTCCCTTTTCTCATCCCATTCAACTATTTTTGTGGGGGTTGAAATTCCTCTTTAGTTAATTAGTTGGGCTACTTTTAAGAAAAAGGTAATTTTAAAAAAAATTGGCAAGTGTGAAGGAAATTGGTGAAATTGTCTGATGATGTGAAAGATAAATATGCTATCTGAATTCTGCAGATCTAATTCTCTTGTGCAGCATGCATCACAGCAGCTGTGAGCTCATAACCATTAGGATATTTGTGATCATTGCAGCGATACTCTTGTGTCTTTGCAGATCCAAATGTTTGATATTAGGGTATATAAATAATTATATCTCATCTGACATCAGTTCCTTTCCTGATTCCTTGTGGGTCAATTGTGGTATTATTACAAGCCCTGTGTTAGGGGCAGCTCATTGTGCTGCCTTTGGAGAAGCCTGAAAGGGAGATTGACTTCCCCGATCACAGTCCCCTTCCCAGTTTTCCTGTTGCGCCAGGGAGAAAGTATGCTGTGCCTCGTCTATACCTTTGCAGGATACAAACCCCAGTACTGCAGTTGTAGGTATGCTGCCAGGTGCATTGAGAGGGTTGAAGCCCCCTTCTCACTCCTGTCCAAGTAGGGGAGTGTAGTTATTCTGAAACGCCTTTGACTCCCTGCATGCTATAAATTGTGGCACAGTGAACGAGCAAAAAGGTGTTCCAAAAGCAACCTCTGCCCCTCATTTCTCTACCCAGGCTTTACATATGGGCCAGCTTAATTAGTCCCTCTACACATTAGCTGTGTTCCCTTGTGCATATGTACTCCTGCTAAGTTCTTTGTTACGTAATGTAATAACTTCCCACTTTCCTGGCCTGTATTTCTAGTCTTCTTGGGAAGATAGACTGGCATAAGTTAGATATAAGAAGTAGAGGGCGGATTCTGATTGATAATTTAAGGACAAACAGATGTAAAGCATTAAAGTGAATGTTGGTTTCTTAAAGAGGTGCTGTCACCTCATTTTAGACCCCAATTTAAAACCCAATCCTACACATATGCATGTGAGTAAGGTTATAGGCATAAGCATTTGTAGTATCTGAACCTCAAATTTCCTGTAAATAAACTTGCATAAAATTTAACCTAAGTAGAAACATGTTAATGAAATTTTTAAAACCCTACACACAATAGATTTGAATTCAAAAGCATACCATTCCCATGCAGTGTTTGTGATCCAGATGTTGCAGAATTATGGTAGTGAACCATAGTGTGAAATTGACTAGAAAGTGACTAAGCAAAAGTAAAATTGTCTTGTCTGTTTTTATTGTCTAAGCTTACACATAGTGCAGAAAATTAACAGACAGCACAAATGGTGAAAAGTAAAACAAATTCTTTTTTTGAATAATCTAAGGTTTTAGTAGCACAGATGAAGGAATATTTTAAAATTATATATGAATTTTAACCTAATAGTGTCCATTAAACTTAGAATTTTCTGAATCAGGTCTTCATAGACTATCCTTTTGCGCTAGTCACTGTACAAACACACAAAAATATACTTCCTGTTCTAGAGAGCTTATAAATTGAAGATCTTAAATCAAAATTCCCGTTGATGTGATAGATTGCTCTAACATGGCAATAATCCAGAAATGATACAATATTTTGATGTTGCATTTTATTATGTATGTGATGCATAATTACTAGATCACTGGATTTCTCTTGTGAATAGTAACTTTCAGTCTCTGTAACAGATCTACCAACATGAATAAAAAATATGCCAAAGAAAAAGTCTGTATTGATTTATGAAGTCAATATCTATAATTTCTATTGAGATCCTTTGGCTTAGCTACACCAGCATTGCCTTGTACATGAGCTTGATAAGATTTTTTAAATTTTCTGGTTAAAAATGACTTATTGAAATACGTCATACTGTAGCAGAATACAATGTCACATTTATGTGTAACTGAACAGAACAAAAAATTACATTAGTCTCAAGGATATAAATTACTATTTTTATTTTATAACATTAAACTATATAAACCCAAAATTGTAAGGTGGATGTAGTCAGATTTCATTATGATTTTGGGTGGAGGAAGGCAAGGTTAATTTAATTTAAGTTGTGTATCGGTGCAGCTCTTAATATTTTACTTCGAAACCACTATAAGAAATCAGCAATTATTTTCGTAGTCTTATCCTCAGCCAAATATTTAATGAACTTCTTATTTGAACTGGAAGGATTCACAAGTAATTTTTAGGTCTACCATAATTAGGTTTTCTCAAGTTTCCTTTCCTGTTTTCTCACTTGCGGCAAGGGCAGTTTTGAAATAGTTTTTCTACTTAAAAGTTTTACAAGAACTGTTGGTGCTATTCGCTTCTACCAGATCACATTACCTTTTTCCTTTTGGCAATGCTTTCCTTTAGTAAGGAAAGGAGACAGGAGGTTCTGTTACCAGAAATGTAGATTCAGTAAGGGGAGGTCAGGAAGATCTTATTGCAGTAGTAAATTTTTGCTTATATATTTTGCATTTAATGTGCTCTGCTGGGCTAACTAATTGATAAAAGAAAAAGTGGTGTCTGTAACCATTATATTAGCTTCTGCTTGTTTACCTGATAGGACATTTCCATGTAGTTTCTACACAGGCAAAAATATGTATACCTCTAACAGCAACTGTAAAAAATACGATTCTTGTTCTGTGTAGCTTGTGTTTGTCAGGTAAATACACATTTAACTTAATATATTTTTTAAAGGCTTGTGTTTTCATTATTAAATCCTTCGAAGAGGTGGATTTTTGTTTAATTGCCGAGTTAGTAATTTAAAAAAATTTTTAAATATTTTTTGGCCACAAAGCAAGCGGAATGAGCCCGGAAGATTATCCAAGTGTACATTAAACGCTGTTATCAATTGTATCTTTCATACTCAGCCTTCTTTTATTCTTCCTTTAAAATTCTCTTACAATCTCACAGTGTTAAAGATTCTCTTTTAAAACCAATGCCACTTGGAAGTTTCAAGAGCAAATCATGCGTATGTTCCTTTGCGGACTGGAAGCAAGATGCCCACCCTCTGCTAGCTTACAGAGCACGTCTTACTATCCCATTAAACAACCTGCCAGTAAACTGAAAAGTTACTACTACTTCAAGTGGCTCTTCATATTCCCACTTGTGAGCAAAAAAACAACCAGTGCAGTCTTAACAGAACCTTCTCCAAGCAATGCCTGTTAGAGCGTATATGTATCTCATCCTACTCCTCTCCTCAGCGTCTTCAAACATGCTGAGCGAAAGGCTGTATAAAGGCGCGCTGCATCCCCTACTGCCTCAGTTCTTCCAAAACCTGCACCAGGTCAAAGTGAACTGCCCTGGTCGTTCAGGTTAGGATTTTTTTCTCCTGTACTAGTGCCTTAGATAATTGTTGTTGTAGCATGTAGAGTTAGTTTAGTTTGAGAGTTTGTAGTTATAGTTAGTTTAATTTTAAGTTCAGTTCTGAGTGATGGTGGAACTGAAGAAAAAGTAAAAACCAGCATTAAGGGATGCGCTTCTGCCAGCCATCTTCCTGGTATCAGATGACCCCACATTAGGCACCTTAAGTGCCTTGGTGAGGGTCAGTCTCTCCTTCTGGGTGTTCTGTTTGTTGGAGTTTCTCACCCAGTACGCAAGGAGATACAGAATAGACTGCAGGTGCTCCTGCTTAAGAAAGTTCTTGCTGCTAAACCATCTGGCTTTAGAAGATCATCAGATCCAAAGACTAGGGGCCTGTTTCAGCTCTGAGTGCCTTGACTTGTAAGGCTAAGGTGCCTAAAGGATCCTGGGGATCTGTGTATTTTTTGTTTTCAGCTCCTGTTCCTGCTTTCATCAGCTCCTGCTGCTAGGGTGTCGAAGATGCCATCTTTTCAGTTGGCCGCTAAGGACTCTGTGATTAAGCCATCAGTTCTCACTGCCTAGGTTCCAAAGGAAAAAAGCGAGGGAGAAGATGGCCACTGTTTAGAAGTGCCAGATCCTGTGCGTCCGATTTAATGTATCTGTCTGATTAGGATATGGCGTCTGCAGACCTTAGTCAGCTCTGCATTAGACTCCATGTTCAAGGGTTATGGAATTGAACCTCTCTCTGGATCCAGTGATGCCTAAGCCTATAAAACTGCCACTATTGCCCATTCCTATTCCAATGCTGATGTTTAATCTGAAGACCATTACTGTCATGGCAGATGTTCACTGTTCAGCATCTGATCATCAGACCTAAGTGAGAGATCATTGGGGGAGAGGAAGAGAAAGATTTCATCTGTTCAGAGTTTTAAATCCCTTTCACCTAGAAAGAGGAGTAGAATAGAAGATATTGTGAGTCTTTTTCCAGATCCATCTTTACCCCCTCTTCCTAAGACTCCAACAGGACTTCCAGGCAGATCCTTCTTACCTTTCTTGTCTCAACATCCTCTGGTGAGATCCATAGCCGATCCAGGGTTGGATCCACAGTTAGACAAGGTTAGAGGAGGAGTCGAAAGACCTGAATTGTCCAGATTTATGCTACTTAAATTTGACTGTCCTCAGTCTTTTGGACAGTTTGTGCTTCCTCATCCTATAGCAGGGGTGGGCAAACTTTTTGGCCTGAGGGCAACATCTGGGTGGAAATTGTATGGCAGGCCATGAATGCTCACAAAATTAACAATTCATGTTCAAACAGGAACAACACAAGTGTGTTTCAGAATCAGCACAATTAAAATAATTCTGTTGAACAATACGCTGTTAGAAAAATACATTACCGAGCTGTTTGCTGATTTTACCACACAATTTTGCTCCTGTTTGAACACAAATTGTATGTTAGCTAAAACTTTTCAGTGTACTGCACTACATAAAAGTCTGGTAGTTTTCATGTTTATTGCTGACTTCTTTACGATCTGTAATTAGCTTTGTTGAATCATCAGTGTTTCTCCATTTGACCGTGGCAATAACCAAAATATATTCAAACTATTTTAGCTTCAAAGTAGCAACATGTGCCAACATATCCACACCAATTAAGCAATGTTGTTGTTAAACAATTTAACTCTGAAGAAGACTTATTAAAATAAAATTTTATTTCATAAAGATACAGTTTAGTGGAAATAAACATAAAACCTTACTTACTATTTTATGGTATAAATATTCCATCATAACAATGTATTACAATAATTAAACCAAACTTACCCCCTTTCCACTCCTTCTTTGATTAATGTGAACAATACAGCTGCTCACCCTTCTTTACAATGGCATCAAAGTCTGATGTCATTCTCATTGTGGAAATCCACAATACTGAGCTGAGATGCTGGTCAGTTAACTGGGATCTGTAGCGAGATTTGTTGTAATTCAGTAGGGAAAAAGTTTGTTCACACACATAGGTGGAGCTGAACAAAACCAGGATTTTCTGTGCCACCTTACAGATATTTGGGACTTTGTTTCACTCAAGGAGGCATAAAACTTGTCCAGTTTTTCTGAATTGTACTTTTACTTCAAGGTGGAATTGCACTGGAGATCAGTGTAATTGATCAGTTGTAATTCTTGTGGGGCTTTCTCGTAGTCAAATGACAGTGGGCATGACGCCAGCTCCAGTGTCTTCTCTATCTTCTCAGTTAAAGAATTGGTGAGAAAATTCTCCCTGCAAGTCACTCAAAATTTTGCTGTACTTTTCTCTATGCTCTGGTGACACTTTCAGGTATTTCAGTATTGGAAAATGAGCAAACACTTTGAAAACAAGACTAACTTGACTTCGGAAGTTGTCACACTAGAATACAATTAGTGTACAAACACATTCTTTCCTTGCAGCTTCACATTAAGTTCATTTAAATGTGCCAACATATCCGCACCAAAAGCGAGGTCACTCGCACAGTTTGAATTCTTTAATTCAGGGAAATCATTTTCTTTCTCCTGCATCTCCAGAAAAGTGCAAATTTCATCTCTGAACTCCCACACTCATTGCAATACCTTTCCTAAGCTGAGTCAGCAGATATTTGTATGATTAAGTCCTGGTGTTCAGCAACAGTGTCTTCAAGAAGAGAAATGAATGGCCAATGATTAAGACCCCTCTCTCTTATGTAGTTCACTATTTTCACTACAGTGCGAACAACAGGATCGATGTCCAGGACATTTTTGCAGAGGGCCTCCTGATGTATGATACAATGCAGAAAAATCACCTCTTTATCAACATCGTCTTTTTACTTTGTCCTGAATTCTTTTTAAAAGTCCTACGTTTTTCCCAGTTAAATTTGGAGATCCATCTTTGGTTACGTTTGCCAGTTTACTCCAGGGGAGCTTCAGCTGTTCAAGGCAGCCAGACACTGTGTCGTATAAATCCAATCCCTTAGTTGTGCATTTGATTGATTCCATTGATAAAAATTCCTCTGTGGTTTCAAATTTGTCCTCAATTCCTCTGACAAAAATCAATAACTGTGCTGTGACCTTAATGTTAATGCTGTCATCGAGAGCTACTGAAAACAACATAAAGCCCTGTGCTTTCTTGTTCAACGCAGAAGCTAAATGTTCATGAATCACTTCTACTCGATGAGTAACTGTTCTTCATGACAAACTAATGTTCTCAATTTTGTTTCGGTATTCCGGGCACAGCATGCCAGCAACATCAACCATGCATTCTTTCAAAAACTCCCCTTCAGCAAAAGGCTTATTTTGTTTAGCGATTTTAAATGCTAGAACATAACTTGCTTTTGTAGTGGCTTCCGGAACTGTAGATTGTCGTACATAAATATTTTGCTGAGCTTTTAAGTTTGTGGTGAATTTCTCAGCGTTTCTTGCCATTTCCTCAGTTGTTAAATTGCTGCCATAATTAGGATGTTACGTTGAAAAATGGCGATTAAAATTTTACTCTTCAAACACTGTGATGCTCTCTTGATAAATGCTGCACCAGGGGCGTAGCCACGGGTGGGCCGTGGCCCACCCACTTATCATCCAGGCCCACTCCATCACTTGCCCCACTATACAAAGCACACGGGATCTTTTATAAGAGAGAAGGCAAATAAGCCATATTTATTGAAAATACAGCAGTTAGCATATGCTTTTCAGTCACACAACATACACACAAGTCCTGCAGGTGGTCTTTATAGTTACCAATCTGTTGTAGCTGAAGTTAATCTAATGGCCAGTTAGATTGAGCACGAGTGAGGAGCTAGGCTCTGTCGGTCACGATCCGATGCTGTGAGGCTTTGCAGTGCTGAACCCAGAGTTCCATGGCAAAACACCCCATCTTTATAGTTGTAAATTCCCATTTGAGTCCATGCATTTTGCAGTGTCATCCTGTAATCATTAGTCCTTAAGTAGTGTTAATCTTGGGGTTTTCTGCTGTTATCATTTGATGGTTATTGTTGGGCTTTCCATCGTTATATCCTATTTGTTGTCCCGCCTTCAGGGGTGCCTGCTTCTCCTCTGAGGTCATCAATGCTGCTAACATGTTTAGCCTTGGATACAAAGGATATTTTCTGATTGTCTCCTGGTGTTTCCAAGTCTCTCACTTTTTCTTGACCATCTGAACATTTGTGATGGCTTTCACACCTTATCTTTTCCTGATGCATGCATTCCTCATTCACACAAACGGTCTCTCACAGAAACCTTCAAAGGTATACAGAATACATTGTAAATTAAGTCTTGCTAAATCTTATAACACCTAAAAAAATTCACATCGGGACTTTAGTCCCTCAACATTTCTCTAATCTATTTATCATAGACACAATACAAAATCCGGTCTTTTACTAACTAAACTTTATAACAGGTCCTAATTGTAATACATATGGGAAACAGGATCCCAGGCTCAGACAGTCATTTCTGTTATTCAAAAAGGGTGGCTGGCAGAATGAAATCAAAGTTTACATCAATTCTTATAGTAGAATTATAAAATCCTGCTCCTACAACTCGACTGGTCCTCCTTCACCTGGACCCCCTGCCCTGAGCCCCCGCCGCACCCCTCCTTCACCTGGACCCCCCGCCGCACCCCTCCTTCACCTGGACCCCCTGCCCTGAGCCCCCGCCGCACCCCTCCTTCACCTGGACCCCCCGCCGCACCCCTCCTTCACCTGGACCCCCTGCCCTGAGCCCCCGCCACACCCCTCCTGCACCTCAACCCCCTGCTGCACCCCACACCCCTCCTGCACCTCGACCCGCTGCACCCGGCACCCAGACCCCCCTGCCTTGAGCCCCATGCTGCACCCCTCCTGCACCTCAACCCCCTGCCCTGAGCCCCCTGCTGAACCCCACCGCACCCCTCCTGAGCCCCCTGCTGCATCCCGCACTCCTGCACCCCAAACCCTTGCCCTGAGCACCCTGCACCCCTCCTGTACCCCTTGGGGGCAGGGAGGAGGCGGAGATGAGTTGGGGATTTTGGGGAAGGGGTTGGAATGAGGGCAGGGAAGGGGTGGGAAGAGGTGGGGCAGGGGTAGGGCCTCATGGAAGGGGGGGAGTGGGGGTGGGGCCGGGGCAGCGGGGGTGGGGGTCAGTGATGCGGCCCTCAGGTCAATCTACTAGTCCTCATGTGGCCCTTGTGGCTAGAGTATTAACAGGATAGTTTCTGAGTTTTTGTAGATTTAGAAAAGACATATAGTTAAGTGGCCGGAAGGATGCTCATACCAGTGCTGAGGAAATATGTTGTGTCTGAGAATTTAAAACAGTGATCCGAACATTTTCTGAAATGACAAGTCCCTTTGAGGTAAAAGCTGGACTGTACTGGGGGGCTGTCGTTTCCTGCTCCTGAACTGAAGAGAGGACACTTTTTGTTGAATGTGATATTCAGAAGCAATCCTAAATCTGTACAATCTAGCAGAACTTCTTGTGAATAAGGCTTCAGCAGTCAGTGTCTAAGTATGTATAAACAAAAATACCCTGTCTTCTAAGTTGTCTCACTACTGCAGGACGGCACTTCGTAAAAACACTTGGCTCTGTAGAAAGGCCAAATGGCAAGACCTTGTACTGATAATATCTTCGTGCTGCCACTATGTGGAGGTGCTTCTGATGATTTGGCCAGA
Source organism: Eretmochelys imbricata (assembly GCF_965152235.1). Classification (NCBI taxonomy): domain Eukaryota; kingdom Metazoa; phylum Chordata; order Testudines; family Cheloniidae; genus Eretmochelys; species Eretmochelys imbricata. The sequence continues at coordinate 48,376,750 of NC_135573.1, read as the reverse complement.
TAAAAATATGGAAATATGCATCTTTTAAACTAAGGGTTAGGAACCAGTCCATAATTGAAAGCGAGGGAATTGTGGAGGCTAGGCTCACAATGCTGTCCTTTGATTCCTTGGTGAGTGTCCTTTATTTATCTATTATTAGTTTATTGTTGTTATCACATTGGGGAGAAGGGTGAGCAAGTTACACACCTTGATGACAAACCCTCCATTTACTATTTTTCAAAAAGACATGGTGGTCTTAGACCTGATCCCACGTTTTTACCAATAATATTATCAGAGTTTCACAACATACAATTAATTTGCCACTGCTTTTTCCAAAAGCCATGTTTTAATAAAGGGCAATCTGCTTTATGTACTTCAGATGCTAGAAGGGTATTAGCATGTTGTTTAAATAGAACTAAAGATTTTAGGAGGTCTTCTGGTTATTTGTTTATTCTACTAAGAATCATATGGGTTATAATTTATATGCTAAAATACAGATTTCCAGTTGGGTAAAACAGTGTTTCCTTGAATGCCACAAGTTAGCAGTAGTCACTGTGCCTAAAGTTGTGACATCTCATTCAACAAGGGCCGTGGCAGGATCTTTTGCTTGTCTTAAACATGTTCCTGTTGGGGAAATCTGTAAGGCTGCTACTTGGAAGTCACTTTATGTTTACTAAACATTATGCTTTGGATTTGGCTTCAAGAGTGGATGCTAGATTTGGTGGAGTAGCGCTTCAATTGTTTTTAATAATCATAGAAGATTAGGGTTGGAAGAGACCTCAGGAGGTCATCTAGTCCAACCCCCTGCTCAAGTCTGTTCCCTCCTCCTGAGTTTTTCAGCACTCCTTACGAAACTGTTCCTAAGTGGGAATATGTAGAGTCACTCAAAGAAGAAATGAAGGTTACTTCTAACCAGAGTTGTTCTTCGAGTGCTTGCTCATATCCGTTCCAAGTCCGGCGTGCCCACACATCTTACTTGGAATGGACATGAGCAACACATCTCAAAGAACAACAGTTACAAAAGGTAGGTAACCGTTATTTCTTTCAGATGACTCTGCACATTCACACTTCCTGCTCACCGTCCCTTCTTCCTCATTCCTATTTTGCTTTCTCCTGGTCAGCAGTTGGAAGAAACTGAGGTGGTAGGGTGCACAATGCCTCCTTATATAGCCTTGCCATCAGAACATTTAAAGACACTGAGGGAAGGAGTAGAGGATACACATGCACTCACTCCAACAGGTACTGGTTGGAGAATGTTCCACCATTATGCTTCACTCGTTGGCGCGTTACCCATATTGTGAATATACAGAGTCATCTTGAACTCTGGTTGCAAGTACCCACCCTTCGTTTATTTACATATATAAACTAGAGTTTAAGTAAATTATCTTATGTTCACAATGGATTGGAGATTGGCTAAAGGTCTGTAATAGAGGTAGGGGAAGCACAGCCTTAATTGAAGAAGCTGCCTCTTGTGCCATTTTACTTGTAAGTCTTCGGCAACATGGAACATAGCTCATTAGAATCTAGAAGGTGTAATCTTAAAAAGTATATCTTCTTTCAGTGGATGAAATTTACTTCATGTTTATCATTTAAAAAATAAATTGTATCAAAAAGCTATCTGTTGTATAAAATGTTCTTACTTTGTGCTTCCCAGTTAATGGTGAGTCATCGTCAACTGCACCGGAAGCTGATAATTCTGCCTCTGAAGCTTTTATGGGTTCTGTAGAAACCCCCATGTCTACAGATTGCACTAACACAATTACAGAACCTCTATCAACAACGGAAACAGTTAGTTATTCTGAAAACAGCACATCTTCTACAGTCCCCATTGTGTCTGCTGGACTTGAAGCTGTAACTACCACAGACCCTGCATCCTCTAATACCAGAAGCAGCACCACTGCAGAAGCAGCAAAACCAAGGGAATCTTCAAGTGCATCTGGGGAACCTGTGAGACAGCAGCCTGGTAGTACCAGTACAGAACCTTTGCCACCAGGGTATGTGGGCTTGGTTTTAATTAATAATATGTTCTAATCCTGTCTGGCCTGAACACATTTATATATAGACACAGAGATTTTATTATGGCTCTGGATTGCCAAATACAGTCCAGTTGGCTGAGACATAGTTATTTGATCTAAGATAGTTTTGCAGTATTGCAGTCCTAACTGGGTGGAAGCTTTTGGTGCCAGAAACTAATAACAGGCTGCTTGTTTGCTGAGACAGTGATATGACCTTATAGAAGAGCCTCAAGACATTCTGGGCAAAAAGAATCTTCATTTGAGATATTTAAACTTATTCCATACTTGGGGCATAGTTCCTTGCTCATCTACTTTTGAAGCTTGTTACATATGTAGGGATCAAAAATAGTGTTTGTGTGGGGGAGAAGAATGCAGTAAAAATGTATTGAAAATACTTTGACACTAACAGGGGTATCTGGAGTTGTGTCCCAAAAATGTTCTGAATACAAATGAAATTGTAAAGGGTGTGCATGTGTGTGTAAAAAGGATAGAAATTATAAAATTCCAAGGTAGTCATGGTGCTTGCAACTACTGCATTAACACTGAAGCTGTCCTATTAGCTGTCACATGACTTTGCAAACTAGAATTGAGAGGTGCTTACTGAAGTTAACAGAAACTGAAGCACATTTTAAGGGTATACTAAAACATAGGTTGACTGGAATTTTTAACTTTTTTGGAAATATGTTGTCTCCTTGAGTGGAAAACATTACTTCAGTGGCAATGTTTATTTACTGTTGCCTGATCTATTGATCACTGCTTCAGTGGAACTTAGACTTGTACTTACAAGGACACTCTGTCCCTTGCGCTTAGCCAGTTTCATTGCTACCTTATCCCCTGCTTCCTGTGTTTGGTGCTTTAGTAAGCTACAGAGGGACTACTTGCTCCTCTTTGCACAATGCTTCCACTGGGACGGGGGTGCTTCCATTGAAAGCCCCATCTCCAGCTAACGCTTTTTCACTTTTACATGAAACAGGTGGCACATCAAATCCCAGGGGTTTGGGTGCTCAAAGACATCCTTCCTGTACTCCTGAATTGAACCTCTGCCACGCTTCTTAATATATGTTAACATAAAACTTCTAATGCTGTGGCTAAAAAAACATGGCCACAGCTTGGTCCTCTAGACTCTTTTTTTAATGTGGAGAAATGAGTTAGTTTAAGTTTGAGTTTCAATTTTCAGAATATCAATGGGCTAGATTCATGAAATGCCAGTGGGTATGAGGGGGATCTCCCTTTTATAACCTTTAGCCCAGTAGTTAGAGTACTCTCATGGAATGCTAGAGAGAGGGTTTGAACGTGAGTCTCTCACATTACAGGATAGTGTCCTAGCTACTGGGACCTTAGAGGCATCCGATGAAGTGGGCTGTAGCCCATGAAAGCTTATGCTCTAATAAATTTGTTAGTCTCTAAGGTGCCACAAGTACTCCTGTTCTTTTTGCGGATACAGACTAACACGGCTGCTACTCTGAAACCTAGCTACTGGGCTGAGTGATGGGATGGGATGCTCTGTTGTGGTCTTTTTCAGTCTGTCCTGTTGGAGTTGTTCCACATTTTATAAATAAATAGTCATTGGAGCACGGACTTGAACTTGCATTTCCCACACCTTAGGTGAGAACCCTAACCACAAGGCTACAGAGTCATTCTCATGCTCTTTCTCTAGCAGTATGACTACTGCCACAGTTTTGGGGATGACCCTGTTTAGGGGGATCGAACTCCACTGAAGCTTTGCACACTAGCGGTAGGAGAAAGAAGGGTTGTGTGAGCTGGTGGAACGGTAGGGATGTGTCCAGGGGATCAATGCACTGGTCATATCCACTGGCCCCAAAACACTCTGTGTGTGTGGGGTGGGGAGAAAGAGGATAACTGCAGCCACTGCTCTACAAAGGCATTAGTATTGGTTTTGAAGTGGCCTAAATGCTAGCTACTGCTGGTTGGAGGTGAGAATTCCATAAATAGATTTTAAGGCCAGAAGAGACCATGAGATTATCTAATCTGATCCCTTTATACTACAGGCCCTTAAATTCCACCCAGTTAGCCCTGTATTGAGTCTAATAGTTTGTGTGTTGACTAAAGCATGCCTTCCAAAAAAGTATCTAGTGTTGATCTGAAGACTTCAAGAGTTGACGAATCCAACGCTTGGATTGTTAGTTAGTTGCAATGGTTAATCAACCTTCACTGTTAAAATTTGTGCCTTATTTATCTGACTTTAGCTTCCAGTCATTGGTGGTTCTTACATCTTTCTCAGCTAAAGAGCCTTTTGGTACCTGGTATTTTCTCCCTGTGAATGTACTTATATACTGTAATCAAGTCGCCTCTCAGTTTCTTTTTTGATAATCTAAACAGATTTTACTCTTTAGGTCTCTCACTGTAAGGCATTTTATCCAGCCCTCAAATCACTTTTATGGCTCTTTATAGCACCCTCTCCATTTTTTTCAGTATAATTTTTAAAATGCTCACCAGTACTGAATGCAGTGTTCTAGTATCGGTCTCACCAATGCCATTTACAGAAGTAAAATAGTCTCTCTACTCCTACTTGTGCTAAGCCCCTGTTTTTACAACCAGGGATCACATTAGTCTTTTTTGCCACAACATCATGATGTTTGTCCACTATGACCCCTTAATCCTTTTCAGAGTCACTGCTTTCTAGGATGCAGCCTCACATTTTGTAAGTATGGCCAGTATTCTTTAGAATATTGGTGTAAAGAGCTTCTACATCCATGGTGGCCAGGATGGTGTTTTCAAGATCATCAGTGCATTGTAGTGTCCTCAGGAAGTCGGTGGTGTCTCGAAGATAGCTAGGATTTCTGGTAGTGTAGGGTCTGAGGAAAGAGTCTGAATAGCCAGATAATCCTGCTGTAAGAGTGACAATGTCTGAGATGATGGGGCGTCCAGGATTTCCAGGTTTATGGATCTTGGGTAGCAGGTACAGCAAACAGGAGAAGATCAAGAATGAGCTCTCAAAACTGGAGACTCTCTCATACAAAACCAACCTTCCACACAATCCATGTGTCTGGACTCTACAAAAACCTACAAGATCAATAAAATGTCAGGACAATGAGAAGCAAGTACTTCCCAAAGTACCCAGCCAGGTCCAGGACAATAATTAGCAAAACTGTATGACTTTCATGTGTGAAAGTCTGAGCAATTTAAAATGACATTCTACTTTTGTGTGTGTGCACGCATGCGCTGTTTGGTGTTCTGTAATGTAATTTAAATTAAAATCCAGGATTATAACTGGAATGCAGGGTATTAGTTACCATGTGTTTAAGAAACGCTGAATAGTTATTGTGACTTTTTTCTGTATTGTAGTTTAAATAAATTATCAAAACAATTGTAAGTGGTGCGATTATATTGTATTATTTTGACAAATAAAATATGCAGCAATTTGCATAATTTTTAACTTTTTGGTGCAGAATCCACCTAGGAGTAGAGGGTAAAAAGAATTAACGTAAGATAGGACATAATGTGGCACACAAGCCTTTTCTGAGTGGGCAAATGTGACCCTTAGCCTTTAGAGTAAGGACTAGGATTGGATAACCCATTTGTTCACTACCAGACATTTTTTTTTTTTTTGCTTGTCTGAAAATTTAATCAGAAGGCAACGTTTTCGTGTTGTTTAAAGACATGTCTTTTGTTTAAGATGGGAACAGAGAAAGGATCCTCATGGTAGAACCTATTATGTTGATCACAACACACGAACTACGACATGGGAAAGACCACAGCCTTTACCGCCAGGGTAATGAAAGTTTATATACTACTGTGAATGTTTTACTTACGTTAGTACCAAAAAGTATTTTTATTACATTTTGTTATTACATGAAAAAAGTATAATTATACAAGTAGTATTTTTTGAAATCAGAAGTTCATAAAAGCAATACCACACATATATTGCAACACCCCTCTTTCCCCAAAACAAAATAAAACAGCATAAATCTTTACCAGATAATGATCAGGATCATCATAGCTACTTTTATGTGAATGTTAGTGTTACATCTATTGCCTGTGCTTATCTTTTGCTGCTAATAACGTTGAATTATTTATCCTTTTATTTAATGTTTAAATTTTAAGGGTACTTATTTTATGACCTTTTTGGTCTAGCTGTGCAGAAGAATAGTTGAGACTGTTTCCTTTGGAAGGCTAATAGTTGTTTCTAGAAATTTACATAAAGTCTCAGAAACAGAACACCACTGTGTTATATACAGCAGAAATTAAAATTTCTGCCTATCTCTCATCTCTATGTTGGAACTGAAACGTTAGCTAAGAATTTAGTGTACCACAGAAAATTAGTTTTGTACTTTTTACTGAAAATTATATAGCTCTTAACATTAGTATTTTTGTTTGTTAGCTGGGAAAGAAGGGTTGATGATCGTGGAAGAGTTTACTATGTGGATCATAACACGAGAACAACAACATGGCAGCGACCAACCATGGAATCGGTCAGGAACTTCGAGCAGTGGCAGTCTCAACGTAACCAACTACAGGGAGCTATGCAACAATTTAACCAACGATACCTCTATTCGGTAACTTTTAGCAAGCTATGAAATGTTAAGAAATATTTTTTCAGATATTTTTAACTTTACTGTTCCCCAGTGGCTTCAAAATTACACAACTGTATATATTGTGAGATGTTCATCTAGAAAGTTGGTTAGCATCACTAACTTGAATAATGGATTCTATTTTAGAACCTTTACTTCTAAAGCTACTACCGGTGCAGGATTCTCACTGCTGGGTCTCCACTCTCCAGCTCAAGACCAGTCTACTTCCCAAGTACTTAAGGTTTTCGTTCCCTAAGGGCAATAGTAACTGGTACAAGTGTACACCTTCTGACCTTAGGGGAAACTTCAGTTCTGCAGCTCAGCCTCTTCTTTGAGCATTGAGTTCTTTGGCACAATTGTCTTAGGGTGTTGGTTTGGTACTTAGGTGCTCTTGATTTTCTTTTAATCACTCAGCTTTTCGTCAACATTTTGGTAGTTCGGCTTTCTTACTTTGGGGCCTGTTTTGAAGTATCTGCTTTTGTTCAACTGTGAAACTTCTTGCATGGTTTCTGTGTTTTCTCTCAGGTTGTCATTCATTCCTTCAATTTTATAGCTGATCAGCTTCAAGAAACACCAGTTCTGAGATGGGGAAAGACATTAATGAACAGATTCACTGTATCCTCTAATTGGGAGTCAAGAATAGTGTGCAGGAGTGTTAAACTGTCTACGTATACCACCTAAGCAGTCAAATATTACAGGGATCATGTCCAGACTCTTACTGAGGGACCCCTTTTGGAGACCCTCATAAGGTTGGTATGAGGCCAGAGGCGGGGTGTGTGTGTGTGTGTGTGGTGGTGGGGACACAGGGTCATGTACCTCCCCAAATTTCTGCCTTCCATTTACCACAGAGGTTTTCAAATTGTGGGGTGCATGGCTGGGTGTTCCCTAGGCAGTGTGGGCGACACAGGTCCGAGCCGCGCCCCTGACATGCTCGTGCCTCATCCCCAAAGGAGCCCGGCGCTGGCTGGCAACACCCCCTAGAGTAGGTCCCTGCCTGTGGGGCCCGGCTGCCATGAGATGCTCCCCGAGGCACTCGCTCACTGCTGCCTTGGTGCTCAAGACTCTGCTGCTGCTCTTCAGCTCAGAGGCAACACGTGAGATGATCACATTGCCCCCACCACCAACATTTAAATATTGTCCCCACACCATCAAGCCTTACACATTGTCTCTGTATGAGGATGCACTGGATGCTTCAAAGGAGAAATCATTGAAGTGTAAGTCTGAGCCAATTTCAGCCTCTGAGCACTGGGATTCAGGGTTGACACTTCCTGCATTAGTACAGCTTTGCTCTGAACTCACTGGGTTAGCTTTCATCACCAAAGCATCCTGTCTGAAACAGAGGATTCAACTATGCACTTAAAGTTGACTGTACTCAGCCCCAGTTTGCCTGATGAGGCACCACATAAGAAGAGTCAGGAATAGGCATAAAAAGATGCATCTCTGGTGACGCCCTTGACTCCTGGCTGCTCTGCATCAAAGCCTCTGTTTTTTTGCTCTGTTTAGCTTTCAGGATTAGGAGACAGAACCAGTGTGACTCTCTGCAATGTGTATTCAGGAACCTTGCCAAGTTGCCCCAGGTTATCTCCAAGACTGTCTTGAGGGATGCAGTATCATCTTTGACACTTATCAGACTTCTCAACACAGTTGGAGTGCGTTTTGCTCTGTTGATGTACAAAGCATTGGCCCTGGTGCTGGTATTCCTGGTATCTTGTGCCTAAGTTCTTAGTGCAACCAGGGCTGACACCTTCTGAGACACTGTCTTGAAGCTTCTGGCACTCTAATCAATTGTCACCTGAATGGATGCAAGGTGATGATCAGGGAGATGGCTGTTGTTTGGACTGGGATAAAACTTCTGATGCCTAATATATTTCTGTTTCCCCCTAATTTCTTTAAAAGCTGACTAAATTGGCAGATTTTGAAATAGTGTCACTCCAGCAATCTACACAGATCACAATTACTCTCAGAAGGTTTCTGCACCATTGCACCCTATTTCAGACCATTTCGTGAAGATATATCAGGACACCTCATCTGTCCTGTCTCTGAGATTTTTCAGGAAAAGTTTCGTTCTTTTCAAGGTCATCCACTATTTTCCCATGTGAACCGTGGGGTTCAAAAGGGAGCTAGATAGATTTATGGATGATAGGTCCATCAATGGCTATTAGCCAGGATGGGCAGGAATGGTGTCCCTAGCCTCTGTTTGCCAGAAGCTGGGATTGGGTGACAGGGCATGGATCACTTGATGATAACCTGTCGGATCATTCCCTTTGGGGCATCTGCCATTGGCCACTGTCAGAGGACAGGGTACTGGGCTTGATAGACCTTTGGTCTGACCCAGTATGGCCGCTCTTATGTTGTTATGAGCTTGGTGGTCATGCTAGCTTTGGATGTGGCCAGAGGGAAGACTAAGGAAACATACAGTATTGTGCCCCAGAACTTGAACTCTGATGCTAGAATTCATTTGTACTAAGAGGTTACCAGTCAATGGCTGGAGCCATTAATGTGGTGACCTGCCCGGTCAAAGAGCAGGTATAGCCTTAGGGAAAATAGGCCTTTGGTCTCGTCAGATTCCTTCCTCATGACAAGTATCATGAACTTAAATGAGCAGAGGAAAGGTGTGTGGGCCTGTCCCAGCATTAGGTGTACGTGGCCTTTGATGCAGGAGAGATAGTGGTAAGAGCAGAGCTTGTCTGCAGGCCTCTAGCTTCTGACAGAATGTTAAAAAGAAGAACTTGAGCACGTACTCTACAGAAGAATAACCTTTTTCAGGAAGAGATGGAGGCCTCTTGAGAGAAAGTGAAAGATTTGACAGTCATCCTGTGTTCTTTGTACCTGAGTCCCATCCTCTGGGCCCTACCTGTGGTGTAGGGAAAGGAACGTTGTACTTAAACCTTGCTTTCACATTGAAGGTTGGTCCCAAGGGCGCTCTGGCTTAGTAGCATAAGTCCCTTTGTGAGAACCAAATGTCCAGTTTTTCTTTAAGGAACCTGTAGTTCCTGCTAACTCAGATATTGACTGGAATATTCTAAGGCCATTGGTTAACATGGGTATTCCCATAGAGGATCAAACTTGTTTTTATGTGGTGAGACAGGTGTTAAGGACTTTTCCCTTCACTGCTTCCCATCGTTCTTGTCACCCAGACAGAAAGCAGAGTACCAGAAGTCCAAAGTGCAGGCAATGTAATGTTTATTGGGGTTAGTTTCAGGCAAGTATATCCATAGCTCTGACACCACAGAGCCTTTTCCCAGTGTTCCGTTCCCCACTCCTCGTTCTTAGCAGGCATAATTATGCTGTAGTGCACGCCCTTGGTCCCACCCCTTACAATTTATGGTCATGTTCCGTTTTGGAGGGTCATGAGGCTGAGGGCTTTGTACTGCCTCTTTTGTATCCCATGGGCGGGTAAGGAGTGATGTTGTGTTTGGGTGAGAGACGGGCATTTCTTTGGCTTGTACTGTTTCTTATACCTTCCCCACATTGTCCCTCCTTAGTGGTTGCTTGACCTTGGCTAGAAAGGAGCCAGGCAGCCTTCCAGTGTATGCTCATATATTACACTCCCTCCATACACAGTAATACTTTAGCTCTATTCCTATCTTTTCTCATTATACTGACAAACCCGTCTGGTTGGGCAGAAGCAACACACAGTGTCTTTGTTCACATATATTAGTAAGGATATAAGAGAATCAAAAATCAAACCCAAAATTCTATCCCAGGCAAGTAAGCTCAAACTCCTGTGATGAAATGATCTCTTTTCCTGGCCTCAGATTCAGGTCAGGTGGCTCTCCCCTCCCAACCCACTGCCATATATCAGTCTCTGATTGAGAACGATGCTCGGTCTGCCTTGGCATTGCAGTCACCCAAACCTTCAGGGAAGAAGTTGGAAGGTTCTGGGAAAGCTCTCTAAGAAGAGTTCTAGTTCTCATAAATAACCTACATCTAAAAGATCTCAATCTCTGGAAAGATTAACAGTGTTCCAGCCCTCAGGTACCAGTCTGGGTAGTGTTAAGACTCCATGCTCCTAAGACTCTGAGCTCCTCTACGGGCCATGACCCGAAGCATGCTTCAGTACTATCAAAGCATGATCAGAGCAGCTGGGAGAAACAGCCTACTTCTAGCAGGTAGGTGTCAATGGACCTCCCACCACCTTTTTCGGTACCCAACATTATGATTCCTTCAGTACTGCAAAAATCCAACCATACACCTCAGCCAACAATCATTTTGAAGCAGTCAGCATCATTGGTACCATCAGATTCCACTGCAAGAGACCTACCTAAGTAGAGCCTTACCTGCAGTACCATTAGTTCATCAGATACCATAGGAATTTAGATATTCCAGAGACCTGTTTGTGTTGGATGAGCTGAAGTCTCCTCTCTTGATGGGTACTGAGCACCTACAGATGTATCTTGAATTGGTTCCTGTTAATGAAGCCATACTGGAGACAGTTAGGGGTGTGCCAAACTGTCCACTTGCATTCCCACCCACAAGAGGACGGAGAAGTGTTACTTTGTGCCAGCCAAAGGGACAGAATTTTTGTTTTCTCACCCCACTCCCAACTTGGTCCAAACTTGCGGTGGTCCGGTCTTCTAGATTGGATGCTGCCCTTAGAAATGCAGTCTTGTCTTTAGTCTTTGACTCGACTCTGAAGATCCTCTTTCCAGCTGGGGATAATGCTTCGTAATTACCTGAAGTGAGTACCCAGTGAAACACTACTTGAAGAATGAGAGGTTACTCACCTTGTGCAGTAACTGGAGTTTTGAGATGTGTCCACCTATGGCTACTCCATTACCCACTCTCTTTCCCCTCTTCAGAATTTCCTCTCTGGGGCTATGCGGTGGAGAAGGAACTGAGGGTGGTTTGCCCATATAGCCCTATATAGTCTCAGTGCGGGGCATAAGGATGTGTAGGGCTCCTGTGTGGGCCATATGGGCACTGTTACCAAAAAATCGAATTGAAGGCACATGGGGCACGTGCTCCCTTGAAATAGAGCACCCAGAGGAATATGCATCTAAAAGAATTCCATTTCCTGCATAAGGTAAGTAACCATTCCTTATTTCGTATATTTTTTTATCATGTCCTCTTTTGCTCATCCCCCTTTTAAGGAAAAGGACCCCATTCTTTTTTCAGTCTTTCTTGAAGTGCAGCAATGGTGTGCAGTCATCTCTAAGGGAGTGATCTGGTACTTTCCTATGCTAAGGATGTACTTAGGTACCAAAATATCTTAAGAACTTGGGGTGTTCTGCTTGTTTTGTGCTATGAGAGCTGTGGAGTCTCAGGAATGAGAATCTTGCAATATATCAGAGAAGCAGAAATATACAGCAAGTAATTTTTCTCTTCGTGATCCTAATAGCAGCTGATGCTTTGAGACACTTTGAAAAAACATTCTATTTTCAAACGAATATGTTCATTTATCACTTTTTGCTCTGTATTCTTTATTGCTAAAGATGTCTGCTTATATGCAGAATCCTTAAGAGTTGATAGGTTCTAGGGGTTCATCTGAGGCAAAAATCATTGTTTATAATACCAAAATGTGATCAGCATAATTATGATTTCAAGTAGTATATAATTAAAAATACTGATGCACTCTTAGGAAACAAAGATACTGTTTGAAAGCCATTAATCTTAGTGCTCAAAAAAAGAGAGAGAAGAGAAATGTAGAAAATGTTAAGTTGGCAGGATTGTCTGTTGTAAGTACAATGTATTTCAAATTTTTATAACAGGTGCAATTATTTCTTAAAACAGAAATAGGAAAACAGTATAATTATACGTAATTGCACTTTTCTGTTTACTAATCAAAGTACAATATTTGTGCTCTGTGTTCATGGAATTATACCACCTTCATCTAAAATATGGCCTGCCTTTGCTTTAATGATATCTTTTACCATTATCACTGATTTTCAGGCCAACTTGAAACATGTTTACTTTTTTCTTTTCAGAATGCATTAGACAACTGTTACAATGTGTCCTCTCTGACCTTATATTCACCAGTCCTAATTTGGTGACCCACTTTATGATCGGTCAGTCAGACACCAATATTCAAAAAGGAAAGAGAAATTGGGTGTTTGATGGCTTACTTGCTTCTCTTTACAACTGCTTTCCATATATTTGTCATGTTTGGTAGATAGTTCAGTGGCATTAGCTACAGTTCCCATTAATAGTAAAACAAAAACATTGAAGAATGATAATAAAACAAGAAAAAATATTAAGGAGCACACATTTGTTAGCTACAGCGCTGCTGTATGTTTTTCTATTACAGAGTAACTACAATTAATCTGCATACAGATTAGAACAATTTAGTGCTCTGAGTTTGCCTCTGAAAGGAAGAGGAAGCTATTTGCAGATAAATTATAGAAAAGCTGAAGTGAGATGTTTGATGGTGGATTTTGTTACCCAAAGGATTGGATTAGCTCTCCCTTAGTGGTAAAAGAACCTATCTGTTGACTGAGTGGCCAAAACGACATCATCTTAAGATAAGAAGTGCAGTCAGGGTAACCAAACAATTTTAACTCCTCCCTGTAGTGATACCATGAGAAGAAAAAATAGATCTCATAAAAAAAAAATCAGTTTACTCTATTCTGGGACCACTAACACTAACATGTGTTAGTCATAATCATATGGTTATTTTTTTCAGAGTAACAGCCGTGTTAGTCTGTATTCGCAAAAAGAAAAGGAGTACTTGTGGCACCTTAGAGACTAACCAATTTATTTGAGCATTTAGAGACTAACCAATTTATTTGAGCATTTTATTGAACTATGCTCAAATAAATTGGTTAGTCTCTAAGGTGCCACAAGTACTCCTTTTCTTTTTTCCATATGGTTATTGCATAACATTAGTATAGACCAGAGTTAAGGTGGTTTAGGTGCCTTAACTCTGCATTTCTTAGCTTAACAGGTTTGGATTTCTTTTAAATGTAACCTTAACTGAATTTGCTGCGTTTGTAGTGGTTGGTTTTGGAATTATTACAACATCTCTGTAACAAAAAATTATATAAAAAATAACAAAAAAGACAATCCAATGCAGCTTCTGTGAAAGAAAATTGAGCCTCCCCAGTCTGTTAATTGTTTGAGACTCAACAAAATAGTAGATAATGGAGAACTATGATATACATTATGATATATACATAATTATATATGTTAGTTAGAAGCCCAGGCAGGAGATGCACAGTTTTCTTTTACACAAGCTATGTTGGTTTGTCTGTGTCATAGATGTTTTAAGGCTCTGTTTATCATTTCACCTATTTTGCCTTGAACTGAAATAAAGCTCTCTAATTTGTAACTTCCAGGATCATCTTTAGTGCCTTTTTAAAGCTATTTACAATATTTGCTCCTCCAGGTTTGTAGCTGATTTTAAGGAGAGGTTGCATGTTTTTGTTATCAGCTCAGACACTTCATTCTTATGTTCCTTCAAAAATCTTGGTTGCATACATGCCATCCAGTCTGGAGATCTGTAGTGATTTTGTATCATCAGTTTGTTCCAGCATGTCTTTTTACAAACATCTTAATCTCTGATCGTGTCTCCTCTTTATTACCTAAAAAGAGGAAATCTAGGGAAAGTAATCATTTAGGCCCTCATCCTGCAAGGTCATATGCATTTAGGCCCTCATCCTGCAAGGTCATGTGCTTAATTTTTTATGCATGTGAGTAATTGCATTAACTTCATTCATGTTATAAAGTTAAACACACTTTTGCGGGATCAGGGGCTTCACTTCTCTTCAGTGTTCTTTATTCTCCTTAATTGTTCCCTTCATACCTTTGTAGTCTAAAGAACCACTGATTCTTTTGCAGCTTCCTGCTTCTGACATACTTAAAGAATTTCTTGTTTGTTTTTGCATATTTGTCTTACTGATCTTCAGAATACCTCTTAATCCATTTAACTTCTGTTTTACAGTTCAACTGCCATTGAATGTTCTTGGACAATCCAGTTCTTCATTAGATGTAGTTTGCTCACTTCAACATTGTGCACTCAAAGATGCAGTCAGAAAATAGAAAAACTATCTCAATCTGTATCTGTGCATCTTGCTGTTTGTCTACACTGGGAAAATGAGCCATGTTAGAAATGCAAGTTACACTACTTTGCACCCAATGTAGAGTAGACTGTTGTATTTAAAAATGTGTTAGGTTGACAATGACCAACTAATGGATTTTTAAACACTATACTTACTCTGTACTGCGTGCCAAGTGATGTTTAACAATGTGTTTGCTAAAACATGTTACCTAACATGTTTCTAACATGACTCGTAAAAAAACAACAACCCTGGATGAAAATAGCAGCACTTGACTAGGTGAAGAGTCACAGTGTCCCTGCAAAGAATATTTCATGATTTAGACAATTCAACCCTTGGTATCTGTAAGAACAATTCAGAAAGTCTTATCTAAATATTTGAAAGGATTTAGGCTTGTTGCTAAATCGGATCAAATTTGTTTTATACCTTAATTGGCTCAACATTTTCATCTGTAGAATCACCTCTTTCTGTTGATAAAGTATATCAACCATAAATCCTAGATTCTACTATCTGTTGATTCAGAAGACTCTGTGGACCTCTCAATCACCTTTTGATGTCTAATTTTTGGCATGTTTTATGTCCGTTGCCAACTGTTCTCCTTTACTCTCACCATCCTACTGGCATTGTTGTCTGACGGGATGATTGTGATTATATAAAAAGAAAAGGAGGACTTGTGGCACCTTAGAGACTAACAAATTTATTTGAGCATAAGTTTTCGTGAGCTACAGCATCCGATGAAGTGAGCTGTAGCTCACAAAAGCTTATGCTCAAATAAATTTGTTAGTCTCTAAGGTGCCACAAGTCCTCCTTTTCTTTTTGCGAATACAGACTAAGACGGCTGCTACTCTGAAGCCTGTTACTATGTATAGTTACAGTTACCTCTGTTCAAGACCTGGTGGCCACGGTGTTGCAGTTTTTAAAAAATTCTCAACTTGATTTTGTACTAAAGATTGTCCTTTCTTGGTCACAGAAGTTACATTTATAAGATCTTTTGTGACACCTTGGTGGCAAATACAGTTTTCACCAGATAATAAGTACATTAGCAGTGTTTCTCAAAATTCAGAAACTTAAGGTGATCTTAGCCAAGAAATTGAGGGCTTTTCTCAGTTTACTGATGCCAGTCATACATCCAGTTCTTAGGGTATTGTTCATCCTTTTCAGCACTTTTACATTTAGGATATATTGGTCAACAATTCTAATTCTAGTTATTAGTTGTCTCCAGAGTTAAATTTATTCAGTTTCTGTTAGATTAATGCTTTCTGAAAGAACTTACTTTGGGAATAAAAATAAAGTGACTACTCATGTTCTCTAAATCATAAAGTAATTAAGCAAAGTCTCTTGTTACTTCAGAGAATTGTTAAATAGTCAAGCAGTTCTTACCAGGGCATAAATTTACATTTGTTCTCTCACCTAAACAGAAAAAGGGAAAGGCTGTCATCATAAGGAAGGAGCTGTATTTTTAATGGTCGGGGTGGAAGATACTTAAAACTCCTCAAGTCATTCTAGGAAAGCTAACGCTTTAGCAACACAACTATCATTTTGTGTATGTCCATCTCAGAAAAGGCAGTATTTTGTTGTCTGGAAGCCAGATATGTAAGCAGTTAGAGAGTAGGAGTCAGGGTTCACATGTTTTGGTCCTTGTTCTGCCTCTGGCTCACTGTGTGAATGTGGGAAAATATTTTTAACATTTCTGTGTCTTGGTTTCCCCATCTGTAAAATAAGTGGATTTGAGATCTTAGTATCAATACTTTGCACTAGTAGGGAAGTTTTATCATTAATATGATCCTTTGGATAGATAAAGTGGTAGATACTCCTACATTGGTTCCCATCCCTCAAAATCTCATTGTGTATACAAATCTCATTGTGTATACAAACAGATTGGAATACAGACTGGATTGGTGGATTTTAAGATCTGAAATAGTAATTTTTTTCACTTGTGAATTAAGATTCAGAGTCTCAGATCCACCAGTCTGGAGACTATTGCCCTCTCTTCACTTTTAGGTCCTGTCTATATGAGAGTTTAATCTAATTTTTCAAACCCATTTATTAAAGTTTGCAACCTAGTCCAGATCTAAAACAGTTAGTAACAGTAGCCAGTGCAATTACTAATATGCCTAGTAACAACAGCCAGTGTTGTTACAAATTTTGTTACAACCTTGGTATAGCTCTGCATAGTAGCTAGCATAGAGTAAGTGTAACCATTTTAATGAAACATGGGTGTTTGTCCAGTTCTTCAGGGAAGGAACGTGTTCACAAAATGGTTCTGCCAATGGCCCCAAACCTAGGCAAACTACATCGTTTGTACAGCGGAAATAAAAAAAATCCTATCTTGAGGATCCCGTGTCAAAATGTGCTCCACACACCCAACCACATCCAAACTCAACCACATGTTTTTGGATGCTTCAGCTCATTTGTGCTTCCCACTGGCTTGCACATGGATCAAGCCACAAGAAAGAGAACTGTGCTTAATAACTATTTTAAAAGGCTGTGTATAGCACGGGTTGGGGCCTGGTATTTAGTTCAGAAACAGGTGACCATAAGGTGTGTCACTCTCATTTTTATTTATAGCTGAGTGACATGGGCAAGCAGTTGGAAGGATATGTAATGATGACCCAAGGTGGCACAAACCCTGCTTTCCCGTTTACAGACTATAAAGTGGGTAACTCCATCAATTCAGATTGATATATTTAAGACCTAGAAACAAAATTTAAAGGTAAAAATTACTATATTCTTCAAAGGATGCATTTTCCCACAACTTAATTTTGTTTCTTTTTAGCAGTAAGCTCACCAAGATAGTTCTGTAAAGATTAGACATATTCTGTTAAGAAAGGATTGTGAGAACATTTCTATTATGAGCCTTGTTATGAGGTTTGACACTACTGCACAAACAACTGTTTCAGTATTTCTTCTATATTTTTGTAATGGTTCTATAAGACAAGATGGTAGTATAGTACACGGTAACCTTAAAGCCCTTTTAAGTATGACTGGTATTTGCATGCTGATTAGGGCCTCCATTGACTCTATTAATAATAATATTTTGAAGCACCTAGTATCCCTAGTACAAAGCCTTAAAGGAAGCAGTTGACTATATTAAAAATGATTTTAATTGCTCTTTCATTTCCCCTCTGACCAGTGTGCAAATTACAATACTTTGAAGATGTTAGGATACATGGAACTTTCATTTTACTTTGATATAAATTAAAGCAAGATAACTGACAGAATGTCTTAAATCTAAGAGGGTGTAAACGATGTTGAAAACTATAGATGTTTTATAATGACTAACTATAAATTTAGTACAAAGATCTAAGGACACAAACTTTAAATTCTCCTTACTTTTTTTAGTTTTGCCTAAACTACAATATTACTTTAACATAACACTAAATTATATAATTATTAAGCTATGTAAATTTTGTGTTGAAATAGTGTCGTCAAAGAACCATATTCTCGAAATAAAGAATCAGTAACTCAATCAAAAATGCATTTGCCATAAATGGTACCTGATTTAATGGTTTTAAATGTAAGGTTGAAGCCAGTTGTATAGAAATTTTAGGATTGACTAACTTTAAAACACTAGTATGTCTAAAGAGTTTATTCATGTGCTTAAAGGTCCTTTCAAGTAAGATAAATGGCTTTGAAATCCAAATGGCAATGAAGAGAAAAATATCAAAAGGACTTTGTAATGATTGATAACATACTTCATTCTTCGTTTAGTTAGATGGTATTACTTACCAGGGGTAACGTAAAAAAACTAATACTGTATACTTAGTATTGAATTTTTATTTTTCCTTGGTCATCAGGATAATGTATTTTTGATGCAGATCTTTCAGATGTTACTATACCTTACATTTTCCCGTACTGTTGTTAGCAAAACTATTGTTCAAGGGATGCTGGAGAGGACAGTCTAAGCAATTCATATGTAGATTCTTTGATGGAGACTATCTTTATAGAAAAAGACATGATCTTGTTTATAAGAATTGACAGAACACATAACTTGTGTATTTTAAAAAGTACCTTCATTAGATAGAATTATTTATCTATATTTGTTGTTTAATATAAATGTGTGTCTGGTTTGTTCTTTATAACTAGGCTTCTATGTTGTCAGCAGAAAATGATCCACTTGGGCCTTTACCACCAGGCTGGGGTAAGATGATAAGCTATTAATTTAGTAATGTGACTGTAATTGAAATTTGTTCTTTAATAATTTTTGTTCTTTTCAGAAAGGAGAGTGGATTCAAATGATAGGGTGTACTTTGTGAATCACAACACCAAGACAACACAGTGGGAAGACCCCCGAACTCAAGGGTTGGTGTATATAATGTCTATATTGATGTGTGCAGATCAAATGATCATGCTTAAACATTGTTGTACGTTTCTTCATGTGAAAAAAGTGTACTGTTTTCAATTGTTTTACAGTTTACAAAATGAGGACCCACTTCCTGAGGGCTGGGAAATCAGATACACTAGAGAAGGTGTCAGATATTTTGTTGATCATAACACAAGGACAACAACCTTCAATGATCCTCGTACTGGAAAATCCTCTGTGTAAGTGTGCAGCTAATAGTTTGTTTTTTTAAAAGATGTTGATTATTCACTGTTTAATAGTGAATAGTATTCCACATATTAATGAACAGTTAATATTTTATCTGGGATCTCAACATTAAGTGCAGTACAAGTTGCTGCCTTGTAAGTATTTTCTATTTTGGAGATGTAACTACCAACCTTACCTTTCTCATTGAAACGTTCAGTGATATAACTTTGTTCTAGGGCTCTCAATTAATCACAGTTAACTCAAGCAATTAACACAAAACAAATGAACTAGATTAAAAAAATTTGTCACAATTAATTGTTTTAATTACACTGTTTAACAAAATATCAATTTAAATTCATAAATATTTTGGATGTTTGTCTACTTTTTCAAAGATATTTATTTCAGTTACAACACAGAAAACAAAGTGTACAGTGCTCACTTTATATTATTTTTATTACAAATATTTACACTGTAAAAATATAAACAAAGAAATTGTATTTTTCAATTCTCCTCGTACAAGTACTGTAGTACAATCTCTTTATCATGTGGGTGCAACTTACAAATGTAGAATTTTTTTTTTTTTACGTAACTGCACTCAAAAATAAAACAATGTGAAACTTTAGAACCTACAAATCCACTCAGTCCTATTTTTTTCAGCCAATTGCTCAGACAAACAAGTTTCTTTACATTTATGGGAGATAATGCTGCTCGCTTCTTATTTACACTGTCGCTTGAAAGTGAGAACAGGTATTCGCATGGCACTGATGTAGCCGATGTTGCAAGGTATTTATGTGCCAGGTATGCTAACCATTCGTAAGCCCCTTCATGCTTTGACCACCATTCCAGAGGACATGCTTTCATGCTGATGATGCTCCTTACAAAAATAATGCATTAATTAAATTTGTGACTGAACTCCTTGGGGGAGAATTGTATGTCTCCTGCTGTGTTTTACCTGCATTCTGCCATATATGTCATGTTATAGCAGTCTTGGATGATGACCCAGCATATGTTGTTTGATTTAAGGACACTTTCACTGCATATTTGACAAAATGCAAAGAAGGTACCAATAGGAGATTTCTAAAGATAGGTACAGCACTCAACCCAAGGTTTAAGAATCTGAAGTGCCTTTCAAAATCTGAGAGGGACGAGATATGGACCATGCTGTCTGAAGTCTACATTTGTAAATTATACTTTCACGATAAAGTGATTGCAATACAGTACTTGTATGAGGTGAAATGAAAAATACTATATCTTTTGTTTATCTTTTTTACAGTGCAGATATTTGTAATAAAAAATAATATAAACTGAGCACTGTACACCTTGTATTCTGTGTTGTAACTGAAATCAATATATTTGAGAATGTAGACAAACATCCAAAAAAGATTTAAATAAATGGTATCTATTGTTTAACAGTGATTAAATTAACACTGCAATTAATCGTGTCTGTTTTTTTAATCTCACAATTAATTGCGATTAATTTTTTTAATTGTTTGATAGCCCTACTTTGTTCATTTGATATAATTATTGTCAAGTGCTCATATACCATGTCTATAAATGCAGTAGAAATAGATTGAGGAAGAGCAGTAAAATTTGAATATTCGCTAGATCATAATTATTAATACAAAGTTTGAAGAAAATAAAGACTATTCAAACACTGGTAATAAAGTATTCTTTTAGCTTAAAATATTGCTATATCAAATATATTGGTAGCTAAACAAAGTAACTCTTGATACCCAGTGTTTCAAAACAATTTACAGATCAATGAATACTTTTTTATAGGTCAGTGAATATAGACGCCCACATGTTGATAGTGCTCTGAACAGCAATTTACATAAAGAGTTAAGACTGACTTCTGATGACATTGTAGGTGGTCTTTCATTAATTCAAGGAGTTAACAGGTTACAAAAATTAGGTTACATTTGAAAGTTGGCTGGGAGATTTTGAACCAACGCCAGAAAATAAAACTGGAGTATATGTTAGTCTTTTTATGTGGCCATTTCTTGTGAGCTCGAATTGATTTTTTATTGAAATGCACAAACTGTTGGTCTAGTGGTTAAAATACTGGGAGCTGATTTTACTGTTCGTTATATGTTGTATTTATTTAAAACTTCAAATATATTGTTTTACAGAAATAAAGGCCCACAAATTGCTTATGAACGTAGCTTTAGGTGGAAACTTGCTCATTTCCGTTACTTGTGTCAGGTACTGTAGTAGTAATTAAATCTATCTTTGAAAATTTGAATTTGTGTTTGTGCTGGGGTTTCACTGACTTAGACGCCCCCTTGTGGCTGGGTTTGGGCATAGCCTGCTCATTTTTCCTGGCACCCTTTGTTGACAGTTGCTTCAACCCTCACATAACTTGGCCCTCTGGCCAGGTCATGCATTTATGTCCACCTCTTTTGGGATATATAAAGAGTTCAGCAACGGATGGCTCTGGTGGTTAGATGAGGGGGTCTAGGCCTCTCCTGAACAGAGATGTCGGAGTCTGATCCTTCTGTCTTCAAGGCACTCTCTCGGCTAGATTTCCTATCTCAGGAGTAGGCTTTCTGCCTTCTGTATTCTCTAGCAGCTGGTGGGGGAAACAGAAGACCACTCTTTCCACCAGGTTCTGATCCAGGGCCCAGTGATAGGCAGCTACATCCTCCACACTAAAGTGCTGTTTGCTACCTCCCTGGATCATTTCCTACCAGTCCCCTCTTTCCCAAAGGAGAAAATAAAGACATTAAATAATTGAAATCAAAGATATGTCAGACCTTCTGAGTGTCTTGAGTCTCTTCTCTGTGGGTTTGGGAAAGTGACTGCAGCCTGGCCCCGGGCAGAAGGAGCTCCTACAGTGCTCCTTCCCAGGAGCTCTGAGTATAGGTCAGTTCACTTCTGCTGCTTGCATGCCTAATGAGTTGGTCTTGTCTCCTTTTGAGTGACTCCTCCAATCCATGCATGCTTTGTGAATGTAGCAGGGATTGGGGCCACCTAGGATCAGCACAGCTGCTTAACCCCGTCTTTACTATATGGGATTTGTAGACCTCATTACAGTGTTCATTTAGTGTATGCTACCACTTATATGTTATTGTTTTTATGCTTACAGTCAAATGCATTGCCGAGCCATGTAAAGATTAATGTATCCAGACAGACACTGTTTGAGGATTCCTTCCAACAAGTAAGGCTATGATATCTGCTGTATTAAATACATACATTGAAGTAAGACAGTGTTACAATATGCTGCTCTAGTTTATATGACTATGCAATCGTTAATAGGGAAAACCTTGATTTTAAAAATCTATTGTTCTACCATAACTACTACTTCAAAGATTAAACCATTAAACTTCTCCCCTTCAAAGATTAAACCATTAACTAGGATTTACAATTCTTAACCTATAGCATTCTATACTTCACAGATGAATATGCTGTCTTCTGTTATAAAAAATATTCCCAGTCTAAAGCTGCTTCCTCTCATCCCACCAAAAATACCACTTCAGAGGCATCAGGAAAAATATTATTAAAGGGAAAAATATCAATTAGTTTGGGCTAAAATTATACTTACCCATTAAAGAGGAGTTGCCTAATATATTGAAATAATTTGTTCAATACTTTCCCTGTTCAATACAAAATTTGTAAACTAAAATCATTTAACAAAGCTATTAAATGAATATTTGTACCTCTGTTTAAGGTAAAATGTCGTGATCCCCAACTGGGTCCTTAGATGTTTCCATAATGCATATAATTAATAATAATAAGTCTGAATGTGAAACAATCAGTTTGTTTAATAGGTTGAAAGTCAATTAAATTAGCCTTTGTATTTTTTTAAATTTGTGTTTAAAATTGTTTCATAGATCATGGCTTTAAAACCCTATGACTTAAGGAGGCGATTATATGTTATATTCAGAGGTGAAGAAGGATTGGATTATGGTGGTTTGGCAAGGTAAAGGAAATTCCTTATAAATCTTGTTTCAAATACTTGTAGATTTTATTTTTAAATTAGAAGATTGCACTCTTAGCAAAATAGGGTTGTAACTTGTGGAAAGAGGCCCACTCACTTTGCATATTCTATTGTTGTGACCTAGGTAACCTTTTTAGCCACTTTCAGTAAGTCAGCCTGGGACCCAAGAGGTTTTTACGGTCTCTCTGAAAGTCAACCCAAATAAGGCTGAGTTATAAGCCTCTAAAAATTGCAGTTTGCACGTGTTCTGTAGAGGTTTGTTAGAGGCTGGCAGGAAAATTCTTCCAACATTCTGAGGGGCCAAGCAGGGTGACTACTTTGATTAGTGTCCTCACGGGTGTTCCGTTTGAGGAGCACATGTGCACCTTTGATCGCAGATTTTTGGTAGCAGTGCCTGCACATGTGCCCTACACATCCTCATGTTCTGGATTGAAACTTTATAGGGCTATGTGAGCAAATCGCCCTCAATTCCTTCTCAACTGCCTTTGGCCAGAGATGGAGTCTACTGCATGCCTGTTTACTGTGTATCTGTTTTCCCCCTTGTATTAGTGTTTTAGCTTTGTAGTGAGTTCCGAGTAGTAGTAGGTTTATTACCTTATAATTGGAACATGTGTTCCCCTTTCCTTTTCTAACAACAACAACAAAAACCATACACACACACACACACACACACTCTCTCTCGGTTTTCTTTTTCCACTAATGAGGGCTTGAAAAACTTTTTCTTGTCAGGGATGATGGCCTCATCAGGATTTAACAGGTACTTCTCTTGTCGAGAAGCAGTCCCTTTTAGTGACTAGCACTGTGATTTGACTTAGAATGATTTCATACCTGGCCCAAAGCTTCTTACAGCATAGTTGCTGCCCTCATAGAATATCAGGGTTGAAAGGGACCTCAGGAGATCATCTAGTCCAACCCCCTGCTCAAAGCAGGACCAATCCCCAATTTTTGCCCCAGATCCCTAAATGGCCCCCTCAAAGATTGAACTCAGAACCCTGGAGTTAGCAGGCCAATGCTCAAACCACTGAGCTATCCCTCCCTCCAATAAAGAACTTGTTGCCTGGAAGACTCTCACGTTCCCAGCAAGTGTAAAATCCACTCTTTTTTAAAGGGATGAGCCCATAAAAACAAGGATATTGAGTATAGGCTATTAATGATGGAGCAAGCTTTAAAACTGGCTTCAGACCTGAGTATAGAGACACTTCCCTATCCCCCGTATGGGGACCCTTCATATCTGTCAATGCCCTGTTGTCAGTGAGATCACAGTCACTGATAGCTTCCAAGGGGAAGACGGTACCAAAACTGCGATTCCCAAAATTCTCTCCTTGACTGACATACCAACAACCGCACTGCCAATAACGAGAGCTTCCCATTCCAGGGATAAGGAAGAGGATAAGAAGAGCAAAACAGAGTTCTTCTTTGAGTGATTACACGTCCTTTCTACTGTAGGTGGGCGTGTGCATCTCGTGCACAGTTGTTGGAGATTTTTTCCTTAGCAGTACTTGTCAGGGCATCGTGAGCATTCTCTTTTGCTTCATGACATTTCATGCAGCCATAAAGGGGACCACTCTGCCCCTGACTCCACTCAGTTGTTTCCCAGTACCAATGACGGTGGTGGTTGGAGCTGCGATCTTTCTTTGTTCATATCTTCCATTCCTTAGTGTAAATAGTACCTGTAGCATTAGTTTTTAGTCTCTTATAGTATATCTGAAGAGTTAGTTATAGGATTACGTTAAGTATAGTACCTTTTTAGTGTAGGGTTACTGGTGTCTCGGTTGGGTACTGGGCTCGTTACCGGACTGATACCCTGTTCTCCTGGATTCAAGGCCTGTCATTCATGTTACCGATCTATGACAGTGAGTGACCCACACCACAGCTCCTTAAGTGTCTGGGAGAGGTGCATGTTAGTGACAGATGTCACATTTGTAGAGGGTTCAACCCTGCTTGAAAAATGACAGGGCTGCCAGACTCAAGTACTTGCTCATGGTGTCTGTGGTTCTTCTGCCATTGGAACCCTCCTGCTTCAAATGGGTACCAAGCAATTCTGAGTCTGTTAGGAGTTCTCTTCCTGTTCTGACAGCGTCCTCAGGCTGAACTTTGTCGCTGGTGCCTAACAGACTGCATAAGTCTGCTAAAAACTTGGTACCAAGACCTTCTAAAAAGAAGGCACTGAGTGTTCAAAAAGCCTCAGAGGGGCACTCAAAAAAGTCACACCCCTTCGAGCAGTCTGTGAGCCAGGAGGGACTGCTGACTCTGGAACCCAGGAAGGGTCTATTAGGACCAAACCCTGAAGAATTGGCATACCTTTCACTATTGCAGGCTCAAGGAGCCCTTTCCGGTGACATTGACACCTGTGGCTTTCAAGGCAGCCAGAGAGTTGCTTAACTTGTTGGTACCAACTTCTCCTGTGATTCAAGAGCCTTGTATAGTAACAGTATTGGAACCATGTACTCCTATGGGCCTGGTACCAGAGGAAGGAAGATGGTGACTTTCCTGCAGATGCTCCAGGTGTCTGGCTGATGTAGAAGTGCAAGAAAGGAGCAGAGAGGTTTGGGAAGCCCTAAAGAGTAGAGGATGGTCACTGGTATGGAGGTTGGACCCAGCCCCAGAGCACTACTTGGTACCAGCCACTTCCACTCTTGCAGCACCTTTTTGTAGGATTGCACCCAGAGGTAAGCCAGCAATGATTTCACTGATGCCCTCTTCACCACAGTTGGAAACTCTGTCCCTGGTACTGACACATTCAGCTCCCCCCGTGGTCGGAGGAAACAGACTTTGCACTGGACTCAGAAGTTGGATCCGTTGTGTCTTGACCTGAGCATGCCACCAGTAGAGGTCAGCACCACCATGTTGTGCAACGGACATTTGACAAAATTTCCATACTTAGTGATGGACATGGGTGGGGGGAGTTGTCATTCAGTCATTCAGTTTTTTGAAAAATTACCACGGACCTCAAAATTTTTACCACGGACACTTGTGTCCATGTATGGACACGTTGCTGACCCCTGCCCACTAGCCCCAGTGGGGTACCTGCCAGCAGTGGTACCATCCACTGTCTCAGCGTCCTTAGAGCAAGGGGCCTATGCAATAATGGGTCCAACCTCCATACCAGTGACCATCCTCTACTCTTTAGGACTTCCCAAACCTCTCTGCTCCTTTCTTGCACTTCTACCTCAGCCAGACACCTGGAGTATCTGCAGGAAGGTCACCATCTTCCTTCCTCTGGTACCAGGCTCTGTACAGTGCAGGCAGAGCTGCATGCTTAGGATTCCCTTGTAGAGGCATTGGAGGAGGGAACTTCTCAACAATCTTTGGCCTCTTCTTCATTGTCTACTACTACTGATGAGGCAGTAGTGATTGAATCTACTTCTCCCCTTCATAATGATTTTAGAGCTCATGAAGACTTGTTGAGGAGGTGGCTGTAGCTCTAGATATCCAGTCAGAAGAGGTACAGGAAAGGACACGTAGGCTTGTAGGCATTTTAGCCTCTGCGGGACCCTCTAGGGTAGCTCTCCCTATTAATGAGGCTATCCTGGATCCTGTCAAGATTTCATAGGAGACCTCTTCGTCTCTGCCTCCCACTGCCAAGACAGTGAAGAAGAGATGCCGTCAATCAATAAGGCAGAGAACACCAACCCAGATACACCCCATATGACAAAGAGTGGAAATGGTTAGAGATTTTTGGGAAGGCCTATTCATCAGCCATTCTGCAATTTTGTATTGCCACTTATGCCGCACTGTGGGCGAAATACCACCACACTAATTATTTCAAATTGACAGACTTTAATGACCACAAACCAGAGGACATAAGGAACGAAATTAAAGCCATCATCTCAGAGGGCTATCTCCAAGCTAGAACCACCTTACAGGTGTCTTTAGATGCAGCAGACACAGCAGCACGCTCCACAGCCATAGTTACATACAGTGCTTCGTGGCTTCACCTGTCTGGCTTCCCTAGGGAGGTGCAATCCACTATGGGAGGACCTCTCCTTTGATGGCCAGAAGCTATTTGCAGCAAAGACTGATGAGTCCCTTCAACACACTGAAGGACTCTCGGTGACCCTTCGCTCTCTTGGGATATACACTCCTGCATCAAGAAAAAACAGGGTAAATACTATCCCACTCAGTGTACAAGGTCTGCCCCATACGTCCAACAACAGAGGCAGTATGACACACACAAGCAGACGGAGACTTTCAAGGTGTTCACCTCCTCCAGCTCAATCATTGGCATCTCAACAGCCATCAGCAAAACAAGAAGTTTGAGGGTTCGGTCAAGAACCCAAGAGACCTCCCCCATTCCTCAGTGCTGACACCATCATTGACCATCCCCTTTTTGGACACCGTTTGATCCCTTTCTATTCAGCTTGGAAATCCATCACCACAGTCAAATGGGTTCAAGAAATAATTCACCCAGGCTATTTGATACCATTAACCTCCATCCCACCTCACCACCCTCCCTCTCCATCCCACTTCAGGGACCCCTCTTATGAACAACTTTTACAGCAAGAAGTAACCCACCTTCTGTGTCTTGGCGCTAAGGAACTGGTACCATCCTAACACAGAGGGAAAGGCTTTTATTCCTACTACTACTTAACCCAGAAAATGGAGGATGAAGACCTATTCTAGACCTCAGAAAACTCAACAAATTTGTAAGGGTCCAACAGTGCAGGATGGTCACATTAGCAACAATACCACCAGCACAGGAACAGAGGGACTGATTCTTGGCCCTCAACCTCTAAGATGCCTATTTTCACCATATATCCCACTCACAGGAGGTTCCTCAGATTTACTGTGGGGACAGAACATATCAATACAAAGCTCTACCTTGTGGACTTTGACAGCACCACAGGTGTTTTCTAAAATTCTTGACGTACTGGTGGCACACGTCCACAAGCAGGGATTGATGATTACCTACTTGAACCATTTCCTACTAAAAGCATCCACCTGGGCAGATACCTTAGACATTACTTACAAGAAAATCACCCTTTTTTCGCAACTGGGATTACAACTAAACATACAAAAATCAGTACTGATACCGGTGCAGAAACTAAACATCATTGGGGCCCATCTCGATGCTCTGGAGGCCAAAACATCACTACTGCTGGACAGAGTTGTCACTATAGTCAGTCTGATCTCCACAGTACTGAACAGCGCATGCATATGAGCATGGACCTGTCTCCAACTATTTGGCCATATGGCAGCAACTACATTCGTGGTACAACATGCATGACTTCAAATGTTCTGCATCCAAGGTTGGCTAAGCGCCAGCTACATTCCACACAGACACAGCCTAAACAAGTGCCTCACCATGCCGCTCAAAGTCAGGCACTCTACACTGGTGGATCCAACCCCACAACGTGTGTTTGGGAGTCCCGTTCACACAGACTTAGCCTTCAATCATAGTCACATCAGACGCATCCTTGATAGGTTGGGGGGTGAGGGGGTGCTTACCTACAGCACCACACAGTTCAGGGCAGACAGTCTCCTTCCGAGACATATTTACATATAGACATTCTGGAACTGAGTGTGGTTCACGATGTGTGCTTGTACATCCTGCCCTTGATCAGGAATGAGACCATAAGGGTAATGACGGGCAACATTACCTGCATGTTTTATATAAACTGGCAGGGAGGAGCAAGATCACACTCCCTATGTGCCAAAGCCATGAAACTATGGAACTGGTATATCGGGCACAATGTCAACATGTCGGCCTCATATCTCCCAGGATGTCTGAATACTACAGTGGATATGCTGAGCAGAGAATTCTCTCAGAACCACAAGTGGGACCTAAACAACAAAGGCCTACAGAACATATTCAAACACTGGGGTCACCCATCCATAGACCTCTTCACAAGATCCCAGAATTACAAATGCCCATAATTCTGCTCGAGAGCAGGGTTGGGTTTCCGATCACTGGGCGATGCCTTCTTCCTCAAACGGGATGCATCTCTGCTATACGCGTTTCCCCTGTTCCCCTTACCGTCGAGGGTTATATACAAAATAAGAACCAACAAGGCCAAAGTCATCTTGATAGCCCCCACATGGCCCAGACAAACTTGGTACTTGTACCTGTTGCGGATGACAGTATGTACACTACGCACTGTTCCGCTTGTGCCAAACCTTTTCTCACAGGACCCCTCTCATGAGCAATTGCTGACACAGGAGATCTCCTCATTCCTAAATCTAAGAGTCATATAGCCAGTCCCACTACATTACAGGGGAAAAATATCTATACAAGTTTTTTTATGATATTCAGGGAAAACAGGGGTTGGATGCTGATGCTAGCTCTCAGACAACTGAACAAGCATGTCAGATATCTGAAATTCAAGATGGTGTCTCTATGAGCTACAATATCCTCCCTGGAATTAGGAGACTGGTTTGCAACCCTCAACCTCAAAGATGCTGACTTCAGCCTTCTCACAAAAGATTTTTGTTTCAATTTTAATCACAAATGTTATCAGTACTGGGTCCTACCTTTCGGCTTGTCATCCACCCCAAGGGTATTCTCAGAAATCATGGTGGTCATAGCTACCTGCCTCTGTTGTCTGGGAATAACTCTCTTTCCGTACCTGGACGTCTGGCTCTTCAAGGGCAGTCATTTTGGGAGTATGGTTGGCAGTTCAAACAACAGCTTCACTATTTCAAAGTCTAGCCCTGCAGATAATTCTTGAGAAATCAATCTTGATCCCTATACAACAAATTTTCTTCATAGGAACGCTTCTGGATTTGATAATGGGCAGAACTTATTTCCCTCTTGACAGGTTCATTCGTCTGAAGAACCTTATACAAAAGGTGCAGCTCAGTCCTCAAGTTCCAGCAAGGACATGTCTGCAGCTTCTGGAACTTGAGGACTGAGCTGCATTTTTGTGACACAAAACACCAGGTTGTATCTTCAATGTCTCCAGAGGTGGCTCAGGATTGTTTATCTACCCAGTAAATAGTCTCAACAAGCAGGTATTTTACCCAGTCTGGTCCTACAGTCACTCACCTGGTGAATTAATCCATCTAAAGTTTGTGCAGGAATCCTACAGTCATTTTAACAGAATCCCCATACAGTCATATTAACAAAGGATGCTTCCCTCCTGGGATGGGGAGCATGTTTAGGTCCTCTCACAGTCCAAGGCAAATGGTCACAAGAGGAACAGCACTGGCACATCAAACTGTTGGAATTAAGTGCAGTCAGAAATGCTTGCCTCCACTTTCTTCTCCTACTCAAAAACAAGTCCATCAAGATCATGACAAATAACATAGCGTACATGTATTATATCTGTCGTGGTGGTGGAGCGCTTTTCACCTCATTGCACTGAAGTGATAAAGCTTTGGAACTGGTGCATAGCTAATCAGATAGTCATCTTAGCTTCTTACCTCCTAGATGGACAAAACACCATAGCAGATGACCTGAGCAGACATCTCTCCCTAAACTATAAATGGGAGTTGGATTCCTGAGTCCTCAACAAAATATTCAGAACTTGGGGATTTCCAGAGATCGACCTTTTTGCCACAGCAACCAACACAAACTGCAGGAAGTTTTGGTCCTGAGGTGGGCTTGATCCCTAATCTCTAGGAGATGCTTTCCTCATTACATGGACAAGGGATCTCTTCTATGCATATTCTCCAGCTCCATTGCTCTTTAAGGTCTTTATCAAGATTAGAAAGGACCAAGCCAAAGTGAGATTGATTGCACCAACTTGACATTAAACCTTACCTCATTAAACTCACCTCTTGTCCTCCATGGCGGCTCCGATCAGATCTCGATTGTTCTCTCAGGATGTGTATCAAATGCTTCACCCCAATCTGAATGTCCTATAACTACAAGTTTAGTTCTGAATGGTTCTCTGGAATAGACACAACACATTCATGAGAAGTACAAGAGATACTGTTAAATAACAGAAAGGAATCTAGTAAACATACCTTCAGAAATGAAATAAGGAATGGTGTCCCTAGCCTCTGTTTGTCAGAGGGTAGAGAAGGATGGCAGGAGAGAGATCATTTGATCATTACCTGTAAGGTTTACTCCCTCTGGGGCATCTGACATTGACTCTGTAGGTGGACAGGATACTGGGCTGGATGGACCTTTGGTCTAACCCAGTATGGCCGTTCTTATGTTCTGAGGACGATATAACCTTTGGTGTAACTGGCGCCCTTTCTCCGATCCAGTCATCTCTTTCCTCAGTCTTGGATTACCTGTTGGAATTGAAAAATTCAGGCTTTTCTATGATTTCTATTAGGGTTTCTTTAGTGGCAATAACAGCTTTCTGTGTGCCAGTAGAATATTTCTTGGTGTTTGCTCATTAGAAAGGGATAGATAATATAGCTAGGTAACAGAAAATATCATATTGCCTCTATATAAATCTATGGTACGCCCACATCTTGAATACTGTGTGCAGATGTGGTCACCCCATCTCAAAAAAAGATGTATTGGAATTGGAAAAGGTTCAGAAAAGAGCAACAAAAATGATTAGGGGTATGGAACTGCTTCCATATGAGGAGAGATTAATAAGTTTGGGACTTTTCATCATGGAAAATAGACGACTAAGGGGCGATACAATAGAGATCTATAAAATCATGACCAGTGTGGAGAAAGTAAATAAGGAAGTGTTGTTTACTCCTTATAACACAAGAACTAGGGGCCACCAAATGAAATTAGTAGGCATCAGGTTTAAAACAAACAAAAGGAAGTATTTCTTCACACAATGCACAGTCAACCCCTGGAACTCTTTGCCAGAGGATGTTGTGAAAGTCAAGTCTACAACATGGTTCCAAAAAGAACTAGATAAATTCATTGAGGATAGCTTCATTAATGGCTATTAGCCAGGATGGGCAGGGATGGTGTCCCTAACCTCTGTTTGCCAGAAGCTGGGAATGGGCGACAGGGGATGGATCACTTGATGATTACCTGTTCTGTTCATTCCCTCTGGAGCTTCTGGCATTGGCCACTGTTGGAAAACAGGATGCTGGGCTAGATGGACCTTTGGTCTGACCCGTTTTTTTTCTGACCCCTTTTTTTTTTTGTTCTTATCTGACGACAACAAGATTCCTAGAAGGATTTTACCGCAGATTGTATACCCCCTGTGTGGCTTTGGGATCTTAACCTGGGTCTTAACTATCTCACAGAACAACTGTCTAAGCCATTAGTTATGTGTTCACTGCTACTTCTGTCTATGAAGATGGCCTTCTTGGGGACAATCACTTCTGCTTAAAGGGCTCTAAATGGCAGATCTTCCCTTTACTTTGTTCTCCAAGGAGAAAGTGTCTTTATGACTTCATCCTAAGTTCTTAGCTAGAGTGTACTCTGAAATTTACGTCAGCCAAACTATTCACCTTTTGTTTATTTTTCCAAAGCCACATCAGTTTTGACAAATGTCTGCTTTTCATATACTAGTTGTTAAGAGGGTCTTAACCTTTTATTTGGACAGGACAAGACCATTTAGGAAAACCCCTAGACGTTGTTTCTACTGCAGATAAGCACTCCTTTAAACCTATCTCCCTCAGTCTTTTTAAGTAGCTCTCTGAATATTATTGCCTACTATGTTTTCACTGACGTTACATATCTCCTAAGAGTGACTGGATACTCTACTGCTATATCTGTATCTATATTCAAAGACGTTCCAGTTACTGAAATCTGCAGGGCAGCAACATGGTCCTTTGTGCACACATTTTCTGACCACTATGCCCTAATTTATGCTGCAAGATCAGATGCAGTAGGCAATGCAGTTCTTTCTTCAGTGATAGACTCTGTTCCAAAACTCCCACCTCCTTAAAGGGTTACTGCTAAGAAGTCACCTAAAGTGGAGTACCCACAGGGACACTACTCAAACAAGGAGCAGTGATTCAACTTGTGCAGTAACTGGAGTTCTTTGAGATGTGTATCCCTGTGGGTGCTCTGCAACCCACCCTCCTCCCCTGCTTCAGAACTGCCTCTGTGGGTTTTGCGGTAGAGAAGGAACTGAGGGCAGTTTGCCCTTGTAGCCCTATATAGACTTGGTACAGGGCACAAGGATGTGCAGGGCGCGTGTGTGACCAGAACGGGCACTGCTACTAAAAATCTCTAATCAGAGGCCCAGGGGCACGTGTCCCTAAAGTGGAACAACCACAGACACATATTTTAAAGAACTCTAGTTACTGCACAAGGTGAGTAACCTCTCCTTTCCCTGCAATTCCTTGTCCTGACAGCTGGGTGCTACTATGATGCCAGGACCCTTAAATGAGAACAGAATGTGTTTTGCTTGTGCTCTCAGTGCTCCACTTGCTGCATATATTCAGGCAATATGGAGGAGGAGGAAGAAGAAGAAGCAGCACTACTTAAATGCATGGAGATTAGGAGCAGAGGAATTAGAGCAACAGGCTGGGAGTTGATAGGAGCAGGGCAGAAAGGAACAGAAGGGACGGGCAAAAAGGTCTGTAACCCTACACACCCTTCTAAAGCATGGAATACAACTGAGGTTTCCTGAGTCTCAATAGCTGTGAAACTCACAGGCAAAGTGTGTGTCTTATTCCTCTTCAGCATAGGGTGTGAATGGTGTGCAGTAAATAAGGCATGGGGCCACACGTTGAATGATGAGGAAAAATGAAGTATTGAATACTTGCTCATTTGATGAACACCGTCTATCCTGTGCGCTGATTGAGGCAACGGTCCTGTGGGGACAAAATATAATATGTAGTCATATAGTTAAAGATTATATCATAATGCAGACTCAGAAGTGAGCTGAGTTAAGGCTGCACAGGAACTTTAATTCTGACATTTCCTACCTTTTGAGAACTTGACTTTCTAGTCTTAATTTTTTTATTGCTTTTTTTTTTTTGTTTGTAAAACATATACAATGCCATGTATCATGTTCTTTCTTTCACAGTTGTGTGAACAATATTTTTGTTGGTTTACCCATGTTTAAACTATTTTGCTCATCCATTTGTAGGAAGCTGTGATAAAAATCTGTATTTGTTATGGATTATCTCTGTGTTTTGTTTTGTATAGAGAATGGTTTTTCTTGCTTTCCCATGAAGTTCTAAACCCTATGTACTGTCTATTTGAGTATGCTGGCAAGAGCAACTACTGTCTGCAGATAAATCCAGCATCAACAATTAATCCAGATCATCTTTCATATTTCTGTTTCATTGGGCGCTTTATTGCTATGGTAAGTTGAATTCTAAAAGTGTTAATTTTTTGTTGTTATGGTTAGTTTTAAATATGTTACAGAAACAATAAAATATATTTACCTGCTTACATTTTTTCCCCAAGATTAGTTCAGCTCTTGCTAAATAGGAGATTTAAGTATGTACGGCAGTTTATCCAGGATAATTCATTAACAATAAAAGTCTCTTACATTCATAAGATTCCTGAGGAGGATGATAAAGTTTGTGAGCAGAAAAGAAGTGTCAAAATGTTAGTCTAAGTTTGATACAGGTACTTGATTCAGAACGTTGATTTGATTTTTTTCATATACCTCATTTGGCTGTCTAAATTAGTATCTTCTTGAAAATCTATCCACAATCTTCATAGGAAGACTCTCCAAACTATGTAGGCTACAGCAAAAGTATACATTAATTTAATTTTTACAAAAGACTAGTCAAAAACTACTGAAATATTTTCACTGTAAACAATGTTACAGTTACACTGTACACTGTACTGTAAAAATTGTTACACTGTACACTGTAAATCAGCTCGAGCTTGATTCTCACTGAACCTAGATGGAGCTTAGGTGTAATGGAGGATGACAGGGAGCTGATCACACCATTCCTTGATTCTCAGTCACCCACACCCTCCTTAAATTAAAAGGGTCATTTTAACATATGCTGCTGGCATAAGGTCCCTTATGCACCTAATGTCTGAAAATTTGGCTGTAATGGAGTTCTACTCTGCCATGCTCCTTCCCTTCCTCTATTGACATGCCCTCCTTTCCACACCACCATCATGCCTTCTGCTGGGAAGAACAGGGTGGAGCACATGGGAGGAAGGCTCTATAATACTAGATGCAATGCCCTACAGATCCTTGAACTGAACCAAGAGTCCTGAGTCATACATTTCCTTGCTATTAGCAAATACCTGGGAAACCCTCAGGCAAACTGTGTGTATCGGTCCCTGTAGTAGTAAGCAGCTGTTTATTCCTTTAGCTCAAGCAGTAGAGGTCTGCTATTGATCTACAGGTCTGAACCCAACTGGTGAACTGACATGGAGCTTAATATGATTCCACATGAAAGAATTTTTGTTGTGTTCTTTTTAGTTTAGGGTGTTTGGTTTTTTTTTTTTAAATTCCATCCAAAAACACTAGTAAAATGTTATGGTTGCAGAGTCAAGCATTCAAAAAAATTAGAAAATGTGAAAATTAAGATTGGCTGTGCAACCTTAGTTTTCATGGTTTCATAGATTCCAAGGCAAGATGGGACGATTGTGATCATGTGATCTGACCTTCTGTGTAGCACAGCCATAGCACTTCCCCAAAATAATGTTTAAAGCCTATCTTGATTTAAAAATTGCTACTGTTGGAGAATCCATCACGACCTGTGATAAATTGTTCCAGTGGTTAATTACCCTCACTATTAAAAATGTGTGCCATATTTCCAGTCTGAATTTATCTAGCTTCAACTTCCAGCCATTGAATTGTGTTATACCTTTGTCTGCTAGACTGAAGAGCCCATAGTTTAAATATTTATTCACCATGTAGGTACTTAAAGGCTTTAATCAAGTCAACACTTAATCTTCTTGTTGTTAAGCTAAATAATTGAGCTCCTTGTGTTTATCACTATAGTGGAGGCTTTCTAAACATTTAATCACTCTCATGGCTCTTCTCTGAACCCTCTTCAATTTATCAACATCCTTCTTGAATTGTGGACATCAGAACTGGACACAGTATTCCAGTAGTGCCAATATAGAGCTAAAATAATCTCTCTACTCCTACTTGTGATTCTCCTGTTTATTCATCCAAGGATCACATTAACCCTTTTAGCCACAGGAGCGCGTGTTCAGCTGATTATCCACCAGAGCCCACAAATCTTTTTCAGTCAGTGCTTCCCAGAATAGAGTCCCTCATCCTGTAAATATGGTCTATATTCTTTGTTCCTAGATGTATACATTTACATTTGGCAGTATTAAAATATATATTACTTGTTTACTCCCCACTTACCAAGCGATCCAGAGTACTCTCTATTAGTGGCCTGTCCTCATTCTTTCCCACTCTCCCAATTTTTATGTCATCTGCAAATTTTATCAGTAGTAATTTTTTCTTCCAGGTCATTGATAACTATGTCAAATAGCATAAGACCAAGCACAGTTGGATCTCACCAGGAACACACCGGTTCAATGATTGCTCATTTACAATTACACTTTGAGATCACTTAGCCAGCTTTTAATCCATTAAATGTGTGCCATATTAATTTTCTATCATTCTAGTTTTTTAATTAAATGGTTATGTGGTACCAAGTCAAATGCTTTACAGGAATCTAAGTATATTGCATCAACTCTATTACCTTTATCAGCTAAACTTGTAATCTTATTTTTAAAAAATCAAGTTAGTTTGACACAATCTGTTTTCCATAGACCTAGGTTGATGGCATTAATTATATTTGCCCTCTTTGAATTCTTTATTAATCAAGTCAGGTATCAGCTGCTTCATTATCTTGCTCAGGTTCATTGTCAGACTGAGAGGCATATAATTATCCAGGTAATCCCATTTACTCTTTTTAAATAGTTGCACAACTTTAGCTTTCTTCCAGTCTTCTGGAATGTATCCAGTGTTCCAAGACTTATTGAAAGCTAGCATTTGTGATCCAGCAAGCTCTTCAGCCAGCTCATTTAAAACTTTTTGATGCAAATTATCCAGACCTGCTGATTTTAAAATGTCTAATTCGTATGTATTATAATTACATGATCACATGCTACTTTTTTTCTACATGATCCTTGCCTCATTCAGGACAGAGGGTGGGACAGTGCTGTGGGGCTGAATCAGGGTTGTATAGTGAATGAGGCCGTTGTCTGTAGGACCCTGATTCATTTGCTGCAGAAGTTTGAAGATAGGGGATTTCAGGAAAAGAAAAGATGATGGTGATGCTTCTTGAAGCTTTTAGCGCTGTGAATTACCTTGTTGCCACCTACCTCCAGCGTGAGGGAGTCCTGTTTGTACTAGCTGGGTGTTAGCTCCCTAAAGCAAGCAGCCTGTCAGCCACTCAGTACTCTTCTCTGGGCTATACCAGCCCTGCCTTTGCTTAAGCCCAGAGTCCCTTCACAGTATCACCCTGCGGTATCCAGCCACTGATTACTGGATACCCAAAGAAATCCCAGATCCTTTGTTCCCAAAGGAAGAAGTGTACCCCAGTTTACCAGATTTGCTTTACCCCACTGCTCCTGTATTACACACAGCACTTGAGTTCAGTGATAGCAAACAAAAGAAAATTGATTTAGGAAAGAATAGTTTCAAATAGAAACAAGTGCAAGTGATGTAAACAGATGATTACATATAAAACAAAATCATAAAATGCGAACTAGGGCCCATGCTTATTAATAGTTACCTTTTCTATCTCTTAAAGTAGATTCTCACTGCAAAGTTCAGTTTTTTGCAGTGCTTGATAGCCCGAAGGAGACAGGACGCAGTCTTTCACGAAGCAATCCCAATCATCAAGGTACCTCCTCAGTGAATGGATCCAGAGTGTCTTTTTCTCCACCCTGTAGTATATTAAATCAGTCTTTTGTCTTTATTCATAGACAGAGCAATCCCCTTGCTATATTTTGTCTTTGATGGTTTTCCATTGACTTTTCTGAGTTGGTGCAAAGGTAGACAATTGAAGCAATATGTTACATAATGGATTAGGCAGAGAGTCATGACAACTCCCTTCTACGTAAATGGGCCATCATCAAGACACATTATTCCCTGGTGATTCACTTTCACTCCAAGATCATATGGGCATAATTTTCAGTGTAGTTACATTATTCCTTAAATATGACCTGTACACACACCTCCCAATGATTATGAGTAAGTTACAAGCTTTCACACGCTACCCTTTATGAATAAATACATGAAAGCAGTTCATTAGGTGTAGTGAATTTGTCATGTCTGAGACAGGCTTGTAAATAACAATCAATCCTTTGCCAGTTGGTACCAATGGACCTCTATGTCACAGTGGTCTCCTGGTGAAGGCAGTTAAATGCCACCCTGGAGAACAGATTCTACTCCTGACTATGTCCTAAAGTTCCTTTGTAATGGATGGAAAGTTGCTTAAAACCAGAATTTTCACAGGTGGTCACTAATAGTGTTGTGTTCATGTTTTGGGTGTCAAGTGCAAGACATCTGGGACCAGATTTGCAGAAATGTTGAGCACTCACAACAGCAACTAAAGTCAAGTAGAGCTCTGCTTTGAATATTTAAAACATACTCTTAAAAAAATCGGGCTCTAGGTGTCTGAATTTAAGCACACAAAATTAGTGGACATGTTTGACAATTTGGGTTTTAATCCATCTGTCCTTCAATTCTCTAGGCATAAAATGGGAAAATCATCATCTACTTTCACACGGGTTTTGTGTAGATAAGTTCATTAGTGCTTTGAAGCACTCTGATACTTTGGTGAGGGCACCATAAAAATATATTGGAGGAAATTAACAATTTTGTATTCCGTACATGGTTTGAATAGCGTTAGGTAAATAAGGCTTAGGGCCACGCAACACATGTGAAAGGTAAAAAGAATGATTGAATAACTACCCATTCCGTAAATGAGGCAGGGATGCTGTGGAAAAACGTAATATGTGTTTTTAAAAACTGTGTCATAATACATATGGCTGAATTAAGTTTGCACAGGCAATCTTAACTCTGTCATTTCCTAAATTTTGAGGGCTTGACTTTGCAACCTTAATGTTGTTTCAACATAAGATGATTTTTTTAGCTGGCAGCGGTGGTTGTGTAATTTCATAGATTTTCAAAAAAGCAAATTCCATCTGGCATCATACTGACACCTGCATGAGTCATCAGCAAATCTGGAATCTTTAGGTTCACCGTAAAGACCTCTGCTACTTGAGCTAATGGTATAACTGATAGCAATAGTGGGTTATCATCCTCTACATGGAATGCATTAGAGAGACATGTGCCAGTAGAATTCACAAGTATTTGCTGACAGCAGAGGAATGGTGAGACTCAAAAAGCTTGGCTTCCATTCTAGGCTGTGAAGGGGAGTAAGTCCTAGTAGTCACAGACCTATGTGTATGCTCCCCCTATGCTGGAACCCGTCTGTCCCATCTCATTAAAGTCCCTGTTCTGTCTTTTCCCTATCATTGTCTCCTGGTCTCAGTCCCATTTTCATTTCCCACACCATCTCAGTCTCCACTCTTCAGGATTGGGCTCCCTGTCAGTTTGTCTCCCTCTACATGCCACTGTATGTTCTGAAGTGCACCAGATGTGACCAACTACAGCATACAATGTTCTGATTAGGGTAATGAAAGCAATCCTTGTAATTCCTCATAACAACTCTGATTCAGAGTGTATTATCTTGCGTGCAAGAATCAAACTAAGTTCAAACCAAAGATAAAGGTTTGGAATCACTGATTACCACAATGTGGACACTCTTGATCAATCCTGCTGCTTGAGAAATCTGAACAATGCATACCTACACAAAGCCAAGTAAGCAGCCTGTGAGGTGCTTGCTTGACAAAGTAAACGCAACTGAAAACAGTGTCTTATAGTGGGAAATGTGAGGCAACCTTAATAGGTAGCGCTACCAGTCCCAACTGTAATATATAGATACTAATCCAAGATGGCAGTCTACTTAATTGTTAGGGTTTTTTTTTTTCTGAAATTAAACATTTCTGGCTTGGTAGGTTGTGGTGCAAAAGTAGTTTGTTAGAAGTGATATTGAATGAGGTAACGGTAGAGCATACCATTTTTGAAGGTCACTCCACACGTAAGAGTCATTCTGAAAGAAATGCAGACATTTGTGAGAAGAGATGTTAGGGATAATAAGGCGGGGATCATTGGCAGACTGTAGGCGCGGAAAATAAAAAGAAACAAGGTGAAAGGTAAGAGCTGACGGATATTGAAAGGCAAGTAATTTGTAATCAAAAGTGAGTAGTGAAATGTTCATCAAAACTTTACTTCTC
Organism: Eretmochelys imbricata; assembly: GCF_965152235.1. NCBI lineage: Eukaryota > Metazoa > Chordata > Testudines > Cheloniidae > Eretmochelys > Eretmochelys imbricata. The sequence continues at coordinate 48,336,697 of NC_135573.1, read as the reverse complement.
AGGCATGTAATAATAGGATGAGTACTTTTTAAAAGCCTGCATAAGTTGAAATGTAGCTTTTAGCCATCTGGCAGGTCCAGAGAGCTTCTTAACTTTTGGTCATACATATTTTTATCAGTAATGAAATCCCAACTATTTTTTGTTTTTTAAGAGCGTTCTCTCAGTGCCAAGTAAATATAAGCAACACAGTTTACAATCCTATTGTAGAACAAAGATCAGAGAAATGAACAAAAATGAGATTGATGGTCAATGCAACTTGGGATTTTATTATAAAAAGACTATACACATAAGATAGGAAAGAACTCACTAAAAATAAAAAGTAGTATTAAATATCTAGAAAGTGACATACAACATAGACTTTAATCTAAAAGGGGGGAAATTAATCCCCTTAGTGAGTAAAATGCAGTGGATCAGAACTGAGCAAAGCTAAGGGTCTCACAGAAGAGAGATTGTGTTCTTTTATGTTTGTCAAGTGCTTGGCGCATAGTTAGTGTTACTGCTATGTAAAGAACAAATAAAATTAATAACCAGAACAGATCCTGTGTGCGTGCATATGCATATGCCTGCGCACACACTCAGAAAATAGGGATGACAGTAAAAATATTTCAATCAAAAGGTCACATTTCCAAAGACTATTTAATTGACCCATGAGGAATCTCTTCCAGAAGTATTTCAATGATTGACTTTTAAAAATCTTTTTTACATGCTGTAATACTAATTTTTTTTTTTCTAGATAGAGCAGTAGTACGTTAGGAGCATCAAGTGACCATTGCTTTTAAGCACACATGCCAATACAGCTTAGGAAGACATGTTAGATGTTTTCTGTCAGGCTTACTGTTACATAGGAAAATAATATACCTAAGAATTTACAACTTATGTAATTATAAAGAATCATTGCCAAACCAAATATCTATCAAAAATTTATATTCGTTTCTTTATACTTGCCATTTTATGGGGCGGGGGTTGTTTTGTTTTGTTTCTGTTGCAGTTTTTTGAGACATCTAAGTGCTACTCTTGGTGGACAATTTTTTTTCATCTGCTATTTTCATAACTTCTTTTCCCAAAGATTACTTGAGCCATGCAAAAATGAGTTGAAGAAATTGTCATTTAAACTTTTTTCTTCCTCCCCTCTACAGGCATTGTTTCATGGCAAATTTATTGACACGGGTTTTTCTCTGCCATTCTACAAGCGCATGCTAAGTAAGAAACTTACTATTAAAGATTTGGAATCTATTGATACTGAATTTTATAATTCCCTAATTTGGATAAGGTTTGTAGATTTTTTTCAGATGTTTATAGTTTTAAAAAATAGTTAAATGTTTATATTTGTTTGATTTTTCTTTTGCTTGTTTCTTTCCACAGGGACAACAACATTGAAGAGTGTAATTTAGAAATGTACTTTTGTGTTGACATGGAACTTTTGGGAAAAGTTACTTCTCATGAACTGAAATCAGGAGGCTCAAATATCTTGGTAACTGAGGACAACAAAGAAGAATACATTGGGTAGGCAATTATAGGAGTTTAAAAGAATGCCAAATATTTTTTAATTTTCTTCTGTTGCTTTAGTCAGTCTTTATTTGGCAAATTTATGAATATTTTTCCCTACATATTTAAGAAGCAGAAGCTAACCTGTTTGCTTTCTCCCCCTTCTTCCTTATACAGTCTTGGAGAGCTTTACTGAATGGAGAGTTCACACATGATAACTTTGTATATCTTACCAAATAGCATATTTTTTGTTTTGTTTTTAATTTCCTAGGTACTCATGACCTGAGTAGTGTATAGAGTGTCTGGGTGTATAATATGAACTGTATACAAGTTTAAAAACATTTTAGGGTTTCAAATTCAAGTGTGTGTGTAGGGGGGAGAGAGACATTTTGACAATGGGTTCACAGCTGTTCTCTGACAGTAAAGAAATGTAAAGACTTGAGCACTCCTGGATTCAAATCCAGGTTTAATAGAGCAATATGCTTCAGTGATTACAGGTAAGGCTATGGGTTAGTCCCGGGTATTTTTAGTAAAAGTCACAGACAGATCACAGGCAAAAAACAAAATCACGGCCTGTGACCTGTCCATGACTTATACTATAAATACCCCTGACTAAATCTTGGGGACGGACAATCTGGGGGACCTGCTGCCGGGGGGTGGGGCAACCCGGGGGGCCAGCGGGACCTGAGTAGCAGCTGGTGTGACTGGCCCTGGGGCTGCCCTAGCAGCTTGCTGCAGAGCCACTCCAGCAGCGACTGGTGTGGCTGTCCCTAGGGCCACCTGAGCAGCAGGCCTCGGAGCCAGCTGATTGGGTGGCCCTGGGGTCAGCCACATTGGCCTCTGCAGAAGTCACGGAGGTCACAGAACGTCACAGAATCCATGACTTCGACAATTTCTGTGACAAACACAGAGCCCTATTTGTAGGCTCTTCTGCCCCTGTAACCCCTTCCTATCTCTGTCTCTCTCTCTATTCTTAGCTACCTACCCAAGCTTTTGCCCTTTTCCCCCTCTGATCCTATCCAAGCCCTCTTCCACCTGCTTCTATTAAACCTCCCCTACCTTAACTAACATCCCTTTCCTCCTCTACACCTATTTGCCCTGTCTGTTCCCCCCGACAGGCTAGTGTTCTCCTTCCTCTGATGCTGTGCCACCCAGGTCCTGCAGCTCCTTCTCTCCTTGTCTGTCCATCTATACATCCCCCCTACTCCCCAAATTGTGCGTTCCAATGTAGCTGTTCCTCATTCTCCGTCTCATTACCTGGATGCCAACATGGGGACCACTAAGAGCACAGCACAGTGTCACCTGCTCAGTTCCTGTGTGCTCAGTTCTGCAGTCCTGGGCTGGAGCATGGCGAGTTGCTTTGTGGGGATGACATATGCGTAGTCAGTCAGCACATTGGAGCTTAGAAGTTCTGGAGCACATTCAGGCAGACAGTCTTCAGAGATTTTTGTCTGTCAAACTAACAAGTCTCTGAGCATGTGTGAATTGAGATTTTTTTTTGAGGTTCTTAACTTGGCTTAATTTAGCAAATTTTCATGGGGATAACAAAAGTCACCTCTGACACTAGAATGATTCCCCTCCCCCCGCTCCTGCTAGATATAAAATCGCTGCTCCAAAGCTTGAAGTTTTAGTTAAATGATTGTATGTTTTTTTTATTAACATTTGCTAAACAATGTATTTTCCCCTAATCTTTGCATTTAGAAAAGATAGACTATTTCAGCTGAAATCTCGTCTCCTCCTCCTCCTCCCCCCCCCCCGCACAAAAATAAAACAGCATGAGGCAGACATCCTGAATGGAAGATGTCTGCAGTTTGACTAAGTTAAAAGCAACTGAAAACAGGGTCTTATAATGGGAAGTGTTGGGCAGGCTGAACTTCTGGGGAACGATCAGATCTGCCTATAATACTTTTTTGGAGGGGCAAGTATTTTTTCAGAATTAATGGAGACCATCTGCACACCAAGATTATAGTAATTTTGATGTAGCTCAAATGTTGTTCCTGAACAGATTGATAGTGTTCCTTTCAATTAAGAGTTTTCATCCTGAAGGATGGCATCACAGCACTTGAAAAATTGATAGTTCAGATTGCAGACTAGCAGTAATAAAGAGTATAACTCTGGATAGGGAAAGGAACTCAAGATCAAGATACTGCTCTGAAGTTAGTGTTTACAACATTGTGGACCTGATTCTGCTCTATACTGGTTTAAATCAGTAGTAACGCCATTGTAGTTTGTGGAGTTACACCAGTGTAAAAGAGAGTAGAATCAGACCCTAATATGTATAAAAGGGGTAACCTTCCCAACACATTAATTCTTTTCTCTAAAATTTCTTTTTTTCCAGCCTAATGGCAGAATGGCGTTTTTCTCGGGGAGTAAGAGAACAAACCAAAGCTTTCCTTGATGGTTTTAATGAAGTTGTTCCCCTTCAGTGGCTACAGTATTTTGATGAAAAGGAGTTGGAGGTGAGGATTTATTTTGTTTTATGTCTTTATTTTTTATGTTAACATTTTGATATTCTAAGGAAGATTGACTATCTGGTATATGGCCTGATTAATGAAAAGGTCATTATGAATCCGATATCTATAATGTACTGTTAAAATAGAAATATAATTTCTATCAAACGGGGTCAGGACCTCCAGCTACTGCCATTAGATAGTCTGATCAGGGGGGTGTCATAGCAAATTGCCAAAACATGGTGAATGTTAGATCCAGGGGCAGTGTATTAAGAGCATGTAATGAAAAGCTCTACTCCCTACTGCTGAGTCCCATGTACAGCTATTATTTTTTTTACGTTCTCCCCAGTCTGCACGCACAAAGCTCTTCTCCAATGAAGCAATATTTGAAGATGAAAAGGAGCTGGCTACCTGGACCCTGCCAGTCACAGAATTCAGCTAGTTTTTCACCATAGTTAAGTGGCATTTTCTTGTAGCGGACTGTGATGTCAGGGTAGAGAGTAGGAGCTAAAACACCACCCTTAATTCCACTTGGCCAGCAGTCCTCAGCTGCTGCCTCCTCGCCCCCTCACTCCTTTACCAGGTGCCACTTCAACCCACCGCCTCCATCACCTTTAGTACCCATCACCTCCCATCTAGCACAGAGCACCCACCCACCACCAGAAACTACTGCCATCAGGCATCTCTCAAACAGCACCTCCACCCAAACCAGTCATGGTTACTTTCCTTGATTCCAGTCAAACAGTCCTCTGCAGCCACAAAGGAATTGGGGTTGTGGTATAAAAAGATTGTGGGAATTGGATAACAAGAACCTACCTTGAGAGCTGTTCAGGAGGGGGACTGTTTCTTCACAGCACCTAGCATAGTGGGCCCCTGATTCTTGAATAGTGTTCCCAAAAGCTATTGCAGTACAAATAACAGATGGACATGACATTATTAGTCAATAGGCTAATGGTTTTAGATGGAGGAAGGAGTGACATGTTGTTCTTTGAGTAGATGCAGCCGTGTATTCCATTTATGCGTGTGTACGCCCAGTGCACCAGAGCTGGAGAATTTTGCCGAGCTGTACCCCTAGGAGGTGGCACTTGCATCTCATGCTCATTGCCCTACCACTGACTATCTGAGGGAGCGCCACCTCAACCCTCCTTAGTTCCTTCTCATCGCCTGTGGCTAGAGTCAGAGATCTGTGTGGTTCTTCACAATCTCTCTCTATCTCTTAGTGTTTTTTCTAGTTGTATATAATTTAGTTAGTACCCTTAGTATTAGTTAGATTTAGTGTTAGACTTACATAAGTATTTACCTCACCATGGTTTAAACATTGTCCATCGTGGGGGAGACAAAGATCCCCCGTGTGGTGTTTGCTGCGCTTGGGTGAGGCCCACATCAAGGAGCAGTGTTCAATTTGTAGGTTGTTCACACAACGGACTCAGGTGGCTAGGGACCTTCACCTAAAGCAGCACCTACTTGAACAGGTGATTCAGCCTGCTTCAGCACCAAGGTCCTTGTCACTTCAGAGGTCGCCCTTGAGTTCTGAGAGTGCTGTTGTTTTGTGCTCTAGGGCTGGTGACTCTCTTAAGAGACGGAGGAGCTGTTCCCTGTCGAGTGCACCAAGGAAAAGGTTACATAAGACCAGCTGAGACCACTCCAGATCTCACAGGGACTTTTCTCTCCTCCAGAGAGAACATGGACCGGCACAGTGCTAGCGCTGTCGCATGGGATGGCACAGGTGCCTCTAACCACTCTCCAGTACTACTCAGGGTTGTCAGAGACCCTGCATCATCAACTCCAGTTTTGGCTCTGGATGTCTGTTGAGTCTGGTACCAATGATGGCGATGCCAGCACCAGCTGTTTCCACGCTGGCAGCAATGGACCTCCACTGTTTTTCCATCCCAACACCTGTTGGTCCAGGACTTTGCGAGGGCTACATCATTTATAGTGATATTGGCTGGGTGGGCTGCTGAACCCTTGGGTCTGTCTGCACCACACCCCAGTGTTCTCCTTCCGCAGTTTGCAGAAGTGGGATGGGTGTTGGCCTTGGCATAAGGGACTTCCTTGGCCCTGGGAAACTCCAAGGCACCATTGCATTCAGCTCCGCCGATGTTACTGTGGCAGCTCACTGCTCTCCACTTTGGCACTGTTAGCTACTTCGGTACCTGGCTCCGGGAAAAATGGGGGGCATAGTGAGTGCCGGCGCTACTGTTTCCACCATTGGTGCCAGTCCCTCGTTCATTCTGGGCAATGGATAAATCAGATTCTTTACTCGTCCCCTCAGTACTAGCTCCACCTTTATCCCCGGAAACCCGAGGCTCCTCGGTGTCGAGATCGGGATCTTCCTCCTCCCACTCTCCATCACCTGGCTCACATCAGGGGCCATTACCCTGGATATCAAGATTAGCATTCATCTTGCAGTCAGGACAGGGGAGGCCCTGGCCTGGCGCCTACTGGTCACCAATGCTGTCCTTATGCCCAGTGACCTCTATGGAATCTGTCACAGAGTTTGCACTCTTCATCTTGTTCTAAGGTGAGATCATCAGGCAGGTCAGTGGTGGGGACTGATGATCCACCGCAGGCTAAGGCAACAGTGAGTCTTCCCCCTGTGCGGTCGATGGAGTTGTCCTTTCCACTTCCAACTGTCGAGGAGCAAGATTGGGCTTTGGCCCAGTTAACCACCTCTTCATCGTCCCCAGATGATTCAGCAGTGCCCAATTCTTCCTCTCTTTCAGTGCCTGAGGATTTCAAGGCCTACCAGGACCTGTTGCAGCATGTCTGTGGGCATTCAGACAGAGTTTCTGAAGGAAAATACCCATAAGTTGTTGGATGTCCTGCAACTATCAGCTCCTGGGAGAATGTCCCTTTCTATTAATGATGTTCTCCTAGAGCCTTCAAAGGTTCTTTGTAGCATGTTGGCTTCAGTACCACATACTGCGAAGCATGTGGAGGAAATGCTGTTTTGCCCTGGTGCAGGGATTTGAAGGCTTTTACTCCCATCTGGTCCCAAATTCTCTGATTGTAATCATGATGAATGATAGAGCCCAGCAGGGCAAATTTAAGTCCACTCCAAGACATTATTGCAATCTGCACAAGACATTGTGGACACTTTGGCCAGAGTTATGGCCTCTATGGGGACCATGAAGAAGGCACCCTGGTGGCAGAAATCAGGCATTGCTCCTGATATGCACCATGCTATAGAGGATTTGCTCTTTGAAGGCTGGATGCTATTTTCAGACAATGCAGAGTCTCGGCTGCATTCCTTCAAGGATTCTAGGCTGCCTTACGTCCTTTGGGAGTGTATATACTGACAGTGCAAAGGCACCACATGGTGGCCAATAGCAGTAGCAGTACTGTCCGCAATACATCTTTGGACAGCCTTTTCCTCCTGCAAGTCAGCGGGAACCCAGAAAGATACATAGGTCCCAGAGTAGGAGGCATTTTAGTCGGGGTTTGGCCAATCAACACACCTTCCCACAGTATCTTCTGAGTGCCCATTTTGACTCCTTTATTCAGAGCAGTGGTCCAGTCATCACTCTTTACACCACTTCTGTTCAGAGACAGGTTGGCTTGCTTTTATGGGGCTCGATCACAACCAACAGCTGCGTCTTAAGCATTATCAGATCAGGCTATGCTATCCAGTTCCTCTCCACTCCTCATTCCCACTTTCCCTCTCCATCCCTCTTCAGGGACCCCCTCACAAGATACTCCTCGAGCAGGTCCACTCTCTACTGGCTTTGGTGGAGGATGTTCCTCCAGAACACTGGCTTCAGGGCTACTATTCCCAGTACTTTCTGGTTCCCAAATCCAAAGGAGGGGTAAGACCCATTCTTGGCCTTCACAACCTCAACAAATATATCAGGTACGTGAGGTTCTGAATGGTCACCCTATCAACTGACCTCCCCACATTGTCTCAGAATGACTGTTTTGGTGCCCTGGACCTTCAGAATGCCTGTTTTCATGTGGCGATTTTGCTGAGCCACAAAAAATTCCTCCAATTCATTGTGGCGAAGTGCCATTTTCAGTACATGGTGCTGCCTTTTGGTCACTGACATCTCCCTGATGGGCTGGGGAGCACATCTGGGGTTGCTGAAAGTTCAGGATCTATGGTCTGAGCAGGAGTCCTCACTGCATATTAACATAAATGGAGTTTCAGGCCATCTATGAGGCTTGCCTGGCCTCTCTGAACCACATCAGGGGCTGAGTTGTTCACGTACTTACCAACAATATCACTCCAATGTATTATGTGAACAGGCCAGGGAAGACTCACTTCAGGATGCTCTGCCAAGAGGCGATCAGGTTGTGTGAGTTCTGCCTTGAGGAGAGTATCACCCTGACGGCTGATCACTTGTCTGGGGCCCAAAATCATCTTGCAAGAATTGTTCCCTGAATCACGAGTGGTCCCCGAAGAGGAGTGTCTTGCAGGTCATCTTTGCAGCGTGGGGTATTCTGACGATCGACCTGTTTGCTACAAGGGACAACAAGAAAGGCTGTCCTGCTCAGTCCAGACTCCCTGACCAACACCTTCCATCTCAGCTGGCAGTCGGTTCTTCTGTACCCTTTTCCTCCAGTTCTGAAGCTGAATTCCTCCAAAGCTGAAAGTGGATCGAGACAAGCTTACCTCATTCCCCAGACGTGACTGAGGCAGTATTGGTTCTGACCTTCTCACGCTGTCAGTTCAGCCTCCAATATCCCTTCCTCGCCATCCAGACCTCATGTAGAATCACGGTTGCACCTTGCATCTTGCATTCAGCTCCCTGCATCTCACCGGGTGGTCGCTTGGTTGAATGAGGAGGAAGTGTGTTATCAGTGGGCATTCAACAGGTACTACTCAAAAGTAGAAAGCCCTCTACCAGAATCACCTATTCGGCAAAATGGATTGGCCTGCAGAGTTCAGCTGATGCTGACCTCTATCCAGGACATCTTGGAGTACTTGCTGCATCTTCAGTCATCGGGCCTTTAGCTCAATGAGTGTGCTCCTAGTGGCGATTTTCAGCATTTCATCCCCCCATTCATGGAAGATCACTTTTTTCCAGTGTCAAGGTAACAAGATTCTCAAAAGGGCTTCTTTGTCTCCATTCTCCAGTCAAAGAGCCAGTTCCTCTGTGTGAGTGGAGTTGTTGTGACCTGGCTCATGGGAATGCAGTGCCACTCATTCAAATTTGGCCTACCTGGACTTGTCAGCCCAGCTCTGACGGTACCCGAAATAAACCCTGCTTTAGCTGATGCTCCTGGAAGAGAGTTCTACTGCAAGGCACCACAAGGTGGTGCAGTATCCCACAAGTGTGACTATTCAGAATGATCTTGAACTCTGGTTACAGGTAAGTAATCTTCATTTTTGTCTGAGTAAGGACTTCTGAATTGGGTCCTTATATAGTGCTCATTTCTACAGACTGCTAACTGCTTCTGGTGAAATCATAGAAGATTAGGGTTGGAAGAGACCTCAGGAGGTCATCTAGTCCAACGCCCTGCACAAAGCAGGACCAACCCCAATTAAATCATCCCAGCCAGGGCTTTGTCAAGCCAGGCCTTAAAAACCTCTAGGGATGGAGATTCCACTACTTTCCTAGGTAACCCATTCCAGTGCTTCACTACCTTCCTAGTGAAATAGTTTTTCCCTAATATCCAACCTAGACCTCCCCCACTGCAACTTGAGACCATTGCTCCTTGTTCGGTCATCTGCCACCACTGAGAACAGCCTAGCTCCATCCTCTTTGGAACCCCCCTTCAGGTAGTTGAAGGCTGCTATCAAATCTCTCCTCACTCTTCTCTTCTGCAGACTAAATAAGCCCAGTTCCCTCAGCCTCTCCTCATAAGTCATGTGCCCCAGCCCCCTGATAATTTTCGTTGCCCTCCACTGGACTCTCTCCAATTTGTCCACATCCGTTCTGTAGTGGGGGGCCCAAAACTGTACACAATACTCCAGATGTGGCCTCACCAGTGCTGAATAGAGGGGAATAATCAATTCCCTCAATCTCCTGGCAATGCTCCTACTAATGCAGCCCAAAATGCCATTAGCCTTCTTGTTAACAAGGGCACACTGTTGACTCATATCCAGTTTCTTGTCCACTGTAATCCCCAGAACTGCCACTTAGCCAGTCGGTCCCCAGCCTCTAGGAGTGCATGGGATTCTTCTGTCCTAAGTGCTGGACTCTGCATTTGTTCTTGTTGAACCTCATCAGATCTCTTTTAGCCCAATCCTCCAATTTGTTTAGGTCACTCTGGACCCTATCCCTACCCTTCCGCGTCTATACCTCTTCCCCTAGCTTAGTGTCATCTGCGAACTTGCTGAGGGTACAATCCAGCCCATCATTCAGATCATTAATGAAGATGTTGAACAAAACCAGCCCCAGGACAGACCACTGGGGCACTCCGCTTGATATTGGCTGCCATCTGGACATGGAGCCGTTGTTCCCTACCTGTTGATCCTGACAATCTAGCCAGCTTTCTATCCACATTATAGTCCATTCAACCAATCCATACTTTTTTAACTTGCTGGCAAGAATACTATGGGAGACCGTATCAAAGTCAAGATACATCACGTCCACCGCTTTCCCCATATCCATAGAGCCAGTTATCTTATCATAGAAGACAGTCAGGTTGGTCAGGCATGACTTGCTCTTGGTGAATCCATGTGGACTGTTCCTGATCACCTTCCTCTTCTCCAAGTGCTTCAAAATAGATTCCTTGAGGACCTGTTCCATGATTTTTTCAGGGACTGAGCTGATGCTGACCAGTCTGTAGTTTCCCCCGATTCTCCTTCTTCCATTTTTAAGAGATGGGCACTATATTTACTTTTTTCCCATCGTCTGGGACCTCCCCCGATCATCACAGGTTTTCAAAGATAATGGCCAATGGCTCTGCAATCACATCAGCCAACTCCCTCAGCGCCCTCAGATGCATTAGATCCAGCGCCATGGACTTGTCCATGTCCAACTTTTCTAAATAGTCCTTAACCTGTTCTTTCACCACTGAGGGCTGCTCACCTCCTCCCCATACTGTGCTGTCCAGTGCAGCAGTCTGGGAGCTGACCTTGTCTGTGAAGACCGAGGCAAAAAAAGCATTGAGTACTTCAGCTTTTTCCACATCATCTGTCACTAGGTTGCCTCCCCCATTCAGTAAGAGTTCCACACTTTCCCTGACCACCTTCTTGTTGCTAACATACCTGAGCACCATAGACTTCCGTTGAATTTAATGATAGTATTGTGTGCTGAACACCTCACGGGATTGGGCCCCGGGTGAGAGTACTCTTCAGAGCACTTAACAAACAAGAACTAATAAAGCTTCATGGTGCCCTATGAAGTAAGTAAAGAGTAGAGAAGAGTTGGATTAGAATGCAGGAGTTCTTGGGTCTGTGTTCAGACCAAACTTTTTGTCTCCTCTTCATTGTGCAGATGTCTTTCATCTAGAGTACATAATAATTAAAAGTTAGTACAGTGCATCTATAATGATATGATGGAGAAGTAGTTAAATGGTTGTTTATTTTCCAGGTTATGCTCTGTGGCATGCAAGAGGTTGATTTAGCAGATTGGCAAAGGAACACCGTTTATCGTCATTATACAAGAAATAGCAAGCAGATCATATGGTTCTGGCAGGTATGATGCTCATAAAATTTTTTATTTTCCTGTTCTATTTTAGACAAAAGCTATGGAAACAGTTATATTCCTGTTCAAAACCTGTTAAAAAATCTGGCCTTTTTTTTATTGTTAGAAAAGGAATACTTATTTTCAGAGACTTTCTTGGTATACTATTGTAATGTATTAATCTCCATTTTAGACTGTTTTACTTCTGGTATATGCATAAGAGTTTTTTTTTAAACCTCTAGTAATTTCTGTCTAATTCTCTACTTTAGATAGTAGTTATATGGCTGGGGTGAGGGAACATAAGCTGTGTCCAGGCTTCCAGTTTTCTGTTCGTCCCACTCCCCACCATCCCCCAGTGTCAAAAGAGGGACTACTAGTTACTTTTATAAATTGTTTGGGGAGTTATCCACATAGCACATAGCTTTTTGGGTTTAATAGTTTGTTCTTATTTTCTGTATTATATTTTACTTTTTAGGTTTGATTGTTACACTGTAGTTAAGACTGAAGAGCTTGTATTTTTAGCATTAGTTAACAGTAGTCTTCGTTACATTGTTCTGTTAAATGTAGACATTTATCTGACACAGTTACTTCCTATGTTAAGAATATGATAAACTGTGGGGTTTTTTAGATAGTGGTAACTGTTGAAAAATATTGACATTTGTAATAGTGACTGCTGTAAAGTTATTTTCAGGTTTGAGCCTGTCTTAGAATGTGAAGAGAAGAGAAATATCCTATACTCTCCAAAAATGTACCAAGAATTCACCCAGGAGATTAAAACCAGCAGTCACAGCCAGTACATTTTCTACTGTGTTCTATGTCACTTTGGCTTAGTGATCTGCTTAAGAATGCCAGCAGGAAAAGTCAGACATCCCCAATCCTCTAAGACTGATTTGAACTATTTAGTATGAACTACTTGAACTATTTCAAGGGCCATTGATTCATATGCTACAACTTTGTCAATTTACAAGAAACTAATTATTGAAAGATTCCTAGCAAATGGTAAAATAACTGAATAGTGTTTCAACATTTACAGAGCACTGATGTCTTTCAGTTGCACATGTCTCTAAGAAAGACAAGATTAAAGTAATGCCTATGCTATCTCACTCATACAAGAAAAAAGTTACTTTTACATTATCCCCCTCCTAAGTAATAAAGGCTTCTTGGCTTGGATTCGCCAGTCTACTAAGGCCACTTTGTATCATGTAAGCCTTAAAGTGACCAGAGATGGCCAGCAGAAAATTGTCCTTCTTCAAGGGAACTTTCCATTGGAAGGAAAGGTGGTGGAAGTGCTTCTACACAAGCTGTACCCCATCTTTCCTTCTATGGTCATAATAGGTGATAGGAAGCATGTTGGGGCATTCTGTGGACAGGATGGAGAGGGAGAAGGAGCATGGTGGAGCGAAGCTCTGCTACACCTGATCCTTCACTGTTGTGACAATCCTAAGGGACTGTATGCAGTAGTGTCAGAGAAAGCTTCTCCTGTGGAGATCTAACTTGTGTCAGAGATTAGTGGCTAAAGATTATGTACGTGCGACTGCATCACTGCAACTCACCTCTTGACTGCAGTTGAGCTTCGTGCAGGCAGAGTGGATAATTTTCACCATTATGATTTAGACTTTGACAAGTAGCCCAATCTGGGATGGTCTATGAACTACATTTAGTTAATATGTTGCCTTCAGCACGACACATGCTCAGTATTTTCATAGTAGAAGCCTTCATAGCTCCAATAAGAATGATGGAAGATAAATGGTCTTTCAGTTAGGTCCTACTTAATCTATATTGGTGAGGATTTGAGTGACTGGGTGCCAAGTCAGGAGCTGACTCAGCACATCCTGTTATATTAGGATAAAAGTGCAGCCTTTAAAAGCTATAACTACTCTGCCTTGATTGGTATTTAAAAGATTATTACCACACTCAATCAAAATAGCAAAAATATTCTGAGGGACATGCCCTATGCGTGTAATGTCCTATGCGTACTCCATTTCAACTGCACCTTTGATCAGACACTTTTTGTAGCATTGCCCATTTGGTCCACACGTGCACCCTAGCTGTCCTTGTACCCTGAACCAAAGGTATATAGAGCAGTGTTGAACAAACCACCTTCGTTTCCTTCTCAACCACCTTGCGTTTGAGACTGAGCATCTGTAGGGAAGCTGGAGCATAGGTAGCCTGGCCTAGCAGTCATAACTGGGCTGGGGGTCTACGCATCAGAATGGTAGTCAGTGAGCAGGGGTCAGAATAATCGCTGGAGCCAGGTTCAATGAGCGCGAGTCAGGGTCAAAGTCAGACTGTGGTCGGAGACTAGATCAGAGGTAGTACCATACCAGGATAGAATCAGGAGGCAGGAGCAGAGTCTGGCAGGGATCAGAGGCCAGAGATCAGGAGATGAGATGAGGTCTGGAGTTGTAGCAGGTCCAAAGTCTGTCCTGTTGTCCAGACAACTTCCTGGGGCACCCTCCAAGGTTAAATACAGTGCTTGGCCAATCAGAGGGCTTCAAGGTGCTTTCAGTCTGGGTTTCTTGGGCAGTACTTCCTGGGGCGCCTCCTAATCACAGTGCTCCCTGACTCAGGCTCTGAATGTCCTGCTGGTGGCACTGTGGGAACATCAGCTGTCCCAGGCTCCGCAGACCCAGGCTCTAGTCCCCGGATCCTTAAAATATCTTGCACTGGCTACTTCATACTTAGTTGTTGTTTTTTTTTCCTTAGGGAATAGCTTCAAGGTTTTACTTTGTTGTTTAGGTATTAGTCCCCTTTTTAGTTTTTACTAGTTAGAGTAATGTTTTTGAGGGGACTTTTTTGAGCGACTCATTATTTCCCTCCCCACAATCCGCCAGGGGCCTTTCCTTCTTTGAAAGATTTTATTCTCAAGTTATGCCTAGATCCTCTGGATCTAAACATTGCCTCACTTGCTGGGATTCTGTCCCAGTTAGCAATGGTCATTCTCACTGTATCCACTACTTAGGGGATACCCATGTGCCATCAAAGTGTAAAATTTGTTCAGGGTTTAAGAGTAGGTCCAGAAAAAACAGGGAGATTAATCTTAGGCTCCTCATTAGTGCTCCGGTCAATCTGCGTCACACCCAGGCCCTGATACGCCCTGCCCCTGTACAGCAGTCTTCCAAGGAGCACAGTGCCCCATTGACCTGTGCAGCCACCCCCAGATAGTCATGTGAGAGAAAGACTTGCAGAAAGAGAAACTCCAGATCCTTTTAAGAAGTCAGTGCCAAGAAACCTAGGTCACCACAGTGACATGCTGTTTTGGAGAGCTCCTGTCCCAGAAAGAGACTCCAAGCTCTGCCAATACCGAGAACCCCTCAGCTAAGGCTTCAGGAATTTGAGTCCTGTGGTACTAGCATCACTCAGTCCTGAAACTGGCCTTGGTACCACCCAGTCACAATCTTGGTGCTAAGAATCGTAAGGATTCTGCACAAGCTTTTGAATGTATACCATACAAGGCAAATGGACTGCCAAGAGTCCATTCTCCATATCAACCTCCTGGAACTCAGGGCAGTCAGAGTTGTCTGCAGCAGTTTCCTTGCTATGGTCAAGAGTCAATGTGTACTATATGCTTCTCCTTGATGATACAAGAGTCACCCTTTGGGAAGAAGCAATATAACTATGGAACTGGTTCATAGCTCATCAGATTTTCATTTTGCCTCATGCTTAACAGGTCTGTAGAACACCATAGCCAATAGTTCGAGCAGATACTTCTGCCAGGACCACAAGTAGAAAATCAACAACCTGATTCTCAAGCATACATTCCGCACATTAGGTTTTCCAGAAATAGATCTGTTTGCTACCACCATCAACAGAAAGAGTTGAAAGTTCTGCTCAAGAGGGAGTCTAGGGCATCAGTCTCTGGGAGATTCTTTCCTCATGTCTAAGGCTGCGATTTTTTCAGGGAGGTCATGGAAGTCACCTGACTTTCTGGGACTTTCCTTTGCCTGCAGGCACTGCCCCCACAGCTCTCATTAGCCACAGTTCCTGGCCAATGGGAGCTGCGGAGCCTGGGCTCAGGGCAGAGGCAGTGTGCAGAGCTGCCTGGCTGCGCCTCTGCCTAGGAGCTGAGGGAGGGGGATGTTGCCGCTTCCAGGGAGGCGTGGAGCCAGGTAGGGAGCCTGCTAGCCCTGCCCCCACTTACCTCCCGAGCACCTGCGACACCCCCAAGCTGCCCCTTTCCCCTCAAGATTTAGTCATGGGTATATAGTACAAGTCGTGTATAGGCGCCTTCATGGCGCCCAATATAGGGTCCCACTGACGCCCCACCCCCTCAGTTCCTTCTTACCGCCCATGACGGCAAGCTGGAACTTTGCTCACTCTTACAGCAAGTGCCTTAACAGTGTCTTTTGTTCATAGTTCAATAGTTGTTCTCTATAGTTATGCTTTTTTCATATAGTTAGTAGTGGTTTGTTAAATAGTTCGTTTCCCTTCAGGGGTATGCCCGGGTTTCCGGGATTTAAACTCTGTGAGTCCTGTGGAAAGTTTATGCCCAAGAGTGATCCTCACTCGTCTTGCTTGCGGTGCCTTGGTAAGACTCACCAAGAGGACAAGTGCCGCATTTGCAAGGGTTTCCGCCCAAGAACCCATAAGGACAGAGAGCAGAGACTCAAACTCTTGCTCATGGAGGCAGCATTGAGACTGCAATCTGACCCCGGACCTAACGACCCGGCACCAAGCACATCCTCTTCGGTGTATAGGACTCCGGCGCCAACGGCACGCGAAATGGGCTCAGCTAAAGACTCTAAAGCCCACCAGCACTGCCACTGCTCGGGACATAGGGCGTCTGCCTCAGTTCAGCACTGCTGTCCGTCTCCAGTGCCGGTAAAGAAGAGAGGCCGGTGAGGGACCGATCACCTCCCTTGAAAGCTAAGGGGCCAGCGGCATGTGCGAGTGGCTCGGGGCAGACTGCCTCTGCCTTGCTTCCACCCAGGGTTTCGTCGACTCCTGCCCCGGCTGGGGTCCAGTCAAGTCCGAACCCTCCTCGGTCCCCGGACCATCTGGTGGACATACAACCACCATCGACGCCTGAGGTGTTTGAGGCGGCAACGGACCTGATGCACCTCCCAGTGCCGCCCTCCCCCCAAAGGAGGGACAAATCCTCAGTGACCGCACTCCCCCTGTTCCACTCCAAGGATAAGCCAACCATGATGGCCCGTCAGTCTCCATCTCCAGCACCGCCTGCACAGACGCAGGAAGCACACTGCTCCCTGGAGTCAAGTCGTCATTCGTTGGTGACCCAGGGGACTGCTCCTCCGTGGTCATCTTATTCGGAGACCTCGGAGTCGGAGGTGGACTCAGCTCGATCTAGCAGATCGCGAAGCAGAAGGTCCAGGTTCTGGTGCAGTCACCAACCATACCTGGCACCGTGGCAGCAACAGTAGCAACCACCTGCTCAATGGCCTTTCTGGACACCCTACGCTTACCATCAGAGCCAGGGTCAAGTCCACGGCCCATGCTCCAGAACGGTGTTGGTGTCTTGAGCATCGTTCATGCCACAATCGCCGCTGATGATGGCGCCGCCCTTGGGGGGAGTGGTTCCGCCAACTCACATGGTTTCGGCACCAATACCTCAGCCAGCTCCGGCACAGGCTCTCCAGGTGACGGCACTGGTGGAAGCCTCAGCTCCGTCCCTACTGACCCCGACGGTCTCGGTCTCGCCAGATTTGTCTGCCCCAGCACCAGCTGCAGTGCAGAGTTCTTCATCGGTACTGGCTCCACAGTCCGAGTACTGCATGCCAAGGGACACCAGGGGGGCCGAGGTCAGTGAACTGGGCCCACTTCCTGTTCTCAATCCTCATCCTCACCTGATGAAGCGGTCGCGGGGACTTCGACGGCCCCAGCTTTGGAGGACAACAAGGTTCTTCAATAGCTTTTGAGTTGGGCTGCCCAAAACCTGGGGATTCAGGCAGAGGAGGTGGAAGAGGATTTAGACCCTGTCATAGACATCCTGGCTCCCTCTGGCCCATCCAGGGTTGCATTGCCATTTATCAAGTCGATAACAGAAACATCTAAGAACTTGTGGCAAACCCCTGCTTCTCTGGCACATACGGCCAAGAAATTAGAGCGCCACTACTTTGTTCCCTCTAGAGGGTATGAACATCTTTACACCCACCCTCCTCCGGACTCTTTGTGGTCAACACGGCCAATCAGAGAGAACGTCAAGGGTTTCAATGATCCACCCCTAAAAACAGGGATGCCAAGAAACTGGACCTATTTGGCCGAAAGGTCTACTCGACAGGAGGCCTGCAACTTCGTATAGCCAACCAGCAGGCCATAGTAAGCCACTATGGGCATAACACCTGCTCGTCTATGGCTAAGTTTACAGAACTTCTGCCCCAGGAAGCTCGGGGGGAGTTCTCTGTGCTCATGGAGGAGGGAAAATTGGTCTCCCAAGCGTCTTCGCAAGCTGCCTTGGACTGCGGCGGATGCGGCCTCCTGCGCTTAGGCCACAGGGGTGGTTATGAGGAGAGGCTCCTGGCTACAGGTATCTGATCTTCCCCAAGAGGTCCAGCAGACCATTCAAGACCTTCCCTTCAAGGGTGTAGTTCTCTTCTCCAATAAGACGGATAAGAGACTTCACAGCTTGAAGGACTCGAGGGCTACCCTTCGTTCGCTGGGGCTTCACATGCCTGCTACCCAGCGCAGATATTTTAGGCCTCAACCTGCCCCTCATCTTTACCAACCCCAAAACCGCCAGGACGCTCCATGTAGGCGGAACAGGAGCACTCGGAGGAGGCAACAACCTCCCTCTGGACAAAGCTCTGGCCAGCCCAGGGCCCCACCGGGCTCTAGACCACCCTTTTGAGAGTACAGTCAAGGCCGGCTTGCCAGTATGACCTTTGGATCCTTCCCATCTTACTTTCTCGTCCTGTCTATTCCCTTTCTACCATGCCTGGTCTCAAATTACTTCAGACCGATGGGTGCTCCGCACAGTAGAGAGGATATTCTATCCAATTCTGTACCCTCCCGCCCCCCCAACCCCTTTGCCCGTCCCTCTTCAGGGACCCCTCTCACGAGCAACTTCTAATTCAAGAGGTGCAGTCCTTCCTCTCGGTAGGGGCAGCGGAGGACCTAAGGGGCAAGGGTTTCTACTCCTGGTATTTCCTAATACTGAAGGCCAAGAGGGGACCTCAGACCCATACTGGACCTGCAACAGCTGAACAAATACGTAAAGAATCTCAAGTTTCGCATGGTCTCACTAACCTCCATTATCGCCTCATTGGATCCAGGAGACTGGTACGCTGCCCTCAACTTGAAGGATGCGTATTTTCATATCGCAATAGTCACACATCACAGACGCTACCTCAGATTTGTGGTGAACAGAGTACCAGTTTGCCGTCCTCCCATTCGGACTGTCGACTGCCCCCCGAGTATTCACAAAATGCATGGCAGTCATCGCAGCGTTCCTGTGCAAGCACCAGATACAGGTTTTTCCATACCTTGATGACTGGCTGATCAAAGGTCGCTCAAGAGCCCAGGTGGAGGCTCAGGTCGAGTTTATAAGGAGGACTATCCTCAACTTAGGTCTCCTCCTGAACGAGGAAAATCTACTCTGTCACCGGTGACAGAGTAGGAGTTCATAGGCACGGTCCTGGACTCTACCGAAGCCAGGGCGTACCTCCTGGAGGCCAGGTTTCACTCACTTCAGGACGTCATACAGAGCCTCAGACAGTTCCCCACGATGTTGGCAAGAAACTATCTAAAGCTGCTGGGACACGTGGCTTCCTGCACATATGTGGTGTAGCATGCCAGGCTCAGGCTGCGCCCACTGCAGTCTTGGCTAGTGTCGGTGTACTGACCAGCCCAAGATGCGTTGGACAGGATCGTAACCGTGCCCCGCCTGGTGCTGGACTCCCTCCTATGATGGCTCGACCCTCGAATGGTTTGCGCAGGGGTGCCTTTTGCCAGCCCTCAGCCCTCGCTCACCTTGGTGTCAGATGCCTCGGATCTGGGTTGGGGGGCTCACCTGGGGGACCTCAAGACCCAAGGTCTCCAGTGGACCTCACTCTTCACATCAATGTCAAAGAGCTGAGGACAGTGCGTCTGGCATGCTACGCTTTCAAAACGCACATAATGGGCAGATGTGTTTCAATCCTCATGGACAACACCTCAGTGATGTTTTATAGCAACAAACGGGGGGGTGCACGCTCCTCTCCCCTGTGCCAAGAAGTTCTTGTTCTGTGGGACTTATGCATAGACCACTCGATCCATCTGCAGGCTTCATACCTCCCAGGGGTGCGAAACATGCTGACGGACAGCCTCAGCCAGACCTTCAATGGCCACGAGTGGTCCCTTCGGCTAGACGCGGTGAGCTCAATCTTCCGGTTTTGGGGCTCTCCCCAGATAGACCTGTTTGCCACTCCCGGCAACAGGAAATGTCAGACATTTTGTTCCCTCGGGAGCCACAGCTCAGGGTCCATCGAGGACGCGTTCCTTCTCTCTTGGGAGGGCTACCTGCTTATATGCTTTCCCACCCATCCCGCTAATCCACAGGGTGCTCCTCAAGATCCGCAGGGACCGGGCCCAAGTTATACTAATAGCGCCGGCATGGCCGCGTCAGCACTGGTTCACCTCGCTCCTGGAAATGTCCATAGCAGCCCCACTCACCTTACTGCTGGTCCCCGACCTTATCATGCAGGACCAGGGCCGACTCCGGCACCCGAATCTGGAATCGCTCCACCTTACGGCCTGGATGTTCCATGGCTAAGTGCCGCAGAGTTGTCTTGTTCGGACCAGGTCAGACAAGTCCTCCTGGGTGTAGTAGAAAGCCCTCCACCAGGGCTACTTACCTGGCCAAGTGGAAAAGGTTTTCTATCTGGGCAGAGCAACGTAGTCAGTCACCGCTCCTCGCCTCCATACCATTTATACTGGACTACCTCCTTCACCTAAAATATCAAGACTTGTCCCGGTCATCAATAAGGGTCCCCTTAGCCGCTATCTCTGCCTTCCATCTGGGCTCCGATGGTCTCTCGGTCTTTGGAAACCCTATAGTCAGTCGTTTTCTCAAGGGTTTGGAGAGGCTCTTCCCACACATGCATCAGCCTGTCCCTGCCTGGGACCTCAATTTAGTCCTCTTCAGGCTTACAGGCCCACCATTTGAACCTCTGGCCACCTGCTCCCTGTTATATCTTTCGTTCAAGGTTGCTTTCCTCGTGGCAGTTACCTCAACTCAACGGGTTTCGGAGCTCAGGCCCTCACGTTTGAGCCCCCTTACACAGTTTTTCATAAGGATAAGGTCCAGCTCAGGCCTCATCCGACTTTTCTCCCAAAGGTCGTCTCCCATTTTTACATGACCCAGGACATCTTCCTCCCAGTGTTTTATCTCAACCCACACTCCTCCAATAGGGAGTGCAGGCTGCACTCACTGGACATGCGTAGTTCTACATAGAGAGAACTAAGTCGTTCCGGAAGTCCGTCCAACTCCTTGTAGCCATGGCGGACAGAATGAAGGGCCTCCCGGTATCCTCTCAATGCATATTGTCATGGATCACGTCCTGCATTAGGGAGTGCTACACCCTGGCAAAGGAGCCCACTCCGCAGATCACTGCCCACTCTACCAGGGCCCAGGCTTCCTCTGCGGCGTTCCTGGCTCAAGTCACTATTCAGGAAATGTGCAGGGCAGCTACGTGGTCCTCGATACATACATTTACGTCTCACTATGCAATTACGCAACAGTCCAGGGACGATGCAGCTTTTGGGCAAGCCATGCTCCTTTCTGTGGATAACTCCAACCCCACCTCCTGAGCTCTAGCTTGTGAATCACCTGCTTGGAATGGACATGAACAATCACTCGAAGAAAAAACGGTTACTCACTTTCTCGTAACTGTTCTTCGAGATGTGTTGTTCATGTCCATTCCAATACCCACCCTCCTACCCCTCTGTCAGAATAGTCGACAAGAAGGAACTGAGGGGGTGGGGAGTCGGCGGGGCCCGATATTTGGGCCCCGCCCAGGGGGCGCCCAGGCCCACCCTATGGACGCTGCTAGGGGAAGAATCTTCTGGCTGGTGTGCACGAGGCGCACACACACCTGCTTGGAATGGACGTGAACAACACATCTTGAAGAACAACAGTTACGAGAAAGTGAGTAATCATTTTTTTACTGCCCATGACCTGTCCATGACTTCTACTAAAAATACCCGTGACTAAAATGTAGCCTTACTCATGTCCTCTACTCCTATCTTCTGACACAGCTGAGCCTCAGAGTCCTAAACAAAATCAGCAGAATAGAGCCATGGTCATTCTAATTGCACTGACTTGGGCCAATGCAAATTTGGTTCCCCTGCCTGATTTTTCCTGCCATCTTGTCCAGCACTGCACCTGCCAACTATTCCTGATCCCTTAACTCAAAATTCAGGATACATTCTTCATCTGAGCTTCACACTGCAGCTCAAGTCTTGTTTTCTAGATGTGTGTCTGCGGTAGAGGTCTCCTGTGTGAGAGGTTTTGTTGAATAGCAGAAAAGCATCGACTACAAAAACCTACCCATAGAAATGGAAGAGATTCCACCATTGGTATATCCAGTGACACTGTCCCTTCAATTTTTCCCTTTTGGATGTTTTAGATTATCCGTTGGGTTTAAAGAATTCAGATCTCTCCGAGTTCCATAGATGTTAATTTAGCAGCTATCACAGATTTCCATTTCCCTGCTGACCCCACCACTTCCAGGTTCATCAAAGGGTTAGCTAACTTTTTCCAAGTCAGAGAACCCACTCCTGTGTGGGACTTTAATTTGGTCTTCAACTTTCTGATGAAGCCTCCCTTTGAGCCACTAACAAAGTGTTCCCTTCTACTTGTCTATGAAGACTGCATTTTAGTGGCTGTCACCTCTGCTAGGTGAATTGGTGAGCTAGGTACTGCAATGGCCAAGTCCCCCTTCCAGTTTTCTATAAAGAGAAGATCTCTCTGGCTGTTTCACCCAAGCTTTTACCCAGGGTGAACTCGGACTTTCATATAACTTGGGCCAGTTTTTCACTCTTAACTTCATCTGACTAGGGAGGAAGTTGCCCTTCACATCTTAGACTTTAAGAGGGCATTGGCTTTTTGTTTGGAAAGGGCTAAACCTTTTAGGGACCCTCAGGCTGTTTGTTCTCCTTCACAGACAGAATTAAAGGGGCCTCTCTTTCTACCCAAAGACTCTCCGAATGGGTTTCCAGTTGTATCCATTCCTGATATAAGGCTGCAAATACTCAACCTGCTAGGATGGTAGCCCATTCTTTCAGAACTCAGTCTGTTTCCATCACCCTGCTGAAGAATTTTCCTATTATGGAAATATTCAAAGCTGCCACATGGGCTTCGGTACACACCTTCTCAAAACACTATGCCTTAGGGTACACACCTCTAGCGAAGACACTGCCTTGGTGGTATTGCAAACAGTTCTGCAAACAGTTTTAGATCAGACTTTGAAGTAGGAGAGGTTACCTGTCTTGTACAGTAACTGGAGTTCTTCAAGATGTTTGTCTCTGTAGTGTTCCACTACCCACCTTTCTTCCCTTCCATTTTGGAGTCTTGACTTGGTGATAGAGAAGGAACTGCTGAAGGTGGTTTGCCCAACACTGTGCTATATGCAGGGCATCAGGATAGCTAGGACATATATGCGGATCAAACAGGCACTGCTACCGAAAGCCCCCAATCAAAGGCGCATAGGGCGTATATGCACCTGAAGTGGAGCACCCACAGGGACAAACATCTCTGAGAATCCAGTTACTGTACATGATAAATAACCTGTCCTTTGAGATTTTTTTAAAATGTGGTATAAATTGATCTAATGTATTAGCCTGTCTACTCACAAGTGTTGCCAGCCTTCAGTGCATAGTGTGATGTGATACCTTTGTGCATGCAGCCCAAAATCAGTGCTTTTATGTTTGCCACCATATCACTCTGCAAGATCATATATAATTTACTGTAAGTTATTCTCTTCAGGTTTGTTATGGAATCACAGCTTTCCAAGTATCTTGTTCCTACATGTTTTGTATTATTTTTCTCTAGCCGTATTAGCATAGTAGTATTCAGTTTTGTTTTAAAGTAATTCTGAATTTCTGTTGCCTAGTTTGTAAAAGACACAGACAATGAGGTTCGTATGCGACTGCTGCAATTTGTCACTGGTACTTGTCGGTTACCACTGGGAGGTTTTGCTGAGCTCATGGGTAAGTATAATGCCCCTGAAGTATACTACCGCAATCTATAGGTATTATGTTTATTCTGAACAAGTGGCAATCTTTTGCTCATTTCTTAATCCTACGTTTCATCTAGCATAAGCATACATTAATAAATACACTACACTATTACTGGTTTAAAAACA
Organism: Eretmochelys imbricata; assembly: GCF_965152235.1. Classification (NCBI taxonomy): domain Eukaryota; kingdom Metazoa; phylum Chordata; order Testudines; family Cheloniidae; genus Eretmochelys; species Eretmochelys imbricata. The sequence continues at coordinate 48,312,892 of NC_135573.1, read as the reverse complement.
ACATTTAATTTAATCTTGTATGTTTTCTTGATTCAGGAAGTAACGGTCCTCAGAAATTCTGCATTGAAAAAGTTGGCAAGGAAACCTGGTTACCGAGAAGTCATACTTGGTAAGTTTTAATATTGAAACAGTGAGTAAATGTAAACTAACTTTGTATCTGTTGTTGATCTTCATTAATGTAGTTTTAGACCGTCTGTCTTGCACCTAAGTTATACAATAACAGTTGATTCAGTTGTAAGCTAGTTTGGGTTACTTGTCTCAACCTACAATTTCTGTCCCTGACTCCCACCTGTTGCTTGATTTAGAATGGCTGGGCTAGTGACTTTCCCATTACTGAAAAGGTCTCTATTTTTCCTTCTTTTTAATTTCAGTTTTGTATTCTATCTGTATTTATATTGTTTTTATTTTGGATAGTGTCAGATACTCTAGAGTTGTAAGATAAAATCCCTTATTTTACATGCACCCAGGCTATTTTTGCTTCAAAGAGCAAGTCATTGTTTCTGCTACACAGCTAAGTTAGTATTGGAGTCAGTTGTCATGTGATATTTCATTACAGTGTAACTTTCTGAAAATATGTGTGCAAAATGCCACCAAGAACCTTATAAAGTGATTGGAACCCCCACAAACATTCAGAACTTCAAATAGCATCCTAGAATCTGAATTGCCTATCCAAATGGCTCTCTTCAGTCCTCACTGCTCTACCCCATGCGGACCCAGGCTCCCTGTACCTGTTATACTTCTGCGGTAGAGAGAGTGATTGTGGGCAGCCAGTAGGATTGTTTCTTCTTCTGGCATCTTGGTGGGAGCATATCCAGTTTTTTCTGTCACTTGTTGTGAGGCTCCCCCATCCTATTATTTTTCCTTGTGTGGTATTATTTCCTTGAATGGATCTGTGCTGAAGTTGAAGATGTTTCCTCCCTGCTTGTGGTAGCCAACAGGGTCCCTGAAGTAGAGCAGAAGAAGCAGTCTTAGCATTGCCAGCAACAGTCTCTAATGATCAGAGGTGAGAATTTCAGGAGAAGTGTTTCCAGGTGCAACTACATGAAGTAGAGGAGGAAAATAGGAGTTTTTCCCACTTATGCCAGAATTATTAATAGAGATATCAGATGAAGAAGACATCAGCTTTTCATAACAGATGTTTTAAATGGATTTATTAGAGTCCCTCTATCGTCTTCCCTTTTTCTTCTCCAAAGGTTCAGTAAGGCCCTGTCTACACTATGAGGATAATAGGGGAATTATCACCCTGCTGTAGCTATGCCATCATACCTCCATAGCATAGACGCAGCCTACAGCGAAAGAAGGGTTTTATCTGTTACTGTAGGAACACCACCTCCCTGAGCAATGGTAGCCAGGCCAACAGAAGCATTCTCCTGTTGATTTAGCTGCATCTACATCAGGGGCTAGGTCGGCATAGCTATGGCACTCGGGATTTTCAGTGTAGACTCGTCCATTACCTTAGACTCATCCATTTTACTTTTCAGACTTGATTATCTTAAAATCATTCTTTTATCCACTTTTTAGTGAACCTTCTCTATCCAAAAAAATGTGAGAATCCTTCACATAGTCTGCACAAGACTGTACAGTAGAAATGGGCATATGGCTGTAATTATACATATTTTCTTATGAGCTTTTCTACATGTTATATGAAATAGGAAGTATTTGATCAGATTATAATTTCTCCATTGAAAGAACATTAGGGTGACATGAGGATTAGCTAACAGTTTAACTTCAGACGTTGCAAAAAGATTGAATAAAAGCTTCCAGATACTTTTAATTCTATAATATAGCTATGGGTATAGTTTAGCTTTCAAAGAACCCCCCATGACTAAATAAATCACCCCTTTTCAGGAAGAATGGTTCACATGAGTATATACTGTGCTCTAAATATACTCATTAACTCATTTGGTTTCATTAACCAAACTGGGGTTGTATGCACTTGAACCACATACCCTTTATAAAGGTGAAGATAATTTTTGGGGAAATATAATCATTGCATCTGTAGGGGGGTTTCATCAAGTATCCAAAAGCACTTAAAAACGAATAATCCCTAGTAAAGCAGAGTGTGTAAGTGACTTGCCCAATATTACAGTCAGTGAGAGCCAAACTCCTGATTCCCATTCCTGTGTTCTGACCCATAGATCAGAGTATGTAAAACTTCTGTCTGTAACAGTTCAGTTTTGCAATATTCTTAAAAGCAAAAATGTAATTACACAAAATATTGTAAATGGGATTTAGACAAATTTATAAAAATGTTATTTTTCCTCCTCTTCCCCCACCACCTCTTCTGTTTTGTTCAGTTTTAATCGTTTGGATCTGCCTCCATATAAAAGCTATGAACAGCTAAAAGAGAAGCTGCTCTTCGCAATTGAAGAAACGGAGGGATTTGGTCAAGAGTAGAAGTGGCTTCTTGTCAAGAGGATATATTGCATTATTAAAATGCCCAGCCAACTAAAATTGCACACTTAGTTGTATATAAGCTGTTTGTTCTGTACAGTCATGTTTCTGGAACTCTAAAGTATAAATGTTCTCCGTTCTTCCACAGAGATATGCAAAACAGTTCAGCCGTGTCTAGTTTATTTATTGCCCCCTTCAAAAGACTGACCAGGAAAAAACAAACAAACCATAAATTTTGAAAGCAGACAAATGACTTTATTTAAAAATATATTAAAAAAAAATATATATATATATATATATAAAATATATATATATACACACAGACACTCACTCTCTCTCTCTAGTGGGCTCTAGTTTTATAGAGCTATAAGTGTATGAAACATAGCAGTCATTCAAAAGGACCTTGGAATTTGCTTTATCTTGGCTTTATTATAGAGAAAAATGTACAAATTGCTCTGTCTTCTCACTTTATGCAACATCTCCAAGATTGTTTTATTGCATGGCTGTTCTAAAAGGTGTTAAAAGCTTAGGCCAAATGTATCCTAAGTATGTAGAAAAATGCTGCTGGCTTTTTGAGATGACAGAATGCCAAATTCTGTCTGTTCAGGTTTTTGTTTTGTTTTTTAAATACTTACAATAGCTGATATCCTCACTACTACATTGATGTAGCCAAGGTCATGAATAATGCCTTGATTACTTGCACAAGAGTCATGTATGGTAAGATGAATGTGATTAATGTTAAAACAGTTGGTGCCACTATTCTGACTTATTGTAGGAACTGAACAGAATATTTTAATTCATGAGCAGCATTGAAATTTGTTTACATAATATCTTGGATTATTACCAAGAGAATGTTGGGTAATCTTTGAAGAATAAAAGAGAAACTCTAACACATTCTCTCTTGGTCTGGTGTCTTACAGTTTTGTTTTGTTTTAATCTGTGTATTTTAAAATTTCATAAGGTAAACTAATGTAATTTGAGATTTAAGAATACATGAAAGGTAATGTGAATTTTTGCTGCTTTTATGTTCATGTTCAGTTTTAGTTATGGATCTAGAGAACCCAAATGGAATGACAGTTACATAAGCTTTGCACATTAAACTAATAATTTTCTATTAGTATTAAATATTTTCATCCCCTTTAAGTTCATGTAAAAATTCATGTGTACATGAATTAAATAAGTATACCTAGATCTTGTCATTCTTTTTCATAGGCAACGTTTTGGATTTTTTTGTTCTAAATGCACAATAATATAAAATGATTTTTATTTTTTTTTCCAGTATTGAGGGCATTTTCTGAACTGCAAAGATGTAACAAATTATAAAATCTTATTGATGTGAATTATATTAAATGCTACTTTTAGCAAACTGTGCTTCCTTATTATAGAGTAAGAACATTTTAAAAATTACCATTTGTATCATGCTTTCAATATTCACTGTAAATTCCATTAAATTTAACTTATACAAAATTTTGTACACACATAAAACCGATTTCTTAAAATGTGATTTAAACATTTCTGTAACATATCTATCGTATTGCACTGGTAAAAGCATAAATGCAGAAAAATATTGCTATATCTGTTCTTGTATGTTATCAATATAGCAATTGAATTCTACCAAAATTTTATTTTTCTATATATTGGATTGTGTTATGCTTTGTTATTCAAAATGCACAATTTACTGGGGAGCTGTTAACTTGTAAATGGCTTTGATAAAAGCTGTGATCTGATTGGCTCAATGTACTTCTATCATATATTATTTACTACTCCTACGTGCATCAGGACTTTTCATCACTTAAGTTACTCTGCCACTCTACACAAAGTAACATGAGCTATTTTCATGAATTTATGTGGTACATTAATAAATTAAAGGTTTGAGTTCACCTAAATTATAAGTGATTTATGCCAATTAAATTGGAGGGAGCTAAAAATTATTTCAGAGGCTGGAGAACTAAGTATGTGTGATTTGCCTAAATGACATCTAAGAGAGTTAAGTATAGTAAAATTGAACCTTATTCATTTGCACTAATGAATGACTGTGCCTCCCACTGCAAATTCTGAATCTAATGAATCTGTAAGTGAAGACATTAAAAAGCAAGGACATCACATCACAAAATGTACCTTGTTTGTTATTTTGGCAACTGTAGTTGTCTCCCAACCCCACGACAATCTTCACCAAAGAAAAGGATAAGTAATGAAGGGACAAGAGAACAAGCCTGAGCCAAGATTACACATATTAAGGATGATAAGACATCAAGGCCACCCTTCTCTCATCCTAAAATGCTCCAAGGTAAATGATCATTACAGTAAACAAAGTAAAAAAGGAGTAAATAAAACAAATATTGACCATCTCCAAGAACAATGGCAATTAAAAAATTCTTTATAATAGGAAAACATTTATACTAGGCAGTACAGTAGCAGGAACTCAGGTAGCACTGATGCAGTACAATCTGCTGGCAGCTTGTAAAGAATAACTATATCACAAGCACCTTTCATTTTGCTTATAGTTCTTAACTGTACTGCATTATGCAGTACATACCACATTGTATTGGGTAGGTGGAGGGAGATGAAATTCTTCTCCCTTTTTTTTTTTGGTTGGGAAAGAGGAAGAGAGTGGAAGAGAGAGAGCTTGTGAGGGAAGATGATGAACTGCCAGGAGGTTTCTAGCAGGGGAGAAATGAAACAGAATGGAGCCAATACCACTTTCTCAGGAGCTGGTCCTTAGCTGCTGCTCTCTTTCTGATCCCTTTTTTCCCTTCCTGTGAAAATGTTATCAATTTTGTTCCCACCTTTCCTTATCTACCTTCAATCTCCTGTTGGCACCTGGGTAGCTCTCTTCCTCTCACAGGCCTCTCTACTCCTTGGGAGGGCCCAACCAGCAGTAACTGGGAGGAATTGTGTGTGTATATAGTCAGTGAGAGGGAGTGCATGAATAGTATTAGAATGCTGCTTTGATTGAATTGGGATCATCATCCCTGAAACCTCCAGCATCCTGATCAAGGACTCTCCCACACCTGGGCCCCAAATGACCAACATGGGGAATGCTTGCTCATGTCTATTCCATATTAGGTGTGTGTGCTCACCACATGCACTGGTGCCGGAAGTTTTTCCCTCAGTGGTATCCATAGTGGACCGGCTCTGGCGCCTTCTGGAGTGGTATGCACAAGCTGTGGTATAAGGGGTGCTGCCAACTCCCCCCCACATTCAGTTCCTTCTTGCCATCAGATGGTGCTGGAACGTCTGCTGCTTTAGCTAGCTTTTTTCGCTTTGTTCAATGTTTTGAACTTTTCTTGTAAAATAGTTGTACATAGTTAAGTTTCCCTTAGTGTGTTAGTGTTTTACTTGATCCCGAACAGGACTTAGCTTAGGGACGGGGCATGTCCCGGTCCCCAGGCTTTAAGCCCTGTGATCGCTGCAAGAAACCGATGTCCATCAGCGATCCGCATAATAGTTGTTTAAGGTGTCTCGGCGAGTCGCATCTAAGCGACGTGCTGTATTTGCAAGTCCTTCAAACCTCAGACTAAGAAGGAGAGAAACTTCCATCTCAAAGTGCTCCTAATGGAGTCGGCTTTAACTCTGGCAGAGCAGTCGAGATACAACTCTGACCCAAGCACTGGAGCGTCTGTGCGGAGTGCCCCACCGGTGCTGTTGATGGACCAGCGCCGATCCCCCTCCCCGGAACCTGCCAAGCAGCAAAAGAAAACTTGGAGAGAAAGATCTGCATCCCGCAAGGGGAAGGAGAGGGCAGGAGGGGAGCCAAGGCCCTGAGGAGGGCGGTTCAATACCTCCTACCAGGAGTCGGGTCCCAGCTCAGGTCGAGTGGTCCAGCCCACCCCGACGCATGCCAGCCACACCAGACAGGGACGAGGGCCTTCATCAGTTAGAGGTCCTGTTGACACCTGAGGCCCTGCAGGAAGCACAGGATATCCTGGTGCTACTGGTACCACCCACACCACCTACAACGGTACCCCAGTCTAGGGGTAAACCCGCCTTGGGGCTTTTCTATAGGTCCCCATCTCAGCAGCACCGCTCTCCATCGTAGGAGATGTCAGCGCTGGCCTCTATCATCCTCTTCCTGGATCCGGTAGACTGGTATGCTGCCCTCAACTTGAAGGATGCGTACTGTCCTATAGCAATCTTCCAAGGACACAGATGCTTCCTGTTTTTCATGGTGGGATCGGACCACTACCAGTTACTGGTCCTCCCTTTCAGCCTAGCGACAGCACCAAGGGTGTTTACCGAATGCATGTCGGTGGTAGCAGCTTACCTCAGGCATCAAGGTATTCAAATATACCCGTATCTCAACAACTGGCTGGTCAAAGGCTGCTCCAGGTCTCAAGTCCAACGGGACTGTCATAAATATAAAGGGAAGGGTAAACCCCTTTAAAATCCCTCCTGGCCAGAGAAAAAAATCCTCTCACCTGTAAAGGGTTAAGAAGCTAAAGGTAACCTCACTGGCACCTGACCAAAATGACCAATGAGGAGACAAGATACTTTCAAAAGCTGGGAGGAGGGAGAGAAACAGAGGGTCTGGTCTGTCTGTCTATATGCTGCTTTGCCGGGGATAGACCGGAATGGAGTCTTAGAACTTTTACTAAGTAATCGAGCTAGGTATGCGTTAGATTATGATTTCTTTAAATGGCTGAGAAAAGAATTGTGCTGAATAGAATAACTATTTCTGTCTGTGTATCTTTTTATAACTTAAGGTTTTGCCTAGAGGGGTTCTCTATGTTTTGAATCTAATTACCCTGTAAGGTATCTACCATCCTGATGTTACCGGGGGGATTTCTTTACTTCCATTTACTTCTATCTCTATTAAAAGTCTTCTTGTAAGAAAACTGAATGCTTTTTCATTGTTCTCAGATCCAAGGGTTTGGGTCTGTGGTCACCTATGCAAATTGGTGAGGCTTTTTATCCAACATTCCCCAGGAAAGGGGAGGTGCAAGTGTTGGGAGGATTGTTCATTGTTCTTAAGATCCAAGGGTCTGGGTCTGTAGTCACCTAGGCAAATTGGTGAGGCTTTTTACCAAACCTTGTCCAGGAAGTGGGGTGCAAGGTTTTGGGAAGTATTTTGGGGGGAAAGACGTTTCCAAACAGCTCTTCCCCAGTAACCAGTATTTGTTTGGTGGTGGCAGCGGCCAATCCAAGGACAAAGGGTGGAATATTTTGTACCTAGGGGAAGTTTTGACCTAAGCTGGTAAAGATAAGCTTAGGGGGTTTTTCATGCAGGTCCCCACATCTGTACCCTAGCGTTCAGAGTGTGGAAGGAACCTTGACATGGTGGCAGAGTGGTGGGATTAACCTGAAATCATTTTGAGATCCAGTTGAGATTTTTTGAACTAGAAATACAGATTTTAAAAAAGAATTTTTTTTTTTCCCCTTTGGAAAGGAAGTCCAGAAAGCAGCTGAAACGGAAAGCAGCTTGTTTTCTCTCTGCTTTGGAGCCAGAGCTGAGACAAAAGGGGATTATCTTTGTGAATTGCAGGTTTTCTTTGCCTGGAGGCAGGGTACTTAGCCTCCTGCAGGGAAATTCACAGTCTTGGTAAACCAGAAGTTGTTTTTTTTTTTTCCCTAAAAGTAAACCGGGGGGGGGGGGTGTTCTACCCATTTGCCTGGAGACAAAAGTGGCAGGGTTTTTTTTTTAGGATTTTGATTTTTTTGTTTTACAAGGAGCACAGGTTTGAAAAGGAATTTTTTTTTCCTTTGGGCTGCTGGTAAGCAGGTTTCCAAGTAGTTGGAGATTTTTTGCTTTGATTTGGGCCCAGAGCAGAGACAAGGGAATTGTCTTTTTCTGTAGGCTGACAATCACTATCAGAGAATAGGTATTCTATTCCAGCACAGCAAAATTTTACAGCCAAGTTTTGTTTGTTTATTTCTACACCTTGGGTGTAAAGTTAGTTAAAAACAGAGAGGTTAGAATGACAAAATCCACGGCTCAACAAAAGCTGGAATTAGCAGTTTTCAGGCTGCGGAAAAACAAAGGGAACATGAAAGACAGATAGAACTCATGCGGCTGAAAATGGAAGCAAGGGCCAAAGAAATGGAAGCAAGGGCCAAAGAACTGGAGGAGAAGGAAAAAGAGAGGAAGCATGTGGAGGAGGTGGAGAAGATAAAGGCTCAGCGGAATATCCCAACAAACGCTAGCAATCCTTCTCCAAGTACCACTTCCCATCCCAGAAAGTTCCCCACCTACAAGGCAGGTGATGATACTGAGGCCTTCTTAGAAAACTTCAAAAGGGCCTGCCTTGGGTACAGCATCTACTGACCAATACATGATAGAGCTGAGGCCACAGCTCAGTGGACCCTTAGCTGAGGTGGCAGCTGAAATGCCTAAAGAACACATGAACAAGTATGAACTGTTTAAATCCAAGGCGAGAGTCAGAATGGGGATAACACCCGAGCATTCTCGTCGGAGGTTCAGAGCCCTAAGGTGGAAACCAGACGTGTCATTTACCCGACATGCCTACCACAGTGTGAAACATTGGGATGCCTGGATATCAGGAGCAAGTGGTGAGTCTCCAGTAAATTTGCTCTTCCTAATGCAAATGGAACAATTCTTAGAGGGGGTTCCTGAGGAAATGGAACGATAAGTGTGTGCCGGGCACTAGCAGACATTTTTGCCAGGGTAGGTTGGCTCTCCGACATCCTCACAGATGCAGGAACTAATTTCCTGGTAGGAACTATGGAAAGCCTTTGGGAAGCTTATGGGATAAATCACTTGATTGCCACTCCTTACCACCATCAAACAAATGGCATGGTGGAGAAGTTTAATGGAACTTTGGGGGCCATGATATGTAAATTCGTAAATGAGCACTCCAATGATTAGGACCTAGTGTTGCAGCAGTTGCTGTTTGCCTACAGAGCTGTACCACACCCCAGTTTAGGGTTTTCACCATTTGAACTTGTAATGGCCGCGAGGTTAAGGAGCCATTACAGTTGGTGAAGCAGCAATGGGAGGGATTTACACCTTCTCCAGAAACTAACATTCTGGACTTTGTAACCAACCTACAAAACGCCCTCCGAACCTCTCTAGCCCTTGCTAAAGAAAACCTACAGGATGCTCAAAAAGAACAAAAAGCCTGGCATGATAAACATGCCAGAGAGCGTTCCTTCAAAGTAGGGGACCAGGTCATGGTCTTAAAGGCGCTCCAGGGCCATAAAATGGAAGCGTCGTGGGAAGGGCCATTCATGGTCCAGGAGCGCCTGGGAGCTGTTAATTATCTCATAGCATTCCCCACCTCCAACCGAAAGCCTAAGGTGTACCATATTAATTCTCTAAAGCCCTTTTATTCCAGAGAATTAAATGGTTATCAGTTTACAGCCCAGGGAGGAGATGACGCTGAATGGACTGAAGGTGTCTACTATGAAGGGAAAAGTGCTGGTGGAGTGGAAGAGGTGAACCTCTCCATGACCCTTGGGTGTATGCAGCAACAGCTGATCCAGGAGCTGTGCACTAGCTACGCGCCGACGTTCTCAGCCACCCCAGGACTGACTGAACGGGCATACCACTCCATTGACACACATAATGCTCACCCAATTGAAGTCCAACCTTACCGGGTGTCTCCTCAAGCTAAAACTGCTATAGAACGGGAGATCCAGGATATGTTACAGATGGGTGTAATCCACCCCTCTGGCAGTGCATGGGCATCTCCAGTGGTTCTAGTTCCCAAACCAGATGGGGAGATACGTTTTGCGTGGACTACCGTAAGCTAAATGCTGTAACTCGCCCAGACAACTATCCAATGCCACGCACAGATGAACTATTAGAGAAACGGGGACGGGCCCAGTTCATCTCTACCTTGGACTTAACCAAGGGGTACTGGCAGGTACCGCTAGGTGAATCTGCCAAGGAAAGGTCAGCCTTCATCACACATCTCGGGCTGTATGAATTAAATGTACTCCCTTTCAGGCTGCGGAATGCACCGGCCACCTTCCAAAGATTGGTAGATGGTCTCCTAGCAGAATTAGGAGAATATGCAGTCGCCTACCTTGACGATATGGCCATATTTTCGGATTCCTGGGCAGAACACCTGGAAAATCTACAAAAAGCCTTTGAGGGCATAAGGGAGGCAGGACTAACTGTTAAGGCTAAGAAGTGTCAAATAGGCCTAAACAGAGTGACTTACCTTGGACACCAGGTGGGTCAAGGAACTATCAGCCCCCTACAGGCCAAAGTGGATGCTATCCAAAAGTGTGGCCTGTCCCAAAGTCAAAGAAACAGGTCCAATCCTTCTTAGGCTTGGCCGGTTATTACAGGCAATTTGTACCTCAATACAGCCAAATTGCCGCCCCGCTGACAGACCTAACTAAAAAGAAACAGCCAAATGTCGTTCAGTGGACCGAAGAGTGTCAGAAGGCCTTTAACCAGCTTAAAGCGACACTCATGTCTGACCCTGTATTAAGGGCCCCAGAGTTTGACAAACGGTTCCTAGTAACCACAGATGTGTCCAAGCATGGTGTGGGAGCAGTTTTAATGCAGGAAGGACCGGATCAAGAATTCCACCCTGTAGTGTTTCTCAGCAAGAAGCTGTCTGAGAGGGAAAGCAACTGGTCAGTCAGTGAAAAAGAATGTTACGCCATTGTCTACGCTCTGGAAAAGCTACGCCCATATGTTTGGGGACGGCGTTTCCACCTGCAAACCAACCATGCTGCGCTACAGTGGCTTCATACCGCCATGGGAAATAACAAAAAACTTCTTCGGTGGAGTTTAGCTCTCCAAGATTTTGATTTTGACATCCAACACATCTCAGGAGCTTCTAACAAAGTGGCTGATGCACTCTCCCGTGAAAGTTTCCCAGAATCAACTGGTTAAAATCGTCCTTGAGATGTGGAAAATATTGTTAGTCTTTATGTACTTGGTTATATATTTAGAGGTGCATGTGTCTTATTAACTCTGTTTTCTCCTAGAGCTCCAGGAAGAAATCACAGCCAGAGTTTCACCCTACCTGTGATTTGGGGGGCGTGTCATAAGTATAAAGGGAAGGTTAAACACCTTAAAAAATCCTTCCTGGCCAGAGGAAAAACCCTTTCACCTGTAAAGGGTTAAGAAGCTAGGAGAACCTCGCTGGAACCTGACCAAAATGATCAATGAGGAGACAAGATACTTTCAAAGCTGGAGTGGCGGGGGAGGGGGGGAGAAACAAAGGCTCTGTGTGTGTGTGAGAGAGAGAGAGAGAGAGAGATGCTTTTGCCGGGAACAGAAAGGAATGGAGTCTTAGAACTTAGTAAGTAATCTAGCTAGATATGCGTTAGATTCTGTTTGTTTAAATGGCTGAGAAAATAAGCTATGCTGAATGGAATCGATATTCCTGCTTTTGTGTCTTTTTGTAACTTAAGGTTTTGCCTAGAGGGATTCTCTGTTTTGAATCTGATTACCCTGTAAGGTATTTACCATCCTGATTTTACAGAGGTGATTCTTTTACTTTTTCTTCTATTAAAATTCTTCTTTTAAGAACCTGATTGCTTTTTCATTGTTCTTAAGATCTAAGGGTTTGGGTCTGTGTTCACCTATGCAAATTGGTGAGGATTTTTATCAAGCCTTCCCCAGGAAAGGGGGTGTAGGGTTTGGGGAGAATTTTTGGGGGAAAGATGTTTCCAAGTGGGCTCTTTCCTGGTTATATATCTGTTAGACATTTGGTGGTGGCAGCAATAAAGTCCAAGGGAAAAAGGAAAATAGTTTGTACCTAGGGGAAGTTTTAACCTAAGCTGGTAAAAATAAGCTTAGGAGGTTTTCATGCAGGTCCCCACATCTGTACCCTAGAGGTCAGAGTGGGGAAGGAACCTTGACAACTTCAAACAGGAGTTATGGGGGTCTCCGGTTGGCATAGCCTTTGAGCAGGCTGAGCAAGGTTTGAAACCCGGAGCCTTGGGCATGAGCCCAAGCGGCGGGCAGGGAGGAGAGGAAGGACCCCTTCCAACCCACTAAATTAAGTCTAAACTTATCACTATGTCTATAACAACTACACTAACTACACAATTATAACAACAATCTAACAACGGGAAGCAAAAAGCTAGGGAGAGTGGAGGACAGCTATGCCGCGCTCCAGAGTGCCAACGACCATCACTGGCGGTAGGAAGGAACTGAGGAGGCACTGGGTCGGCTGGGGTATGTATCCAGCGCTATGAAGGTGCCACTCCAGGGTGCTCTACAGCTGACCCACTGGGTGTTGCTAGAGTAAAAATTCTCCTACGATGGTGTACGCGGCGTGCACACACACCTAATTGAAATCGATATGAGCAAGCACTCGAAGAAGAACGTCCGTTTACCTTCTTTGTAAAGCACTGGGTATTTTATAATAATCAGAAGTAAGAAAGAAGTAACTGCTTCCCACCTACTCCCATGTTACTGATGTTACAGCTGCTTAAACTTTGTCAAACTTCAGCTGTTCAGGCTGCAATTTTCCATGCTGGATGTCTGCCTTTGAATTTTTTGGAAAATTTCAGCAAAAATGTTCAACTGTTTCAGAGAATGAGCTTAAGGGGGAAATGTGTTGTTTTGCGCATGTTAATGAATTGGCTGTCAGAAACTCTAGCACTGACATACTTCAGAGATGGAAGTTGGAATTTGGCTGGGGAGAGGGGGTCACTGTGGTGTCAGAGATATGTGCCTTTTGCGATACCTGTGAAAATCTTCTCTATTTTGGCCAGATTATGAGCCTCTGAAAAATCTGTTTGCACATAGTAGACACTTGTTAAAAATTTGGCAGTTTAACTGCCTGAAGATTTGGTCTGTACTGAGCATGTTCCTTCCTCTCACAGTGTGTGTGTGACTGGACTTTGCATGCTGTATCCTGGGGCTGCAGTGACTGTTTCGGGCCTCTGTGATGCTGGGCACCAGAAATTAGCGAAGAGACTCTCTTGTGGTCTCAGTGCTGCACCTGCTGGTGCCCAAGCAGCAAGGAGGAGGAAGGTGCCTGATTTAGAATGCAAAGGAGTGAAATGAGACATGCTGGAAGCAGTTGGAGACAGTGGGGGGTGGTTTGGGAAAAGGTCTGGGGGCATACAGGTGTGGATTGGGGGAGGACAGGAGCTTGGCTGGGGTGGTGTGGGAAAAAAGACAGGCTTTGGGTTGGAGGATGGGCAGAAGGCTAATCAGTAGAGCACACTCCCTCCCCCGCTCTAGAATCTGGAACGGAACTCAGGAGTCCAAGTCTCTGCATTCCTCTGCTGTTAGCAAACAGTTGTGAAACCCAGTGGCAGAGCGTTATCCCCTTCTTATGCCTTATCTAAATACTCAACCAACCATTCACTGTGTTAGCTCAAGTGGTAGAGTTCTGTGTTGTGGATCTAAAGTTTCAAATGTTGCTCACCCAAGCTGGGTGTCAATATATTTCCTGTGATGAATTTTTTTAGAACATGAGAACATTAGGCAACCACTGGAAAGCCTGTGCAATTTTAATTTGGACCCTCTGGGCGTATTCACTATGATAGGCTTTAATTACGTGATCACATACTATTTTTTCCACAGGACTTCTGCCTCATTCAATGTTTGTGGTGGTGTAGTGTGAGGCTGTTGGAGTCTGATGTCACTTTTGCAGGTGGGGGACCGTGTACTCTTTGTGGTAATAAGGCCCACCGCCTCAGCCAAAGGGGAGAAGTCATTGAACCCAGGTGCAAGGGAGTGCTGGACACAATAAATGAAAAAACCAGGGAGAGGAAAGGTTTAAAAGTCCGGGATGCAGAGGGGGACTGTAATGGTGCAGGTGGCCCACTCCAGCAGGGGGTGGGGTAGAAGCAGCCATGGAGGCTGTGGAAACCTGCAGCTAATTAGGGTGAGGCTTGTTAGGAGCCAGACAGGAGCTAGCTGCTGGGCCAGCCCCAATGTAAGGAGCTGCCCAACAGAGTAGAGGGGAGTCTCTCCCTGACAAGCAAGGGAGAAGGACTGACTCCCTGGGATAGCACCTGAGATAGAGCGGTGCTGGGCAGGCTCAGGGGAGTGGAGGGGGATCTCTGGCCTGTTACCTGCTAGGCTGCAGGCCCCTGCCAGAAAGGGCCACAGGGAAGTGGCCCAGGGATTATAGGCAGACGAGGGGAGAGAAGGAGGGCAGAGAGGCTGGCGCTAGAGGGTCCCAGGGTTGGGACCCAGAGGAGCGGGTGGGAGGGCCTGGGTCCCCCCCCTGCACTGCACCGCACCTGGCTGTGGAGGTGCATAGTCAATACAGACTGCAACTTGCCCCTGAAGTGAGGGGCTAGACCAGGGATCTCAAACTCAAATCACCAGGAGGGCCACACGAGGACTAGTACATTGGCCCGAGGGCTGCATCACTGACACCCCTGCTGCACCTGGCCTGACACCCACTCCACCCCTTCCAGGGAGCGCAACCCGGCAGCCTCTGGAACCTTCAGACTGGTGACCAGAATTCAGCGCCTTCGTTAGGTGGCAGCAAGTCCCACTGCTTGGTGTGAGTGGGATACAGAGCTGAGTAAGCAGATGGTGTGATACTTTCCCTCCCCAGGATCAAATGCTTCAACTGCCTGATTCTCAAAAACCAAAACCCTTTCTCACACCTCACTGGGTACAAAAGGTCCCAGACAAATGTTAGTCATATTTTTTTTTAGTACAAAAAAACTAAACATATGATACACTGAATTTTGAGTCAAAACCAGGGTTTTTGTACTGGATGGGCATGATGCACAAAAGAGGAGGTCTATGGTGGGGAACATAATCAAATAGGTTAGATCTAAGGTCCCCCTGAGACATGTACAAGCTTTTGTCAGTGCTTCTCCAGTTCTTTTATTCAGTGGACCATTTTCAAAGCCCTTCACAATTCTGTTCTCTTCATTATCCATTTTTGCCTCTTCATCATTGTGCTTCTTCCAGCTCCTTCCTCTTCTCAAGCAACAAGGTCATGAGAGGCTCATGCTTAATGTTTTCTTCCACACCATGCCTAGAAATGTCCTTCCTGAACTGATGCATGTAAGGCTATTAGTTGCTTCCCTCCCCTCACTTTGAGAGGGCCACGGACAGTAAGCTACCATATGATGACAGAGCTGTGGGAAAATTAGTGTTTACTCAATTTTATACACATTTTATATCTGATTGTTTCTCTTCCATACTTCATATACTGTAGGTTTTCTTAGGCCTGTGTGCCCACATGCATCAGCAAAGATAACATCTATGTCTGTCCATGCAGCACCTAGCCAAATATTAAATGAGATTTCCCCACTATATTCTGAGACCAATGCATCATTCTGCAGAGCACAGTTTGAGAACTCTTGCTGTTCAGTATATCTTTTTATAGAAATTACATTCTTCTACAGTTTACATGGTATCTAGTAGTTGACAACAGCTTTTTACTAAAGATATACAGTGGTAAGGTGACATTAAGTTTAATTTTAATAACAGCCACAGTAGAACAAGCGCTGGGTATTTTGTCCTGTGCTTTAGTCACATTTAATGTAGTTTCTTCTTAATAGTTTAGTTCTTGTCATATAGAATTGAGCAGTTCCACAGCTTCTTTTTGTACCTAAATTTTAAAAAAATGTGATGGTGAACAAAACAGTACTATTATTTACAGGCTTTCCTATAGCACTTATGCCCATAGTATCCAAGTGCCTCACAATTCCCCTGTAAGACAAGTGTTATCTTAAAGATGTAGAAACCAGGGTATAGAAGTTGAGTGATTTACTCGGTATCATATTGGACCCTCATAGCACAACCATGAATGGAACTTCGACCTCTGCTGATTCCCGGCCTAGTCCCTTACCTGCAGTACTTCCTCTCTAAACATTCATTTACTATACACTAACTCTCTTCATTGTATTTAAGTCGAATGCACAATAGCAGAAACAATTAGCACTTACTTATAGGAACTGCCATAATAAAACAGCACCAGGTGGATCTGTTATCCCATCACTGACAGTAACTAAGTCAGACATTTCAGAGCCAATAAACAGCTAATGGGCAAGTTTGTGAGGTCAGCTGTGTTTCTAGGACTCAGGGCCTGCCACTCCATCATTCAATATTTTAGTAACCCTGGCTATAAGAAGCTAGACTTACGCTAATAGTTGTTTGCAGCATATACATGGTCATGTGGCAATTTGTTGCGCACTGTGGAATAAACTGTGTTCACAACTTTTAACTTCTGAATCTGACATTTCTCCCAGTCTCTATTCACACCTAAGTTAATGGTATCTAGTTTGCAAATTAATTCCAGTTCAGCAGTTTCTCGTTGGAGTCTGTTTTTGAAGCTTTTCTGTTGCAAAACTGCCACCTTTAAGTCTGCTACTGAGTGACCAGAGAAGTTGAAGCGTTCTCCCACTGGTTTTTGAATGTTATGATTCCTGATATCAGATGTGTGTCCATTTATTCTTAACTTGGGCTTGAACAGGGACTGGGAGTGGCTGGGTCATTACACAAATTGAATCTATTTCCTCATGTTAAGTATCTTCACACCTTCTTGTCAACTGTCTGAAATGGGCCATCTTGATTATCTACAAAAGTTTTTTTTTCTCCTGCTGATAATAGCTCATCTTAATTAATTAGCCTCTTAGAGTTGGTATGGCAACTTCCACCTTTTCATGTTCTCTGTATGTATATATATCTTCTTACTCTATGTTCCATTCTATGCATCTGATGAAGTGGGCTGTAGCCCACGACAGCTTATGCTCAAATAATTTTGTTAGTCTCTAAGATACCACAAGTACTCCTGTTTTTTTTTACTGAAATGTCAGTGCTTCCTCAGATGACATAGGGACAGCAGGTCCTGAGTGCCGTGACTCAGGTTAGAGACAAATAAGCTTATCTAGCCACAGTAGGCTCTCCCTGCAGATACCAGGCTAAGTGCTAAACAAGACTCATTATATATCAGAGACTGAGAGAGCCTCCAGTAGAAAAGGAAATTTGTTCTTTGCCTGTAAATTAGATTTCTGCAAGAGGCTCCCTGTTCAAAATGCCCTACTACTTGGTTGTTCTGTGATGAATCCTGTTTGCACAGTTAAGTGAATGTAGCTTTACAGTTCTCGGTAGCTGTCGTGGGTTTTTGGGTGGGAGGAGGGGAGTGCGGGAAGGATATGTCTATTTTTAAAGAGGAGTTTGCTAGATAAGACACTGCCTGGAGCCCTGAGGAGATAATCCTGTTATCAGAATTATCTTTAGCAGCTGAACATACAACACTTTTATGTATACCCTCTGGTAGTACATTCTCTGACAAACTCTTGAATCCTAGTGTGTCTTCAGCTCCAACAAAAACTTGGGTATTTATAATAGAACAGGTTTCAGAGTAACAGCCGTGTTAGTCTGTATTCGCAAAAAGAAAAGGAGTAATTGTGGCACCTTAGAGACTAACCAATTTATTTGAGCACAAGCATAGGACAGTAAGGTTGGACAAGTTTTAATACCATAAAATCTCATTTTTTTCATTTTAATAGATTACTGGGTCGGAGAGGCAAAGATTCAGAGAAATGTGGTTATTAACGCATTACGATTCGTTGATGCCTGAATGGGATCCAAAAGTAGTTCCAGAACTACAATTTAGTCAAATTATTTTTACAGATGTTCAGCCACCGAAGTGCCATGCATGCTGTTTTCCACATACTTACATTGACAGTTCTTATATTATTTTTCCTACCTGTTTATCCTCCTCTGTATGTGCAGGATAATCCCTGCTTTTTGTTAGCCACAAGAGGGCCATCTTTTTGTTTTTTAACTTCAAGTATGTCTTCCCCAAAAGCAGCAAGTTTTTGCTGTAAAAGTTTGGATCAGCTGTATACAGTGACAGAAGAGTGAAAGATATTTTTGCTTCATTATATTGATTTTAGACAAAAAGCAATTGTGCACTGGTTTGAGACATTCTCTCTCGCTTTAAATGAGAACTGTAGTGAGCATGGCATACAATCCAGACCACTATATATTGTGACTTGCTAAAACATTTACACTTTCAAACTACTTAATGCAGTTATATTTTTGGCTCAAAGAGGAGCGAACCGTTGACACTGGGACAAATGTAAAGTTTTCATTTCCTGTGCTGGGCCCTGCGTACTCTGGTGCCCAACAGACCCAAATTCTGCAGCCATTTCAGTTAATTGTCATTGATATGCAAATTAATGTCTGTGCAGTGTCTAGCTGGGCCATAGACTTTACAACATAAGCTTTCTGGGCAGAAAGTGTATTCTCCAAGCATCATACAGGGAGGGAATAATAATGACATTAAACAAATTACAGTAGATTCTGCTTATTCATAACTTCTTGGTTCTCAGCAAAAAGTCTCTATTATCCAGAGGTTGCCAATAAATGGAAGGCAGGTTTGCAGGGCTGCAGCCAGAGCAAGGAGTACTGGGACTTGCTTCTCTGGCTGGAGCCCCACAAACCTGCCGGCTGGGATGTAGCCAGGGTAGGAAGCACCAAGACATGCATGGTACCTCTCCCTGCAGCCCTGCACACTTGCCTGTGGCTGGGAGGGGAGGCTGAGGGCAGGGTTTGTAAGGCTGCAGCCTAGGAAGGAATTGCTGAGCCCACGGTCCCACTGCCATGCCAGGGCACAGGCTGCAGAGCACAGAGAGGCAGAGTGCAGCCCTGTGGGCCCCTGGTGCTCCCGCTCCTCATGGAAAGCCCCAGCAAGAGGGCCGCAGCCTTCCTCCCCTCCCAGTTGCAGGCATGTTTGTGGGGCTGCCTCCAGGGAAAGCATGCCAACGAGTTGTTAATAAGAGGCATCCCTGTGACCAATATCCAAATCCTATCAAAATTAAAATCAGTGGGACAGGATTGGTTCTCAGCCAAATGTTGCTATTAACCAGATATTGTTAATATCGGGATTGCTATTAAGAGGCATCCACTGTAGGCACCTTTCCTCTAACGGGCAAACATCACCTTATAAAATGGGGAAATAGGTAGAAAGGGTTAGCTTGCCTAAGATCACACAGCAAGTCAGCAATAGGCTTTGGAACAGAACCAGGATATTCTTCTTCAGTTCCCTGTTCTAACCACTAGACCTGCTGCCTGCCTTATTCTTACTTCCATCAAAAAGTCACTTCATATTTGCCAGGCTTCCTTTTTAAAAGTTTAAAAATTCTCCTCATTCTTATTTTTCTTTGACAAGGCCCAAATTTCAAAACTGAACTCCATAGCCGCAAGTACAAGTTTTGCTTATTTGAGGTCAATGATATTTGCTGACATACCTATACCTTTTTCAGACAATGAGCCTTTCCGTGAGCTTGAATTAATAAAAAGCAACTCAAAGGGAAAAACCTAAGATGCCATGTATCAAACATACAGTACTGAATGATATGCTTCTTCCTACTGATTATAAACATACGATAGGGACCCACACACAGTAAATTACATAGGCATGTAATTTAACTTTGTCGAACTACTACATAAATCCTTGTTTGTGTCATGCAAATCCAAAAAAACATGCTCACATTCTGCATTTCAGCTTCTCTACATCCTCTTTTTTGTCTTCGTCCTGTCTCTCTGTTCTGTTTCTGCACTAAGGGGAATTCAGTCAGTTTCCTGTGCTTGGTCTTTTAAATGGACAAGAGCCAGGAGGCAGTAACAGGGAGATTTATCCAGCTGGACTCCGGCCCACACAAGTTAGGACCCAGGGATCAACAATTCCTAGCCTGGGGTTATAAATCAGTATAGACACTCAAGACCTAGGTTAACAAAGCCAAGGTCTGACACCGAGTTCTACTAACCCTGAGCATACATTGCAGTGCAGACAGACCCCTGGAGAGGGGAGACAAGTTACAGGCTAACTGGCTAAAATGGCAGGTCAAACAGTAGAGAAACAGAAGATAAAGCTTATCTTTTAAGCATTCTAACAGGCACCAACCTTAACACAGGACAGAGTTTCCCTCAATTACTTAAAAACAACCAAATTCTCTTTATAGCCAGCTCTTGGTATTTTCTTGCTAAAATTGTGCATCCACCATCACGTTCTCCTGCCTGTACTAACTCTCTCACAGGCTTCTAATTCAGTGCTTTATCTATAATCTATTTTAGGGGTTTCTGCTGCTGCCCATCACTGTAGTATTAATGTGTTCTACGTAAGACAGCAATAGTGGAGTCCCTAGTGGTTCTGGCTTGCCTCTCTTTTGCAGGTAAAAAGCCTCTGTGGGATATTTTTGTTTTGTTTAAGTTGGTTGGCTGATTTTTCTCAGGGATATTTTTAATTTTGAGGGGGGGTATTTTAGTTAAATGGGGGTGTCAGTGTCCTGTCATGCTAGCTGTGGTGGAAAGACATTTTCAAAGAAGCCCCCGATTAAATTAGCTGCAGCTGGGCAAGCTACAATTCAGCAGCTGCTAGTCAGGTTGTACTGGGTAAATCATTCCCTCTCGGGGCCCAGCCACTGTTTCTCCAAGTCAGGTGTGGGGGGAATTCAAAAAGATTTCCTTTTGTTAGGAGACTCTCTTTGTTCCCAGTTGTATTGAAGCTGACCCTTAAGCAAGGAAAGGAAAAGTTTTCATTCAGATTCTGGTAATTGAGCAATGCAATTCCTAATTCACTTCATGCACAAGTAGAGCTGGTCAAAAAAGAAAAAACTTTTTACTGATTTTTTCCCCCCAACCAGCTCTACTCATGAGTAAGAAAGAAAAATTGCCTGAACTGGTTCTTTGCTTTTTCAAATGTTGCCCACTGGAAATGCCATATATAACTAGAAATATTGCATTGCTACAAATGGTATGCATACATTTCACTATATAGTTCATTTTTAGAAATAGTTCAATCAAATTGAAGGCTACTGAATAACTTTGCAATTGGTTAAAATCATCACATCATAATTCACCACTCTGCTGCATAAGGGGGGGGGGGGGGGAGGGAAGAGCATGCCATATAACTTAGGTCTAATGAGCTGAGTGGTGTGGCCAGGGACCTCGAACCTATGTTTCAACAGTACATATGCGACTACATCTTTAACCCCTGGGAATTTGCTTGCTTGTTTTGGATCACCAAGGGCAAGAGACTCATTCTACTACAAACAAACTATACAAAAATTACCTTCTTCAGCCTTGTGAAAGTAACTTAGGGCCTGGAAAAGATAAGGGTCTAAGTTAGTATTGCAATGTTGAATGACTTTAAATCCACAGAATCAATTTATTCCTGAGAACACCCACCTGTACAAGAAGGCTGTTTTTTTTTTTAAATTGAGATACTGTTGGTTATCTATTGTCAACAGAACACAGAGACAAAACAGCCTTATAATATATATTTAACTACCACAAAGTTGGACTGTAGCTAATGTAATGCCAATATTTAAAAAGGGCTCTAGAGGGGATCCTGACAATTACAGACCAGTAAGTCTAACGTCAGTACCGGGCAAATTAGTTGAAAGCATAGTAAAGAATAAAATTGTCAGACACACAGAAAAACATAAATAGTTGTGCAAAAGTCAAACATAGTTTCTGTAAAGGGAAATCATGTCTTACTAATTTGTTAAGAGTTCTTTGAAGGGGTCAACAAACATATGGACAAGGGGGATCCAGTGGACATAGTATACTTAGATTTCCAGAAAGCCTTTGACAAGGTCCCTCACCAAAGGCTTTTAAGTAAATTAAGTTGTCATGGGATAAGAGGGAAGATCCTTTCATGGATTGAGAACTGGTTAAAAGACAGGGAACGAAGGGTAGGAATAGATGGTAAATTTTCAGAATGGAGAGGGATAACTAGTGGTGTTCCCCAATGATCAGTCCTAGGACCAATCCTATTCAACTTATTCACAAATGATCTGGAGAAAGGGGTAAACAGTTAAGTGGCAAAGTTTGCAGATGATACTAAACTGCTCAAGATAGTTAAGACCAAAGCAGACTGTGAAGAACTTCAAAAAGATTCACAAAACTAAGTGATTGGGCAACAAAATGGCAAATGAAATTTAATGTGGATAAATGTAAAGTAATGCACATTGGAAAAAATAACCCCAACTATACATACAATATGATGGGGCTAATTTAGCTACAACTAATCAGGAGAAAGATCTTGGAGTCATTATGGATAGTTCTCTGAAGACGTCCACGCAGTGTGCAGCAGCAATCAAAAAAGCAAACGGGATGTTAGGAATCATCAAAAAAGGGATCGAGAATAAGATGGAGAGTATCTTATTGCCCTTATATAAATCCATGGTACGCCCACATCTTGAATACTGCATACGGATGTGGTCTCCTTATCTCAAAAAAAAATATACTGGCTTTAGAAAAGGTTCAGAAAAGGGTAACTAAAATGATTAGGGGTTTGGAACAGGTCCCATATTAGGAAAGATTAAAGAGGCTAGGACTTTTCAGCTTGGAAAAGAGGAGACTAAGAGGGAATATGATAGAGGTACATAAAATCATGAGTGGTGTGAAGAAAGTGAATAAGGAAAAGTTATTTACTTGTTCCCATAATATAAGAACTAGGAGCCACCAAATGAAATTAATGGGCAGCAGGTTTAAAACAAACAGCAGGTTTAAAACAAACAAAAGGAAGTTCTTCTTCACACAGCGCACAGTCAACCTGTGGAACTCCTTGTCTAAGGAGGTTGTGAAGAGAACTGGATTTAAAAGAGAACTGTATAAATTCATGGAGATTAAGTCCATTAATGGCTATTAGCCAGAATGGGTAAGGAATGGTGTCCCCAGCCTTTGTTGTCAGAGTGTGGAGATCACTTAATCATTACCTGTTAGGTTCACTCCCTCTGTGGCACCTGGCATTGGCCACTGTCGGTAGACAGGATACTGGGCTGGATGGACCTTTGGTCTGACCTAGTATGGCCGTTCTTATGTTCTTATGACTGATCTCAGAACAGCTGAAGAAATATATTCTAGATCGGGGTGGGCAAACTTTCTGGCAGGAGGGCCACATCTGTGTGAGGAAATTATATGCAGGGCCATGAATGTAGGGCTGGGGCAAGGGTTGGGGTGCAGGATGCAGGAAGAGGCTCAGGGCAAGGGGCTGGGGTGTAGGAGGGGTGCAGTAGGGGGCTCAGGGCAGGGGTTGGGGTGCAGGAGGGGTTCTGGGTGTGGGCTCTGGCCCAGCGCCGCTTACCTCAAGCGGCTCTGGGGTGGCAGCAGCATGCAGCAGGGCTAAGGCAGATTCCCTGCCTGCCCTGGCCCCGAGCCGTTCCCAGAAGTGGCCAGCATGTCCGGCAGTGGCTCCTGCGGGTGGGGCGGGGTGGGCAGGGCAGGCAGCTCCACTGAACGCGGCCCTCACCAGCAGATACCACCCCCGAAGCTCCCATTGGCCACTGTTCCCGGCCAATGGGAGCTGTGGGGTGCAGTGACTGCCACCCTCTCCCCCAGGGGCCGCAAGTACATGGTGCCGGCCGCTTCCAGGAGCGGCACAGGGCCAGGGGAAGCAGGGAGCCTGCCTTAGCCCCTCTGCACCACGGGGCTGGCAATCCCGTGGGCCGGACTGAAAACCCTGACGGGCTGGATCCGGCCTGCGGGATGTAGTTGGCCCTCCCCTGTTCTAGATGTATATTTGTTTTTAAAGTCACCACTCAGAATAATGCTTTTAAAAGTACCAAGTTGACAGCATTGAAGACCAAAGTCCTCCATACACATACAACAGGATCAACACTGACAGTGACCACACAAGCTTCTCCACCCTATCACACTCCCGTGCTCCAACCCTAACGGTTTGAGAGTAATTCTGTCTACACAACCATTTATTCCTTGGCTTAGCACCTCATCACAACTTTTGTTGGCACTAGTTATTACTGTGTTAGACTGAACCACTATCTCATTTAATAAACAGCCATCACATACTAAGTATGTTTGCTCATTGTTAATGACCTACAGGGAAAGTACTTCTAAAAACTATTTTTGAAAAAGCTGCTAAGCATCCACAAAATGCTCTTTGTGCTGTTGTTGCAGAAATCTATTTTCAGCAACATGCTGACATCAGTGAGGGTGGGGTTGATGCTGAAACATACTTAACACTCTATTCATTTTTAAAGCACTACAAAACCCAGTGCCTGGTTTTGCAGAATTCAGCAATACTATGAAATCCTGGTTAACATTTTGGATTTATTCTTCTGAGGACTGAGATTTAGTGGCCACTTTATAAGCTTCATTTTCAGTTGCAAAAGCCTATTTGCTTTTTCAATTAGAACTCAAGCAACAAAAATTAGCTTTCTGCAAGGCAGCAAATCTCTTGCAGCTGCTTTCCTAGTGCTTTTTTTTGGGCGGGCGGGAGGGGACATTATTTAGTAGAGGTTATGGCCTAAATTCTGCCTGTTCCAACAGAAAACCTGAACACAGCTGCAGGAATTTAGATTTGTTCACTAAGAGCAAGGCCTGATAGGATTTTCAAAACCAAATTATTCAACTAAAAATGTAATACATTTTGTGTGATTTAATAGTTTTTTTGGGATCCTTAAGCTAACTCTGACCAAAGTTATATAGTTGAATAGAAAAAAAAAAAAAAGCTAGCCACAGATACTTTCTGGTTGGATTAGGCTGAAAACAATTCTGCCACCACTATCCTAAGTACAAGAGGGCTTGTCTATATGAATACTTAGTCCACAGCAAACCGGGGAGCAAATCTACCTTGTACTAACCTGCCACATACTGTCTGTGTGGACACTATTGCTGTGTACGAAAAATTCCCTTTGATCTACCCCACTTTGAAATTGAAGTAGGCAACTTCTAGCGCAGGGCCGCACGCTCCACACAGACGCGCAGTGCATCTCAGGCAAGTGTAAGGTATATTTATATTCCAGCTTGTTGCACACTCTGTGTGGGCAAGCCCTTATACAGCAGGCAACGTGCTCTAGTACTTAAAAGCTCCTGGAGTTAGGAGAACTGTGATGTAGTCCTGGTTATGACACAGACTTCCCGTGTGGCGTAGGGCAAGTCACAAACTCTCCGGACCTCAGTTTCTTCATACATTAAAAACAACAAAAAACAAAAAAAAAAACAGTAGGAGGGAAATAATACTGGTTCTGAGATCTTATTAAGATGGGCACCTTTACATGTGTATAATAAAACATGATATAAAAACCAAAAATCACATGACCGTGGAGGACAAAGATACCTCAAGTTCAATCTGGAGGAAAACTCAAGTAGTTAAACAGTCATGAGGATGAAGAGGAAATATTTGCTTATGAAAAATGACAAAATCAGAGGGAAGCATTTTATTTTCATAGAAGGAAATGAAAATAAAAATACTAAGTGTTAGGATATAGATATTCAGGCCTGTCTGTAAAGGCCTATACTCTAAGAATTTAGGTGTATTCTTATCACTTGGCTAGTGATAGAGGTATAAAAGAAAGAATCAAAATCACTGTCTGCTGGTGTAAGGGCCTTCTCTTACTGTGACAGTCTGAGGCCCTGTTCTTAGGCTAAGGCCTTTGGCTAAGCAGCAGAGGCAGCCATAAGCTGGGAAGCAAACAGTCACATCCTCACATTCCAAACTAGTCACACTGAAATAAGGTGCTATTCGGCTGTTAGGAATACAATCCTGTCCTGATAATTCGTATCACCTCCAGAGAAAGGGAAGTGCCTAGAAAATGTAAAAGGAAACTTAGTTTGATAGCATCCTGTCTGGCAAGAACTCACTTATCAATAGCTGGGATGTGAAATCCTCACTTCTGTGTTGTCTTGTCATTGTAGTTCCCACTTTGCTATTGTTTGTCTGTATAATCTCTGTCTGGTTCTGTGATTGTTCCTGTCTGCAGTATAATTAATTTTGCTGGGTGTAAACTAATTAAGGTGGTGGGATATAATTGGTTACATAATCATGTTACAATACGTTAGGATTGGTTAGATAAATTTCAGGAAAATGATTGGTTAAGGTATAGCTAAGCAGAACTCAAGTTTTACTATATAATCTGTAGTCAATGAGGAAGTGACTGGGTGTGGGTGGGGGTGGGCATGGGCATGTGGGTGAGGGAGATGGGAACAGGGAATGGGGGTAAAAAAATTGGAATCATGTTTTGCTAAAGGGGGAAATGGGAACAGGGAATGGGAGTAAGGAAGTTGGAATCATGTTTGGCTAAGGGTAGGAATGGGAACAGGGACACAGGTGTAAGGCTCTGTGGTGTCAGAGCTGGGAAGGAGGATACTAAGGAAGGAAACTGGAATCATGCTTGCTGGAAGTTCACCCCAATAAACATCGAATTGTTTGCACCTTTGGACTTCGGGTATTGTTGCTCTCTGTTCATGCGAGAAGGACCAGGGAAGTAAGTGGGTGAAGGAATAAGCCCCCTAACACTAAGTATCAAGTCAAATAATATGTAGGTATTCCGATATCATGGTGAAGAGAGCTGCATTGGAACCTAGACAGACAATTATCTGTGGTCTGTCCTAATGATAATGTGTCTCTGAGTATGCACCACTTTATGTGCTATGTGGAGGTTTGGGGGTTAATTCTCAGCTGCCCCTTGTGTGTATCTCTCATTAAATCATAAACATTTGAGAGAAGGTGGTTCAATAGGTTAATGAACTAAGATAACTCCTTTTTACTGTATGTCACCCATGGAAAATAAATTGGAGGCTCTCACCGTAGTCTCTGCATGTATTTCTTATGGACCTAATATCAAGCTTTCAGAGCCCCACAGTCCAAAAGGATATTTGTTAGAAAATAATGTCATTAGTCACTTTGTGACTGTTCTAGACAAGGCCTGACTTGAGAAGAAACAAATTAACGTTTGTTGTTTTCACATGGAATCTTGCATATTTCTAACAAGTCAACTTCATCAGCTCCAAATCTATATTTAATCCATCAGTACAATTTTGTATATGACTGCATCTCTATTGTTCAGCATTCTGAGCACTTCTGGAAGGTGAGCTTTATTAGTACAATTATTACTAGTACATGTTAGTGCAGGGGTGGGCAAACTATGGCCTGCAGGTCAGATCTGGCCCCTTAGGGCTTTGAATCCGGCCTGTGAATTTGCCACCCCCGTGTTGCCGTGGGCCCCGTGCTGCTCCGGAAAGCGGCCGGCACCACGTCCCTGCGGCCCCTGGGGAAAGGGGGGCAGAGGACTCCACACGCTGCGCTTGCCTGTGAGTACCTCCCCTGAAGCTCCCATTGGCCGGGAACGGGGAACCTTGGCCAATGGGAGTTTTGGGGGAGGTACCCATAGGAGCGCAGAGCCCTCTGCGCCCCCTCCCCAGGGCCTGCAGGGACATGGTGCCGGCCGCTTCCCAGAGCAGCGGGGGGGCCGGAGCAGGCAGGCAGGGAGCCTGCCCTGGCCTTGGTGCGCGCTGCTGCCACACCGGAGCCGCTCCAGATAAGCGGTGCCGGGCTGGAGCCCGCACCCTGAACCCCTCCTGCACCCCAACTCCCTGCCCTGAGCCCCCTGCCGCACCCTTCCTTCACCCCAACCCTCTGCCCCGAATGCCCTGCCACACCCTGCACCCCAACCCCGAGCCCCCGCCAAACCCTGCACCCCAACCTCCTGCATTCCTCACCACTCCCTGCACCACTGCCCTGAGACCCCTTCCACACTGTGCACCCCCTCCTACACCCCAATCCCCTTCCTTGAGCCCCCCCACCCCCCCGCACTCCATGCCCCAACCCCTTGCCCTGAGCCCCTTCCTGCACACCGCAGCCCTTCCCACACCCCAACCCTACATTCATGGCCCTGCAAGCAATTTCCCCACGCCGATGTGGCCCTCAGGCCAAAAAATTTGCCCACCCCTGTGTTAGTGGCTTCTTGTTTTTGCTAAGAAAAGTCTATGGGGAACAAATATTTGCATATAGTACCTCTTCATAGGTGGAGGTTGGTGGTGTTGCAAATAGCATTGCAGCTATTTTGCTTTGGTACCATGGCATTTCAGCAAATGAGTAACACCTGGAGCAAAAGCAAAAAGGTTTTATATATTTCACGTCTCCTTTATTTTGAGGTTCATACTTTTAGGGAGTTGAAGAACCCCCAAATGTCAAAGTTTGTCATCCTGCCAAGAACCCACAGTTGTGAATAACTGCAATGATATTATTTGGTCTTTGAATGAGTAATTACAATAAGATACTTAAATTAAAAACAAATTGAAACAATTGTTGTAGAAGACATAACCACTCTGCTAAAGAAGTTTAGCGCCTCCATTGCTGCTAATCGATACTGCATAATAAAGATAAAAATCCAACTTTTAGCACAAACTTTACAACATAGCCTATAGCTTGATTTTACTGAGAAAAATCAAGTAGTTAAAGCTATCTCTCCATCCAGATCCAGCCTTATGGCTTTTACTACAGTAATTTAACCATATACTGTATGCATTTGTAAATTTTTGTAATAACCATATAAAACTGAACGTCAGCCTGACCTAAACATTAGCTTGCTCCTCTTGATTACTTAATTAAAAAAAACCCAAAACAGTACTCTTGAGAGCCTATATGTTCTACAGCCATGAGTACAGGACTACGAGTCAAACTCCTGAGTTCTAATCCTGGCTCCGCCAGTTGATTAAATCCCTGTTCCTTACCTCACTTTCCCCATTTGCAGAATGGAAACAGCCACTACTTGCCCATGGGGAAGCTATAAGGGTTAACATTTGTAAAGAGTTTTAAACATGTAAAGTGCAGCATACGTAATATTGATAATGTTTGTAACACCATATTCCAGAAACACATCTGACACGATTAGCCTTGATTTGTTAAGAAAACAATATTTGAAATTCCTCATATGAACATGCAGCCTGATTTCTGGGGGAGGGGGAGGGAACAGGTGTGGTAAAGGTCTAGAAACTTATTTAAGCCTGAGTGTTGGAAAGTAGACACCCAAATGGGGTACAGTAGCAAAGCCTTGGTAGAATGCTGTTGGCAAACATTTGTGATGCCAGTGCAGGATGAAAGAGAAGGGGAGCGAGAGGAAGGAACTGATCCAATAATTTACTGAGATTTTTAATCCCAATGTGATAGGAATGTAGGGACTCCCAATTCTCAGAACAAAAATGATACAATTTGGCAGTACTTCACTACCCAAGTAGTGACACACAATTCCCTCTTCTCAGCTTTTCCCTACAGTTTTCCTGGGTCAACTGAGTCGGGCTCAGGGGGCTCACGCTGGGCAATCCCTACCACTTCTAGATGTCTGAACGACAAGAGGCTGCCTCAGAGCTGGCCTGTAGGCTCCCCCAGAGTGCTGGGTGGCAACAGTTGCTGCCTCCGCTCCCAGAAAAATAAGTTCTCAGACTACTCCAGGAAGTCAGACTACTTTGGAGCTAGTGGTGCAGACAGGCTGTAACTTAGGAAAGGCAAGTAGGGAAAGATCATAAAAAACTTAGGGTGGAAAGCCGGAGCTTGTTAGGTTCCCAAGGGAGACCAAAAATAAGCCTTTGCAAGGAACAATTGGTGGGCTTGGCACTGATTCTACAAATCCCTTCTTATCCTCTTCACTTTCATCATCTTCTGTGGGTACGTCTACACAGAAAAATAAAAAAACAAACCCAAGACTCAGGAGCCTGGGTCAACTGACTCAGGTTTGTGGGGCTTATGCAGTGGGACTAAAAATAGCACTGTAGATGTTCCTGTTCAGGCTGGAGCCTGGACTTTGAGACACTGTAACGGGGTGGATCCCAGGCTCCCACCCCGGCAGAAATGTCTATACTGGTGTTTTTAGCTCAGTAGCGTGAGCCTAAGTCAGCTGACCCAGGCTGTGACTCACTGTGGCTGGTGGGTTTTTTCACTGTAGACATACTATGGCATTCTAAAGATTTCTTGTACAGTGCTAAGTGGTTTTGGGCTCTCTGACAGATCTAGAAAAAGGAGGAGGAAGCGCTGCATCTGGACTCAAAACATGCCACAAACTTTCAATATCGTGTGAGAACATTTCAGAAAAAGCACTGACACAATGGGAATGGGGAAAGGGAGCCCCCATGTGGCTATACAGGTCACAGCTGGCCCAGATTTTTCTGGTAGAATGGATTTTTTCTGTCTACTGTGTTTCTCAGGCTAGCTCTCTCTCTCTCTCCTTCACAGCTTCTCTCTCATATGCTTTCCTCTGACTGATGCATCTAGTGTACACACACTCACTGACAGAGAAAATTGCCAGGTGTCCAGCCAAGGTGCTTCTGCACAACATGTGGTGTTTGTACTAAAGTTAAATTCCCAGCTCTTCACCTCCCATTCATCAATGATGGGCAGTGACAATCAGATTGATTCTCATTCCTTCTACATTTTCAGACTCACATTAATGCTAAAATAAATAAAAATTCAGAGTTCTTAAAAATGTAATAGCGTATTTAGATAGCATGACAGTGTACATTTTTTGTTTCAGAATATCAATCCGTCCTATCTGCCCTCACACCAATCTTCGCAAGCACCTTAATTCATAGCACACATTTAAATTTTAAATTCTGTCTCTTTTGAAGTCAACGGCAAAAGGCACTATGAGTTTGACACTCCCAACACCTCTGAGGCAGACACTCAGAAACACTCTATTAATAGTGTCCTCAATTTCTGATGCCTGCTGTGAAAATAAACTGAAGTCTGCAACTTATTCTTCTGTATTCCAATGAACTAGAACTAAAACAAGGTCACTGAGCAGTTAGTTTCACCTTCGGAGTTATATTAAAACTTGGATGGCCAGAGTCTTTCAAATAACTCAGGACAACTTTCAAAAGATTTTCATGAGTGGATTTCAAGTCATTTAGCAGCTCTACACATTTCTGCAAGTCATTTAACATTGCTCAAACATTTTATATTCCACCTACAAATAAAAGTGCTAGAGGCTTTTCTTTTTTGTCACAAGCTAACTCTGGTTTGAAGAAATTATCAGCCTTACCAAATGCCCATAAGGTGAATTGAGGTAGCATCTTTAGGATTCAGTTCAATGGCTTTCTAACAAAAAAAAAAAAGAGGAGATGTAAAAGGTTGTTTCACCAGATCTGGCTTAAGAACACCAAAAAATGCACCCATAGTTGTCTCCTTCTATTTCATCGGTGTGAAATGCAAACAACTGCAGGGAGGTACAGTATTTGGTATTCACAATCTAATCTGAGCTCCTTATCTTTATGTCTAAAAAGCCTTTTTTCAAGTGTTTGATCATGTCAGTACATTCAGGTTTTGATACAGCTTCTGACAGCAAGTAAAATCATGTGATGCCTCAGCAGGTCTTTATTGTGCTGTATTTTCTCCAATATTTGTCCTTCAGTAGCTACAATCTCCACTGAAAGAGCCCATGGTGACACTCAGCAGCCAAAGACCATTCTAAGATGATACACTCACTTTGCAATAGCAAAGGTCAAGCCTATATATACACACTCTACTGGTTTCAGAAGCTCATATAGGGTTCAACAGTCCTCACCTTCCATTTAGAGATTTTTTTATCTTACTGGAAAGCAACTGAAGAACACAATGCCCACAGCTACACAAAGATATATTTTTCATGTGACCTGCATACTTGTCTGCTAGCACTCAGGTCATGACCCACAGCAGCAGGGCATCTCAAGCACCCAGAGTTACAGGAAAGGCTGTGACACAACCCCTCACTGGTCTGGATTGCATCCCAGAACGTGACAGACATCACTGGGTGCCTCTGGAAGATGCACAGTAGGGCCTTGCTGCAACTTTTAGAAAGAAGTGGCGTACTAGCACATGCTTCTGACAGCAGCATACACAGTAACTGATTTGAGGGAGCAGGATACAGATAGCTGGCAGACTACACTACTTTGGGCGTGTAGGTTTTACAACTATCTGAACACAAGGAGGGATCTTAGCCTGCTCCCTGCATACAGGCTGGCATGGAAAGATGCTTCTTATGGCCTTACCTCCTCTCCTAGCCCAAGTGCAACAAGCAGGTAAGACTAGCCTTTAATTAACCAACTGAAAACATTCTCTGTGCCAAGGCTCTGATGCAATTTACTGCAGGACTGTATTTTATCACCTCTCATTGCATGTGCATATGAGCCACTGAGAAAGTTATTAAGGGGACGCAGGCAAAAGAGTTGTTGATTAAGTTTCAATTGCTGGGCTAATTTTGCCCTCATTTATCTATTTTTTTTAACCCACACTGACACTTCTGGTGCCTGAGGATCAGTTTGCAGGTTGCTGAGAAAACTGGTATGACTGGAAGATCAGACACAGAATTGCAATTGTCCACCCCAGAAAACAGCTGGTGACCCACCCTTCTGGGGGCTGTTACCCAGCATGTGAAAACCATTGTTCTAAAATGAAATATATTGATACTATCATACTGAAAATGCTTATTTACAATACCTGGAAGTGTTCCTTGATAACATATGCATTTGCAATTTTAGTCTTGATTCCTTCATAATCTCCAACATCACTGATGCAGATTGCATACCACTAAATTCAAAACAAAACAGGTCATTAAAAGAATATTTAATAGCGCTAATTAAAATACAATTATTGTCACCAAGTGATCAGAACAATATTACTCAAATTTTTAAAAAATTTATTAAAGTGTTGATTAATTAGCACTACTGGTTGCTTATGAGAACTGTAATTATAATGGATAATTTTAATGGTGTGAAGAACATTCCCTCATCACAGCTGACCACAGTCATGGGAGGAGCCAGGGCCTCACTATCACTAATTTGCACTGCAGCAACACTGATTGTACTTAGTTACTCCTCTCCTAACATCTGGGTCTGGGCTACTGAGGAGAGAAGAGGAACAGGAGAAGAAAAGGAGGGCAGACCCAGGAACCCTTGGAACTTGTAGCAGAGTCACTACCGTGGCACAGAGGCAACAGAATGGATCTGTGATGCATTTTCCAGGCTGATAAAGAGGGAATAGTTCAGGCATCAAGACCTCTGACCAATCATCTGCCTCTGCGGTCCTGTAGACAGAGCTAACCAACAGTCATTTTCTGCATATGAGTTTGATTTAATCTGCAAGAATCCAAGTGCTGGTCCTCTTAGAAAGTGGTCATCAAATTCTCCTGGGTCTCAACTAAAAAACTAACAAATTGTGCATTGAAGAAAGCAGCATACAAGTTTGCCAGATAACCTTATAGCTGTAAAGGTTACAGCAAAACCATAAAAAGAAAAGGAGTCCTTGTGGCACCTTAGAGACTAACCAATTTATTTGAGCATGAGCTTTCGTGAGCTACAGCTCACTTCATCAGATGCATACCGTGGAAACTGCAGCAGACTTTATATATACACAGAGAATATGAAACAATACCTCCTCCCACCCCACTGTCCTGCTGGTAATAGCTTATCTAAAGTGAGCAACAGGTTAGGCCATTTCCAGCACAAATCCAGGTTTTCTCACCCTCCACCCCCCCACACAAATTCACTCTCCTGCTGGTGATAGCCCATCCAAAGTGACAACTCTTTACACAATGTGCACGATAATGAAGTTAGGCCATTTCCTGGTGGGTTTTTGGAGGGGGGTGAGGGAGTGAGAGAACCTGGATTTGTGCAGGAAATGGCCTAACTTCATTATCATGCACATTGTGTAAAGAGTTGTCACTTTGGATGGGCTATCACCAGCAGGAGAGTGAATTTGTGTGGGGGGGTGGAGGGTGAGAAAACCTGGATTTGTGCTGGAAATGGCCTAACCTGTCGCTCACTTTAGATAAGCTATTACCAGCAGGACAGTGGGGTGGGAGGAGGTATTGTTTCATATTCTCTGTGTATATATAAAGTCTGCTGCAGTTTCCACGGTATGCATCTGATGAAGTGAGCTGTAGCTCACGAAAGCTCATGCTCAAATAAATTGGTTAGTCTCTAAGGTGCCACAAGGACTCCTTTTCTTTTTGCGAATACAGACTAACATGGCTGTTACTCTGAAACCAAGCAAAACCATAGTCACTCCTGTTTCTACTGACAGATGTCAGGATAGTGGATAGCAACATTTCAATTAAATTACTTTGACTGGCTCACCTTGTGTACTGCAAAATTTGACTCATTTTTCTCCAGTGCCTTCTTTGCATATTCAAGAGCTTCATAAACCAGTTGCTTTTTCTCCTCTGCAGAGGTGCTACTGAGTTGGGCTAGATCACGTGAGGCCCGTGCTAGACGCCATAGTATCTCCGCATCCTCACTAGTTATAAACATAACAGAAATATTAATTATTAAAACTTGTCTTGTCTACAAAGCAAGTGCAGGTCTAAAATCAATCACTTACTACACTGCTCAGCTTAGCACTAAGGTAATATTGTACTATGTGCAATTCTAAACCACATGCAACGAAAGGCTGAGATCTCAGTCACAAATACGAGATCTCAGTCACAGCAGATTTGCTGAAGAAACTTTGGCAACACTTTTGATCCGTGAAGCAATAATCCTATTGGCACCATAGGAAGCAGCTTTTCTTTTTTTTTAAATTGATGCGAAATTCACATATACCACCTTTAAGCTAAAGAGACAGGAAGGAAAATAAAGAAAGCAACATTTACTTCTGACCTAAACTATATATTTTCCAATATTCAGTTGGTTTCAGCAGCAAATGCAGTATTATGTATCAACCATATTGCTATAGGTTTTGTACTATAAGCACTTGCAAAAGTTCAAAATAAAAATGTTTCAGAGTTTCATTAAAAACTCTCAGTGGAAAGACTGTGTCAAATAGACAGTCTCCTACTATGTTAGAACTCAAAACACTGCAGCCCTGGACAAGTGAAACTGACTAAAACCAAGAGTGAAAACAACAAATACAAAGAATGAAAATTAAAGTTGGATTTTTTTTTCATTTTTATTCTAAGGGCCTGGTACTTATATGGCTCCATGAGCTGCACATACAACCTTTAAAACCTGCTCACCTCAGAACAGCAGTATGTACCCTTCTTATAACTACTCAGATTCAACATATGCACTTTAATTACAGTAGTATGCACTTAACGGTTTAAGTAAACAAATATACAATCTGTACAATTATCTTTAAAACCTAACATAACCCTGTTCCTTGCTGGCCTTCCCTTTTCCTAACTCAGGCCATCCAAAATGTAGCTGTCAAGATTATCCTCCATTCTGACCACGTTACCCCACCTACCTGAGTATCTACTCTAGCTTCCCCTGTTCTTTGTATCAGCTTTGCAATTAGATGCTGTGCTTTCAAAAGCTTCCAAAAGTCCATTCTGCCTATGTCTTCTCTTACGCCCGCCCATCCATCCCCTTCTACTCTCTACTGTCACTGTGCACTTCATCTCAAACTGTTCTCCATCTCCTTTACCCACTAGCCTTTGTGCTGTCTTTCATGCTGCCTCAAATTCTTATAACACTCCCCTCACCTCCTTCATGCCATTCATCCCTTTCTTTAAAAAGATTCTTAAAAACCTGTTCCAGGAAGCATTCAAACTTAGTGTCACCCATTACTTTGGATTGCTGTGTTGCATTGTACAGGCTGTGACTTTAGACTATAAATTGCTTGAAGAGAATTCTATTATGTTAGACACCGTGCACTTATTGTGAAGTGTCCTGTTCACTGGTGATACTATACAACTAATAGTGCATACTGATTATGTGATGCTTGTTCGCTTTCTAATTGTGCTCATTGTTGTGCATGTTCCTGACTTCTCTGAAGCCCCAGTTTTCCAAAGGTCTGAAGTCCCCCCACCCCAATACATAATATGACCATTTTTAAGAAATTAGAAAATTATATGGGAAAAAAACCTGTTTCAACCCCAGTGACAACTGGTCACTTCACACTTATTTCCTGATGTTGATACTTGCACACGTCAAAGAGGTCAAAAGCAAAGTGAGAGCGAATGTTACAGATCAGTTTTTATACATGTAAGGAGTTAACAGTTATCTTAGTAACTGCTACAAGTCAACCTCCTGACGACACCCTAGTAGATAAATACCCAGAAGAAATATTTTAAACACACAAAAGGAACCTATCAGAAACCTTTGAAGACATATTACATTATAATAAACATGGTAACCTTTCATACCTATTATTGTTCTTATTCAGCTACTCTCCAAATCTATCATTATTTCCTTACAATTGAACAGCACTGCAGGCAGTAACAGACTCTTCCTAAGCATGTGACCTCACAATGAGTCTGCTCATTTAATAGTGGGTTCCTAGTTAACTTCAGTGAGCACTGGATACAATGGGAGCATGTGATAATATAAAAGGTGGGAAACAGCACAGATTGAAAATATAAGAAACAATTTATAAGAGAAGGAATAACATACAATAATTTAAGAACAAGATAGATGTCCTGTTCAGCTTATTCAACCAACTCTGATGCAACCTTCCTAGTTTCCTGGAATGCCAGCCATATTCTGTGAAACATCAAATTGGGACTATGTAAAAGTATAGGGGATGTCTTTAATGAGAAAAAGATGTGTACCTTTTATTTTTGTAAATTTCTTAATCACTATCTAAAAACAGAATTCTGGCACCGATTCTGCTACTCTGAGTATGGAGAGTAATGATTCCCCTTATAGGTGTTACCAATAACTAAATAGGAAAAATCCTCTCTAGCACAACAAAATGACAAACATTAGAAAGGCTTTATTAGTTACTTTCAATTTAAAGTGCTATGTCACTTGACTGCATATACCCAGATTTGAATTGTGCCATTGGTGTTCACTGCATTTTACAAAGATAACAGTATCAATGAGTTTGTTAGTTAAATACAATTCCTCTGTTTTGATACGCTGCCTAAAGTTTTCTATTTTGAACTCTAAGATTAAATAACAATTTATGAACGTTTCAAAAGTCAGCGATTATTGTGAGACTGTGGGTAGAGAAGCCGAATCTAGAAATAGGAATGCTGGGTGTCAAAAAACAGGCAGTTTCTAACACATTGTCAAACAAATGATAGTTAAGTTTAGAACCTCAATACAAAATGTTTTTCTGGCAAGGTATTAAATATGGCATTACTAATCTGTTTACTGGATAGTTCTGCTCTAGGTACTGACCTAGCTTAGGACTAAGTGACTCAATCTCCAAGCTGTTCCTATAATTTTTGTGCATTCCTCCTAAGAGAATTTTCAGCTTCCTTATGACTTGGTGTTTCTCTGTGACCACTCCTTTCCCCTTTCTGATGGGGTGGAAACAACCCAGCCCAGCTCCCAAGGTTCCTCCATAAAGCCCCTGGGGTACATCTAATCCACAAGAAAGAGATGGCTGGCCAGCCACCCCTTCCCCTGAAGGAGGGCATTCTGAAGAAAAACCTCAGAGGGTTCTCTGCTTTTTCCTTTAAACAGCCCTGTCCCAGCCTGCACAATGTCCTTTTCTTTTTGTCCAACTAAGACATATGGGCAGGAGCAATACTCTCTGTGGTCAAGAACCCCTTCCTTGGCAGAAGCGAAATAAAAGAAAGAAGAAAAGAGCTGATGAGCAGTACAGTGAAAAAGAGCAAAAAGAAAAGGAGTACTTGTGGCACCTTAGAGACTAACCAATTTATTTGAGCATGAGCTTTCGCGAGCTACAGCTCACTTCATCGGATGCATACCGTGGAAACTGCAGCAGACTTTATATATACACAATATTCTCTGTGTATATATAAAGTCTTCTGCAGTTTCCACGGTATGCATCCGATGAAGTGAGCTGTAGCTCGCGAAAGCTCATGCTCAAATAAATTGGTTAGTCTCTAAGGTGCCACAAGTACTCCTTTTCTTTTTGCGAATACAGACTAACACGGCTGTTACTCTGAAACCTGAAAAAGAGCAGGAATGCTCCTACAGAGTTGGGAGAATTTTTGCCTCAATACATGAAGCTTGGGCTCTTTCCCTGATTTAATAATACATAAATACTGGTTGTCTTCTCCCACTCCTCTTGATTCCATTAGTGAATTCTAAGTGTTCCTCTCTTACCCATTAGCGAAATCTTCCCCCTCCCACCCACCTCTTTTCTTTGCATGGCTCCTTTCTCCCTGTGGGCCACTTTGGTCCACCTCCTCTCAGGTCCCAGCCTCTCTGCTTCTCCCCCACCCTTGCACAAAAGAACAGATGGTCCTACCACTCTGCTTTCTATCACTTTCTTCTCTTATTGAAAAAGAGCAAAAGGTTCAAAGGCTGCTCTGTTCCCTGTACTTCTGTTACAGGAGCTGGGATGCTTGAACCACTCACCACTCTGTTCTCTTCTTTCTTTCTCCCTCCCTCCCCTCCAGCAAAGGAGTCAGAACCTCCCAGAACTGACTCAGTCCACTCATGCTGGCAAAATTTCTATTTGTCTATGGCCAGCAGGTTATTCAAACCCTGTCTGTGTGTTTTGTACAGTAGCAAACACACTGTCAGCTCTGTAACACAGTGACCTCTCTCCCCTCACCCCCTCCAAGCCCACAGAGACACCATTCAGTTGCTAGGGGGATTAGGATGAAGCAGTACTACTGCTCTCTGTCCCACATCTCTACTAGGATACTTGCACATTAGGGTCTGTATTTAACCTTCTAACATATACTAGGGAAAGCAGAGTGTCGTCCACCAACTTCCTTATAAGAACATTATTCTCAGGGACCCTGTACTAATGGAAAAAGCCAGCCGAGTGCTAACCCTCTGCTGCCCAAACTGAGCCCGACTATGAATCAGGTCCTTCCTTCTACATTGAAAGGGAAGAAAATTCAGGAGATTTTCTCTCTCACTGCAAAAAGGTGCAAGCTGGGTGCTCAGTGCTATCATACTTACTGTATTAGTTAACATAAACTGATAAAGGAGCACTTCATAAATTTTAAGTCACAATAATGTGGGGATATTCAATACCGTTAAATACCTGCTTTTGTGCTGGGTCAGCAATTGATAGAGCTTTTCAGTTTCTCCACTCCCATACAGGTAGTCTGCTTGCTCTATGATTTCCTCAACTTCAAAAGGGGTAGGGATGGTAGAAAGAGAAGACAAAAAGATTAATGAATACGATAGCCTACCAGATAAGCAACAATATATTTCAAAGTACAACAATACAACTTGCTGTTCGCCAAAGTACCATGAAACACAAAAAATCAGTACAAAAAAAATCAGCACTAAAGACGGGGTCAAACAACTATTTCCTAAAAAATATCAAGTGTTTCCAATTTCAAATTGGCTACCTATATACTAACTTTTAGCAGCCATGGGATACAGAATTGTACCAGCTTTGTTTATTTTCAATGAACAGCTTCTGGGAACAGAAACAACATTAAAAAAATATTACTCTATGAAACTATAAAACAGCCCTTAGCAACAGACAGTGTTAGAAGTGTAACAGATCTTAGAATGTTAGTCTGATGACCTCACAATGGCAGAACAGAACGTGTTTGGTTTAATTTCCGGTGATGAATAAGGACTTGTCTACAGTGCAATTAAAAACCCATGGCTGGCCTCCGTCAGCTGACTTGGGCTCACAGGGCTCAGGCCAAGGGTCAGCTTAATTGAAGTGTAGACATTTGGCTCAGGCTGGAGCTTGAGCTCTGGAACCCAAACATCTACACTGCAATTAAACAGCCTGTTAGTCCAAGCCTCACAAGCCCGAATCAGTTGACCCAGGCTAGCCAAGGATGTCCAGTCACAGTGTAGACATATCCTAAGTGATTGGGACATGGAGCGTGTGGGACGCCAGGGACTGAAATACAGCAAGACAAAGTGGATGAATGCAGTAAGGGTCACTTAGTATTGGACTGATCCTTCAATGTATTATCTTCATAATTTGTTGCAGGGTGACTTATGTTTTCAGTCTTAAATCATTGTTTTGTATAAAACCAGCAGCACATATAAATAATTCAAAAGTATTAAGATACGTCAGTGATATAATGCTTTTTAAAATATTGTAGGTTCTGGCAATCAGAGATAAGGGCTCCACAGTTCAGTTAATCAAAGTACCACTGTAACATGCATGAGGCCAGACACTGAAACTGGAGAAAATGTTATTAAATGAACCCAAACTGGGCTTTTCAGCGCAGCTTGCCACTTTATCGAAGTTTTGCTGAATTAAGCCCTTAGCAGTTGCACAAGCACCTGTTTTTTAAAACTAGAGTGTCATAAATTTTTGGTTTTAATACCACATTTCCCCCCCCCACAGAGCTCTTCCAGGTTTACTTTGTAGGTTCCTAAATAGGTTTAGCACAGCCTGCATTCCCAGTAACGGCAAGTCCCCCACTCTATATCATAATAAATACCTAGCTCTTATATATGAAGATATAGGTCTTTGTCTGGTTATTCTTATTATTTATCATCCCGCACAAAGCAAATACATGACGTTAGTGTTTTTGAAACAGGAACAAAAAGTGTCACAGGTTCGATTTAAGTAAAAAAGATAAATATGTTAAAAATGAATATACTTCCACATTTTCAGCCTGGAAAGTTAGGAGCTGTACCATTCTCCAGGATTCTTTCCATATTTTGGCCACCAGAGTTGTTTAATTCAATTAATAATATTAAGGAGTTTAATATTTACTAAATATCTTAAAAGGTGACAA
Organism: Eretmochelys imbricata; assembly: GCF_965152235.1. NCBI lineage: Eukaryota > Metazoa > Chordata > Testudines > Cheloniidae > Eretmochelys > Eretmochelys imbricata. The sequence goes on along the minus strand of NC_135573.1, from coordinate 48,272,329 downwards.
TTTCAATTTGTGTTTTGTCTTCAATGGTGTTGCTATCCCAAATAATAAGTTTAACATTTTTCTTTTTCCCCATATTAATTCTGTATCATAACCTTCCAAAGTTTAAATTTCTGATAATGGAAATGGTGGGATAAGACTCATTCACATCACAGAATAATTATGCGAATAAAACATAGTTGTGTTCCACAAATTGATATACAAATATGGTGCAGGTTTTTACCATGATCATAAATAAAAGACATGAAAGAATGTGAGTAGCTTGCCTAGGTTCCTCTTCCTAATTAAAAACAAGTTGTTCCATCTGATAATTCTATTTTTGCCATAGGTTTGTTATATTTTGATTTAATCATTTTTTTAAAAGAATGACCACATCCAACCATTGTTGGGTTTTTAAATTGTTGCTAGAAGGAAACTTCATCCTGGTCAAAGGCCATCCCAGTATCTAGACTGCCTAGCTCTCTTCTTCTTAATTCTTCAATTATGCTTTTTATTCTACTAAAGTCTTCCATGTGACTAAGCCTCTTCTGATCCAAATATACAAATTTAGGGCCTTTGATTCTACCAAAAACATTTGCATAGATGTATAACTTTAAGATATGAATACTCTATTGAAGTTGATGAAAATACTCAAAATTAACCATTGTGTTTTACAGGATTAGCCACAATTACTTTTTCAATCCTTAAAACTGCAGTGTCTATGAAAGTTTTATAATCCTGTTTTAACAAGAGACGTGTGATCTACAAGAGTCAAGCCTTCACTGAATCTTGATTTGGTTTGAAAGACAGTTAGCCTGTACCTAAATTAAACTGTGGAGATTTTTCTTTTTCAATTTTGTAGCTGAATACTTTCATAAGTAAAGGGTCATCTGGGTCTAGAATGCACAATATTTTGGTGCAAAACCACCCACTCCAGGTGCTTTCCTCAAGTGAAGATGTTATATAGCTTTGGAGACTTCGTTTCCCCCACTCCCACCCCAGCTCCAATTTGTCTATGTAAAGTGTAAGTAGGTTTCTTAGCTACATGCTTTTATTTCTGTTATAGGTACCTGGTATTCAGATGGCCATAGCAACTGATAAAATAATGAAGTATCTTAATCTGGATCCATTATTAATTTCCCAGATTTATCCCATAGTTTGTATTTACAGCTTGAGTGCTGCTCTTAATATAGTCACTAAGGCACTTTTCTGTTTTTACCTCCATTCATACATGTGCTTTATGAAATTAATTGTTTTGGCTTTTCAAAGGCTAATTACCTATGTTCTTGTCTAGTACTTAAATGTCCATTTCCTTATTTTCAATTTTTATGTGAATATTCTATTATTTGATCCACTGGTGTTCATCTCTTTGAAGAGTTTTGAATATTCACTTATAAAATTTTTCAAATTTTTTTGTTCTGTGAGAGAAAGGCTGTCAAGAGTCTACTCTGTCAAACCTCAGACCTAGCTATGAACTAAATTGTATGATAAGCATCCTCTCCAACATCTTTCACTGGCAACAAGTATTCATTTAAGGAGACACTGTCAAAAACTTCAGGGCTTATTTTCATTCTTCCATTGTTAGCACTGCCCCATTAGATGCTTAAAAATAACATTTCTTTTGTTTCTTCCTTGACCATTGGTAAATATTGTTTGTACTTTTTATTAATAAAGGAAGGAATAAGTTAACATAGCAAATGATTACTGACTTTTGTTCAAGAGTTTTTATAGGAATATCAGCACATTTCTGTGAATAATTTGAGTTAAATTAGTTTCCCCTCTGATGGGAGAAGTCGGATTCTACAGTAGTAATAAAATATTTTACAGAAAATATTTAATAAAATAAAAATACATTTAAGTAACATAGAAATACTTGCTTGGTATGAAAAATGTACGCTTGTTTGTTTTTCAATCATGTATTAGTTTCTAAAACAGAAAATCAAAGGAGATAGGCCTTACAACGCTATTTGCTGTTATGTGGATTTTACAATACACTGATTGCTTGTAATTGCTTTTTTTTTTGCTATTAAATAATATTTTCCAGTTTATTTCTCTTATTGCATATTAACCTTCAAGACAACTTACTGTGCCTAATTTGTAGAGATATGGAGAATAAAATGGCTAGTCGCGATACAAATACAACATTCTGGCTCCTTAATTTTGACTGTTAGACGTTCACAGGTTTACAGAACAAGAATATTTCTATAAAATATGAATCAGATGCAGCACAGACTTGTTAAACTAAAACTGCAGTTAGGAATTATGACTGAGTTAACTATGGTCTTTACCTATTTCAAAGTACTGAGATGCTCTCAGTATTTCAGAACTTGCCTTACCCTTACAGAAGGGCTAGACTATGACCTAATAAAGTACTGCAGATTGTACCTTTCTTGGGCAAAAGTTTATTTTTGACAATATTTATTTAAGTGTCCTTGGGTAGCCCTGGGGTAAAACCTAATGGAAATGTTTTGATGTCTTTGATAAGAAATGGCTTGTTTCAGCCAGACAGCCTTCTGATTCCTCTTCTAGTAACATGGGCCCCTTAATACAGCTACTGTTGTTCCTTTAGCTGTTGCTTTCTTGCCACTTCTCTTCAGAATTCAATGACATTTTCACCACATATAAAGAATATCGAAGTCCAGTATTTTAGGTATAAATGTAATAATGAAGAGGGCCTCAAAGCCAAAAGCAATCTTAAGCATACAAGTTTAAAAATAGATACGTTTTCCATGGTTTCTAGTTGTTTCTCCACAAGCTTCAGGTTTCCATTAGGCCCTCTGACAGTGATGACATTTTTCTCTCAAATTCCATTGTTTTCAATATTTACCACTCAGTTCAGTACTACTGAAGTAAATGACTAATTATTTTAGGTTTGCTGGAAACTCTCTCTTCATCTCCACAGCTGTCAGTACATGCTTACCGGATTTAATATGTTGATTGGAATTTCAAAAGCGATGCTGTCAAGTCAAATCTTTTCTAAAAAGTTTTTCTTCCCTCTGTTAAATACCATCTTCTATTCCTTCATGAATTTTGAGCAATTCTCATCTGGCTTGGTGTCTGCTAACTTGCCCTAAGAGCTCTGATCACTTGATTTTTCCTGCTTTGCTGTAATTGTGTACAGAAGGTTGTCAGTAGGTTCTTTTATAATGTGCTCAGAGCTATAATAGTCTTTAAAAATTACCAGCCAGTTTTTTCAATCCAGTACTCTGTAATTATTAAAAGAGTGAAGCCTAACATAAATATAGTTTAAATGGAGGCAAAAATAAATATATGCCCAATATTTCTAGTTATTCCTAAAACCTTGTGGAAGATGAAGCTCTGAAGAGTGGAATCTACTGAAGCAACAACCAGTCCATGGACCAATGCCAGTCCCTGAGATCTCCCTGACACAGTTTAGGAAGGCAGCAAGCCGATCCTTGGTATCAAAAAGGTTGAGAAACACTACACTAAAGGACGCAGCACTTAGGCAAAACTCTCACCTCAATACCTGGGAGAAGACAAAGGAGTATGAAGATGGAGAATCATTGTTTCTACTGCAGTGAGCACAATGTTTATTTCTTCTGCAAGAATCCTCATTTGGAGCTTATTTGAAAAAAAAAGATGTATAAAATATCCAAGAAATTCAGCAGCCTGTGAAGCATTTAGAGAGCTAGCATTGTACTGATTTAATTTTTATCAGAATAACATGTGTAAAGACTACTTAAAACGAGGCTTTAGACTGAATCTTTAAGGTTTTACTATATTTCCAAAGATTCCAGCACTTACATTTCAGACCAAGACATTTTGCTCCATTTCTAGCTAAAATCATGAGCCCAATGCTGCTGACATAAGCTAGGATGTGGATTTCCACTAGTACCAATAAAAACTAAAATTCTTATTCTGCAGCTGAATCAAGGATTAATAGCTATATTCTGAATCCCAAATTCAATCTTATCTCCCAACAAAGACTTCAAAGGAACAGCATCTGTGTCACAAGCTTATCTTATCCACACAGCAAAGTTTTGGCTATGCTCCTAGTGATATTTCTGAGACGTGAGCCATGCTAAACCAGAACTTCACTATTGATTGAGTTCAAAGGTAGCCTACAGCTGAACAGATTGTATAAAAATAGCCTACAGTGGAGATATTGGAAAGCCTTACATAAAATGCTTCTCAAAGTTTTGGTACTGTAAAGAAGTGCCAAGTCTGCATCTGAATGACCTCAGGACATTTGAATTCATAGAGCTTTACCTTTGACGCTAGCATGAACCACGGCAAAGTGAGAAATAGAGTTGTAAGCTTCATAACTCAAATAAGACACTGTTGAGAGTGCAAGCCCTCTTCTGAAAAGAGTTAATTTTCCAGACACCTGAAAAGAAAAATAAAGCAAGTTTATAATTTTTGACAAAGCTGCTCTGCAACTCTCTGGAGCAGCCGTTACATTCCAACCTTATGTGCACAAGAGGCTCTCAGAAGTTACAGAATAACAATAATGGGAACAGTTCTAAGGTTTCAACTTCAAGATTTCGGTTTTTACTGTGCAAACAGGAAACTGGGCTTTGGGAATTGATTCATTATAACACTTTGGAACACGAACTTAGTATTATTAACATGAAGAAAGAATTAAAAAACAAAAGTAACTGACTATGTTTAATTGTGCGAAGAATACAAGACAAAACAAGAAGCAAGAATATACAAGTTGTTTGGTAAAAACTGAATTTAGAATATGCTCTGATGAGTCAACAACTTTGAAAAAAGTCAAAAAGTGTCATGTTTTAATTTCGTAAGATAAAGGCTGAGTCAAATTATGAGTTATTTTCCTCCTGCTTCAAGTGTAATTGGAAACTTTGCAGGTAGCCTAATACTTTTGCCTGAAACCCACAAATAGAATTGGCTTGGAAGGATCTCTTCATCTCTTAATTGATTTGATGCTCAAATTGTATTCAGACTCTCTTTGTTAATTTTTCTCAATCTGCTCAGACTTGTATTTGAGAATGTCATGGTTTTGTGTGTTTTAAGTCACCAAAAATTTAAGTGAGAACTTGACTTGCTATTTATGCTACAACAAACATACATCAATCCAAGCTCTAGTCTACACTAGAGTTAAGTCAACGCAAGGCATCTTACGTCAACCTAACCGTGAAAGTGTCTACACCTAAATTTCGCTCCCGCTAATGTAACTGCCCTGCTATGCTGTCTTAATAACTTCACTTCCACAGGCATCAAGGTCGCTGTAGTTACACCAATGCAGTGTAGACACTGTGTTGCTTATGTCAACTGTTACTGGCTTTCAGGAGCTATACCACAATGCCCCCCATTGACAGTACTATCGATACAAGTGTTCCTGGTTAGGACATGCACTGTTAACAAAAGGAGTGAAGCGCAGACACACACAAGTGATGTAATTACTACGGCAGCTGTATGCCAGTGTAAGTTAGGTTGACATAATTTTGCAGTGTAGACATGGCCTAAGTCAAGCAACCCCTAAAACATTATTACTTTTGTAGACCATAAACCCAGCTTTTTTAGAAGTCAGAATGTCATCCGTAGGCACCAATAATCCCTATTTATTTCTTCACGTTCCTCTCTACATGGCTCATCAATTTAGCATTCAGTTGCCACACATGAAAAAATGAAACCTTAAACAGTGACAGGGAAGCAGATTATTTTCCCCCGCGGCCATGACACTAAAAGTAGAAGCTTCAGGCAGGGGAAACAAGGGCATCAAGAAAACACTCACTGCCCACCCATAGTGAATCAGGAACCAAGCGTAGGACAGTTCAGAAAAAAACAAGCCATGTGTAACCTGTTTGGGATTGTCTGGATGGACAGAAGGCATCTAAGAAGTGGGTCACATCAGGCATTGCTTTAGCCATGAGCTCCACAGCTGTGTTTCGGGCTGATGCTAGTAAGGGCAACGTCTGGGCAGCAAGCGTCCTCATATGCTGCAGTGCTACAGTTAGCAGTGTTTGAGAAAAGGGATACCTGGGGCAGGTTAGCGTTTGTCTTCAGCCCTGTCGCTAATAGGTCTTCACCTGACCTGCACATTCTAGAACAGCGACTGGACAGGGCTCAATGGCAGCGCGGCCCGACCCCCTCCACCCAGAAAGGGGGATGAGAGAGGGTGCGAGGCCCGAGTGCGCCCAACCCCGCGGGCCGCAGGTTTACACCGGGAAGGGGTGGTGGCGGGGCTCCTGCAGGGGAAAGACCGGGGCGGTGGACAGGAGGCTTCAATGGCAGGGAGACGGGCCCCTGCAAGAATCTCCGTCCGGCAAAGACAGTCTCTCTCCGGCGGGCTGACAGGCTGGGGCAGCGGCCCGGCCGGGGCGCTGGCCTGTGACTGTCTCGGCGGAGAGGGGCGGGAAAGGGTCCCCAGAGTGCGTCTCCCACGCGGGCTCAATCTCCACCTCTCCCGCCTCCCCCCCACCCACCTGCGCCTGCCGCCGCCAGCCGCGTCTCAGGCCTCCAGCCTCCGACAGGAGCCGCTTCCCCGCCCAGGCAGCGCCTCGGCGCAAAGGCCTCAGGATAATAACTGCTGTCGCCATGATGCGCCACCCCGTGCTTGGCCCGACCCGCCCGCATCCTGGGAAACTCTGAGAGCGCCCGACCGGAAACGGTCCGCTGGCAACAATGTCCGGGCCATACGGGACCAGAGCTCCCTGTTTCGACAGGATGCGGTCAGCCCCGATAGTGTCCGAGTAGGACACATGACCTCGCTCTTTCCGTTCCGCCCGCTGGGTTCTCTGCTCTTTCCCCCATTCTTTAGAGGGAAGCGTCGTTGGGGGCGAGGCTCAAGTAGGGTCTCTGAAGTAGCAGGGGGGGGGGGGGGATTGTGATCACGTGGCCTCATCCGCCTCTGGTCGAAAAGAACATCCGCGCTCGGGAATTTCATGGCTACCCCGCAGCGTATCTCGCGCATGCTCCGCTGCGCCCGTTTGAGGGTGGAGCGGTAGGCGGGCGGGCTCGGGGGCGGAGCGTAGGGGGGCCCGTGTTATTGCTCCGCTTTCTGGTTCTAGCCGCTTCCTTCCTTGGTCCCGGGGCTTGGACCCTCAGCGCTGATCGGTGAGTGAGGCCGTGGCCCGCGGCCCGCGGGGCCTCGCCGGGCTGGGCGGCGGTGAGCGAGGCTAGGGCAGTGGGCCGCCGTGGTCTGGTGATGGGGAAAGGGGCGGATCGAGGGCAGGCGGCCCGGGGGGGGCCGCGGGCAGGGGCACGGCGGATGGGGAGCGCTGGGCGGGCGGCGGCGGCGGCTGAGGCGGGGCGCGGTTGGGGCGGGGCCAGAGCGGGCGGTTGCGGGGAGCGGAGGGGGCAGTTAAGTGGGCGGGGCAGTTGAAGAGTGGGGACGCAGGTGTGGGGAGGGGAGGGCGCTGCCCGCTGCAAACCCCTTTGCTGCGTCGGGACCCACCTGTGTAAATAACGGAGTTAACTCCCTGTTTACATTACCTGGAGGGTCCCTACTCCCCCACGGCGTAGGCCGAGCCTTTGCAGGCTGTACCTCCTGCAGAGGAGGGGCTGCCTGCCTGCGGATAAAGTGCACAGGGTGGCTGCTACTGCAGCTTAAATATTTTCCAGAAGTTGCTTTATTAAGTCTTTTCACATCCCGGGTACGTAAATGCTATTGTTATTTCACAGTTAGGGAAACTGAGGCACAGACGTTAAGTGATTAGCACAAAGTCATGACATGACTTACCATAAGTGAGTTGCAGAACCAAAAGTAAAGCCTAGGAGCGATGGCTCTGTTGTGTGTTTTAACTGGAACGTGAGGTAGTGGTTACAAGAATAATACAGACTAGCGTAGTGTGTTTTAACCTGTTGTCATTTGTGGGCCCCAAAAAAATTTCAAATGGAGGTGTGGACCCCTTTGGAAATCTTAGACAGTCTGCGGACCCCAGGTTGAAAACCACCGTTCTATGGTAACAGCAGCCTTTCGTGGACTTGTTAGACATAGTCTGCGGACCCTGTGGGGTCTGTGGATCACAGGTTGAAAACAACTGGATTAGTGTACCAGCTTGTATTGTAAAATATAAACTAAGGTTTTTGACCAGCTTCCTTTTTTAAAGGACATACCTACAACGTGAAGCTGTGTGGGACTAACTTGTGTGAACCTTAAAGAGGCAACTAGCATTATGCTTGTTCCTTGGGTAGTTGCTTAAAACTGTTTTCATTTACTTAAATTGTAAGTATTAGCCTATATATGTAGAAATGTAATACTATTCCTCTAATGTGTTTTTCCAAAACTGTTCCCGTAGAGCTGGTTGAAGAAGGACAAAATACCTTGTGATAACTTCCATGAAAAACTGTATCCCTTTTTGATGCGGGGGGAGAGGGAAATCTCAGTTTGTTTTTAGACCAACTCCATATCTTGGTGCTGTTGAAGGCAGAACTCTGTTCACACATTTTGTCAGTCTTTAGGTTTCCAACAGAGGGTGTAGGAAAAAGCTGGATATTTGTAATGCCAACCAATTTTTGAAGTCCTTGGACTTCAAAATCATACTGTCTAAACTCATCAAATGTAGTCAGTAACAAGGATCTGGAAAAATCTAGATGCCAAAATTCCTAAAACATGGCCAAAACTCATGTTGAAGCTTGCTCTTCAAGCTTCAATTCTGAATCCATGATTTGTACCAGCTGCATAGACAGTTATGGTCAAGATTTTCAGAGCCTCCATTGACTTCTCAAAATTGATTCGGACTTAGCTTGGCACAAAAATGTTTTAAAAACCCATATCTTTGGCTCTCAGTAGCTTCTGATGCTGTTGGATTAAGCATTTTAAGGGCATGTGTCAGGATGCATGGGACTTCCCAGATTTCTCTGACAGGTTTCAGAGTAACAGCTGTGTTAGTCTGCATTCGCAAAAAGAAAAGGAGTACTTGTGGCACCTTAGAGACTAACCAATTTGTTTGAGCATGAGCTTTCATGAGCTACAGCTCACTTATCATAGAATCATAGAATATCAGGGTTGGAAGGGACCCCTGAAGGTCATCTAGTCCAACCCCCTGCTCGAAGCAGGACCAATTCCCAGTTAAATCATCCCAGCCAGGGCTTTGTCAAGCCTGACCTTAAAAACTTCCAAGGAAGGAGATTCCACCACCTCCCTAGGCAACGCATTCCAGTGTTTCACCACCCTCTTAGTGAAAAAGTTTTTCCTAATATCCAATCTAAACCTCCCCCACTGCAACTTGAGGCCATTGCTCCTCGTTCTGTCATCTGCTACCATTGAGAACAGTCTAGAGCCATCCTCTTTGGAACCCCCTTTCAGGTAGTTGAAAGCAGCTATCAAATCCCCCCTCATTCTTTTCTTCTGCAGACTAAACAATCCCAGCTCCCTCAGCCTCTCCTCATAAGTCATGTGTTCTAGACCCCTAATCATTTTTGTTGCCCTTCGCTGGACTCTCTCCAATTTATCCACATCCTTCTTGTAGTGTGGGGCCCAAAACTGGACACAGTACTCCAGATGAGGCCTCACCAATGTCGAATAGAGGGGGACGATCACGTCCCTCGATCTGCTCGCTATGCCCCTACTTATACATCCCAAAATGCCATTGGCCTTCTTGGCAACAAGGGCACACTGCTGACTCATATCCAGCTTCTCGTCCACTGTCACCCCTAGGTCCTTTTCCGCAGAACTGCTGCCTAGCCATTCGGTCCCTAGTCTGTAGCGGTGCATTGGATTCTTCCGTCCTAAGTGCAGGACCCTGCACTTATCCTTATTGAACCTCATCAGATTTCTTTTGGCCCAATCCTCCAATTTGTCTAGGTCCTTCTGTATCCTATCCCTCCCCTCCAGCGTATCTACCACTCCTCCCAGTTTAGTATCGTCCGCAAATTTGCTGAGAGTGCAATCCACACCATCCTCCAGATCATTTATGAAGATATTGAACAAAACCGGCCCCAGGACTGACCCCTGGGGCACTCCACTTGACACCGGCTGCCAACTAGACATGGAGCCATTGATCACTACCCGTTGAGCCCGACAATCTAGCCAGCTTTCTACCCACCCTATAGTGCATTCATCCAGCCCATACTTCTTTAACTTGCTGACAAGAATACTGTGGGAGACCGTGTCAAAAGCTTTGCTAAAGTCAAGAAACAATACATCCACTGCTTTCCCTTCATCCACAGAACCAGTAATCTCATGATAAAAGGCGATTAGATTAGTCAGGCATGACCTTCCCTTGGTGAATCCATGCTGGCTGTTCCTGATCACTTTCCTCTCATGCAAGTACTTCAAGATTGATTCTTTGAGGACCTGCTCCATGATTTTTCCAGGGACTGAGGTGAGGCTGACTGGCCTGTAGTTCCCAGGATCCTCCTTCTTCCCTTTTTTAAAGATTGGCACTACATTAGCCTTTTTCCAGTCATCCGGGACTTCCCCGGTTCGCCACGAGTTTTCAAAGATAATGGCCAATGGCTCTGCAATCACAGCCGCCAATTCCTTCAGCACTCTCGGATGCAACTCGTCCGGCCCCATGGACTTGTGCACGTCCAGCTTTTCCAAATAGTCCCTAACCACCTCTATCTCCACAGAGGGCTGGCCATCTCTTCCCCATTTTGTGATGCCCAGCGTAGCAGTCTGGGAGCTGACCTTGTTAGTGAAAACAGAGGCAAAAAAAGCATTGAGTACGTTAGCTTTTTCCACATCCTCTGTCACTAGGTTGCCTCCCTCATTCAGTAAGGGGCCCACACTTTCCTTGGCTTTCTTCTTGTTGCCAACATACCTGAAGAAACCCTTCTTGTTACTCTTGACATCTCTCGCTAGCTGCAGCTCCAGATGCGATTTGGCCCTCCTGATTTCATTCCTACATGCCCGAGCAATATTTTTATACTCTTCCCTGGTCATATGTCCAACCTTCCACTTCTTGTAAGCTTCTTTTTTATGTTTAAGATCCGCTAGGATTTCACCGTTAAGCCAAGCTGGTCGCCTGCCATATTTACTATTCTTTCGACTCATTGGGATGGTTTGTCCCTGTAACCTCAACAGGGATTCCTTGAAATACAGCCGGCTCTCCTGGACTCCTTTCCCCTTCAAGTTAGTCCCCCAGGGGATCCTGGCCATCCGTTCCCTGAGGGAGTCGAAGTCTGCTTTCCTGAAGTCCAGGGTCCGTATCCTGCTGCTTACCTTTCTTCCCTGCGTCAGGATCCTGAACTCAACCAACTCATGGTCACTGCCTCCCAGATTCCCATCCACTTTTGCTTCCCCCACTAATTCTACCCGGTTTGTGAGCAGCAGGTCAAGAAAAGCGCCCCCCCTAGTTGGCTCCTCTAGCACTTGCACCAGGAAATTGTCCCCTACGCTTTCCAAAAACTTCCTGGATTGTCTATGCACCGCAGTATTGCTTTCCCAGCAGATATCAGGAAAATTAAAGTCACCCATGAGAATCAGGGCATGCGATCTAGTAGCTTCCGTGAGCTGCCGGAAGAAAGCCTCATCTACCTCATCCCCCTGGTCCGGTGGTCTATAGCAGACTCCCACCACTACATCACTCTTGTTGCACACACTTCTAAACTTAATCCAGAGACACTCAGGTTTTTCTACAGTTTCGTACCGGAGCTCTGAGCAGTCATACTGCTCCCTTACATACAGTGCTACTCCCCCACCTTTTCTGCCCTGCCTGTCCTTCCTGAACAGTTTATAACCATCCATGACAGTACTCCAGTCATGTGAGTTATCCCACCAAGTCTCTGTGATTCCAATCATGTCATAATTCCTTGACATCACCAGGACCTCCAGTTCTCCCTGCTTGTTTCCAAGGCTTTGTGCATTCGTATATAAGCACTTGAGATAACCTGTTGATCGCCCCTCATTCCCAGTATGAGGCAGGAGCCCTCCCCTCACAGACATTTCTGCCTGTGCTTCCTCCCGGTATCCCTCTTTCCCACTTACCTCAGGGCTTTGGTCTCCTTCCCCCGGTGAACCTAGTTTAAAGCCCTCCTCACTAGGTTAGCCAGCCTGCTGGCAAAGATGCTCTTCCCTCTCTTCGTAAGATGGAGCCCGTCTCTCCTTCATGGAACACCATCCCATGGTCAAAGAATCCAAAGCCTTCTCTCCGACACCACCTGCGTAGCCATTCGTTGACTTCCACGATTCGACGGTCCCTACCCAGGCCTTTTCCTTCCACGGGGAGGATGGACGAGAACACCACTTGTGCCTCAAACTCCTTTATCCTTCTTCCCAGAGCCACGTAGTCCGCAGTGATCCGCTCAAGGTCATTCTTGGCAGTATCATTGGTGCCCTTCATCGGATGCATACCGTGGAAACTGCAGAAGACATTATATACACACAGAGACCATGAAACAATACCTCCTCCCACCCCACTGTCCTGCTGGTAATAGCTTATCTAAAGTGATCATCAAGTTGGGCCATTTCCAGCACAAATCCAGGTTTTCTCACCCTCCGCCCGCCCCCCCCCACACAAACTCACTCTCCTGCTGGTAATAGCCCATCCAAAGTGACAACTCTCTTCACAATGTGTATGATAATCAAGGTGGGCCATTTCCTGCACAAATCCAGGTTCTCTCACTCCCTCACCCCCCTCCAAAAACCACACACACAAACTCACTCTCCTGCTGGTAATAGCTTATCCAAAGTGACCACTCTCCCTACAATGTGCATGATAATCATGGGAAATGGCCCACCTTGATTATCATACACATTGTGAAGAGAGTTGTCACTTTGAATGGGCTATTACCAGCAGGAGAGTGAGTTTGTGTGTGTGTGGGGGAGTGGAGGGTGAGAAAACCTGGATTTGTGCTGGAAATGGCCCAACTTGATGATCACTTTAGATAAGCTATTACCAGCAGGACAGTGGGGTGGGAGGAGGTATTGTTTCATGGTCTCTGTGTGTATATAATGTCTTCTGCAGTTTCCACGGTATGCATCCGATGAAGTGAGCTGTAGCTCACGAAAGCTCATGCTCAAATAAATTGGTTAGTCTCTAAGGTGCCACAAGTACTCCTTTTCTTTTTGCTGATTTCTCTGAGGACAGGCACTAGCTACATTTTGTCAGTAGAAAGAAAAAGAGGACTTAGAGACTAACAAATTTATTTGAGTATAAGCTTTCGTGAGCTACAGCTCACTTCATTTGTCAGTAGGTGACTATTTAGGGGGTGGTGTCCAAATATTTGGCTAGATCTATTTGAAACAAGTTGAGTTTTTAGACTTCCAGTAAACTCAGTCTGACGGGCTGAATCTGACACTGGCTCAATACATTGTCATCTAATGGATATTTCAGTAAAACAGAACATCATGTTCTTATCTTACTGTTCAGAACAAAAATTGCTAAAAGTGACAAGTTTTTAGAGAATGAAAATGTAATCTTTCTAGGATTACTGTTGAAATTGCCTGAACTTTGTTTCGATTCAGGTTTTTTTTAAAAGGTAAAATTACATAAGCTCACGCTGGTTTTGATGTGCTCTGTTTCAGCTGAGTAGAAAAATACTCAGTGTGTAGCTGTCTAGGTTGAAATGTAATCATAGGTAAGCAACAGACTTGCAGAAGTAATGTAGCATATGGCATGGTCTTATTGCAGCCTTGGTATACATATCACTTCATGTTACACTGTTTACGGATCCCAAAAATCTTGGATTGTAGAGTAATTATGAAAGAAATTCAACTATCCTCGAATCCCCAATTAATCTTCCCCCAGGTAAACCATTTTCATACAACAGAATCTTGCAGCAACTGGATGTGTGCATTCACGTGCTGCCTAACTGTGTTTATCAGTAATTCTGGGTGAATTGGCCAGCTGCTCCTATGAAGAGTGGCATTAGTAGTGCTTGAAGCAATGCATTTGAGGATGCTCATAAATCTTGGAGAGTCACGGAGGCGTGGGGCACAGGTCACTTGCAGGCTGGTGGGTCTGTCTATATAGTAAGATAAGCATTATGACTAAGGCTATGATTTAATCCATGAGTATTTTTCATAAAAGTCATGGATGGGTCACGGGCAAAAAACAAAAAATTATGGCCCCATGACCTGTCCATTACTTTACTAAAAATACTCATGATAGAATCTTGTGGGGGGCGAGGGGGAGGAAGGGTGTTGCAGGGGAAAGCAAGGGGTCTGCTGTATGGAGAGCCCCAGGAGGCCACTGCCGCTCTGGTCTCTGCCGGGGGTGGGGGAGGCGCGTAAGCCCCGGGGACAGCCGCGTTGGCAGCTCCTCGGGCTGTCCCCGGGGCCACCAGAGCTGTGGCCAGTGTGGCTGGCTGTGAGACTGTCCAAGCGGCTGGCTACAGAGCTGCTCTAGCAGTGGCCGGTGTAGCTGTCCCTAGGGCCACCTGAGTATCTGGCGCCAAGGCCAGCTGCTTGGACGACCCTGGGGTCAGCAACACTGACTGCTGTGTTAGTCATGGAGATCGCAGAAAGTCATGGAATTCACAACTTCCGTGACAGACACGGAGCCGTAGTTATCACCTTTTTCCAGGAAGACAGCATGTGGCATACTACACTGATGGCAAGGGTGATGTGTGGCTAGCTGCCATGGTAACTAGCCAAGTATTTGTGTGTACAGGGTGAATGAAAATCAGTGATTTAGAAAAATTAAAATTCAGAGTTTTTAAATTTAAATTAAATGCAGTTTATTTTTAAAAATAAACGTATTTGAAATTGACAACCTATGTTAAGACTTGCACTTATAATCAGAGCTTAAATTTGTTGGAGCTGTCCAGAGCAGAGCTCTGGTACATATTTTCAACCCCTCCAGAGTTTTTATAGGATGTTGCAGGGGCAGGGAGGGTATTCTAGGAAGTACTCTGAGAATTTAAGCCCTGTTTATAATCTAATGAAAACATTTAAATTAAACTCAAAGTATTTAGTATATGTTTGCTGCCATCCTTTAAAGAAACTTAAATCTCTGACCTGATGATGGTCACCTGGAACCAGAATTTGTTGAAATGCTATATTAGCTTTTGGCAGCAGTAGCCTCTACTTCAGGTACAGATGGAATTTTTTTTCAGTTGAGTTTATTAAACTAGCTCAGTTCAATGGGTAGTTCAGACTTAAATTGGGAATTAGAAAAAGCAGACTGGAAAAGGAAAACAAGCTTTCCTATGAATAAAAATCAAGTTTGAGAGGATCAGGTTTAGAAGTTCTGAAATCTTGAAAGATACTGCCCAGAAACGACAGTTCAGTTCACCAACTGCAGATAATACTTTTCTTGTTTAAGAAATCAGTTAGTTTTAAACGGAAAACATGTTTTGATGAGCTTTTGATAAACTTTTTTTCTTGTGTTTCCAGAACATTTAAGGTAGTTGTGTTTTAATTTTTAAAAGTTTATGCATGCTGTTTTTGCCCCTTTTTAACTGAATTTGATTTTCCATCCAAGCAGTTTGACTCAAATCACAAGTAAAAATGTATCTATTATAACTCTTATTAAATAAGAAATATCATTCAACATTTTTAACAAAATGAAAAATTAAGAATCTGAATACACGTAAATTGAGCTATATAATTGCTTAAATAAGCATATAAGTAATTGATTGTAAATACTTTGTTTTTAAAATTACTTTCGTAAACAAATTGTCACCAATTGGTATGAGAGACTATGCACAGCAATCAGGTGTCTTGGCTTAGTAATTTATATAGTGACACCAGCTCTTGGTGCTTTATGAATGAAGATGATCCTTGCTCCCAAAATCTTAAACAAATATCAGCGATGATACAAGAAAAATGTAATATGAGTAGTTTAGGTTTGGCACACATTTTGTTAGTTCCAGGTTTTTTATGACAGTTTTGATATATAACTGGATTTTTAGTTGAGGAGATAAGAGAAACTGTATAGCTAACATATCTAGTCGGAAATTGGAAGAAGTTGTGTAAATAAATTTGCCTTATTTTTAGTTGCAATGAATTTCTAGTCACCATGAATATAAAAGGTATCTATTTACATTTCTAAAAAGCATTTTCTTCTCTGTCTCTTTTGACCAGCCATTTTGTCATTTTTCAGAGTAACAGCCATGTTAGTCTGTATTCGCAAAAAGAAAAGGAGTACTTGTGGCGCCTTAGAGACTAACCAATGTATTTGAGCATAAGTGAGGTGTAGCTCATGAAAGCTTATGCTCAAATAAATTGATTAGTCTCTAAGGTGCCACAAGTACTCCATTTTGTCATTGTCAGATCCCTCTTCTTTCAGCTGTTTCCCTTTGCAGTCCTAACTTACCTTTTGGATGCCCCTCTGCCTGACATCATACTACACTCCTTCACATGTACCCCAAAGTGGTATTTCTCAGAGTCTGTTCCCAAATTCATTCTAGATTACTTTGTCCTCCTGTCTGTTCAACCTTTCTTTAGCCAAGTAGTTCTTTGAATTTGCAATCCCTTCATTTTCCACGTGCCTTTCTATTGTCCAGGGAGGGGCAGGGAGTTTTAGGATGCTTCTTGACTCCATTCTAATGTTTACTGTCCATGTCAAAAAGCTGTTAGCCTTGTGGCATTCTAACTGTTGGCAATTTCTCTTGAGTTTCAAAAAAATGGAGCTCATACAATAGATCCACACTCAAAAATATGATTGTGATGGACTGTACCCCATGTTCAGCATTTTTACAAGATGATAAATATTGTGCAAAGTATGCTTTGTGAGGTATCATTTGAAAACTCATAATCTACTGAATGTTATTGTCCTGGTAAAATATGTGTGTCAGCATTGTATGTAAAGTTATAAGATTCTACTGTATAACACTGCTATAATATGCTCCAAGTTTAAGAAAACCAGGCAAAGACCAGTTTTTCAGAGACAAAAACACTGGTGCTCCTGTCAGATATCAGCATAATCAGATGAACTATAATGGACTGTCACCTAGGTAAGCAGCTGTTCTTTGGCAGGAAGGTGGGTGTGAGCAAGAACTTTACATGTTGACAATGGAACAGCTGGGAGTTTCCGTGTAAATAGACTGGCTGTTGCCTGAACCTCAGCTGGAGATAATCCTCCAAGAGGGTAGACGGGTATAAGAACAAGAAATAATGGCCTTCAAATCAACTCTCTACCCTCATCTTTACTCACTGCCCCTGTAGTGCTTGAAAATCAAAGGAAGCATCATTGAACTGGGGGAGGGGTCCTGGCAGGGAGGCTTTTCATCCAGTACAGACTGCTGTAAGCATATGGTGAGATAAAGCCTTTGCTTTGAATCCATTTAACTTGCTAAGTTAGGTGTTAGTTTTCATATTTTTATTTGTAACCAATTCTGACTTTACTTGTAGTCACTTAAAATCTATCTTTTTGCAACTTGTTTTAACTAAACCAGTATGTGTTTAGATTGAAGTGTTGGGGAACCTCTATTTGAGGAAAAGTTTGTGCATATCATTTTCCATCGGTGAAATGGCCAGATATGATGTGTCTGCCTGGGTTCCCTTGTTTGTGTATCATGAGAAGCATGTAGGAGGTCTATGTGGTGGGCTCATGGGGGATGAGTTTGTAGAGTTTCTCTAGGTGGTGTTTTGGGAAGGATTTGATGATATCCTTAATTTCCTGGGTAAATTGTGGTATGGGACTGTCTTTGAGTTCTTTATAGTAGGTGGTATTACAGAGTTGTCAGTTGGGCCTGTTAACGTAGTTGTCGCTGTTGAGGACTACTCTGGCATCACCACAGTCTGCTGGTTTGATATCTGGTGGTTAGATTTCAGGGACTTTATGGCTGGCCTCTTGCTGATGGAGAGATTATAATGGCTGTGATGTTTAAGGATTTCACAGTCAATTTTTTTTTTTCCTGAAGCAATCAATGTAATTGAGTCTGGTTTCGTCCTCTATGTGGTGTTCAGTCAGATTGCCAGTGGAGATGTGGTAATTGTGAGTGGTGGTGTCATTAGAGGCAAATGTCCCTACAGACCAAGACACACCAATTCAACATGGCACCAGACCAGATGCAAACAGAACAACAGATGCAAAACCTGCAGATGTATATTTACTGCTACGTTGATCAACACTCACCCACAACATACCTTTCAAGATCAGTGGACCTTACGCATGCCTATCACAGCATGTGGTTGTGACCTTATCTGATTAGAGTATGACCATGCAAGTCATTGTTGCTACCACTGTTATATAATTGCAACAAATCTTATACAAAGTGTGACTTATGACCAGAAAGGGTTAGACAGCTTGCTAGCTAATTGACCCATATTCAGCCCTTAGAGATGTTTTGGTAGATAATGTTTGCAGTTTTGTGTGTTTACGTATATACTGTTAGAGGTTGACAGTGTAATCAAACAGTCCGTCTATGCTGTTTTCTGTTAAGTCAGAGCTCAAAAGGAAATATTAACATTTAAATGAACTGTAAACATAGTGATATCACAGTATTCATCTCTCTTTAAAATGTATAGCAATTCACCTGCGAATGGTGGAAAAACGGGCAATTGCTTTGTGTTAATCTGTGTAGCTAACTATCGGTAATGTTTAGGAAATAGGTCTACTTCAGTCTCCATGATTGCCTGTTGTTTGCCTAAGGACTCCAACCTGTCAAGAGAAGGGCTGGAATTGTATAAAAACCCCTTGGGTCCTGATCCTTTTTATCTCAGATCTGCTTGATGCTTCATGCAGAGGACGTGTAAATCATAAGGCTGAGATCTCCAGTCCTAATCTGGATCACCCTGAATATGAACATTGGACTACAACCTATGGACTAATTCTGAAAACTGTTTGCAACTACAAAGCTCACCATCTCTGCTATGAATCTGATCTCAGAACTGTACTCATGTCTGTATGTATATTGATCTTTTAACCAATACTTTTTTTTAAATACGTTTTAGTTTATTTAATAAGAACTGGCTGTAAATGTGTATTTGGGTAAGATCTGAAATATTCATTAACCTGGGTGGTAATGTGTCTGATCCTTGGGGATTGGTAGAACTTTTTTATATGATGAATAAGATTTTTCAGTAATCCTCATCATATTTGACTTGGGTGTCTGGGTGGAGCCTAAGACTGGGTTGCTTTAAGGGAACTGTGTTGTTGGCTTCTGGGTAACTAGTAAGGTATTAAAGAAGCTGTTTTGTGCTGGTTTGATAATTCTAAGTATTGGAATGGATTGTCTGCCCCATTCTTTGCAGTTCACCTTAATTGAGTAACTCCAGTGTGGCCCCCTAGGAATCCTCGTTACAGTGGTGTACCTCATTCAGTGCAGCAAGTGCCTTAACAACTGCTATGTGGGTGAAATGAGACCATCTCTGTGCTCTCAAATGAACTCACAGGAATATCATAAGACACAAACACCCTGTCCCGTATGGGCAAACACTTTTCACTAATAATCACTCTATATCTGACCTATCAGTCTTCATCCTCAAAGGAAAACTGCACAACTCTTTCAAAAGAGGAGACTGGGAGCTTGAATTCCTAACTCTGCTAGACACTAAAAATCATGGACTCAATAGAGACACTGGATTTATGGCTTATTACAGCAATCTGTAAACCACTAACCCCCGTTTTTGTCCTATGGCTGCGGACATGGGCCACTCTTCCTTGAATGGTCCCTTTAGAATATTTGTTAACTACTTATGCTAAACAATCTGTTCCATCTTGCATTGAGCTGTGATGCCCAAAGTTCCTTTTCCAGACCTGAAGAAGTGCTGTATGTGGCTGAAAAGCTTTTCTCTCTCACCGGCAGAAGTTGGTCCAATAAATGATATTACGTCACCCACCTTGTCTGTCTAATATCCTCGGGCCAACACATCTACAACTACATTGCTTACTGAACAAATCCAGTATATTCTATTCATTGAACTAAAGCTCAACTAATCTCATATTCTTCTGACAACATAGAATGTTAAGCTCCAAACTTGTTGAGTCATCTAAGTGCAAATAGTATTGGCTTTCTTACTTCAGTCAGAGAAAGCCTTTACCCAGAAATGACTGCCATAAGCTTTACCAAAACATTCCAAAAATATTCCTTTGGTTTGAAAATAAGCATGGAGACTTTTAGCTCAAAGTAATTTTTTTTCCCCAGAAAGTTGAGTAATTGAAAATAGGACTTTGATTTTGAGTATCTCATAAATCATTACAGTGCTGCTGTCATGGGGCATAATACAAGTGAATTCTTCCTGTGTTAAACTGTTCATTCTTTTTAACTAAAAGGTCCTGGAGTTGAATTTGGGAACTTTGGTTTGGTAGATGTATACAAATAATTTATGATTGATTTTGGTTTCTTTCTTTTTTTAAATTTTGATTTTTCACTGAGAAGCACATAGGCAGACCTCTGAAATCAGTCCCCAGAGAACTGACTTTTAAGAATTGGAGTTTGTAGAGTGAGATTTGGTCATGCCATGCTATAAACTGAAAAGGGGTGTGTGAAGTATTAGACTAGAACATGTGATCACTTATATTTCATTCCTGCCTGGCAGATAGAAGCAAGTTCTAACTAGAAAATATCCTCCTTTCTTCCACTTCGCATTAATCACACAGCCAGCTACTGACTGTTTGTAGAAGTTAGAGTAAAAATGTTATACAAATTAAAAAAAAAGGCATGGCTAGGGCATTCGTCAAGTTGCTTAACTGAAATCTTTTTCTAAAGTAATTGACGCTAAAAGGTATTCTGGTAAACTGTAGATCTTATTCTGATAAACATATTTTTGCTTATCTGAATACTGTTTAACAGGTTCATTTTCATTGTACATCTTGATGAGTTTAGAGGTTATTTGTTGTATAAACTTTACTATACTGCCCTGTAATTCAGGAGATTGCTGTTTCTTAGTATTCAGCCCTAAGCAAAATAGCTAACTTTAAAAGTGTTGTAATGTAGTAGGTATATTGGCCTTACCCATGTTTCAGTAGAAAAGCTTAGGAAGACTAATGAGGTGTAGTAAATCACAGGACCTGGTAAAGCCATTTGTAGACAAACCCAGAAAGTCAAACTGATAGTAAAAGCCGCAGGCAAGAAACTATCTGTAGTATTACTGTTTCTCAGTAAACGCTACTTGGCAAAATAATTGAGGGCAGCTTCTTTTGTATAAATCTATTTATAACTAATTAATAGTCTGACCTATTATACAGGTTATGCCACCAGTATTTTAAGTAAATGTTTGAACTACAGGAATGCAATGATCTTTACGTAAGAAAGTGACTTAAGGTACATGATTTCTGAGGGCATTATGTGCCAAAAAATTAAAATTCTGCACACAGTATTTTATCATTTGCAGAATTTTAAATTTGTTAAATAAATGTGGAGACTCCAGCATGGCATTGGGGAGCACAGGCCATTGGTTGTACAGAAGTGGGAGATCACTGTGCAGCTCCCCCCACAGGACATGGACTCAGTGGTGAAGCTGCACCCAACCCTGATACCACGCATGGACCAGGGCTGCCTCAGAAACACCCCATTGCCCTGTCCCTCTGTGCCAGGTGCACTAGGTGTGGGCAGGCAGGCTCAGGAATGCAGTATCCAAGTGTAGAGGGGCTTAATATGGGGAGATCCAGGTGTGGGTTGAGAGGGTTCTGTGTGGGGTAATCTGGGTGCGGGTCCAGGTGAAGGTGGTTGGCGCTCAGCCCGGGGGGGGTCTTGGTGTGGGGGGATAGAGCTTGGCAGGAGGGTGTGGGGGATTCAGTGTGGGGTTCCAGATGCTGGGGAGTGGGGCTCAGTGGGGTGGGGATCTATGTGAAGTTGGTTAGGGCTTGCTAGGGGATCCGGGTGCAGGTGGCTTGTCGGGGTGGTCCAAGGGGAGTGGGGCTTGTCGGGGGGGTGTTCTGGATGCGGGGGGGTGGGTGAGACTCAGTGGGAGGGTCTGGGTATGAAGGGGTCTGAATGTACAGGGGTTGGGTGGATGGGGGAGCAGCTCCCTGTACAGGAATCCCTCCCACTACAGCTGTGGAGCGATGGGTGCTTGAAACACAAGGGGTGGGGAGAGCTTGCAGAGCATCTTACAGTGGGGGGAGAAATATGGGAGTGGGTCTGACATGGCCCTGGATGCTGTGCTCAGGAAGAAGTAGTCCCATCCTGCCCAGCCCAGCCGGGACTAGCAGCTGAGCCCGGAGCAGGGTAGGAGCCACCAGACAGGTCTTCCCTAGTCCCGCTTCCTGCCACACAATGATTTACTTCTCTGACGGCTGCCTTGGGACCCAAAATATGCTGCTGGGGATGCTTGCATGACCGCTCTTATGGCTTCCCTGTCAGAAAGTCCTTTTTCTGCAAGGAAGCAAAGAAATCTGCAGGGGACATAAATTCTGTGCATGCGCAGTGGTGCAGAATTCCCCCAGGAGTAGTGCATGGATAACTGCCTTGGTATGTTGTTCTTGGTTGTCCATTTGTATTTGTTAGACAATATCAGATCTGTTTAAGGAACCTCTCTTTATGCCCTGGAGAAAAAATAAAATAAAAAAATAGTTTAAAATAGTTTGGGCACTGCTATTACTTACACCAGTGCAATCCCACTGGTTCAGTCAGCAGTAGTACAGGTCTCTACTGCACAGATCTTCTAACAGACAAAGAATACTCAGAAGTTTAGATATGAACTATTGGGATGTACAGGTACATGCAAATGAACTAAAGGGTGTTTCCTGTTGTTGTTACATTGTGCAATTCTAAACCGTCTTTCTTGGAAGTCCTAGAAATTAAAGCTCATAACTCCTGTGTAAATTCACTGTTGCCAAAACCCAAGTCTGTAGTGTGCTCAAAATAATGCAGTAACTAATGCAGTGTGCACATGGCTTTCTTCAGAGCTCTTATTTTTGGAACCTTTTTCAGATTAGTATATATGTAAAGGGTTAGGGCTTATTTTATAGCAGGGTGGATAAAAATCAAAGATTTTTTTTTTAAAAAATTAAATCTGCTTTTTTCCTCAAAAAGCATTTTACAAACAAAATCTGATCTAAAGGTACATTATAGCGCAAAGATATCATCATGGAATAGGGATTACAAATTCTAATTCTACAGTATGAGACAATATATTCATGTAATCTTTAAGAAAAGTTTTGTTAATGAGTTCCAGTAGTCATAGATTAGGGACCCAGTATTATGGGGCTCCAGGGGCTTCTGTATAGATTATTTAGGTTAATCTTTCTATCTACGCAGTGGGACTCGGTGCTCAGATATCATCAGAGATGCTTAGTTTTGCAGTTCTCAAACTGTGGATTTGTGTTTCCAGAGATAACAGCAAAAATGTTATTAAATAATGTATAGAGGTGAAAAATAACAACAGACCGCAACCCTATTGTCCCTCTGCAAATTTGTGTACCCAGAGTCAATCCCTTACCTGTCTCTAAAAGTGTAAAGTTTCAAAAAGTTCACTGAATAGAAGATTGTTGGGGGCAGAATAGATTTGGACAAGGAGAAGAAGTCTGGAGATGGGAAGGACAGGCAGTAGAAACAGAAGTTAAACTGTTGGAGCAGCATATTCCAGAAGTCCTGAGGTCTTTCTGAGAGTAGCCTTCATTGATTTGAGATCTAGCATACCATTCTCTCACTAGAAGGGAAAACCTATAATGGCAGCTTGCAATAAAAGAGACCCAGTTTGGGAATATTTTAATGAAGTTCCTCTACTTGTGGGTAAGACTGGCATGTGTGCAAAATGCAAACAGTGCAAAAAAGAAATGCAAGGCCTGGTCGCCCGAATGAAACAACACATGAGAAGTGCTCATTCTCAGGAAGAGCCTGCTTTGCATCTTCAGGTTAGTAAACTTTTTTATTTCATACTTCTTTCTTAAGGACTGCTTGTCTTACTTCTGGACTATTCTTGAATTCTCATGGTTGAGCAAAAAATATAGTTGTTATTCTATGGTACTAGCATTTTAGATGTAGTTGTGATTAAAAAATAAATAGCTGAAATAGGCAGATCTTCCTTTTTACAATTTCACCTTTAAAGTAGTACTGATCATCAGTGAATGCAATGAGTAATACTAAATGAGCAGTATGGTAATAATAATTAAATAACTGCATTGACTTTTTTTTTTTTAGGAGAATCCATCTTCAACATACAGGATTTTGAAGACTATCCACCTTCAAGATCATCATCATTTTCTATAGTTTCTGAGTTATCTGCCAATGATAGTGTTTCAGTCACATCATGTATGTCACATAGCCACAGTATATCACCTCTAGCAAAAAGGGAAAGAAAAATCTCCATCATCCGGAAACAGCCATAGATAAGCTTGTGATAAGAACTAGCAGATTACAAAAAAATAATTGCCAGGTTTGTTTATGCAACAAACTCTCCTTTCCATATGATTGAGAACCCACACTTCATTAATATGGTTTAGTCATTAAGACCAGGACACAGTCCACACAACAGAGCAGATATCGCAGGCAAATTGCTGGATAAAGTGTATGAAAGAGAAATTGAGCAGTGTGCAAAAGATCTAGAGGGTGAAATTGTTAACCTGAGTCTTGATTGGTGGAGCAGTGTCCACAATGATCCTGTTGTATGTGCTTGTGTGACAACAGAAGAAGGGAATGTCTTCCTTACAGAAACAATTGATGCATCAGGAAATGCGCACACACAGCAGAATACTTACAAGAAGTAGCAGTAAAAGCTATAACAAACTGTAGGGAAAAAATTCAAATGTCTAGTATGCAGTTTGGTCACAGACATTGCTGCAAATGTATCCAAGATGAGAAGAAATTTTGAAGAGAGTCCCAAGCTAATAACATACGGCTGCAGTGCTCATTTGCTGCACCTCCTAGCCAAATACTTCAGTGTTCCAGAAATAAAGGCTAATGTTGTTGAAATTGCAAAATACTTCCCAAACAACCACTTTGCAGTAGCTGCTCTGAAAAAAAACAGGAGGAACCAAGCTAACCCTCCTGCAAGACGTGTGATGGAACCCCGTAGTGGACTGTTCTAAGCACTATATCAAACTGGCCTAATCTGATGACTGTCTGTGAACAAAATCGTGAAAAAATAGATGGCACTGTCACAGCCAAAGTTCTCAATATTGGGCTTAAGAAAAATGCTGAACACATGCTGGGTACCCTGAAGCCTATTTCTGTAGCCTTGAACAACATGCAGGGAAATAGCTGTTTTATTGCTGACACTGTTGAAATTTGGAAGGAGCTGAATGAGACCTTAAAAAGAGAAATACGCAAAAATGACAGAGTTAAATTACAAGCATTGAAAAAACGAATGGGACCAAACGAATGGGGTCGGTCCTGGGGCTGGTTTTGTTCCACATCTTTATTAATGATCTGCCCGATGGGACAGATTGCACCCTCAGCAAGTTCGTGTATGACATTAAGCTGGGGGGAGAGGTAGATACGCTGGAGGGTAGGGATAGGGTCCGGAGTGACTAAACAAGTTGAAGAATTGGGCCAAAAGAAATCTGGTGACTCATCCCCCTTCTCAGTAATCCAGTCACCTTTTCACTGTTAACTCAGCTGATCTCTAGCCTCCCAGCCTGGCTAAACAGTTGTCATTTCAGGAGCCTAGAAGTCTTTCAGTTGTATGCTTGTGTTTTTATCTGGGAAGTCATTGTCTCCTTCTTATATAGACCCTACTGTATTTGAGCGTTATAGGTGTATAAATAAATATTTCACTACACCAGTGTACAATAATTTTGCTCACTGACCATTCACTTACAGGGCTCATAGACATGTAGGTGATATGTAATAATTTTATCTCAAGACAGTTCTTGGAAATTCTTTTAAAGTTTCCAGAAATGTTCACAAGCCTTAGCCAGTGTTAATGGGATTTTAATGGGAACCATCAGGGTAGGCAACTCAAATTTTGTTTTTGTTTTGAATCACTAATCTTTTTTTTTATTTTCTCTCCATTAATGCTTTTTTGGGGGGAAAAGTGGATTTAGTGCAATGAAAAGGTGACAGAAATCTCTGAAGTCCTCTCTCCACAGAAAGGGCACAAATTGGCTAGCATCTTTTCCACTCTGTAAAGACACATTGACAGTATCCACAGCTGTTACTCTGGCACTCTTCAACTGCAATAATAGACTAGATGGAAATCTTAGAATCAATAGTCTCTAAGGCATCAAGAGGTATTTTTTATTAAAAGTTGGTAACAGCTTTTTCTAACATAACTTGAACCTGCTGATTTAAAAAATGGCTGTTACCAAGCTGAATTTTGACATTTAGACCTCACATTTGCAAATAAATGTGGCTGCCAAAATTTCACCAGAAATGTATGTTATATCAACAGTGTGTGTATGGACTTGTCAGCAAATCAATTCAAACTGTTTACCATAATTCCTTTTCAGTCTATTCAGAACAGAAATGAGAAGACGTATACCATGGCGTTAATACCTCTAGCACCCTAATAGTCCACTCTGTATAGCATACAGATATCCTAATGTTAGGAATAAGTTAATCATAACACAAGTTATATTTCCTGTAATATGTGAAATCATTCTTGCATGTTTACTGTGTTTTATAGTACATAATGCTTTGTAGTCAGAGCAGAATTAACATAGGATAGTAATTTTTTTTAGTTAGAGCAACAATAGTTTAGAAGAGGTGGTGGTTTGATACTCATTGGTTAGTTGTAGGTAAACCGTGGAACCAGTAGTAAGTATCGATAGATCCACCCAGTTTCCTGCAATTTCTGCATTATTTGCCAAGAATCAAATAAAGAAGATGTGCGTGAAGCAGGTGAACAAGGATTACATAAAACAAGGCAGGCAACAGTCATTAGAAATTGTTTGAAAGGTACAAAATTCAGAGGCCATTGGCAGAATTCAGTTCATCTTTCTTTCAGAACAGACAGTATCAGTAGTGTGGCATAGACATTGCTATGCCTGATACATAGACAAAGGCAAAATTCAGAGGATATGGAAAGCAAGAGCTTTTGCAACTGATATCATGTGTGGCAAGCTGTAATGATTTCAGTGAAGAGACCAGTGTCCATAATACAAGACAGTCCAGTTCTGTGACACCTACAGACTTGAGATGCTGCATATTTTTGTCAAGAAGTACACTCTTAAACAGACTCACCTGTTCATGCACTCATCTCGAATGTAGTGATAATGAAACTAGTTGTATTTGACCACAAAATGAATGTCCATTAAGTTGGAGTAAATGATCTCGGCTGCTGAAGGCAAGTCCCACCTACCTAGTTACATCCTATTTATGAGGTCTTTCTATGATGGAAAAAGAGCGACTGCACTAAAATTACTGACACAGCCGTGCTTTGGTTTCAAAATAAGCTTCAGTGTACCATCAGTCACGGCCATGTTTTGGAGCTATCTGATGTTTGGCATTGTTATTGCAATCTTGCAAAGGAAACTGACATTGAAACTGTACCCTCTTACATCAGTTGTAGATCTTCATTCAAGCAAAAACTCCAAGCTAATATTGGGGATTTATTTCTGTTCATTTCATTGCCTGAATGGTCTCCTGCTGAGAGACAACCACTCTTCGTTCCAGCCAAGTGTAAATAATCTATCCATCTCACAAATGATGTATTCTTTTTAAGATGATAGCCACTCCCATTTACCATCCCCAGGAGGACATATTTCTGTCACTGGTGCATGTTGCATTGAAAATTTGGGGAGATACTTTGTCACACCTTGGTCAGAAAGTTTTCAGTGTCAGTGGGAATGATGCAGCTCCTCACATTCCACATGGCCTGTACATGTTCCTGCACCTGCTGTATGAAGGCCAATCTCTTGAGGGCTATTCTGATGAAGACACTTTTGAGAAACAAGAAACAGTGAAATTCAAGGTGCATAGTATAGCTCAAGATGTTGCATATGGTGGAAAGAAATGGACACAGAACCATATTTGTCTTGCAACAAGGTCAAGACAATTTGTTAATCTTATTCATCAGGCTGGCCACTCTATTAGTTAAGAAGCAATCCTGAAGATGGAGACAGCCCTAGCATAGAAAACCCTACAAGCTAGGTGCTGAGAATGTTGCTACTGGTCTTCGCAACCTGGTTCCCAGGAAACTTGTTTGATATACAGCTGACAATGTTGACATAAATTATGCTTCTCTGGATGGCAAAAAAAAAAAAATCCATGCAATCCAGGTTGCTGCTTGGCAAAGAGGGCCCAGCCCCTAATCTGATCTTGAATGATCAAAGCCCTCAAACAGCGCACTTAGTGTTCCTGATGCAATTGATGTGATCATAGCAGCCAATATAAGAAATGGTGAAGCTAAGACAATATTAACAGACTGTGTTTGCTAGGAGTGGTACTCTGAATCTGAAGAAAACTGCAAAGCTGCAGTGCAGGAAAGAGCTAATATGGCCTTTATCTTTAAACATCAAAATGAGGAGAATGCAAAGTGTGGATGGACACATTTCAGCCAGTGCACATGACAACAGAACCAGGAATAACTACCATTGGATACTTGCCAATTATTCTAGCCTCTTCCCATAAGCTAGGCACCCTCAATACTGTTGTATGGAGATGCAAACATGTCAGTGTTTGGGTAGTAGTATGTGATTCTAATTATTGTTGAAGCTCTCTACTGTAAACTGGTGGTAGGAAAATGGAACATACCAGAGTACAGAGAGTGACGTATTCCATAATTAGGCAGCCTCCATATCTTCCAGAAACTTAGACCAGCACGCACAGGCTCCAAAGCTAGCAGGTGCCTGGATTGAAAGTTGAGGTTTTGGAGCATGTTATGAATGGCAAGTCATACGTCAGAGCGATGCTGGTCCACAAAATGACATTTCAAGTATTGTGGTATGTATTTCATCCACAACTCTTGGACTTAATAGCAATGCATGATCAAGAGATTAAAGGGGATGTTGTTAAAGCATATCAGGCACATTCTTATGGTAAGCTCTCGTCAGTTTGTACTTCACAAAGATTTCAAAATCTCACCTCTGCAACTAGCAAAGGTGAAGGTAGTGTGAACTTCAGGTTGTGGTGGTAGTACATGTTCAGCAGTGCCCAGAGGGAAGGAAATTGGGAGCTGCCTCTCCACCTTCAAATGAATACTTCTTGCTATATGGCCACACAAAATATGCAAGATAGGGTGCCACCTACGTCATAGAAATGCATCAACTTCCATCTCAAGTGCTCCAGGTTCCCTTGCTGGAACTCCGTGTCGAGAGATCATGACAGAATTTCAACCAAATGACTCCTGATCAGAGCAAGAAAGTAAGTCTTGGTCATGGCTACAATTCCACCTTACTCAGCCCTCACTTTCCAGTGACACCATCGGTTTCTAACATGTCTTGGATTGGATGACTTGGGGAAGGTGAAAAGTACAGAAGCATTTATTTTTAAGATGTGTGGTCCATAACACAGGCAAAGAAGCATGTGCCATTTTGTTCACACACTTGTGGTCATAAGAAACACTACCCCCCACCAAGTAATGCAGGTACTCCCCGTCAGTACCTGGCTTGAGCAGGGGAAGCTAATGATCCAACCAGTGGACCAAATTTGATGATGAGTCCTGGTTATGTGCCACCTGATGCACGCTAAGAAGAATCACTAAGTATCAGGTACATTGGAACAAGGTGGTATCAGTTCTCTATATCTGCATGTGCCTGTATGAACTCATGCTCTCCTTCACCTGCATCGCTGACTTCTGCACCCTGTTGTGCAGCCACAGAGTATTGCCTCTATGCAATCTGCAGATACTGGTGGCAATGGCATGAACCGAGGCACCAGACCTCTGTCCTCCTGTTTCCAGCCCATTGTATTTGGAGGAGAAACTATTGGATTTGGGCAGTGGGTTTGTCTCCAAACTAGTGCCTGGTAGTGAGCTCTGCGCATGTGGAAGAAAAATGCATTACTTGTGGGAGGGTAGTGTTTTTTATGACCTCAAGTGTGTGAACAAAATGGCACATGCTTCTTTGCCTGTGTTGTGGACCATACATCTTAAAAATAAACCTCCCCTGGGGAGCAACAACTTGATACAAACTATAAAAGCATAGCTTTTTAAATAGCATCAGTACATACATTTCATAATATTAATGACCAGCATGATCCAGGCTTTCATTTAAGATCTTACAGGACACTTTAGGGATAGACACTATGAAAATAATGTGTTAAGCATAGTGAGTTTGTCAGGCATGTTAGGACTTGGCTGACAGAGTAACAAGCCCTTTGCCACTGGCACCAGTGGGCCTCTGGTTCATACTAGACAAACAGGAATCATACACAGATGTTCAATATCTTCATCAATGATTTAGATAATGGCATAGAGAATACACTTAAAGTTTGTAGACGATATCAACATGGGAGGGGTTGCTAGTGCTTTGGAAGCTAGGATTAAAATTCAATATGATCTGGGCAAACTGGAGAAGTAAATAAGATGAAATTCATTCAGTAAGGACAAATGCCTAGGTAGGTTTTGGAATCTCCATCATTGGAGATTAAGAGCAAGTTAGACAAACATCTGTCAGGAATGGCCTAGATCAGTGGTCCCCAACCTTTCTGTTGCAATAGCATATTCATGTTCCCAGAAGAGTGTAGCGGGCGCTGAAATGCCGCCGAGAAGTGGCATCATCAAGAAGCAGCGGCATTTTGGTGGCAACGCTTCTTGGCGTTGCTGCTTCTTGGCAGCATTTCGGCAGCGGGTTGTCCAGCGGAAGCGCTCCCTTGTCAATAGGTGGGTGCACATAAATGCCCTGGTGGGTGCCTTGGCACCCGCGAGCACCACGTTGGGGACCACTGGTCTTCCTAACACTAAGTCCTGCAATGAGTGCAGGGGACTGGACTAGATGACCTCTTGAGGTCCCTTCCAGTCCTATCATTCTGTGAAGACTCAGCTGAAGGAACTGGGGCACAGAAGAGCCTTGCCTTCTCCCTAAAGGACACTGACCAAAACGCAGCCCACTGTCTTGGTAGCGGTGAGGACTCTGAGGGAGGGAATTGCATTTAGGTGTTTGCATTTTTTCTATAGATCTGTAACTCTTCAGCTTTCTCTGTGTGTGTGTGCACGCGTATGTACACATATGACTTTTTAAGAAGTTCCTTTGCAAAGCCTGCATTTTTCCTTACTTTAACTGTTAGGTGGTATAAACTGGAGTACCCATGAGAGTGGAGTTCAGGAAAGAGTGTGCGTAGGCTTCTGAAAGAATTTGGTGGGTTAAGCAGACAGCTGAGGGTAGGGTTGACTGCAGGGTCCAGTTTTCCAAGGAGTTGTTCCAGATGGGAATGCTTGAGAGGGCAGAACTAGAAACACTGGACACTGCTCACGTTCAGTTGGTTTGGAAGCACATGGGATCGAAAATTTGGAGCCCAAATCAGCAGACTCGTGACTGTTCAAGTGGGGATTCAGCCAGGGCTGTAACAAATGTATTACCAAAGTTAAGCTATAGTTTAATATTAAACTAAAAATAAAACATTATAACTGTCCTAGAGTAAGAGCTGGAACTGCAGTCCAGGAACCAGATGGTGATGGACTGCTTGTGCAGCACTTCTTGCTAGTGGGCCTCCTTTGGGTTCAAGGAAAGACTCGGGATGCTTCAGAGGATGTCCAAGAAAGTTTATAGTAGGCACTTACGGGATAATATGCTCCCAGCTAAAGTTTTCCTCCTCCTAACCCTCGTAATTAGAGGTTGGCTTTAGCCCAGGATTTTATATAAATTTTAAAATCCTGCTAAGTTCTTGGCTTCAGTATCCTGTTGCAGAGAGGTGCATACTACATATGCATTGTGTGTGGGAATTAATTTCAGCTCTGAATTTGCCAATTTTCCTTTTCAATTAGTTTTTGTATTATGTGACAGTGAAGACCTTCATATGGGTGTTTTGCAGCTTAATCACTTAATGTTTATTAAGTGCTTTAAGAACTCAGGGTGAAAAGTGTGCCAGAAGTATCTTATTTAATTGATACGGTTTTCTAGTGCTATTTCCAGTTTCTTACTTTGGTACCCAGATGGTTTGAGAAGCCTGAATCTTTCATCTTGTATACACATTTTTGTGTGTTAATGATTGGAATGAAGTTTTTTTTATTTAAATGAAGCTAGAAGTTTGTTACAATATATGGATATGTGCCAGTGTGACTTGTCCAGGTAGCACTTAGAGCTCCAAATCTTGCTCTTGAGAGGCTCATACTACGCCTACTTCCTGATGCTTTTAGGTTGCATCTGTTTATTTTTGGAGTCTATATTTTTTTTAATATTTAGTTCTTCTACTTATTTCCAGATTAGCAGATGGCGGCACAGTGTGTAACAAAGGTGGAGCTGACCATCTCCTGCAACAATCTCCTGGATAAAGATGTTGGTTCAAAGTCGGACCCGCTGTGTGTACTTCTCCATAATACAAGTGGGCAACAGTGGTATGAGGTAGAGTATGACACTTTTTTCCTAGAATATTCTTAAAGTACAGTCTGGCTGAGTATTTCTAACAATGAAAATAGTGAGGTACTAGAGTTACTTTCAATAGTTCTTATGACTTACCAACTCTACTAGATCCTTCAGGCCAGAGAGTGTGTGTGTGTATCAATCACGGACATGTAACCTGCTACGGAGCTGCACCGTGCGAGTGGTAATTTTATTTTATCTAGGCTCTTATAATATCTGAGGCTATGGCTACACTACATCTTAAGTTGGTATAAATTATGTCTCTCAGGTGTGAATAAGCCACCCCCTGAGCGACAGAAGTTAAACCTACCTAAGCACCGGTGTGGACAGCGCTATGTCAGCTGAAGAGCTTCTCCCACCAGCATAGCTACCACTGCTTGCAGGGGCTGGAGTAATTAAGTTGATGGGAGAGCTCTCTCCTGTTCCTGTTGGCATAGCTGCACTGCTAGTGCAGACACTCCGCACCGTTATAAGCTCTGTGGTGTACTCATAGTTTAATTTCCTGGAGGGGCCCTGCTCTCTGCAGAGAATAGACGGGCAGGCAGCAGGCCTTCTGGTGTACTGGAGGAGCTAACACAGAAGCAGCAACTGCTCTTGTCTTCTAATGGAATAGTGTGTGCTTGCCCCCAAAACTGCCAGTGTTGCCCTTTCTAATGATTTGATGTCTTCCTGTTCTCGCATTGTTTGTTCTTGTCCAGTGTGATGATTTCATCAGGACTACTAGGTTTTTCAAACATTTCTGAGTTCATCTCTCCCAGCCTTCACTTTGGACAAAATGTTACATTTTATTTATGAAATGTCCAGAAGTGACTGCGTTTCACTGGTGGGAGAACTGATCCTTAAATATGCCTTGTGTACCACACCTGGATTTTGTAAAATTTAGTTTGTAAAGTACTTTCTACTAGGATGAAAGGTGTTCAGAAGTGCATATTATTATACTTGTACCTAGCAGGGCTCTTGGAAGCCTAGCATGAGATGTGAATTGATTTGGCCACCAGCATAGTTGTATGAGCCAGTTGATGAACATCTTGGTAATGTGACTTTTCTATTTGCAGGTTGATCGCACAGAAAGGGTTAAGAATTCCTTGAACCCAAAGTTCGCCAAGAGGTTCCTAATTGATTACTACTTTGAACTGGTTCAGAAGTTTAAATTTGGGATTTATGACATTGACAACAAAACCATTGATCTAAGTGATGATGACTTCCTGGGAGAATTTGAATGCACACTGGGACAAGTGAGTTCAAACAGTGCCTGAGCATGTACTACAGGGAATATGTTTGTGACTGGTTACTCCTGGCCTCCCAGGGTGTCACCTGATGTGCTGCGGTACTACTGAGCCCACCTGTTCCACCAGCCTGGGTTCCCTTACACTGTCCTGCTGAGCCCCGCCTGCAAGCCTCCTCCAGCACACACCCAGCTGCAGACAGACACAGAAATCAGCACTTATGGGAAGGCTTCGGCTTAGGAATGACCCAGCACTAAGTTCACGCCCCCTCTGGAGTGTAAACCCAAAATTGTAGTCTTGCACTGCACAGAGAACTGTACAGTGTAAGCTCTTGAAATTTGCTCCCTTCCTCAGTGTGGAGGAAGATGTCCATAGCTTTCTGCCCCCTCATGTATGAATTCCACAAACTGATTTTAGAGAAAACAAAAACCACGTTTATTAACTGCAAAAGATAGATTTTTAAGTGATAAGGGTTAGCAAACAGATCAAAGCAGATGGTATTGAGCAAATAAAACAAACATGCAAACTAAGCTTAACACACCAAAGAAACTCATTACAAGTAAAAAGAAAAGTACTTGTGGCACCTTAGAGACTGACAAATTTATTTGAGCATAAGCTTTCGTGAGCTACAGCATCCGAATGCATCCAATGAAGTGAGCTGTAGCTCACGAAAGCTTATGCTCAAATAGATTTGTTAGTCTCTAAGGTGCCGACAAGTCCTCCTTTTCTTTTTGCAGATACAGACTAACACAGCTGCTACTCTGAAACCTGTCATTACAAGTAGTAATTTCTCACCCTAAATGTTGTTTTAGGCAGATTGCAGAGGTTCCTGAAGGTAAACTGCTCTTGCTTGCAGTTTAAACTCTAGGTGTTTCTTTCACAGGCCAGACACCTTTTCCAGCCTGGGCTCAGTCCTCCTCTTGCCCCCTCCCTCTCCCCCCACCTTTGTCCTTGTTTCTTAGATGTTTCCAGCTGTCATCCTGGGCAGGGATTCAGTGAATAACAAACCTTGATTACATCCCTCCCCTGCCTGAAATAGGTTTTACATATGGCAGGAATCCTTTGTTTTCCTGTGTGGTTCCTCGCCCCCCATCAGTGGAAAATACTGGTATTCTATCATGGAGTCCAGTGCCAGGTTTCATAATCACATGACCCTGCAGTGTCAAAGCAGCCATGAGTCAAAGGCCGTTTGTAGCATCCCAGAGATTAGCATCTTTAAAGACCCATTGTTCTCCCTAATGGTCCATTGACTTGTCCCCAGCTAGCCAGCCAGACTAATTGCATTCTGTCTGGTGGGCATTCCCCAGGTGCAAACACTTTTGTACTACAGATGTACAGTCTATATTCTTAACTTTAGATACAAAAATGAGACAGGCATACAAATAGGATAATCACATTCAGAAAATCATAACCTTTCTAATGATATCTTACATGTCTGATCTTGGATAAAACATCATAGTTATGCTATAATCATATAATATTTCTATGAAGAATATGGGGTGTAGTGTGTCAATTTTATTACCCACTTTGATTTCTACTAAAACTATGTAATAGTAAGCTTACTTTAAGCTATGCCTCTTTTATATGCATTGACCTATAACCACGCTCATGAGGGGATAGCACTCGTAAGTGAAGAATAAGAGTCTCTGCTAATTTGTCTACACTTAAAATGTTACAGCTACTTACTTATGTGGACTGGAAGAGTTCTCCCATTGGGGTAGGTAATCCACCTCCCTGAGAGGCAGTAGTTAAGTCAACAGTAGAATTCTCCATCAACCTAGCACTGTTTACACCGGGAGTTAGGTCAGTTTAACTGCGTTGCTCAAGTGTGTGGATTTTTCACTAATTTCCTTGTGTAGACCAGGCGTAAGAGTCTCTGCGAGTTTGTTTTTCTTTCAGTTCCGCACATAAGATCATTCTGTGAGCACTCGTCTTGAGGTTTTGTCTAATGTATGCTAGTCGAAGTAGAATATGAGAGAGAGAATATTATCTCTATCACAAGAGGGTGAGATCTTTTATTGGACCAACTTCTGTTGGTGAGAGAGACAAGCTTTTGAGATCTTTAGGTCTGGGAAATGTACTCAGAGTCACAGCTAAATTCAAGATGGTACAGATTGTTTAGCATGAGTAGTTAACACACATTTCAAGGGATCATTCAGGTGACCTGTTAACACTTCTCTAGTCATAGGGGGAAAAGAGGCTGAGGGGCAAGGTTTAACTGGGTTATAGATTGTTCCAAGAAGTCATAAATCCAGTATCTCTATTCAGTCCATGATTTTTAGTATTTAGCAAAATTATGAAATTAAGCTCCCAGGCCCAACTGTAAAAGGTTTTGTTCAGACGTCCCTTGAGAATAACGACTGAGAAGTCAGATATAGAGTGATCGCTTTGTGAAAAGTGTTCACCTGACGGTGATAAGGTACTTTTGTCTTATCATTTTTTTTGTGTGAGTTCATTCAAGACCATAGTGATGTTGTTTGGGCATTTAGTGCATTGGAAGAAGTGTACGCCTCATGTTGTGATACGCATGTGAAGGATCCATGGATCTTAACACCCCCCACAACACACAGTTTCGACCATGCTAGCAGTGGAGGTATGTCTGCAGGTTTTGCATCTGTTGTTCTTGCAGTGGTATTCTGAATCTGAAGAAAACTGCAAAGCTGCAATGCAGGGTCTGGTGCCGCTTTTAGTTGGTGTGTCCTGGTATGTGGGGAGTTTGCTTCTGATGAACTTGGAGAGGTGGGGGGATTGTTTGAAGGCCAGAAGTAGGGGTTCAGAAAATTTCTTTCAGAATGTGGTTCCCATCAAGTATGTGTTGTGATTATCTGATAACCCATATTGGTACCTATGTGGAGTGATAGGTGACAACTAGGGGTGTGTGGTCAAAGGAGGTTTTATTTCTGTATTGAAGCAGGTTCTATTGGGTTATTTGGGTGGCCCATTCCATAAAGTGATCTATTTCTCTGATTCGGAGTGTCCTTGTTTGGTGAAGGCAGTTTTAAGTGTGTTTATCCTAGACTTTCTCCTGTCAGCATATTCTGTGGTATCTAAGTCCCTGGCTGTAGATAACAGATTTCCTCATGTGCTTGAGGTGCTTACTGGACCTCTGAAGGTAGGTGTGGTGATCCGTGGGTTTCTTGTACATTGTTGTCTGTAGGATTCCGTTGTCGAAATTGATCTTCGTGTCCAGGAAGTTGTTGCTAGTGTGGGTGTGTTTTAGAGAGACTTTTATGTGTTGGTGGTAGTTGCTGAAGTTGTAGTGAAAATCTATGAGGTAGTTTAGGTGTCTGTCCAGGGGATGAAAATATCATCTATGTATCTCAGGTATCTTATTGGTTTCATGCTTGTGTTTGTCCAGAAATTCTTCTTCAAGACGGCCCATGAAGAGGTTGGCATATCCCTGGCTGTAATTAAGCAGATTGCTGTTTAGAGAACAGGTGGACTAGGAATAAATGAGAAATGATAGTTAGTCACTGCCATACAGAATACCCAAATGCTTGCAGATTCCAAACTACTGTTGTCATGACATGACACTTGAGCTATTAAGTCAGGCTCCATAGAAAATCCTATAGTAGCTATTAATCTGTACCTTAAAGCATTGTAACAGCAGCATGATACTCTTCCTTTCTGCAAGATCAAAAACAAGATCATGTGGCATGATTGCAAAACATTGCAAACATCAGTGAATTATATGAATTGCTAATTTTGAGGCTTTTTAATGAGGCATCAGGTTCCAGTGCATCTGGGCTAATTTCAGGTATTTCAGGACAATAATTTCAGGTATTTTTAGAAAAATTCAAGTATCTTATCTACCTACAGCAAGAACTCCTTCTCTGCACTTGCTAATTTGCCTAGATAACTGGCATCTAATTGGAAAGTGAAACTATGGAATTCAAAGTTGCTGGCTTTTCTACTTGAGCCTCTTCTAGAAGGAAAGTTTAGAGATTCCAAGATGGGGAAACTAACAGCACAGTGCTGAAAGTTTATTTATGAAGGTTCTTGTTGCTGTCATTACTGTTTGCTTCAGCGAGAGACAAAGAAAAGTAAATTGTCTTCCTAAAAGACCTTGTCTTCCTGTTTAATGTTGTTACTCAATGCAGTTTGTTCTGCGTTTTGATATAAAATTATGAAAGGGATCTTTTTGAAAGAAGTTTGTCTCTCTTGTCTCTTCGCATTCTTTTTAAAAGATACTCCCCCCACCTCCCCAAAAGAGGAACTGAGTACTAGTAGAAGCTAAGCCTGAAATTCTGAATGTAGGTAAAATAACAAAATAAAACAAAAATGTACTTTTTCAGCAATCTGATTGCTTAAATTATTTGCCATATGTATAAATCCAAATGCAATGTGTCAAGAATTAAGGGATAGTCTAATCTCACAATTTCAGGCATCTCCCTGATATATATTAATGTACGTATGTATGTATCATGTCAGATACAAGCCATCTTTAGCAGCTATTCAGGAAAAGTCCTTATTCTACTGTTGAAATTATTGGTGTGTAAAGGATTTCTTGTAGTTCTTACCTTGTTGTTACTTCTGTCGTGTAGTCAAAGTTGCATATAGCTTCATATCTTTAAATATTATCCAAACATATTGAAGGCTATAAGAAATAAAAGTAATGCTGGAGTTCTCATGGTAGAATAGTTTCCTAAAATGGAACATGCAACACCACTTGTTTCTTTCAATGTGAAAAACTGTTAATTGTCAAGAGTTATTATAATTTAACTTTTGTTTTGACAGATAGTCTCCTGCAAGACACTAACAAGACCATTAATGTTTAAAAATGGCAAACCTGCCGGGAAAGGAAGCATTACGGTAGGATGATACTTGGCTTTTTCCTTCTAGCATATAGCCCACAAGTTGTTTCTCTTACTGAGTTAAATGTGTTCTATCACATCATAGTAACAGGAATATTTCTTTCACAGCTGTTTGTTTGCAGCTTTCAATTTACAAAACAGTACTTCTGTGTTGACCAACTTATCAAAATCAAAGAGTCTTCAGAGGCTCAAATAAACTCAAGTGGGTGAACGCTTTTCATTTATTATTTATTTATTTAAACAACAAAAATCAAATTGCTTCTTTCAATTACTTACCCTCAGGTCCTGAGCAAATGTGGACTCTTATTAGTTTTTATTTTCTTCGCAAATGATTTTACTTTCATCTCAGGCTGTATCCTACATAAACAGAATTAGGATAGAAGTCTAATGTAGTATCATGATACCAGTGTGGTAACTAGATAAATGGCTAATATTTAGTGGTAACCACTGTAGGTGTGTCTAGAGCTTTACAAATAATTAAGGCGGTCTGTGTCCTGAGCAATATATAATCTTTTCGGCAGAGAACAGCAAGAGGTTACATCAAAAGGGTAACTAGGTAATGGAATTGAGACACAAACGTTAAAATTCCTGGTCTTTGCTCATGACCAACTAAAGCAATAATGAAACTTCAAAGTAGCCCTAAAGATTGGTAACTTTAAATAGATCTATTCCTACAGAAAAAAGAGTAAACACTAACATATATACAATTATTGGGTTGTCAAGCAGTGAGTGATAGAACTGTAGATTTGGCAACCAATAAGAGTATAAGCAACAACCATGCTGGCATTGAAGGGTATTTCTTGAT
This sequence comes from Eretmochelys imbricata, assembly GCF_965152235.1. Taxonomy (NCBI): domain Eukaryota; kingdom Metazoa; phylum Chordata; order Testudines; family Cheloniidae; genus Eretmochelys; species Eretmochelys imbricata. The sequence goes on along the minus strand of NC_135573.1, from coordinate 48,233,403 downwards.
GTGGGAGCTGAGTGGATGGAGAACCCATTAATGATCTTTATTTTGGGGTCAGTTTTGCAGCATCAGTAGGGGCTTTTAACCAGTACTAGGGTGGCTAGAGATATTCAGTTAATATGGACTCTAAGGTCAGAAGGGAATCTCATGATCATTTAGTCTGACCACCTGTACTTCACAGGCCACAGAACCTCACCCACCCACTCCTGTAATAGACCCCTAATCTCTGGCTGAGTTACTGAAATTCTCAAATCTTGATTTAAAGACTTCAAGTTACAGAGAATCTACCATTTACAGTAGTTCAAGTTACCCACGCTCCATGCTGCAAAGGAAGGCAAACCCCTCCCAGGAGCTCTAATTGCCCAAGGGGAAAATTTCTTCTTGACACCAAATATGGCGATCTGTTAAATCTTGAGCATATGGGTGAGCCCACAAGCCAGACACCTAGAAAGAATTTTCTGTATTGACTCAGTCCTCCCTGTCTAGTGTCCCATCTCCAGCCATTGGGGATATTTGCTAATAGCAGTCGCAGATGTGCTGTGTGCCATTGTAGGCAGTCTCATTATACCATCCTCTCTGTAAACTTATTAAGCTTTAGTCTTGAAACAAGTTTTTGCCCTCACTACTCCCCTTTGAAGGCTGTTCCAGAACTTCACTCCTCCGATAGTTAGAAACCTTCGTCTAATTTCAAGCCTAACCTTATTGATGGCCAGCTTATATCCATTTGTTCTTGTGCCAGCTTTGGCCCTTAACTTAAATAACTTCTCTCCTTCCCTGGTGTTTATCCGTCTGATGTATTTATAGAAAGCAGTCATCTCCCCTCAGCCTTCATTTGGTTAAGCTAAACAAGCCACGGTCCTTTTGTAAGGTAGGTTCTCCATTCCCTTGATCATCCTAGTAGCCCTTCTTTGCACCTGTTCCAGTTTGAATAAACCTTTAACGTGGAAGATCAAAATTTCACACCGTATTCCAGTTGAGATTTCACCAGTGCCTTTTAGAATGGTAATAACACTTTCCTGTCTCTACTAAAAATACCTTGGCTGATGCATCCTAGGGTAGCAGTAGCTTTTTCCCTGCCACGTCACATTGGTGGCTCATAGTCATTCTGTAGTTGAGCAATATATCCAGGTCATTCTCCTTCTCTATGGCTTCTAACTGATATGTCCCCAATTTATAGTAAAAATTCATGCACTTAAGGACTAACAACAAAACCTTTCACTTTGCACTATTAAACTTCATCCCATTTCTATTAATCCCATATATGATGTTCTGGTCCTCCTCCATATGAGTAAGTATCTCCCAACATCCTAATTTTATTATCTCATTCCTGCTTTTTTGTGCCAAGGTCATTAATGAAAATGTAAATTAGACTGATCACAAGACAGAGATCCCCAAGGAACTTCACTAGTTCTCCTTCCAGCCTGACCTTTTGGTTTTCAGTATGGCCCATTGTAGTCTCCCCTTTAGCAAAGTCCTTACCCACTTTTCGATTCTCATATTTATCCCCATCTTCTCCAATTTAATTACCCATGTGGAACTGTATCAAATGCCTTACTAAAATCCAGGTAGATTAGATCTACTGCATTTCCTTTGTCTAGAAAGTAAGTTACCATCTCCAAATAAATAAATAAATTTAAATCTGGTTGGTTTGGCATAATCTACGTTTTGTAAAACCGTGTTTTATTTTTATCCCAATTATTGTTTACCCTTATGTCCTTAACTACTTTCTCTTTCAAAATTTGTTCTAAGATCTTGCATTCATTGAGGTCAAACTAACAGGCCTGTAGTTTCCTGGATCACTTGGTTGTCATGGCTTATGGCAAGTTGTATCTTTGACTCCCTTACTCGGTCTCCCTGTGGGCACCCTAATGCAAGTGACGGGTCTATGCCTGTACTTCTTTCCTATAACTCTCACCACTTTTAGGCTGGGTTCCCAGATCACAGCACCCATGTTCCTCAACTGTATCCTTGGCAGGTCCACTTGGATTTTGGCTCCTGCTTCAACTTGTCTCCAGGAAGTGACAGAACAGCTTGTCGAAGACAAAGTGTGATTTATTTATAGGGACACAACAAAAGGAGAGGGAAAAAAATCAAACAGAAGATAATATGCATATAGATCTTACCAAAACGTTAACCTTTCCTTGCAATTTAGGTAGCTCCTGTCCGAGTAATCCCCCCCGCCCCCCCCAGCATTGGGAAGTGCAACCTTTACCCCTCTGTCTGACCCTTCAGTTATTGTGGTTCCCTCTGTCCATCCCTGCCCCGCCCCCCAGGTTCACAGGTAGTCTTTTATTTTTTCAAAGTCCCTGTGTTTGTCCTAGAGCAACACAACCTGGTCAGTTGGGCTTATACTTCTTCCCAGGTGGGACAGAGGCAGACTTATACTGAATCCACTGCTGGATTGTCCATCTGAGCCGTCAGCATTTGGTGCTGTCTACAGCCATTGTCTGGGTTCCTGCAGACCAAAGCTAAGGGCTTGTCTGCACTTACAGTGCTGCAGCAGTGCAGCTGCACCCTGAACCGCTGTAGCACTTAGTGAAGGCGTTACCCACGCTGATTGGAGAGCTCCTGCCTAGGTACTCCACCTCCCCGAGAGGCAGTAGCTATGCTCACAGGAGAAGCCTTCTTGTCATTATAGCACTGTCTACAATGGGAAGATAGGTCAATAGAACTATGTTGTTCAGGGATATGGAAAATTCACACCCCTGAGCGAAGTAGTTTATACCAACGTAAGTTTGTAGAGTAGACCAGAGCTAACTAAGGCTGATTTAGCTTTACCTTTTAGCCAGCATCAAAATAACCAGCAGACTCACTGGGAGAAAGAAAGATGAATCATAAAATTAATGCAGATCTCTCAAATTCTTCACAGTGGTGATGGATGTTAGCAAAATGGATGGACAGATTTGGCAATGCAGTTCTAATGGGAATGCTCCATTGAGATCAGCAATTAATAGGCTGAGTCTGTTAATTTAAATATTGTGGGATACTGCCAACCAGGAAATTAAACATTATTCAGAGGCACCAGGATCTTATCTTCATATGTCCTGTACACTTTCTTCAGGCTACAATGTTAGTGCCCTAGTTTGCACCACCTCTATTCTATACAGTGAAATGTAGAAATCTGGTCTACTTTATTCAGCTAAAATTGGTGACTTTCCAAATTGTGTACGAAAGTGACTTTGTAGCCAAAAAGCATAACCTTTGGCAAACTTGTAGGGGTCACCTCCCATGTATAAGAGATTTTTTTTCAACCCAACATCCATGTACGATTTCTAGCTGCTATTATAATACTTTGTTCAAAGATGTCCATAAGTTTGTGGTGATATTGCTGTTCAGAGGACTGGATACAAATGGTATTATTGTTACTTGCCGCATGTTCTTCCGATATCAGAATTGGTCAAGTACATAA